>NC_092010.1:7300859-7999830 GCF_044704955.1 Pristiophorus japonicus
TATGACACGCAGCTCCTGTTTGTGAACTTGGGGGGTGCCAGGACCGCCCTCCGGGAGCTGCCTGTCTTTTACAGGGAACTCATCAGGGTCTGGAACAAAGTCTCCACCAAGCGCAGCTCTCCGCCGGCTGGAGTGGCGGCCGTCCTGCAGGAGCCGCTGCTCGGGAATCCGTACCTCCACGGCCGAGGCTTCATGTGGCGGTCGGAAGAGAGGGCTGTGGCTGGTGAGGTGACCAGGGTCAGGGACCTGCTCGATGGCGGAGGAGCGGGCTGGATGGCGCCAGTCGCGCTGGCGCGGCGCCTAAATTCTGCCAACGTCCGCCGCGCGGCCGATGCCATCGAGTCGCTAAAAACAGCTCTGGGCCCTGACTCCGTTAGGTGTATCGAGGAGGCTCAAGCACGTGGGGAGATCCCGTCCGAACTGACCCCCGTCCGGACGGAATTCCTCATCGGCGCCAAACCCCGGAACCTCCCTCGGGGGCCGGCGCCTCACAACTTGAGCCGCCTCGGGGAAATCCCCTCCGTGCCTTTCAGTTCCGCGCGGAGGGGTTTCCTGTACGGGCTGCTCCTGCACACCCTCAACTTTGCCATCCTCGCCGGCCGTCCGGACACGCCATGGCGTACCATCTTGCCGTCCGGAGGAGGCGGGGGTCCCCGATGGAGGGCACTCTACGCAGGGGTCCTCCCACTATTCATCGGGGACTTGGCCTGGAGGGTGGTGCACGGAGCAGTGCCGTGCAACAAATTTTTAAGCCGGTTCACGGACTCCCAGGCCGCCTGCAATTTCTGCGGTCTGGAGGAGTCCGTGTTCCATGTTTTTATGGAATGCACGAGGTTGCAGCCCCTGTTCCATTATTTGAAGGGGCTGCTCCTGAAATTCTGGCTGCACTTCAGTCCCACTCTCCTGATCTTTGGGCACCCTGTGCGGAGGGGAGCGGGTAGGTCCGAAGGCCTCCTCGTAGGACTGCTCCTGGGCACGGCCAAGGGTGCCATCAGCCGGTCCAGGCAGCGGGCGGTCGAGGGGGTCGTTCAACCTGACTGCCTGCCTCTCTTCCGCTCTTTCATCCGGTCCAGGGTGTCCTTGGAGATGGAGCACGCGGTGTCCACCGGTACGCTCGCGGCCTTCCGCGAGAGGTGGGCACCGGAGGGACTGGAGTGCATCATCACGCCCGGCAACCAAATTTTAATTTGATTTTACGTTTTAAAGTTAATTTGTTTTAATTGCCGGTGCTTTTAGTGTCCCCTTCCCTTTTATAGGGGGCACTGGGGAAAAATTGTGATTTTAGTGCCCAAAAAAAAAACAAAAAAAAAAAGAAAAAAACACAAAAAAAAACACAAAAAAGGGGGAAAAAAAAAATGGGCCTTGTAAATGTCTGGAGTGTCACCCAGGTCGGGTGGCACCGTTTAATGTTTTTATGTTTTCACAGATAAACTCAAAAGAGTTTCATCAAAAGAGTTTCACCAAAAAGAGTTTCATGCACAAGGACCAATCGTGGAGCAGTAGAGGCGTGTCCTGCTCAGTTGGAGCTGTGAGCAGTGAGGAGAGCAGCTAGCAACTTGAGCTCCTGCCTGGAGAGCCCTGAGACCAGCCCAGGAAGAGAAGGAAGGAAGGGGCTTCAACACCAACTTCTATCCAGAGGGAGAGGAGGAAAAAGCAGAAAACTTTTACCAACTTTATCATTTCTGCAGAGAGTTGGAGAGAGGGGGAAAAACCACAACAACCATCCAGTGTGGAAGGAGGGAGACTCAACTACTCTACAGGTGGGTGTGGGTGCATTTCCCCAAACAGACTTTGTTGTATCGGTGGGGGGAGGAAAGAAGACCACTGAGGGCCGGAACATCGCGGGGGGTGTGTGTGTGTGTGGTAGTGTGCGTGGGGGCCGTGCTTACAACTAGGCCCCCCCCCACAATTGGAACCCCCCCCACCCCCCACATTTGCCTAGCCTGGGATAGCTGGAGCTACCAGGCTGAAGATTGTTATTAATCACCCAATTAAAGATCGTTAGGAGTGCCTGGTGGCTCCAGCTACCCCAGGTGAAGACATCTTCTCCCCCCACCTGAAGACCACCCCAAAGACTTTTGTGTTTTGCCATCTGGGGAGTGCACCCACCCACAGCTGCGAGGGGAGACCTGCCCTCGCAGCCCCCCCCCTTCCCACCCCCCTCTCTCTTTTCTCTGCTACTCTGTTTCTCCCCTCTCTCTCTGAGAACCCTTTCCTTCCAAATTTAAAAAAAAAACAATTAAGACAACTGAGCAGAGGGAGCAAGGCCTCTCCCCAATTGTCAACGAGGGGAGAGGTGCCTCGTTAAGGGCTCCTCTGCTCAGTTAACATAAGAGGCCATTAAAGACCATTAAGGCCTGTGACTTTGGGGTGGGTGTAGCCCTTAAAGGGACCCCGTGATGGCGACCCCATCCACGCCGGTGGCAGGGCCAGCAAGGACGTATGCGCAGGCGGTGTCCACATCCACGGCACCTCCTGCGCCACCCGCTGCCCTGCCACCGTTCAGACTTATAACCAGGAAACACGGGGTCAAGAGCTACACTCACCCCACAATGAGCATTGAGGAGTGCGTGCGGGCGATGGCTGGGGTAGTCGGCCCCTCGGCCATTGTCGCAGCCTCCAAGATGTCTGGGAAGGCCGTGTTCTTCCTGGGGTCGGAGCGGGCGGTGTCCCTGGCCCTTGAAAAGGGGCTCACGGTGGGCGGGACGTTCCTGCCGGTGGACCCTCTCGAGGCCACCGCGCAGAGGGTCATCATTTCAAACGTCCCGCCCTTTGTTCCCGCTGAGCTCCTCCTCCCTCACCTACACCAACTGGGGGAGGTAAGGTCAGGGATCAACCCCATACCGCTCGGCCTCAGGGAGAACAGCCTGCGCCACGTGTTCTCCTTCCGCCGCCAGCTCTTTGTCCGGCTGGCGCGGGAGGACATGACGGAAGGGCACTTTAATGTGGTGCACGAGGGGACTGCCTACCGCGTCTTCTGGACGTCGGACGGCGTGCGGTGCCATGCCTGCAGGGAGGTGGGGCATGTTCGCAAGAACTGCCCCGCCTCCAAGGCCGCCAAACCACCGAAGGCGGCCAAGGCTGGCGCTGCCGCCACCCCTCCCCCTAGTTGCGTCCGCGTGCCGGGAGCCATGGGTGCGCGGGCATCGTCGGAGGCCTTTGTTTTCAGGGCCTCCGGCGGGGGGGAGGGAGAGCGTCCGACCGGAAAGAAGGCGCGGAAGAAGGAGAAACATCTAGAGGCGGGTCCCCTCGGTGCGCCGGAAAGTCTGACCACCGCGCTCAGCCCAACCCAGTCACCGGCGAGCGCGGGGTGCCCCGAGCCCGTGCCCGGGCCCTTGAATACCACCACAGAGGGGCCCAGGCGCGGGCAAGAAAAGGAAAAGGGGGGGGCGGAGCGGGAGGCCTCGGCAGACATGGAGGTCTCCCTGACTCCGCGCGCCCCCAGGAACAAAAAGAGGCACCGCCCCAATGAGGCGGAGGGGGAACAACATCCCTCCGCGGAGGAGTCGGTGCCCGCCGCGTGTCCCGCGTCCCCCACCAGCGCCCCCAAATTGCGCTGCAGGCGCGAGGAGTCTTTCCCCGGGGAGGGTGAGACAGTTGAGGCTGCCCAGCCTCTGCCTCCCGGGGATGGAGTGGAAGATCTGCCTGTCGTGGGGGGCGTGGGGACCGCGGAGGAATGCGTAGCCGCCGGGCCGGGCGTCCCGGGGACTGAGGCGGGCGAGGCCGAAAAGGCCGAACCTGAGCCCGCCCAGCTATTACCCAACTTCCCCCGGGAGTTGCTCGACCCGGCAGAAACAAAATATATTGATTTTAATGAAACTGTAGATGCTGGGCCGGGGGGTGGCAGCGGGGAGGGGGAGGAACACCCACCCTCGCCCCTTACTTTGGAGCTGGAGCACTTGGAGGGCCTGGGGATTTCCTATGGCCGGGTCTCTCCTTGTTCTCCGGTTCCTGGGGCGGAGGGGGAACCCCTTCCGCTGTCATTTCCCGACCCAGCACCATTTTTAAAAGAGCCCAGTGGGGACTCCTCTGCCGACGATCCTGGGGGTGGGATCGGGGCAGTGCCAGGGCCGGTTGGAGCGGCCGGTTCATTTGCCGTACCTTGTGCGGTCGATGGGCCGGCTGCTGGCGGCCACCTCCCGGAGGAGGACGGGGACTCGGTGGGGGACGCGGGTGAAGACCTAGAGACCACCGCCAGGGAGGCGGTGGATCTGCTCGCGGCCGCCGCTGAGGCCCTCCTCGTTCCTGCAAAGGAACTCCGGGACTTTTTGGCCCAGAGCCGGGGTCGCCGCGACCAAGCCCGACTGGCCCTGGAAAAATGGTCCGAGCCGGAGCTGATCAAGGGGTCCGTCCGCGCCGCCGTTAAAACCTTGGCCGCGGGCGGGCCCTTGACAAAGGAGCAGCACCTTGAGCTGCGCGAGCTCGAGGGACTCCTCGCTGGGCTGCGGAGGGAGCGGAGTTCAACAAAAGACTCCGCTCCCTCCCCCACAATAGGTTAAGGTAGAGGTTGCACTATGCTTTTGCCATGAAGATAACCATAGCCAGCCTCAACATCAACGGCGGCAGAGGGGCACGCCGTAGATTTGACAATTTTTCGCTCCTGCGGGAGGGGAAATATGCGGTGTGCTTCCTGCAAGAAACCCACACCGTTCCGGGAGACGAAGCCACGTGGCTCCTGGAATGGCAAGGAGAGGTCCGCATGAGCCACCTCACCGCCATTTCTAGTGGGGTGGCCATCTTGCTGGGCCCGCATTTTCAGCCGGAGATCTTGGGGGTCGAGGAGCCCGTGCCAGGCCGCTTGCTGCACGTAACGGTTCGCCTGGGGGACGTGCCGCTCCATCTCGTGAACGTGTACGCCCCTCATCCCGGCCCGCAGCAGACGCGCTTCTTTGAAGAGGTGTCCGCTCTTCTTGGCTCCGTCGACGTCGGCGACTGCATTGTCCTCGGGGGGGATTTTAACTGCACCCTCGAGGCGAGGGACCGCTCCGGTGCCCCGCAGTGCATGACGGCGATGGAGAAGTTGAGGGACCTGGTCGGGTCCTTCGACTTGGTGGACGTCTGGCGAAATCTCCACCCCGACTCCAGCGCCTTTACTTGGGTGAGGCCTGGAGTTGGATGGTCTAGAGTCGACCGCCTTTACGTGTCTCGGGCGTACGTTTCCTGCGTCCCGGCGGCCTCCATGCGGCCGGTGCCGTGTTCGGACCACCACCTGGTGTGGGCGGAGCTCGCTTCGCTCCGCGCGAGGGCGGGGTCCGCGTACTGGCACTTTAACAACCGGCTGCTGGAGGACGTGCGGTTCCAGGACTCGTTCCGTCGATTCTGGTCCGACTGGAGAAGGAAGCAGGGGGGCTTCCCCTCCTTGAGGCTATGGTGGGACGTGGGCAAGGCTCACGTCCGCGTCTTCTGTCAAGAGTACGCGAGGGGGTCGACCAAGAGGCGGGCGGCCAGAGTCGGGCGCCTAGAAAAAGAGGTGCTCGACCTGGAAGCCCGTCTCGGTCAAGTCGTCCAGGACCCGGCCCTGCGGACGGTGTACGAAGCGAAGAAGGCCGCGCTGAAGGACCTGCAGCTCGTCGGGTCCCGAGGCGCGTTCGTGAGGTCGCGGATCCGGTTCCTGCGGGATCTGGACCGCGGCTCCCCCTTCTTCTACTCGCTGGAAAAAAGGCAGAGTGTCCGTAAGCAGCTCTTGACGCTGCTGGCCGACGACGGCTCTCTCGTCTCGGATCCGGAGGGCGTCAACAACAGGGTCCGTGAATATTACGGGGCTCTGTTCTCTCCGGATCCGTCCAGCGAGGAAGCGCGTAGAGTTTTGTGGGAGGACCTGCCGAAGGTCGGCCCGGAGGGCGCCGAAAATCTGGAAGCTCCGCTAAGCCTGGCGGAGCTGACCGGTGCCCTCGCCCGGCTCTCGAGGGGAAAATCCCCGGGGCTGGACGGGCTGACCGTGGAGTTCCACAGGGCGTTCTGGGACGTCCTGGGGAGCGACTACGCGCGGGTCCTGGGGGAAAGTCTGGCGACCGGGGAGATGCCCCTCTCTTGGCGCAGGGCAGTCATCGTCCTGCTGCCTAAAAAGGGCGATCTCCGCCTCCTTAAGAACTGGCGCCCGGTCTCCCTCCTCAGCACGGACTACAAAATCTTCGCCAGGGCGATGTCTGCTCGCCTTGGTGCCGTGCTGGACCACATGATCCACCCCGACCAGTCATACACGGTCCCGGGCCGGACAATCCACGACAACATCCATCTGGTCCGGGACCTCATCCATTGTTCCCAGGAGGCTGGTCTGTCGGTCGCCTTCCTATCCCTCGACCAAGAGAAGGCGTTCGACAGGGTGGATCACGACTATCTGCTCGGAACTCTGCGCGCTTTCGGGTTCGGGACGCATTTCGTCGCCCGGATCCGACTTTTGTACGCCGCCGCGGAGTGTCTGATTAAGGTTAACGGGTCCTTGACGGCGCCCCTTCGCTTTAGGAGAGGGGTGCGCCAGGGATGCCCCATGTCCGGCCAGTTATACGCCGTTTGCGTGGAGCCTTTCCTGCGCCTCTTGCGGACGAGGTTGACGGGACTGGCTCTGCAAGGGCCGGGCGTGGAGGTCGTCCTCTCGGCTTACGCCGATGACGTGCTCCTCGCGGTAGAGGATCCCGCTGACCTGCGGAGGATGCGTGAGTGCCAGGAGATTTACTCGGCCGCGTCCTCCGCCAGGATCAACTGGGAGAAATGTTCCGGACTCCTGGTGGGTCAGTGGCGGGTGGACTCCCTGCCGGAGGAGCTCAGGCCTTTTGCCTGGAGCACGACCCATCTCCTCTATCTGGGAGTCTACCTTAGCCCCGACGAGGAAGCCTGGCCGGCGAACTGGCAGGAGCTGGAGGCCAAGGTCGCCGCTCGCCTAGGGCGCTGGACAGGACTGCTCCGAGTGCTGTCCTACAGGGGTCGAGCGCTAGTCATAAACCAGCTGGTGGCCGCAATGCTGTGGTACCGGCTGGTCACTTTGACCCCTCCCCCTGCGTTTGTCGCCAAGATACAGAAGAAGCTGGTGGACTTCTTCTGGAACAACAGGAAGCACTGGGTCTCTGTCGCGGTCTTGAGTCTCCCGCTTGAGGAGGGCGGTCAGTCGTTGGTGTGCGTCAGCGCCCAGCTCGCGACTTTCCGTCTTCAGACCCTGCAGAGATACCTTTACGTCGAGCCCCCTCCTAGGTGGTGTGCTCTGGCGAGGTATTTCTTCCGCCAGCAGCTCGACCTCAATTATGACACGCAGCTCCTGTTTGTGAACTTGGGGGGTGCCAGGACCGCCCTCCGGGAGCTGCCTGTCTTTTACAGGGAACTCATCAGGGTCTGGAACAAAGTCTCCACCAAGCGCAGCTCTCCGCCGGCTGGAGTGGCGGCCGTCCTGCAGGAGCCGCTGCTCGGGAATCCGTACCTCCATGGCCGAGGCTTCATGTGGCGGTCGGAAGAGAGGGCTGTGGCTGGTGAGGTGACCAGGGTCAGGGACCTGCTCGATGGCGGAGGAGCGGGCTGGATGGCGCCAGTCACGCTGGCGCGGCGCCTAAATTCTGCCAACGTCCGCCGCGCGGCCGATGCCATCGAGTCGCTAAAAACAGCTCTGGGCCCTGACTCCGTTAGGTGTATCGAGGAGGCTCAAGCACGTGGGGAGATCCCGTCCGAACTGACCCCCGTCCGGACGGAATTCCTCATCGGCGCCAAACCCCGGAACCTCCCTCGGGGGCCGGCGCCTCACAACTTGAGCCGCCTCGGGGAAATCCCCTCCGTGCCTTTCAGTTCCGCGCGGAGGGGTTTCCTGTACGGGCTGCTCCTGCACACCCTCAACTTTGCCATCCTCGCCGGCCGTCCGGACACGCCATGGCGCACCATCTTGCCGTCCGGAGGAGGCGGGGGTCCCCGATGGAGGGCACTCTACGCAGGGGTCCTCCCACTATTCATCGGGGACTTGGCCTGGAGGGTGGTGCACGGAGCAGTGCCGTGCAACAAATTTTTAAGCCGGTTCACGGACTCCCAGGCCGCCTGCAATTTCTGCGGTCTGGAGGAGTCCGTGTTCCATGTTTTTATTGAGTGCACAAGGTTGCAGCCCCTGTTCCATTATTTGAAGGGGCTGCTCCTGAAATTCTGGCTGCACTTCAGTCCCACTCTCCTGATCTTTGGGCACCCTGTGCGGAGGGGAGCGGGTAGGTCCGAAGGCCTCCTCGTAGGACTGCTCCTGGGCACGGCCAAGGGTGCCATCAGCCGGTCCAGGCAGCGGGCGGTCGAGGGGGTCGTTCAACCTGACTGCCTGCCTCTCTTCCGCTCTTACATCCGGTCCAGGGTGTCCTTGGAGATGGAGCACGCGGTGTCCACCGGTACGCTCGCGGCCTTCCGCGAGAGGTGGGCACCGGAGGGACTGGAGTGCATCATCACGCCCGGCAACCAAATTTTAATTTGATTTTACGTTTTAAAGTTAATTTGTTTTAATTGCCGGTGCTTTTAGTGTCCCCTTCCCTTTTATAGGGGGCACTGGGGAAAAATTGTGATTTTAGTGCCCAAAAAAAAAACAAAAAAAGAAAAACACAAAAAAAAAACAAAAAAAGGGGGGAAAAAAAGGGCCTTGTAAATGTCTGGAGTGTCACCCAGGTCGGGTGGCACTCTTTAATGTTTTATGTTTTCGCAGATAAACTCAAAAGAGTTTCATCAAAAGAGTTTCACCAAAAAGAGTTTCATGCACAAGGACCAATCGTGGAGCAGTAGAGGCGTGTCCTGCTCAGTTGGAGCTGTGAGCAGTGAGGAGAGCAGCTAGCAACTTGAGCTCCTGCCTGGAGAGCCCTGAGACCAGCCCAGGAAGAGAAGGAAGGAAGGGGCTTCAACACCAACTTCTATCCAGAGGGAGAGGAGGAAAAAGCAGAAAACTTTTACCAACTTTATCATTTCTGCAGAGAGTTGGAGAGAGGGGGAAAAACCACAACAACCATCCAGTGTGGAAGGAGGGAGACTCAACTACTCTACAGGTGGGTGTGGGTGCATTTCCCCAAACAGACTTTGTTGTATCGGTGGGGGGAGGAAAGAAGACCACTGAGGGCCGGAACATCGCGGGGGGTGTGTGTGTGTGTGGTAGTGTGCGTGGGGGCCGTGCTTACAACTAGGCCCCCCCCCACAATTGGAACCCCCCCCACCCCCCACATTTGCCTAGCCTGGGATAGCTGGAGCTACCAGGCTGAAGATTGTTATTAATCACCCAATTAAAGATCGTTAGGAGTGCCTGGTGGCTCCAGCTACCCCAGGTGAAGACATCTTCTCCCCCCACCTGAAGACCACCCCAAAGACTTTTGTGTTTTGCCATCTGGGGAGTGCACCCACCCACAGCTGCGAGGGGAGACCTGCCCTCGCAGCCCCCCCCCCTTCCCACCCCCCTCTCTCTTTTCTCTGCTACTCTGTTTCTCCCCTCTCTCTCTGAGAACCCTTTCCTTCCAAATTTAAAAAAAAAACAATTAAGACAACTGAGCAGAGGGAGCAAGGCCTCTCCCCAATTGTCAACGAGGGGAGAGGTGCCTCGTTAAGGGCTCCTCTGCTCAGTTAACATAAGAGGCCATTAAAGACCATTAAGGCCTGTGACTTTGGGGTGGGTGTAGCCCTTAAAGGGACCCCGTGATGGCGACCCCATCCACGCCGGTGGCAGGGCCAGCAAGGACGTATGCGCAGGCGGTGTCCACATCCACGGCACCTCCTGCGCCACCCGCTGCCCTGCCACCGTTCAGACTTATAACCAGGAAACACGGGGTCAAGAGCTACACTCACCCCACAATGAGCATTGAGGAGTGCGTGCGGGCGATGGCTGGGGTAGTCGGCCCCTCGGCCATTGTCGCAGCCTCCAAGATGTCTGGGAAGGCCGTGTTCTTCCTGGGGTCGGAGCGGGCGGTGTCCCTGGCCCTTGAAAAGGGGCTCACGGTGGGCGGGACGTTCCTGCCGGTGGACCCTCTCGAGGCCACCGCGCAGAGGGTCATCGTTTCAAATGTCCCGCCCTTTGTTCCCGCTGAGCTTCTCCTCCCTCACCTACACCAACTGGGGGAGGTAAGGTCAGGGATCAACCCCATACCGCTCGGCCTCAGGGAGAACAGCCTGCGCCACGTGTTCTCCTTCCGCCGCCAGCTCTTTGTCCGGCTGGCGCGGGAGGACACGACGGAGGGAGATTTTAATGTGGTGCACGAGGGGACTGCCTACCGCGTCTTCTGGACGTCGGACGGCGTGCGGTGCCATGCCTGCAGGGAGGTGGGGCATGTTCGCAAGAACTGCCCCGCCTCCAAGGCCGCCAAACCACCGAAGGCGGCCAAGGCTGGCGCTGCCGCCACCCCTCCCCCTAGTTGCGTCCGCGTGCCGGGAGCCATAGGTGCGCGGGCATCGTCGGAGGCCTTTGTTTTCAGGGCCTCCGGCGGGGGGGAGGGAGAGCGTCCGACCGGAAAGAAGGCGCGGAAGAAGGAGAAACATCTAGAGGCGGGTCCCCTCAGTGCGCCGGAAAGTCTGACCACCGCGTTCAGCCCAACCCCGTCACCGGCGAGCGCGGGGTGCCCCGAGCCCGTGCCCGGGCCCTTGAATACCACCACAGAGGGGCCCAGGCGCGGGCAAGAAAAGGAAAAGGGGGGGGCGGAGCGGGAGGCCTCGGCAGACATGGAGGTCTCCCTGACTCCGCGCGCCCCCAGGAACAAAAAGAGGCACCGCCCCAATGAGGCGGAGGGGGAACAACATCCCTCCGCGGAGGAGTCGGTGCCCGCCGCGTGTCCCGCGTCCCCAACCAGCGCCCCCAAATTGCGCTGCAGGCGCGAGGAGTCTTTCCCCGGGGAGGGTGAGACAGTTGAGGCTGCCCAGCCTCTGCCTCCCGGGGATGGAGTGGAAGATCTGCCTGTCGTGGGGGGCGTGGGGACCGCGGAGGAATGCGTAGCCGCCGGGCCGGGCGTCCCGGGGACTGAGGCGGGCGAGGCCGAAAAGGCCGAACCTGAGCCCGCCCAGCTATTACCCAACTTCCCCCGGGAGTCGCTCGACCCGGCAGAAACACAATATATTGATTTTAATGAAACTGTAGATGCTGGGCCGGGGGGTGGCAGCGGGGAGGGGGAGGAACACCCACCCTCGCCCCTTACTTTGGAGCTGGAGCACTTGGAGGGCCTGGGGATTTCCTATGGCCGGGTCTCTCCTTGTTCTCCGGTTCCTGGGGCGGAGGGGGAACCCCTTCCGCTGTCATTTCCCGACCCAGCACCATTTTTAAAAGAGCCCAGTGGGGACTCCTCTGCCGACGATCCTGGGGGTGGGATCGGGGCAGTGCCAGGGCCGGTTGGAGCGGCCGGTTCATTTGCCGTACCTTGTGCAGTCGATGGGCCGGCTGCTGGCGGCCACCTCCCGGAGGAGGACGGGGACTCGGTGGGGGACGCGGGTGAAGACCTAGAGACCACCGCCAGGGAGGCGGTGGATCTGCTCGCGGCCGCCGCTGAGGCCCTCCTCGTTCCTGCAAAGGAACTCCGGGACTTTTTGGCCCAGAGCCGGGGTCGCCGCGACCAAGCCCGACTGGCCCTGGAAAAATGGTCCGAGCCGGAGCTGATCAAGGGGTCCGTCCGCGCCGCCGTTAAAACCTTGGCCGCGGGCGGGCCCTTGACAAAGGAGCAGCACCTTGAGCTGCGCGAGCTCGAGGGACTCCTCGCTGGGCTGCGGAGGGAGCGGAGTTCAACAAAAGACTCCGCTCCCTCCCCCACAATAGGTTAAGGTAGAGGTTGCACTATGCTTTTGTCATGAAGATAACCATAGCCAGCCTCAACATCAACGGCGGCAGAGGGGCACGCCGTAGATTTGACAATTTTTCGCTCCTGCGGGAGGGGAAATATGCGGTGTGCTTCCTGCAAGAAACCCACACCGTTCCGGGAGACGAAGCCACGTGGCTCCTGGAATGGCAAGGAGAGGTCCGCATGAGCCACCTCACCGCCATTTCTAGTGGGGTGGCCATCTTGCTGGGCCCGCATTTTCAGCCGGAGATCTTGGGGGTCGAGGAGCCCGTGCCAGGCCGCTTGCTGCACGTAACGGTTCGCCTGGGGGACGTGCCGCTCCATCTCGTGAACGTGTACGCCCCTCATCCCGGCCCGCAGCAAACGCGCTTCTTTGAAGAGGTGTCCGCTCTTCTTGGCTCCGTCGACGTCGGCGACTGCATTGTCCTCGGGGGGGATTTTAACTGCACCCTCGAGGCGAGGGACCGCTCCGGTGCCCCGCAGTGCATGACGGCGATGGAGAAGTTGAGGGACCTGGTCGGGTCCTTCGACTTGGTGGACGTCTGGCGAAATCTCCACCCCGACTCCAGCGCCTTTACTTGGGTGAGGCCTGGAGTTGGATGGTCTAGAGTCGACCGCCTTTACGTGTCTCGGGCGTACGTTTCCTGCGTCCCGGCGGCCTCCATGCGGCCGGTGCCGTGTTCGGACCACCACCTGGTGTGGGCGGAGCTCGCTTCGCTCCGCGCGAGGACGGGGTCCGCGTACTGGCACTTTAACAACCGGCTGCTGGAGGACGTGCGGTTCCAGGACTCGTTCCGTCGATTCTGGTCCGACTGGAGAAGGAAGCAGGGGGGCTTCCCCTCCTTGAGGCTATGGTGGGACGTGGGCAAGGCTCACGTCCGCGTCTTCTGTCAAGAGTACGCGAGGGGGTCGACCAAGAGGCGGGCGGCCAGAGTCGGGCGCCTAGAAAAAGAGGTGCTCGACCTGGAAGCCCGTCTCGGTCAAGTCGTCCAGGACCCGGCCCTGCGGACGGTGTACGAAGCGAAGAAGGCCGCGCTGAAGGACCTGCAGCTCGTCGGGTCCCGAGGCGCGTTCGTGAGGTCGCGGATCCGGTTCCTGCGGGATCTGGACCGCGGCTCCCCCTTCTTCTACTCGCTGGAAAAAAGGCAGAGTGTCCGTAAGCAGCTCTTGACGCTGCTGGCCGACGACGGCTCTCTCGTCTCGGATCCGGAGGGCGTCAACAACAGGGTCCGTGAATATTACGGGGCTCTGTTCTCTCCGGATCCGTCCAGCGAGGAAGCGCGTAGAGTTTTGTGGGAGGACCTGCCGAAGGTCAGCCCGGAGGGCGCCGAAAATCTGGAAGCTCCGCTAAGCCTGGCGGAGCTGACCGGTGCCCTCGCCCGGCTCTCGAGGGGAAAATCCCCGGGGCTGGACGGGCTGACCGTGGAGTTCCACAGGGCGTTCTGGGACGTCCTGGGGGGCGACTACGCGCGGGTCCTGGGGGAAAGTCTGGCGACCGGGGAGATGCCCCTCTCTTGGCGCAGGGCAGTCATCGTCCTGCTGCCTAAGAAGGGCGATCTCCGCCTCCTTAAGAACTGGCGCCCGGTCTCCCTCCTCAGCACGGACTACAAAATCTTCGCCAGGGCGATGTCTGCTCGCCTTGGTGCCGTGCTGGACCACATGATCCACCCCGACCAGTCATACACGGTCCCGGGCCGGACGATCCACGACAACATCCATCTGGTCCGGGACCTCATCCATTGTTCCCAGGAGGCTGGTCTGTCGGTCGCCTTCCTATCCCTCGACCAAGAGAAGGCGTTCGACAGGGTGGATCACGACTATCTGCTCGGAACTCTGCGCGCTTTCGGGTTCGGGACGCATTTCGTCGCCCGGATCCGACTTTTGTACGCCGCCGCGGAGTGTCTGATTAAGGTTAACGGGTCCTTGACGGCGCCCCTTCGCTTTAGGAGAGGGGTGCGCCAGGGATGCCCCATGTCCGGCCAGTTATACGCCGTTTGCGTGGAGCCTTTCCTGCGCCTCTTGCGGACGAGGTTGACGGGACTGGCTCTGCAAGGGCCGGGCGTGGAGGTCGTCCTCTCGGCTTACGCCGATGACGTGCTCCTCGCGGTAGAGGATCCCGCTGACCTGCGGAGGATGCGTGAGTGCCAGGAGATTTACTCGGCCGCGTCCTCCGCCAGGATCAACTGGGAGAAATGTTCCGGACTCCTGGTGGGTCAGTGGCGGGTGGACTCCCTGCCGGAGGAGCTCAGGCCTTTTGCCTGGAGCACGACCCATCTCCTCTATCTGGGAGTCTACCTTAGCCCCGACGAGGGAGCCTGGCCGGCGAACTGGCAGGAGCTGGAGGCCAAGGTCGCCGCTCGCCTAGGGCGCTGGACAGGACTGCTCCGAGTGCTGTCCTACAGGGGTCGAGCGCTAGTCATAAACCAGCTGGTGGCCGCAATGCTGTGGTACCGGCTGGTCACTTTGACCCCTCCCCCTGCGTTTGTCGCCAAGATACAGAAGAAGCTGGTGGACTTCTTCTGGAACAACAGGAAGCACTGGGTCTCTGCCGCGGTCTTGAGTCTCCCGCTTGAGGAGGGCGGTCAGTCGTTGGTGTGCGTCAGCGCCCAGCTCGCGACTTTCCGTCTTCAGACCCTGCAGAGATACCTTTACGTCGAGCCCCCTCCTAGGTGGTGTGCTCTGGCGAGGTATTTCTTCCGCCAGCAGCTCGACCTCAATTATGACACGCAGCTCCTGTTTGTGAACTTGGGGGGTGCCAGGACCGCCCTCCGGGAGCTGCCTGTCTTTTACAGGGAACTCATCAGGGTCTGGAACAAAGTCTCCACCAAGCGCAGCTCTCCACCGGCTGGAGTGGCGGCCGTCCTGCAGGAGCCGCTGCTCGGGAATCCGTACCTCCACGGCCGAGGCTTTATGTGGCGGTCGGAAGAGAGGGCTGTGGCTGGTGAGGTGACCAGGGTCAGGGACCTGCTCGATGGCGGAGGAGCGGGCTGGATGGCGCCAGTCACGCTGGCGCGGCGCCTAAATTCTGCCAACGTCCGCCACGCGGCCGATGCCATCGAGTCGCTAAAAACAGCTCTGGGCCCTGACTCCGTTAGGTGTATCGAGGAGGCTCAGGCACGTGGGGAGATCCCGTCCGAACTGACCCCCGTCCGGACGGAATTCCTCATCGGCGCCAAACCCCGGAACCTCCCTCGGGGGCCGGCGCCTCACAACTTGAGCCGCCTCGGGGAAATCCCCTCCGTGCCTTTCAGTTCCGCGCGGAGGGGTTTCCTGTACGGGCTGCTCCTGCACACCCTCAACTTTGCCATCCTCGCCGGCCGTCCGGACACGCCATGGCGTACCATCTTGCCGTCCGGAGGAGGCGGGGGTCCCCGATGGAGGGCACTCTACGCAGGGGTCCTCCCACTATTCATCGGGGACTTGGCCTGGAGGGTGGTGCACGGAGCAGTGCCGTGCAACAAATTTTTAAGCCGGTTCACGGACTCCCAGGCCGCCTGCAATTTCTGCGGTCTGGAGGAGTCCGTGTTCCATGTTTTTATGGAGTGCACAAGGTTGCAGCCCCTGTTCCACTATTTGAAGGGGCTGCTCCTGAAATTCTGGCTGCACTTCAGTCCCACTCTCCTGATCTTTGGGCACCCTGTGCGGAGGGGAGCGGGTAGGTCCGAAGGCCTCCTCGTAGGACTGCTCCTGGGCACGGCCAAGGGTGCCATCAGCCGGTCCAGGCAGCGGGCGGTCGAGGGGGTCGTTCAACCTGACTGCCTGCCTCTCTTCCGCTCTTACATCCGGTCCAGGGTGTCCTTGGAGATGGAGCACGCGGTGTCCACCGGTACGCTCGCGGCCTTCCGCGAGAGGTGGGCACCGGAGGGACTGGAGTGCATCATCACGCCCGGCAACCAAATTTTAATTTGATTTTACGTTTTAAAGTTTAATTTGTTTTAATTGCCGGTGTTTTTAGTGTCCCCCTCTCCTTTTATAGGGGGCACTGGAAAAATTTGATTTTAGCGCCCCAAAAAAAAACCAAAAACCAAAAAAAAAAGGGGCTTGAAAATGTCTGCTGTGTCACCCAGGTCGGGTGGCACAGTTTAATGTTGTTTATGTTTTGCAGGTAGACTCCTAAAAGAGTTTCATCAAAAGAGTTTCACCAAAAAGAGTTTCATGCACAAGGACCAATCGTGGAGCAGTAGAGGCGTGTCCTGCTCAGTTGGAGCTGTGAGCAGTGAGTGGAGCAGCTAGCAACTTGAGCTCCTGCCTGGAGAGCCCTGAGACCAGCCCAGGAGGAGAAGGAAGAAAGGGGCTTCAACACCAACTTCTACCCAGAGGGAGAGGAGGAGAAAAGAAAACTTTTACCAACTTTATCATTTCTGCAAGGAGTTGGAGAGAGGGGGAAAAACCAACAACATCCAGTGTGGAAGGAGGGAGACTCAACATTTCTACAGGTGGGTGTGGGTGCATTTCCCAAAAAGACTTTGTTGTATCGGTGGGGGGAGGAAAGAAGACCACTGAGGGCCGGAACATCGCGGGGGGTGTGTGTGTGTGTGGTAGTGTGCGTGGGGGCCGTGCTTACAACTAGGCCCCCCCCCACAATTGGAACCCCCCCCACCCCCCACATTTGCCTAGCCTGGGATAGCTGGAGCTACCAGGCTGAAGATTGTTATTAATCACCCAATTAAAGATCGTTAGGAGTGCCTGGTGGCTCCAGCTACCCCAGGTGAAGACATCTTCTCCCCCCACCTGAAGACCACCTCAAAGACTTTTGTGTTTTGCCATCTGGGGAGTGCACCCACCCACAGCTGCGAGGAGAGACCTGCCCTCGCAGCCCCCCCCCCTTCCCACCCCCCTCTCTCTTTTCTCTGCTACTCTGTTTCTCCCCTCTCTCTCTGAGAACCCTTTCCTTCCAAATTTAAAAAAAAAACAATTAAGACAACTGAGCAGAGGGAGCAAGGCCTCTCCCCAATTGTCAACGACGGGAGAGGTGCCTCGTTAAGGGCTCCTCTGCTCAGTTAACATAAGAGGCCATTAAAGACCATTAAGGCCTGTGACTTTGGGGTGGGTGTAGCCCTTAAAGGGACCCCGTGATGGCGACCCCATCCACGCCGGTGGCAGGGCCAGCAAGGACGTATGCGCAGGTGGCAACCGCTTCCACAGCACCTCCTGCGCCACCCGCTGCCCTGCCACCATTTACACTTATAACAAAAAAACACGGGGTCAAGAGCTACACTCACCCCACAATGAGCATCGAGGAGTGCGTGCGGGCGATGGCTGGGGTAGTCGGCCCCTCGGCCATTGTCGCAGCCTCCAAGATGTCTGGGAAGGCTGTTTTCTTTCTGGGGTCGGAGCGGGCGGTGTCCCTGGCCCTCGAAAAGGGGCTCACGGTGGGCGGGACGTTCCTGCCGGTGGATCCTCTCGAGGCCACCGCGCAGAGGGTCATCGTGTCGAACGTCCCGCCCTTTGTTCCCGCTGGGCTCCTCCTCCCTCACCTACAACAACTGGGGGAGGTAAGGTCAGGGATCAACCCCATACCGCTCGGCCTCAGGGAGAACAGCCTGCGCCACGTGTTCTCCTTCCGCCGCCAGCTCTTTGTCCGGCTGGCGCGGGAGGACATGACAGAAGGGCACTTTAATGTGGTGCACGAGGGGACTGCCTACCGCGTCTTCTGGACGTCGGACGGCGTGCGGTGCCATGCCTGCAGGGAGGTGGGGCATGTTCGCAAGAACTGCCCCGCCTCCAAGGCCGCCAAACCACCGAAGGCGGCCAAGGCTGGCGCTGTCGCCACCCCTCCCCCTAGTTGCGTCCGCGTGCCGGGAGCCATGGGTGCGCGGGCATCGTCGGAGGCCTTTGTTTTCAGGGCCTCCGGCGGGGGGGAGGGAGAGCGTCCGACCGGAAAGAAGGCGCGGAAGAAGACAAAACATCAAGAGGCGGGTCCCCTCGGTGCGCCGGATAATTTGACCACCGCGCTCAGCCCAACCCCGTCACCGGCGAGCGCGGGGTGCCCCGAGCCCGTGCCCGAGCCCTTGAACAACACCACAGAGGGGCCCGGGCGCGGGCAAGAAAAGGAAAAGGGGGGGGCGGAGCGGGAGGCCTCGGCAGACATGGAGGTCTCCCTGACTCCGCGCGCCCCCAGGAACAAAAAGAGGCACCGCCCCAATGACGCGGAGGGGGAACAATATCCCTCCGCGGAGGAGTCGGTGCCCGCCGCGTGTCCCGCGTCCCCCACCAGCGCCCCCAAATTGCGCTGCAGGCGCGAGGAGTCTTTCCCCGGGGAGGGTGAGACAGTTGAGGCTGCCCAGCCTCTGCCTCCCGGGGATGGAGTGGAAGATCTGCCTGTCGTGGGGGGCGTGGGGACCGCGGAGGAATGCGTAGCCGCCGGGCCGGGCGTCCCGGGGACTGAGGCGGGCGAGGCCGAAAAGGCCGAATCTGAGCCCGCCCAGCTATTACCCAACTTCCCCCGGGAGTCGCTCGACCCGGCAGATAAACAATTTATTGATTTTAATGAAACTGTAGATGCTGGGCCGGGGGGTGGCAGCGGGGAGGGGGAGGAACACCCACCCTCGCCCCTTACTTTGGAGCTGGAGCACTTGGAGGGCCTGGGGATTTCCTATGGCCGGGTCTCTCCTTGTTCTCCGGTTCCTGGGGCGGAGGGGGAACCCCTTCCGCGGTCATTTCCCGACCCAGCACCATTTTTAAAAGAGCCCAGTGGGGACTCCTCTGCCGACGATCCTGGGGGTGGGATCGGGGCAGTGCCAGGGCCGGTTGGAGCAGCCGGTTCATTTGCCGTACCTTGTGCGGTCGATGGGCTGGCTGCTGGCGGCCACCTCCCGGAGGAGGACGGGGACTCGGTGGGGGACGCGGGTGAAGACCTAGAGACCACCGCCAGTGAGGCGGTGGATCTGCTCGCGGCCGCCGCTGAGGCCCTCCTCGTTCCTGCAAAGGAACTCCGGGACTTTTTGGCCCAGAGCCGGGGTCGCCGCGACCAAGCCCGACTGGCCCTGGAAAAATGGTCCGAGCCGGAGCTGATCAAGGGGTCCGTCCGCGCCGCCGTTAAAACCTTGGCCGCGGGCGGGCCCTTGACAAAGGAGCAGCACCTTGAGCTGCACGAGCTCGAGGGACTCCTCGCTGGGCTGCGGAGGGAGCGGAGTTCAACAAAAGACTCCGCTCCCTCCCCCACAATAGGTTAAGGTAGAGGTTGCACTATGCTTTTGCCATGAAGATAACCATAGCCAGCCTCAACATCAACGGCGGCAGAGGGGCACGCCGTAGATTTGACAATTTTTCGCTCCTGCGGGAGGGGAAATATGCGGTGTGCTTCCTGCAAGAAACCCACACCGTTCCGGGAGACGAAGCCACGTGGCTCCTGGAATGGCAAGGAGACGTCCGCATGAGCCACCTCACCGCCATTTCTAGTGGGGTGGCCATCTTGCTGGGCCCGCATTTTCAGCCGGAGATCTTGGGGGTCGAGGAGCCCGTGCCAGGCCGCTTGCTGCACGTAACGGTTCGCCTGGGGGACGTGCCGCTCCATCTCGTGAACGTGTACGCCCCTCATCCCGGCCCGCAGCAAACGCGCTTCTTTGAAGAGGTGTCCGCTCTTCTTGGCTCCGTCGACGTCGGCGACTGCATTGTCCTCGGGGGGGATTTTAACTGCACCCTCGAGGCGAGGGACCGCTCCGGTGCCCCGCAGTGCATGACGGCGATGGAGAAGTTGAGGGACCTGGTCGGGTCCTTCGACTTGGTGGACGTCTGGCGAAATCTCCATCCCGACTCCAGCGCCTTTACTTGGGTGAGGCCTGGAGTAGGATGGTCCAGAGTCGACCGCCTTTACGTGTCTCGGGCGTACGTTTCCTGCGTCCCGGCGGCCTCCATGCGGCCGGTGCCGTGTTCGGACCACCACCTGGTGTGGGCGGAGCTCGCTTCGCTCCGCGCGAGGACGGGGTCCGCGTACTGGCACTTTAACAACCGGCTGCTGGAGGACGTGCGGTTCCAGGACTCGTTCCGTCGATTCTGGTCCGACTGGAGAAGGAAGCAGGGGGGCTTCCCCTCCTTGAGGCTATGGTGGGACGTGGGCAAGGCTCACGTCCGCGTCTTCTGTCAAGAGTACGCGAGGGGGTCGACCAAGAGGCGGGCGGCCAGAGTCGGGCGCCTAGAAAAAGAGGTGCTCGACCTGGAAGCCCGTCTCGGTCAAGTCGTCCAGGACCCGGCCCTGCGGACGGTGTACGAAGCGAAGAAGGCCGCGCTGAAGGACCTGCAGCTCGTCGGGTCCCGAGGCGCGTTCGTGAGGTCGCGGATCCGGTTCCTGCGGGATCTGGACCGCGGCTCCCCCTTCTTCTACTCGCTGGAAAAAAGGCAGAGTGTCCGTAAGCAGCTCTTGACGCTGCTGGCCGACGACGGCTCTCTCGTCTCGGATCCGGAGGGCGTCAACAACAGGGTCCGTGAATATTACGGGGCTCTGTTCTCTCCGGATCCGTCCAGCGAGGAAGCGCGTAGAGTTTTGTGGGAGGACCTGCCGAAGGTCAGCCCGGAGGGCGCCGAAAATCTGGAAGCTCCGCTAAGCCTGGCGGAGCTGACCGGTGCCCTCGCCCGGCTCTCGAGGGGAAAATCCCCGGGGCTGGACGGGCTGACCGTGGAGTTCCACAGGGCGTTCTGGGACGTCCTGGGGGGCGACTACGCGCGGGTCCTGGGGGAAAGTCTGGCGACCGGGGAGATGCCCCTCTCTTGGCGCAGGGCAGTCATCGTCCTGCTGCCTAAGAAGGGCGATCTCCGCCTCCTTAAGAACTGGCGCCCGGTCTCCCTCCTCAGCACGGACTACAAAATCTTCGCCAGGGCGATGTCTGCTCGCCTTGGTGCCGTGCTGGACCACATGATCCACCCCGACCAGTCATACACGGTCCCGGGCCGGACGATCCACGACAACATCCATCTGGTCCGGGACCTCATCCATTGTTCCCAGGAGGCTGGTCTGTCGGTCGCCTTCCTATCCCTCGACCAAGAGAAGGCGTTCGACAGGGTGGATCACGACTATCTGCTCGGAACTCTGCGCGCTTTCGGGTTCGGGACGCATTTCGTCGCCCGGATCCGACTTTTGTACGCCGCCGCGGAGTGTCTGATTAAGGTTAACGGGTCCTTGACGGCGCCCCTTCGCTTTAGGAGAGGGGTGCGCCAGGGATGCCCCATGTCCGGCCAGTTATACGCCGTTTGCGTGGAGCCTTTCCTGCGCCTCTTGCGGACGAGGTTGACGGGACTGGCTCTGCAAGGGCCGGGCGTGGAGGTCGTCCTCTCGGCTTACGCCGATGACGTGCTCCTCGCGGTAGAGGATCCCGCTGACCTGCGGAGGATGCGTGAGTGCCAGGAGATTTACTCGGCCGCGTCCTCCGCCAGGATCAACTGGGAGAAATGTTCCGGACTCCTGGTGGGTCAGTGGCGGGTGGACTCCCTGCCGGAGGAGCTCAGGCCTTTTGCCTGGAGCACGACCCATCTCCTCTATCTGGGAGTCTACCTTAGCCCCGACGAGGGAGCCTGGCCGGCGAACTGGCAGGAGCTGGAGGCCAAGGTCGCCGCTCGCCTAGGGCGCTGGACAGGACTGCTCCGAGTGCTGTCCTACAGGGGTCGAGCGCTAGTCATAAACCAGCTGGTGGCCGCAATGCTGTGGTACCGGCTGGTCACTTTGACCCCTCCCCCTGCGTTTGTCGCCAAGATACAGAAGAAGCTGGTGGACTTCTTCTGGAACAACAGGAAGCACTGGGTCTCTGCCGCGGTCTTGAGTCTCCCGCTTGAGGAGGGCGGTCAGTCGTTGGTGTGCGTCAGCGCCCAGCTCGCGACTTTCCGTCTTCAGACCCTGCAGAGATACCTTTACGTCGAGCCCCCTCCTAGGTGGTGCGCTCTGGCGAGGTATTTCTTCCGCCAGCAGCTCGACCTCAATTATGACACGCAGCTCCTGTTTGTGAACTTGGGGGGTGCCAGGACCGCCCTCCGGGAGCTGCCTGTCTTTTACAGGGAACTCATCAGGGTCTGGAACAAAGTCTCCACCAAGCGCAGCTCTCCGCCGGCTGGAGTGGCGGCCGTCCTGCAGGAGCCGCTGCTCGGGAATCCGTACCTCCACGGCCGAGGCTTCATGTGGCGGTCGGAAGAGAGGGCTGTGGCTGGTGAGGTGACCAGGGTCAGGGACCTGCTCGATGGCGGAGGAGCGGGCTGGATGGCGCCAGTCACGCTGGCGCGGCGCCTAAATTCTGCCAACGTCCGCCACGCGGCCGATGCCATCGAGTCGCTAAAAACAGCTCTGGGCCCTGACTCCGTTAGGTGTATCGAGGAGGCTCAAGCACGTGGGGAGATCCCGTCCGAACTGACCCCCGTCCGGACGGAATTCCTCATCGGCGCCAAACCCCGGAACCTCCCTCGGGGGCCGGCGCCTCACAACTTGAGCCGCCTCGGGGAAATCCCCTCCGTGCCTTTCAGTTCCGCGCGGAGGGGTTTCCTGTACGGGCTGCTCCTGCACACCCTCAACTTTGCCATCCTCGCCGGCCGTCCGGACACGCCATGGCGCACCATCTTGCCGTCCGGAGGAGGCGGGGGTCCCCGATGGAGGGCAATCTACGCAGGGGTCCTCCCACTATTCATCGGGGACTTGGCCTGGAGGGTGGTGCACGGAGCAGTGCCGTGCAACAAATTTTTAAGCCGGTTCACGGACTCCCAGGCCGCCTGCAATTTCTGCGGTCTGGAGGAGTCCGTGTTCCATGTTTTTATTGAGTGCACAAGGTTGCAGCCCCTGTTCCATTATTTGAAGGGGCTGCTCCTGAAATTCTGGCTGCACTTCAGTCCCACTCTCCTGATCTTTGGGCACCCTGTGCGGAGGGGAGCGGGTAGGTCCGAAGGCCTCCTCGTAGGACTGCTCCTGGGCACGGCCAAGGGTGCCATCAGCCGGTCCAGGCAGCGGGCGGTCGAGGGGGTCGTTCAACCTGACTGCCTGCCTCTCTTCCGCTCTTACATCCGGTCCAGGGTGTCCTTGGAGATGGAGCACGCGGTGTCCACCGGTACGCTCGCGGCCTTCCGCGAGAGGTGGGCACCGGAGGGACTGGAGTGCATCATCACGCCCGGCAACCAAATTTTAATTTGATTTTACGTTTTAAAGTTAATTTGTTTTAATTGCCGGTGCTTTTAGTGTCCCCTTCCCTTTTATAGGGGGCACTGGGGAAAAATTGTGAATTTAGTGCCCAAAAAAAAAAACCAAAAAAGAAAAACACAAAAAAAAAAGAAAAAACACAAAAAAAAAACACCAAAAAGGGGGAAAAAAAAAAATGGGCCTTGTAAATGTCTGGAGTGTCACCCAGGTCGGGTGGCACCGTTTAATGTTTTATGTTTTCACAGATAAACTCAAAAGAGTTTCATCAAAAGAGTTTCACCAAAAAGAGTTTCATGCACAAGGACCAATCGTGGAGCAGTAGAGGCGTGTCCTGCTCAGTTGGAGCTGTGAGCAGTGAGTGGAGCTGCTAGCAACTTGAGCTCCTGCCTGGAGAGCCCTGAGACCAGCCCAGGAGGAGAAGGAAGAAAGGGGCTTCAACACCAACTTCTACCCAGAGGGAGAGGAGGAGAAAAGAAAACTTTTACCAACTTTATCATTTCTGCAAGGAGTTGGAGAGAGGGGGAAAAACCAACAACATCCAGTGTGGAAGGAGGGAGACTCAACATTTCTACAGGTGGGTGTGGGTGCATTTCCCAAAAAGACTTTGTTGTATCGGTGGGGGGAGGAAAGAAGACCACTGAGGGCCGGAACATCGCGGGGGGTGTGTGTGTGTGTGGTAGTGTGCGTGGGGGCCGTGCTTACAACTAGGCCCCCCCCCACAATTGGAACCCCCCCCACCCCCCACATTTGCCTAGCCTGGGATAGCTGGAGCTACCAGGCTGAAGATTGTTATTAATCACCCAATTAAAGATCGTTAGGAGTGCCTGGTGGCTCCAGCTACCCCAGGTGAAGACATCTTCTCCCCCCACCTGAAGACCACCTCAAAGACTTTTGTGTTTTGCCATCTGGGGAGTGCACCCACCCACAGCTGCGAGGAGAGACCTGCCCTCGCAGCCCCCCCCCCTTCCCACCCCCCTCTCTCTTTTCTCTGCTACTCTGTTTCTCCCCTCTCTCTCTGAGAACCCTTTCCTTCCAAATTTAAAAAAAAAAAAAAAAAAAAACAATTAAGACAACTGAGCAGAGGGAGCAAGGCCTCTCCCCAATTGTCAACGAGGGGAGAGGTGCCTCGTTAAGGGCTCCTCTGCTCAGTTAAATACACGAGGCCATTAAAGACCATTAAGGCCTGTGACTTTGGGGTGGGTGCAGCCCTTAAAGGGACCCCGTGATGGCGACCCCATCCACGCCGGTGGCAGGGCCAGCAAGGACGTATGCGCAGGTGGCAACCGCTTCCACAGCACCTCCTGCGCCACCCGCTGCCCTGCCACCATTTACACTTATAACAAAAAAACACGGGGTCAAGAGCTACACTCACCCCACAATGAGCATCGAGGAGTGCGTGCGGGCGATGGCTGGGGTAGTCGGCCCCTCGGCCATTGTCGCAGCCTCCAAGATGTCTGGGAAGGCTGTTTTCTTCCTGGGGTCGGAGCGGGCGGTGTCCCTGGCCCTCGAAAAGGGGCTCACGGTGGGCGGGACGTTCCTGCCGGTGGATCCTCTCGAGGCCACCGCGCAGAGGGTCATCGTGTCGAACGTCCCGCCCTTTGTTCCCGCTGGGCTCCTCCTCCCTCACCTACAACAACTGGAGGAGGTAAGGTCAGGGATCAACCCCATACCGCTCGGCCTCAGGGAGAACAGCCTGCGCCACGTGTTCTCCTTCCGCCGCCAGCTCTTTGTCCGGCTGGCGCGGGAGGACATGACAGAAGGGCACTTTAATGTGGTGCACGAGGGGACTGCCTACCGCGTCTTCTGGACGTCGGACGGCGTGCGGTGCCATGCCTGCAGGGAGGTGGGGCATGTTCGCAAGAACTGCCCCGCCTCCAAGGCCGCCAAACCACCGAAGGCGGCCAAGGCTGGCGCTGCCGCCACCCCTCCCCCTAGTTGCGTCCGCGTGCCGGGAGCCATGGGCGCGCGGGCATCGTCGGAGGCCTTTGTTTTCAGGGCCTCCGGCGGGGGGGAGGGAGAGCGTCCGACCGGAAAGAAGGCGCGGAAGAAGACAAAACATCAAGAGGCGGGTCCCCTCGGTGCGCCGGATAATTTGACCACCGCGCTCAGCCCAACCCCGTCACCGGCGAGCGCGGGGTGCCCCGAGCCCGTGCCCGAGCCCTTGAACAACACCACAGAGGGGCCCGGGCGCGGGCAAGAAAAGGAAAAGGGGGGGGCGGAGTGGGAGGCCTCGGCAGACATGGAGGTCTCCCTGACTCCGCGCGCCCCCAGGAACAAAAAGAGGCACCGCCCCAATGACGCGGAGGGGGAACAATATCCCTCCGCGGAGGAGTCGGTGCCCGCCGCGTGTCCCGCGTCCCCCACCAGCGCCCCCAAATTGCGCTGCAGGCGCGAGGAGTCTTTCCCCGGGGAGGGTGAGACAGTCGAGGCTGCCCAGCCTCTGCCTCCCGGGGATGGAGTGGAAGATCTGCCTGTCGTGGGGGGCGTGGGGACCGCGGAGGAATGCGTAGCCGCCGGGCCGGGCGTCCCGGGGACTGAGGCGGGCGAGGCCGAAAAGGCCGAACCTGAGCCCGCCCAGCTATTACCCAACTTCCCCCGGGAGTTGCTCGACCCGGCAGAAACAAAATATATTGATTTTAATGAAACTGTAGACGCTGGGCCGGGGGGTGGCAGCGGGGAGGGGGAGGAACACCCACCCTCGCCCCTTACTTTGGAGCTGGAGCACTTGGAGGGCCTGGGGATTTCCTATGGCCGGGTCTCTCCTTGTTCTCCGGTTCCTGGGGCGGAGGGGGAACCCCTTCCGCTGTCATTTCCCGACCCAGCACCATTTTTAAAAGAGCCCAGTGGGGACTCCTCTGCCGACGATCCTGGGGGTGGGATCGGGGCAGTGCCAGGGCCGGTTGGAGCGGCCGGTTCATTTGCCGTACCTTGTGCGGTCGATGGGCTGGCTGCTGGCGGCCACCTCCCGGAGGAGGACGGGGACTCGGTGGGGGACGCGGGTGAAGACCTAGAGACCACCGCCAGTGAGGCGGTGGATCTGCTCGCGGCCGCCGCTGAGGCCCTCCTCGTTCCTGCAAAGGAACTCCGGGACTTTTTGGCCCAGAGCCGGGGTCGCCGCGACCAAGCCCGACTGGCCCTGGAAAAATGGTCCGAGCCGGAGCTGATCAAGGGGTCCGTCCGCGCCGCCGTTAAAACCTTGGCCGCGGGCGGGCCCTTGACAAAGGAGCAGCACCTTGAGCTGCGCGAGCTCGAGGGACTCCTCGCTGGGCTGCGGAGGGAGCGGAGTTCAACAAAAGACTCCGCTCCCTCCCCCACAATAGGTTAAGGTAGAGGTTGCACTATGCTTTTGCCATGAAGATAACCATAGCCAGCCTCAACATCAACGGCGGCAGAGGGGCACGCCGTAGATTTGACAATTTTTCGCTCCTGCGGGAGGGGAAATATGCGGTGTGCTTCCTGCAAGAAACCCACACCGTTCCGGGAGACGAAGCCACGTGGCTCCTGGAATGGCAAGGAGAGGTCCGCATGAGCCACCTCACCGCCATTTCTAGTGGGGTGGCCATCTTGCTGGGCCCGCATTTTCAGCCGGAGATCTTGGGGGTCGAGGAGCCCGTGCCAGGCCGCTTGCTGCACGTAACGGTTCGCCTGGGGGACGTGCCGCTCCATCTCGTGAACGTGTACGCCCCTCATCCCGGCCCGCAGCAAACGCGCTTCTTTGAAGAGGTGTCCGCTCTTCTTGGCTCCGTCGACGTCGGCGACTGCATTGTCCTCGGGGGGGATTTTAACTGCACCCTCGAGGCGAGGGACCGCTCCGGTGCCCCGCAGTGCATGACGGCGATGGAGAAGTTGAGGGACCTGGTCGGGTCCTTCGACTTGGTGGACGTCTGGCGAAATCTCCACCCCGACTCCAGCGCCTTTACTTGGGTGAGGCCTGGAGTTGGATGGTCTAGAGTCGACCGCCTTTACGTGTCTCGGGCGTACGTTTCCTGCGTCCCGGCGGCCTCCATGCGGCCGGTGCCGTGTTCGGACCACCACCTGGTGTGGGCGGAGCTCGCTTCGCTCCGCGCGAGGACGGGGTCCGCGTACTGGCACTTTAACAACCGGCTGCTGGAGGACGTGCGGTTCCAGGACTCGTTCCGTCGATTCTGGTCCGACTGGAGAAGGAAGCAGGGGGGCTTCCCCTCCTTGAGGCTATGGTGGGACGTGGGCAAGGCTCACGTCCGCGTCTTCTGTCAAGAGTACGCGAGGGGGTCGACCAAGAGGCGGGCGGCCAGAGTCGGGCGCCTAGAAAAAGAGGTGCTCGACCTGGAAGCCCGTCTCGGTCAAGTCGTCCAGGGCCCGGCCCTGCGGACGGTGTACGAAGCGAAGAAGGCCGCGCTGAAGGACCTGCAGCTCGTCGGGTCCCGAGGCGCGTACGTGAGGTCGCGGATCCGGTTCCTGCGGGATCTGGACCGCGGCTCCCCCTTCTTCTACTCGCTGGAAAAAAGGCAGAGTGTCCGTAAGCAGCTCTTGACGCTGCTGGCCGACGACGGCTCTCTCGTCTCGGATCCGGAGGGCGTCAACAACAGGGTCCGTGAATATTACGGGGCTCTGTTCTCTCCGGATCCGTCCAGCGAGGAAGCGCGTAGAGTTTTGTGGGAGGACCTGCCGAAGGTCGGCCCGGAGGGCGCCGAAAATCTGGAAGCTCCGCTAAGCCTGGCGGAGCTGACCGGTGCCCTCGCCCGGCTCTCGAGGGGAAAATCCCCGGGGCTGGACGGGCTGACCGTGGAGTTCCACAGGGCGTTCTGGGACGTCCTGGGGAGCGACTACGCGCGGGTCCTGGGGGAAAGTCTGGCGACCGGGGAGATGCCCCTCTCTTGGCGCAGGGCAGTCATCGTCCTGCTGCCTAAGAAGGGCGATCTCCGCCTCCTTAAGAACTGGCGCCCGGTCTCCCTCCTCAGCACGGACTACAAAATCTTCGCCAGGGCGATGTCTGCTCGCCTTGGTGCCGTGCTGGACCACATGATTCACCCCGACCAGTCATACACGGTCCCGGGCCGGACGATCCACGACAACATCCATCTGGTCCGGGACCTCATCCATTGCTCCCAGGAGGCTGGTCTGTCGGTCGCCTTCCTATCCCTCGACCAAGAGAAGGCGTTCGACAGGGTGGATCACGACTATCTGCTCGGAACTCTGCGCGCTTTCGGGTTCGGGACGCATTTCGTCGCCCGGATCCGACTTTTGTACGCCGCCGCGGAGTGTCTGATTAAGGTTAACGGGTCCTTGACGGCGCCCCTTCGCTTTAGGAGAGGGGTGCGCCAGGGATGCCCCATGTCCGGCCAGTTATATGCTGTTTGCGTGGAGCCTTTCCTGCGCCTCTTGCGGACGAGGTTGACGGGACTGGCTCTGCAAGGGCCGGGCGTGGAGGTCGTCCTCTCGGCTTACGCCGATGACGTGCTCCTCGCGATAGAGGATCCCGCTGACCTGCGGAGGATGCGTGAGTGCCAGGAGATTTACTCGGCCGCGTCCTCCGCCAGGATCAACTGGGAGAAATGTTCCGGACTCCTGGTGGGTCAGTGGCGGGTGGACTCCCTGCCGGAGGAGCTCAGGCCTTTTGCCTGGAGCACGACCCATCTCCTCTATCTGGGAGTCTACCTTAGCCCCGACGAGGGAGCCTGGCCGGCGAACTGGCAGGAGCTGGAGGCCAAGGTCGCCGCTCGCCTAGGGCGCTGGACAGGACTGCTCCGAGTGCTGTCCTACAGGGGTCGAGCGCTAGTCATAAACCAGCTGGTGGCCGCAATGCTGTGGTACCGGCTGGTCACTTTGACCCCTCCCCCTGCGTTTGTCGCCAAGATACAGAAGAAGCTGGTGGACTTCTTCTGGAACAACAGGAAGCACTGGGTCTCTGCCGCGGTCTTGAGTCTCCCGCTTGAGGAGGGCGGTCAGTCGTTGGTGTGCGTCAGCGCCCAGCTCGCGACTTTCCGTCTTCAGACCCTGCAGAGATACCTTTACGTCGAGCCCCCTCCTAGGTGGTGCGCTCTGGCGAGGTATTTCTTCCGCCAGCAGCTCGACCTCAATTATGACACGCAGCTCCTGTTTGTGAACTTGGGGGGTGCCAGGACCGCCCTCCGGGAGCTGCCTGTCTTTTACAGGGAACTCATCAGGGTCTGGAACAAAGTCTCCACCAAGCGCAGCTCTCCGCCGGCTGGAGTGGCGGCCGTCCTGCAGGAGCCGCTGCTCGGGAATCCGTACCTCCACGGCCGAGGCTTCATGTGGCGGTCGGAAGAGAGGGCTGTGGCTGGTGAGGTGACCAGGGTCAGGGACCTGCTCGATGGCGGAGGAGCGGGCTGGATGGCGCCAGACACGCTGGCGCGGCGCCTAAACTCTGCCAACGTCCGCCACGCGGCCGATGCCATCGAGTCGCTAAAAACAGCTCTGGGCCCTGACTCCGTTAGGTGCATCGAGGAGGCTCAAGCACGTGGGGAGATCCCGTCCGAACTGACCCCCGTCCGGACGGAATTCCTCATTGGCGCCAAACCCCGGAACCTCCCTCGGGGGCCGGCGCCTCACAACTTGAGCCGCCTCGGGGAAATCCCCTCCGTGCCTTTCAGTTCCGCGCGGAGGGGTTTCCTGTACGGGCTGCTCCTGCACACCCTCAACTTTGCCATCCTCGCCGGCCGTCCGGACACGCCATGGCGTACCATCTTGCCGTCCGGAGGAGGCGGGGGTCCCCGATGGAGGGCACTCTACGCGGGGGTCCTCCCACTATTCATCGGGGACTTGGCCTGGAGGGTGGTGCACGGAGCAGTGCCGTGCAACAAATTTTTAAGCCGGTTCACGGACTCCCAGGCCGCCTGCAATTTCTGCGGTCTGGAGGAGTCCGTGTTCCATGTTTTTATTGAGTGCACAAGGTTGCAGCCCCTGTTCCATTATTTGAAGGGGCTGCTCCTGAAATTCTGGCTGCACTTCAGTCCCACTCTCCTGATCTTTGGGCACCCTGTGCGGAGGGGAGCGGGTAGGTCCGAAGGCCTCCTCGTAGGACTGCTCCTGGGCACGGCCAAGGGTGCCATCAGCCGGTCCAGGCAGCGGGCGGTCGAGGGGGTCGTTCAACCTGACTGCCTGCCTCTCTTCCGCTCTTACATCCGGTCCAGGGTGTCCTTGGAGATGGAGCACGCGGTGTCCACCGGTACGCTCGCGGCCTTCCGCGAGAGGTGGGCACCGGAGGGACTGGAGTGCATCATCACGCCCGGCAACCAAATTTTAATTTGATTTTACGTTTTAAAGTTAATTTGTTTTAAATGCCGGTGCTTTTAGTGTCCCCTTCCCTTTTATAGGGGGCACTGGGGAAAAATTGTGAATTTAGTGCCCAAAAAAAAAAACCAAAAAAAAAAGAAAAAACACAAAAAAAAAACACAAAAAAGGGGGAAAAAAAAAAGGGCCTTGTAAATGTCTGGAGTGTCACCCAGGTCGGGTGGCACCGTTTAATGTTTTATGTTTTCACAGATAAACTCAAAAGAGTTTCATCAAAAGAGTTTCACCAAAAAGAGTTTCATGCACAAGGACCAATCGTGGAGGAGTAGAGGCGTGTCCTGCTCAGTTGGAGCTGTGAGCAGTGAGTGGAGCTGCTAGCAACTTGAGCTCCTGCCTGGAGAGCCCTGAGACCAGCCCAGGAACAGAAGGAAGGAAGGTGCTTCAACACCAGCTTTTACCCAGAGGGAGAGGAGGAAAAAGCAGAAAACTTTAAACATCTTTACCATTCTGCAAGGAGTTGGAGAGAGGGGGAAAAGACAACAACATCCAGTGTGGAAGGAGGGAGACTCTACTATCTCTACAGGTGGGTGTGGGTGCATTTCCCCAAACAGACTTTGTTGTATCGGTGGGGGGAGGAAAGAAGACCACTGAGGGCCGGAACATCGCGGGGGGTGTGTGTGTGTGTGGTAGTGTGCGTGGGGGCCGTGCTTACAACTAGGCCCCCCCCCACAATTGGAACCCCCCCCACCCCCCCCACATTTGCCTAGCCTGGGATAGCTGGAGCTACCAGGCTGAAGATTGTTATTAATCACCCAATTAAAGATCGTTAGGAGTGCCTGGTGGCTCCAGCTACCCCAGGTGAAGACATCTTCTCCCCCCACCTGAAGACCACCCCAAGGACTTTTGTGTTTTTGCCATCTGGGGAGTGCACCCACCCACAGCTGCGAGGGGAGACCTGCCCTCGCAGTCCCCCCCCCCCCTTCCCACCCCCCTCTCTCTTTCTCTGCTACTCTGTTTCTTCCCTCTCTCTCTGAGGCCTCTTCCTTCCAAATTTGCAAAAAAAAAACCAATTAAGACAACTGAGCAGAGGGAGCAAGGCCTCTCCCCAATTGTCAACGAGGGGAGAGGTGCCTCGTTAAGGGCTCCTCTGCTCAGTTAACATACGAGGCCATTAAAGACCATTAAGGCCTGTGACTTTGGGGTGGGTGTAGCCCTTAAAGGGACCCCGTGATGGCGACCCCATCCACGCTGGTGGCAGGGCCAGCGAAGACGTATGCGCAGGTGGCAACCGCTTCCACGGCACCTCCTGCGCCACCCGCTGCCCTGCCACCATTTACACTTATAACAAAAAAACACGGGGTCAAGAGCTACACTCACCCCACAATGAGCATTGAGGAGTGCGTGCGGGCGATGGCTGGGGTAGTCGGCCCCTCGGCCATTGTCGCAGCCTCCAAGATGTCTGGGAAGGCCGTGTTCTTCCTGGGGTCGGAGCGGGCGGTGTCCCTGGCCCTCGAAAAGGGGCTCACGGTGGGCGGGACGTTCCTGCCGGTGGATCCCCTCGAGGCCACCGCGCAGAGGGTCATCGTGTCGAACGTCCCGCCCTTTGTTCCCGCTGGGCTCCTCCTCCCTCACCTACACCAACTGGGGGAGGTAAGGTCGGGGATCAACCCCATACCGCTCGGCCTCAGGGAGAGCAGCCTGCGCCACGTGTTCTCCTTCCGCCGCCAGCTCTTTGTCCGGCTGGCGCGGGAGGAGACGACGGAGGGCTATTTTAATGTGGTGCACGAGGGGACTGCCTACCGCGTCTTCTGGACGTCGGACGGCGTGCGGTGCCATGCCTGCAGGGAGGTGGGGCACGTTCGCAAAAACTGCCCCGCCTCCAAGGCCGCCAAACCACCGAAGGCGGCCAAGGCTGGCGCCGCCGCCACCCCTCCCCCTAGTTGCGTCCGCGTGCCGGGAGCCATGGGTGCGCGGGCATCGTCGGAGGCCTTTGTTTTCAGGGCCTCCGGCGGGGGGGAGGGAGAGCGTCCGAGCGGAAAGAAGGCGCGGAAGAAGGAGAAACATCTAGAGGCGGGTCCCCTCGGTGCGCCGGAAAGTCTGACCACCGCGCTCAGCCCAACCCAGTCACCGGCGAGCGCGTGGTGCCCCGAGCCCGTGCCCGGGCCCTTGAATAACACCACAGAGGGGCCCAGGCGCGGGCAAGAAAAGGAAAAGGGGGGGGCGGAGCGGGAGGCCTCGGCAGACATGGAGGTCTCCCTGACTCCGCGCGCCCCCAGGAACAAAAAGAGGCACCGCCCCAATGAGGCGGAGGGGGAACAACATCCCTCCGCGGAGGAGTCGGTGCCCGCCGCGTGTCCCGCGTCCCCCACCAGCGCCCCCAAATTGCGCTGCAGGCGCGAGGAGTCTTTCCCCGGGGAGGGTGAGACAGTTGAGGCTGCCCAGCCTCTGCCTCCCGGGGATGGAGTGGAAGATCTGCCTGTCGTGGGGGGCGTGGGGACCGCGGAGGAATGCGTAGCCGCCGGGCCGGGCGTCCCGGGGACTGAGGCGGGCGAGGCCGAAAAGGCCGAACCTGAGCCCGCCCAGCTATTACCCAACTTCCCCCGGGAGTTGCTCGACCCGGCAGAAAAACAATTTATTGATTTTAATGAAACTGTAGATGCTGGGCCGGGGGGTGGCAGCGGGGAGGGGGAGGAACACCCACCCTCGCCCCTTACTTTGGAGCTGGTGCACTTGGAGGGCCTGGGGATTTCCTATGGCCGGGTCTCTCCTTGTTCCCCGGTTCCTGGGGCGGAGGGGGAACCCCTTCCGCTGTCATTTCCCGACCCAGCACCAATTTTAAAAGAGCCCAGTGGGGACTCCTCTGCCGACGATCCTGGGGGTGGGATCGGGGCAGAGCCAGGGCCGGTTGGAGCGGCCGGTTCATTTGCCGTACCTTGTGCGGTCGATGGGCCGGCTGCTGGCGGCCACCTCCCGGAGGAGGACGGGGACTCGGTGGGGGACGCGGGAGAAGAACTAGAGACCACCGCCAGGGAGGCGGTGGATCTGCTCGCGGCCGCCGCTGAGGCCCTCCTCATTCCTGCAAAGGAACTCCGGGACTTTTTGGCCCAGAGCCGGGGTCGCCGCGACCAAGCCCGACTGGCCCTGGAAAAATGGTCCGAGCCGGAGCTGATCAAGGGGTCCGTCCGCGCCGCCGTTAAAACCTTGGCCGCGGGCGGGCCCTTGACAAAGGAGCAGCACCTTGAGCTGCGCGAGCTCGAGGGACTCCTCGCTGGGCTGCGGAGGGAGCGGAGTTCAACAAAAGACTCCGCTCCCTCCCCCACAATAGGTTAAGGTAGAGGTTGCACTATGCTTTTGCCATGAAGATAACCATAGCCAGCCTCAACATCAACGGCGGCAGAGGGGCACGCCGTAGATTTGACAATTTTTCGCTCCTGCGGGAGGGGAAATATGCGGTGTGCTTCCTGCAAGAAACCCACACCGTTCCGGGAGACGAAGCCACGTGGCTCCTGGAATGGCAAGGAGAGGTCCGCATGAGCCACCTCACCGCCATTTCTAGTGGGGTGGCCATCTTGCTGGGCCCGCATTTTCAGCCGGAGATCTTGGGGGTCGAGGAGCCCGTGCCAGGCCGCTTGCTGCACGTAACGGTTCGCCTGGGGGACGTGCCGCTCCATCTCGTGAACGTGTACGCCCCTCATCCCGGCCCGCAGCAAACGCGCTTCTTTGAAGAGGTGTCCGCTCTTCTTGGCTCCGTCGACGTCGGCGACTGCATTGTCCTCGGGGGGGATTTTAACTGCACCCTCGAGGCGAGGGACCGCTCCGGTGCCCCGCAGTGCATGACGGCGATGGAGAAGTTGAGGGACCTGGTCGGGTCCTTCGACTTGGTGGACGTCTGGCGAAATCTCCACCCCGACTCCAGCGCCTTTACTTGGGTGAGGCCTGGAGTAGGATGGTCTAGAGTCGACCGCCTTTACGTGTCTCGGGCGTACGTTTCCTGCGTCCCGGCGGCCTCCATGCGGCCGGTGCCGTGTTCGGACCACCACCTGGTGTGGGCGGAGCTCGCTTCGCTCCGCGCGAGGACGGGGTCCGCGTACTGGCATTTTAACAACCGGCTGCTGGAGGACGTGCGGTTCCAGGACTCGTTCCGTCGATTCTGGTCCGACTGGAGAAGGAAGCAGGGGGGCTTCCCCTCCTTGAGGCTATGGTGGGACGTGGGCAAGGCTCACGTCCGCGTCTTCTGTCAAGAGTACGCGAGGGGGTCGACCAAGAGGCGGGCGGCCAGAGTCGGGCGCCTAGAAAAAGAGGTGCTCGACCTGGAAGCCCGTCTCGGTCAAGTCGTCCAGGACCCGGCCCTGCGGACGGTGTACGAAGCGAAGAAGGCCGCGCTGAAGGACCTGCAGCTCGTCGGGTCCCGAGGCGCGTTCGTGAGGTCGCGGATCCGGTTCCTGCGGGATCTGGACCGCGGCTCCCCCTTCTTCTACTCGCTGGAAAAAAGGCAGAGTGTCCGTAAGCAGCTCTTGACGCTGCTGGCCGACGACGGCTCTCTCGTCTCGGATCCGGAGGGCGTCAACAACAGGGTCCGTGAATATTACGGGGCTCTGTTCTCTCCGGATCCGTCCAGCGAGGAAGCGCGTAGAGTTTTGTGGGAGGACCTGCCGAAGGTCGGCCCGGAGGGCGCCGAAAATCTGGAAGCTCCGCTAAGCCTGGCGGAGCTGACCGGTGCCCTCGCCCGGCTCTCGAGAGGAAAATCCCCGGGGCTGGACGGGCTGACCGTGGAGTTCCACAGGGCGTTCTGGGACGTCCTGGGGAGCGACTACGCGCGGGTCCTGGGGGAAAGTCTGGCGACCGGGGAGATGCCCCTCTCTTGGCGCAGGGCAGTCATCGTCCTGCTGCCTAAGAAGGGCGATCTCCGCCTCCTTAAGAACTGGCGCCCGGTCTCCCTCCTCAGCACGGACTACAAAATCTTCGCCAGGGCGATGTCTGCTCGCCTTGGTGCCGTGCTGGACCACATGATCCACCCCGACCAGTCATACACGGTCCCGGGCCGGACAATCCACGATAACATCCATCTGGTCCGGGACCTCATCCATTGTTCCCAGGAGGCTGGTCTGTCGGTCGCCTTCCTATCCCTCGACCAAGAGAAGGCGTTCGACAGGGTGGATCACGACTATCTGCTCGGAACTCTGTGCGCTTTCGGGTTCGGGACGCATTTCGTCGCCCGGATCCGACTTTTGTACGCCGCCGCGGAGTGTCTGATTAAGGTTAACGGGTCCTTGACGGCGCCCCTTCGCTTTAGGAGAGGGGTGCGCCAGGGATGCCCCATGTCCGGCCAGTTATATGCTGTTTGCGTGGAGCCTTTCCTGCGCCTCTTGCGGACGAGGTTGACGGGACTGGCTCTGCAAGGGCCGGGCGTGGAGGTCGTCCTCTCGGCTTACGCCGATGACGTGCTCCTCGCGATAGAGGATCCCGCTGACCTGCGGAGGATGCGTGAGTGCCAGGAGATTTACTCGGCCGCGTCCTCCGCCAGGATCAACTGGGAGAAATGTTCCGGACTCCTGGTGGGTCAGTGGCGGGTGGACTCCCTGCCGGAGGAGCTCAGGCCTTTTGCCTGGAGCACGACCCATCTCCTCTATCTGGGAGTCTACCTTAGCCCCGACGAGGGAGCCTGGCCGGCGAACTGGCAGGAGCTGGAGGCCAAGGTCGCCGCTCGCCTAGGGCGCTGGACAGGACTGCTCCGAGTGCTGTCCTACAGGGGTCGAGCGCTAGTCATAAACCAGCTGGTGGCCGCAATGCTGTGGTACCGGCTGGTCACTTTGACCCCTCCCCCTGCGTTTGTCGCCAAGATACAGAAGAAGCTGGTGGACTTCTTCTGGAACAACAGGAAGCACTGGGTCTCTGCCGCGGTCTTGAGTCTCCCGCTTGAGGAGGGCGGTCAGTCGTTGGTGTGCGTCAGCGCCCAGCTCGCGACTTTCCGTCTTCAGACCCTGCAGAGATACCTTTACGTCGAGCCCCCTCCTAGGTGGTGCGCTCTGGCGAGGTATTTCTTCCGCCAGCAGCTCGACCTCAATTATGACACGCAGCTCCTGTTTGTGAACTTGGGGGGTGCCAGGACCGCCCTCCGGGAGCTGCCTGTCTTTTACAGGGAACTCATCAGGGTCTGGAACAAAGTCTCCACCAAGCGCAGCTCTCCGCCGGCTGGAGTGGCGGCCGTCCTGCAGGAGCCGCTGCTCGGGAATCCGTACCTCCACGGCCGAGGCTTTATGTGGCGGTCGGAAGAGAGGGCTGTGGCTGGTGAGGTGACCAGGGTCAGGGACCTGCTCGATGGCGGAGGAGCGGGCTGGATGGCGCCAGACACGCTGGCGCGGCGCCTAAACTCTGCCAACGTCCGCCACGCGGCCGATGCCATCGAGTCGCTAAAAACAGCTCTGGGCCCTGACTCCGTTAGGTGCATCGAGGAGGCTCAAGCACGTGGGGAGATCCCGTCCGAACTGACCCCCGTCCGGACGGAATTCCTCATTGGCGCCAAACCCCGGAACCTCCCTCGGGGGCCGGCGCCTCACAACTTGAGCCGCCTCGGGGAAATCCCCTCCGTGCCTTTCAGTTCCGCGCGGAGGGGTTTCCTGTACGGGCTGCTCCTGCACACCCTCAACTTTGCCATCCTCGCCGGCCGTCCGGACACGCCATGGCGTACCATCTTGCCGTCCGGAGGAGGCGGGGGTCCCCGATGGAGGGCACTCTACGCGGGGGTCCTCCCACTATTCATCGGGGACTTGGCCTGGAGGGTGGTGCACGGAGCAGTGCCGTGCAACAAATTTTTAAGCCGGTTCACGGACTCCCAGGCCGCCTGCAATTTCTGCGGTCTGGAGGAGTCCGTGTTCCATGTTTTTATTGAGTGCACAAGGTTGCAGCCCCTGTTCCATTATTTGAAGGGGCTGCTCCTGAAATTCTGGCTGCACTTCAGTCCCACTCTCCTGATCTTTGGGCACCCTGTGCGGAGGGGAGCGGGTAGGTCCGAAGGCCTCCTCGTAGGACTGCTCCTGGGCACGGCCAAGGGTGCCATCAGCCGGTCCAGGCAGCGGGCGGTCGAGGGGGTCGTTCAACCTGACTGCCTGCCTCTCTTCCGCTCTTACATCCGGTCCAGGGTGTCCTTGGAGATGGAGCACGCGGTGTCCACCGGTACGCTCGCGGCCTTCCGCGAGAGGTGGGCACCGGAGGGACTGGAGTGCATCATCACGCCCGGCAACCAAATTTTAATTTGATTTTACGTTTTAAAGTTAATTTGTTTTAAATGCCGGTGCTTTTAGTGTCCCCTTCCCTTTTATAGGGGGCACTGGGGAAAAATTGTGAATTTAGTGCCCAAAAAAAAAAACCAAAAAAAAAAGAAAAAACACAAAAAAAAAACACAAAAAAGGGGGAAAAAAAAAAGGGCCTTGTAAATGTCTGGAGTGTCACCCAGGTCGGGTGGCACCGTTTAATGTTTTATGTTTTCACAGATAAACTCAAAAGAGTTTCATCAAAAGAGTTTCACCAAAAAGAGTTTCATGCACAAGGACCAATCGTGGAGGAGTAGAGGCGTGTCCTGCTCAGTTGGAGCTGTGAGCAGTGAGTGGAGCTGCTAGCAACTTGAGCTCCTGCCTGGAGAGCCCTGAGACCAGCCCAGGAACAGAAGGAAGGAAGGTGCTTCAACACCAGCTTTTACCCAGAGGGAGAGGAGGAAAAAGCAGAAAACTTTAAACATCTTTACCATTCTGCAAGGAGTTGGAGAGAGGGGGAAAAGACAACAACATCCAGTGTGGAAGGAGGGAGACTCTACTATCTCTACAGGTGGGTGTGGGTGCATTTCCCCAAACAGACTTTGTTGTATCGGTGGGGGGAGGAAAGAAGACCACTGAGGGCCGGAACATCGCGGGGGGTGTGTGTGTGTGTGGTAGTGTGCGTGGGGGCCGTGCTTACAACTAGGCCCCCCCCCACAATTGGAACCCCCCCCACCCCCCCCACATTTGCCTAGCCTGGGATAGCTGGAGCTACCAGGCTGAAGATTGTTATTAATCACCCAATTAAAGATCGTTAGGAGTGCCTGGTGGCTCCAGCTACCCCAGGTGAAGACATCTTCTCCCCCCACCTGAAGACCACCCCAAGGACTTTTGTGTTTTTGCCATCTGGGGAGTGCACCCACCCACAGCTGCGAGGGGAGACCTGCCCTCGCAGTCCCCCCCCCCCCTTCCCACCCCCCTCTCTCTTTCTCTGCTACTCTGTTTCTCCCCTCTCTCTCTGAGGCCTCTTCCTTCCAAATTTGCAAAAAAAAAACCAATTAAGACAACTGAGCAGAGGGAGCAAGGCCTCTCCCCAATTGTCAACGAGGGGAGAGGTGCCTCGTTAAGGGCTCCTCTGCTCAGTTAACATACGAGGCCATTAAAGACCATTAAGGCCTGTGACTTTGGGGTGGGTGTAGCCCTTAAAGGGACCCCGTGATGGCGACCCCATCCACGCTGGTGGCAGGGCCAGCGAAGACGTATGCGCAGGTGGCAACCGCTTCCACGGCACCTCCTGCGCCACCCGCTGCCCTGCCACCATTTACACTTATAACAAAAAAACACGGGGTCAAGAGCTACACTCACCCCACAATGAGCATTGAGGAGTGCGTGCGGGCGATGGCTGGGGTAGTCGGCCCCTCGGCCATTGTCGCAGCCTCCAAGATGTCTGGGAAGGCCGTGTTCTTCCTGGGGTCGGAGCGGGCGGTGTCCCTGGCCCTCGAAAAGGGGCTCACGGTGGGCGGGACGTTCCTGCCGGTGGATCCCCTCGAGGCCACCGCGCAGAGGGTCATCGTGTCGAACGTCCCGCCCTTTGTTCCCGCTGGGCTCCTCCTCCCTCACCTACACCAACTGGGGGAGGTAAGGTCGGGGATCAACCCCATACCGCTCGGCCTCAGGGAGAGCAGCCTGCGCCACGTGTTCTCCTTCCGCCGCCAGCTCTTTGTCCGGCTGGCGCGGGAGGAGACGACGGAGGGCTATTTTAATGTGGTGCACGAGGGGACTGCCTACCGCGTCTTCTGGACGTCGGACGGCGTGCGGTGCCATGCCTGCAGGGAGGTGGGGCACGTTCGCAAAAACTGCCCCGCCTCCAAGGCCGCCAAACCACCGAAGGCGGCCAAGGCTGGCGCCGCCGCCACCCCTCCCCCTAGTTGCGTCCGCGTGCCGGGAGCCATGGGTGCGCGGGCATCGTCGGAGGCCTTTGTTTTCAGGGCCTCCGGCGGGGGGGAGGGAGAGCGTCCGAGCGGAAAGAAGGCGCGGAAGAAGGAGAAACATCTAGAGGCGGGTCCCCTCGGTGCGCCGGAAAGTCTGACCACCGCGCTCAGCCCAACCCAGTCACCGGCGAGCGCGTGGTGCCCCGAGCCCGTGCCCGGGCCCTTGAATAACACCACAGAGGGGCCCAGGCGCGGGCAAGAAAAGGAAAAGGGGGGGGCGGAGCGGGAGGCCTCGGCAGACATGGAGGTCTCCCTGACTCCGCGCGCCCCCAGGAACAAAAAGAGGCACCGCCCCAATGAGGCGGAGGGGGAACAACATCCCTCCGCGGAGGAGTCGGTGCCCGCCGCGTGTCCCGCGTCCCCCACCAGCGCCCCCAAATTGCGCTGCAGGCGCGAGGAGTCTTTCCCCGGGGAGGGTGAGACAGTTGAGGCTGCCCAGCCTCTGCCTCCCGGGGATGGAGTGGAAGATCTGCCTGTCGTGGGGGGCGTGGGGACCGCGGAGGAATGCGTAGCCGCCGGGCCGGGCGTCCCGGGGACTGAGGCGGGCGAGGCCGAAAAGGCCGAACCTGAGCCCGCCCAGCTATTACCCAACTTCCCCCGGGAGTTGCTCGACCCGGCAGAAAAACAATTTATTGATTTTAATGAAACTGTAGATGCTGGGCCGGGGGGTGGCAGCGGGGAGGGGGAGGAACACCCACCCTCGCCCCTTACTTTGGAGCTGGAGCACTTGGAGGGCCTGGGGATTTCCTATGGCCGGGTCTCTCCTTGTTCCCCGGTTCCTGGGGCGGAGGGGGAACCCCTTCCGCTGTCATTTCCCGACCCAGCACCAATTTTAAAAGAGCCCAGTGGGGACTCCTCTGCCGACGATCCTGGGGGTGGGATCGGGGCAGAGCCAGGGCCGGTTGGAGCGGCCGGTTCATTTGCCGTACCTTGTGCGGTCGATGGGCCGGCTGCTGGCGGCCACCTCCCGGAGGAGGACGGGGACTCGGTGGGGGACGCGGGAGAAGAACTAGAGACCACCGCCAGGGAGGCGGTGGATCTGCTCGCGGCCGCCGCTGAGGCCCTCCTCATTCCTGCAAAGGAACTCCGGGACTTTTTGGCCCAGAGCCGGGGTCGCCGCGACCAAGCCCGACTGGCCCTGGAAAAATGGTCCGAGCCGGAGCTGATCAAGGGGTCCGTCCGCGCCGCCGTTAAAACCTTGGCCGCGGGCGGGCCCTTGACAAAGGAGCAGCACCTTGAGCTGCGCGAGCTCGAGGGACTCCTCGCTGGGCTGCGGAGGGAGCGGAGTTCAACAAAAGACTCCGCTCCCTCCCCCACAATAGGTTAAGGTAGAGGTTGCACTATGCTTTTGCCATGAAGATAACCATAGCCAGCCTCAACATCAACGGCGGCAGAGGGGCACGCCGTAGATTTGACAATTTTTCGCTCCTGCGGGAGGGGAAATATGCGGTGTGCTTCCTGCAAGAAACCCACACCGTTCCGGGAGACGAAGCCACGTGGCTCCTGGAATGGCAAGGAGAGGTCCGCATGAGCCACCTCACCGCCATTTCTAGTGGGGTGGCCATCTTGCTGGGCCCGCATTTTCAGCCGGAGATCTTGGGGGTCGAGGAGCCCGTGCCAGGCCGCTTGCTGCACGTAACGGTTCGCCTGGGGGACGTGCCGCTCCATCTCGTGAACGTGTACGCCCCTCATCCCGGCCCGCAGCAAACGCGCTTCTTTGAAGAGGTGTCCGCTCTTCTTGGCTCCGTCGACGTCGGCGACTGCATTGTCCTCGGGGGGGATTTTAACTGCACCCTCGAGGCGAGGGACCGCTCCGGTGCCCCGCAGTGCATGACGGCGATGGAGAAGTTGAGGGACCTGGTCGGGTCCTTCGACTTGGTGGACGTCTGGCGAAATCTCCACCCCGACTCCAGCGCCTTTACTTGGGTGAGGCCTGGAGTAGGATGGTCTAGAGTCGACCGCCTTTACGTGTCTCGGGCGTACGTTTCCTGCGTCCCGGCGGCCTCCATGCGGCCGGTGCCGTGTTCGGACCACCACCTGGTGTGGGCGGAGCTCGCTTCGCTCCGCGCGAGGACGGGGTCCGCGTACTGGCATTTTAACAACCGGCTGCTGGAGGACGTGCGGTTCCAGGACTCGTTCCGTCGATTCTGGTCCGACTGGAGAAGGAAGCAGGGGGGCTTCCCCTCCTTGAGGCTATGGTGGGACGTGGGCAAGGCTCACGTCCGCGTCTTCTGTCAAGAGTACGCGAGGGGGTCGACCAAGAGGCGGGCGGCCAGAGTCGGGCGCCTAGAAAAAGAGGTGCTCGACCTGGAAGCCCGTCTCGGTCAAGTCGTCCAGGACCCGGCCCTGCGGACGGTGTACGAAGCGAAGAAGGCCGCGCTGAAGGACCTGCAGCTCGTCGGGTCCCGAGGCGCGTTCGTGAGGTCGCGGATCCGGTTCCTGCGGGATCTGGACCGCGGCTCCCCCTTCTTCTACTCGCTGGAAAAAAGGCAGAGTGTCCGTAAGCAGCTCTTGACGCTGCTGGCCGACGACGGCTCTCTCGTCTCGGATCCGGAGGGCGTCAACAACAGGGTCCGTGAATATTACGGGGCTCTGTTCTCTCCGGATCCGTCCAGCGAGGAAGCGCGTAGAGTTTTGTGGGAGGACCTGCCGAGGGTCGGCCCGGAGGGCGCCGAAAATCTGGAAGCTCCGCTAAGCCTGGCGGAGCTGACCGGTGCCCTCGCCCGGCTCTCGAGGGGAAAATCCCCGGGGCTGGACGGGCTGACCGTGGAGTTCCACAGGGCGTTCTGTGACGTCCTGGGGAGCGACTACGCGCGGGTCCTGGGGGAAAGTCTGGCGACCGGGGAGATGCCCCTCTCTTGGCGCAGGGCAGTCATCGTCCTGCTGCCTAAGAAGGGCGATCTCCGCCTCCTTAAGAACTGGCGCCCGGTCTCCCTCCTCAGCACGGACTACAAAATTTTCGCCAGGGCGATGTCTGCTCGCCTTGGTGCCGTGCTGGACCACATGATCCACCCCGACCAGTCATACACGGTCCCGGGCCGGACAATCCACGACAACATCCATCTGGTCCGGGACCTCATCCATTGTTCCCAGGAGGCTGGTCTGTCGGTCGCCTTCCTATCCCTCGACCAAGAGAAGGCGTTCGACAGGGTGGATCACAACTATCTGCTCGGAACTCTGCGCGCTTTCGGGTTCGGGACGCATTTCGTCGCCCGGATCCGACTTTTGTACGCCGTCGCGGAGTGTCTGATTAAGGTTAACGGGTCCTTGACGGCGCCCCTTCGCTTTAGGAGAGGGGTGCGCCAGGGATGCCCCATGTCCGGCCAGTTATATGCCGTTTGCGTGGAGCCTTTCCTGCGCCTCTTGCGGACGAGGTTGACGGGACTGGCTCTGCAAGGGCCGGGCGTGGAGGTCGTCCTCTCGGCTTACGCCGATGACGTGCTCCTCGCGGTAGAGGATCCTGCTGACCTGCGGAGGATGCGTGAGTGCCAGGAGATTTACTCGGCCGCGTCCTCCGCCAGGATCAACTGGGAGAAATGTTCCGGACTCCTGGTGGGTCAGTGGCGGGTGGACTCCCTGCCGGAGGAGCTCAGGCCTTTTGCCTGGAGCACGACCCATCTCCTCTATCTGGGAGTCTACCTTAGCCCCGACGAGGGAGCCTGGCCGGCGAACTGGCAGGAGCTGGAGGCCAAGGTCGCCGCTCGCCTAGGGCGCTGGACAGGACTGCTCCGAGTGCTGTCCTACAGGGGTCGAGCGCTAGTCATAAACCAGCTGGTGGCCGCAATGCTGTGGTACCGGCTGGTCACTTTGACCCCTCCCCCTGCGTTTGTCGCCAAGATACAGAAGAAGCTGGTGGACTTCTTCTGGAACAACAGGAAGCACTGGGTCTCTGCCGCGGTCTTGAGTCTCCCGCTTGAGGAGGGCGGTCAGTCGTTGGTGTGCGTCAGCGCCCAGCTCGCGACTTTCCGTCTTCAGACCCTGCAGAGATACCTTTACGTCGAGCCCCCTCCTAGGTGGTGCGCTCTGGCGAGGTATTTCTTCCGCCAGCAGCTCGACCTCAATTATGACACGCAGCTCCTGTTTGTGAACTTGGGGGGTGCCAGGACCGCCCTCCGGGAGCTGCCTGTCTTTTACAGGGAACTCATCAGGGTCTGGAACAAAGTCTCCACCAAGCGCAGCTCTCCGCCGGCTGGAGTGGCGGCCGTCCTGCAGGAGCCGCTGCTCGGGAATCCGTACCTCCACGGCCGAGGCTTTATGTGGCGGTCGGAAGAGAGGGCTGTGGCTGGTGAGGTGACCAGGGTCAGGGACCTGCTCGATGGCGGAGGAGCGGGCTGGATGGCGCCAGACACGCTGGCGCGGCGCCTAAACTCTGCCAACGTCCGCCACGCGGCCGATGCCATCGAGTCGCTAAAAACAGCTCTGGGCCCTGACTCCGTTAGGTGCATCGAGGAGGCTCAAGCACGTGGGGAGATCCCGTCCGAACTGACCCCCGTCCGGACGGAATTCCTCATCGGCGCCAAACCCCGGAACCTCCCTCGGGGGCCGGCGCCTCACAACTTGAGCCGCCTCGGGGAAATCCCCTCCGTGCCTTTCAGTTCCGCGCGGAGGGGTTTCCTGTACGGGCTGCTCCTGCACACCCTCAACTCTGCCATCCTCGCCGGCCGTCCGGACACGCCATGGCGTACCATCTTGCCATCCGGAGGAGGCGGGGGTCCCCGATGGAGGGCACTCTACGCAGGGGTCCTCCCACTATTCATCGGGGACTTGGCCTGGAGGGTGGTGCACGGAGCAGTGCCGTGCAACAAATTTTTAAGCCGGTTCACGGACTCCCGGGCCGCCTGCAATTTCTGCGGTCTGGAGGAGTCCGTGTTCCATGTTTTTATTGAGTGCACGAGGTTGCAGCCCCTGTTCCATTATTTGAAGGGGCTGCTCCTGAAATTCTGGCTGCACTTCAGTCCCACCCTCCTGATCTTTGGGCACCCTGTGCGGAGGGGAGCGGGTAGGTCCGAAGGCCTCCTCGTAGGACTGCTCCTGGGCACGGCCAAGGGTGCCATCAGCCGGTCCAGGCAGCGGGCGGTCGAGGGGGTCGTTCAACCTGACTGCCTGCCTCTCTTCCGCTCTTACATCCGGTCCAGGGTGTCCTTGGAGATGGAGCACGCGGTGTCCACCGGTACGCTCGCGGCCTTCCGCGAGAGGTGGGCACCGGAGGGACTGGAGTGCATCATCACGCCCGGCAACCAAATTTTAATTTGATTTTACGTTTTAAAGTTTAATTTGTTTTAATTGCCGGTGCTTTTAGTGTCCCCTTCCCTTTTATAGGGGGCACCGGAGAAATTGTGATTTTAGTGCCCAAAAAAAACCCAAAAAAAAACAAAAAACAAAAGAAAAAACCCAAAAAAAGGAAAAAAGGGCCTTGTAAATGTCTGGTGTGTCACCCAGGTCGGGTGGCACAGTTTAATGTTTATGTTTTGCAGGTAGACTCTAAAAGAGTTTCATCAAAAGAGTTTCACCAAAAAGAGTTTCATGCACAAGGACCAATCGTGGAGGAGTAGAGGCGTGTCCTGCTATGTTGGAGCTGTGAGCAGTGAGTGGAGCTGCTAGCAACTTGAGCTCCTGCCTGGAGAGCCCTGAGACCAGCCCAGGAACAGAAGGAAGGAAGGGGCTTCAACACCAGCTTTTACCCAGAGGGAGAGGAGGAAAAAGCAGAAAACTTTAAACATCTTTACCATTCTGCAAGGAGTTGGAGAGAGGGGGAAAAACCACAACAACCATCCAGTGTGGAAGGAGGGAGACTCAACTACTCTACAGGTGGGTGTGGGTGCATTTCCCCAAACAGACTTTGTTGTTTCGGTGGGGGGAGGAAAGAAGACCACTGAGGGCCGGAACATCGCGGGGGGTGTGTGTGTGTGTGGTAGTGTGCGTGGGGGCCGTGCTTACAACTAGGCCCCCCCCCACAATTGGAACCCCCCCCACCCCCCACATTTGCCTAGCCTGGGATAGCTGGAGCTACCAGGCTGAAGATTGTTATTAATCACCCAATTAAAGATCGTTAGGAGTGCCTGGTGGCTCCAGCTACCCCAGGTGAAGACATCTTCTCCCCCCACCTGAAGACCACCTCAAAGACTTTTGTGTTTTGCCATCTGGGGAGTGCACCCACCCACAGCTGCGAGGAGAGACCTGCCCTCGCAGCCCCCCCCCCTTCCCACCCCCCTCTCTCTTTTCTCTGTTACTCTGTTTCTCCCCTCTCTCTCTGAGAGCCCTTCCTTCCAAATTTAATTTAAAAAAAAAAACAATTTAAGACAACTGAGCAGAGGGAGCAAGGCCCCTCCCCAATTGCCAACTAGGGGAGAGGTGTGCCTCATTAAGGGCTCCTCTGCTCAGTCATTATACAAGAGGCCAATAAAGACCATTAAGGCCTGTGACTTTGGGGTGGGTGTAGCCCTTAAAGGGACCCCGTGATGGCGACCCCATCCACGCCGGTGGCAGGGCCAGCGAAGACGTATGCGCAGGTGGCAACCGCTTCCACAGCACCTCCTGCGCCACCCGCTGCCCTGCCACCATTTACACTTATAACAAAAAAACACGGGGTCAAGAGCTACACTCACCCCACAATGACCATCGAGGAGTGCGTGCGGGCGATGGCTGGGGTAGTCGGCCCCTCGGCCATTGTCGCAGCCTCCAAGATGTCTGGGAAGGCCGTGTTCTTCCTGGGGTCGGAGCGGGCGGTGTCCCTGGCCCTTGAAAAGGGGCTCACGGTGGGCGGGACGTTCCTGCCGGTGGACCCTCTCGAGGCCACCGCGCAGAGGGTCATCGTGTCAAACGTCCCGCCCTTTGTTCCCGCTGAGCTCCTCCTCCCTCACCTACACCAACTGGGGGAGGTAAGGTCGGGGATCAACCCCATACCGCTCGGCCTCAGGGAGAACAGCCTGCGCCACGTGTTCTCCTTCCGCCGCCAGCTCTTTGTCCGGCTGGCGCGGGAGGACATGACAGAAGGGCACTTTAATGTGGTGCACGAGGGGACTGCCTACCGCGTCTTCTGGACGTCGGACGGCGTGCGGTGCCATGCCTGCAGGGAGGTGGGGCATGTTCGTAAGAACTGCCCCGCCTCCAAGGCCGCCAAACCACCGAAGGCGGCCAAGGCTGGCGCCGCCGCCACCCCTCCCCCTAGTTGCGTCCGCGTGCCGGGAGCCATGGGTGCGCGGGCATCGTCGAAGGCCTTTGTTTTCAGGGCCTCCGGCGGGGGGGAGGGAGAGCGTCCGAGCGGAAAGAAGGCGCGGAAGAAGGAGAAACATCTAGAGGCGGGTCCCCTCGGTGCGCCGGAAAGTCTGACCACCGCGCTCAGCCCAACCCAGTCACCGGCGAGCGCGGGGTGCCCCGAGCCCGTGCCCGGGCCCTTGAATACCACCACAGAGGGGCCCGGGCGCGGGCAAGAAAAGGAAAAGGGGGGGGCGGAGCGGGAGGCCTCGGCAGACATGGAGGTCTCCCTGACTCCGCGCGCCCCCAGGAACAAAAAGAGGCACCGCCCCAATGACGCGGAGGGGGAACAACATCCCTCCGCGGAGGAGTCGGTGCCCGCCGCGTGTCCCGCGTCCCCCACCAGCGCCCCCAAATTGCGCTGCAGGCGCGAGGAGTCTGTCCCCGGGGAGGGTGAAACAGTTGAGGCTGCCCAGCCTCTGCCTCCCGGGGATGGAGTGGAAGATCTGCCTGTCGTGGGGGGCGTGGGGCCAGTGGAAGAATGCGTAGCCGCCGGGTCGAGCGTCCCGGGGACTGAGGCGGGCGGGGCCGAAAAGGCCGAACCTGAGCCCGCCCAGCTATTACCCAACTTCCCCCGGGAGTCGCTCGACCCGGCAGAAATACAAACAAATAATTATGACACTGTAGATGCTGGGCCGGGGGGTGGCAGCGGGGAGGGGGAGGAACACCCACCCTCGCCCCTTACTTTGGAGCTGGAGCACTTGGAGGGCCTGGGGATTTCCTATGGCCGGGTCTCTCCTTGTTCTCCGGTTCCTGGGGCGGAGGGGGAACCCCTTCCGCTGTCATTTCCCGACCCAGCACCATTTTTAAAAGAGCCCAGTGGGGACTCCTCTGCCGACGATCCTGGGGGTGGGATCGGGGCAGTGCCAGGGCCGGTTGGAGCGGCCGGTTCATTTGCCGTACCTTGTGCGGTCGATGGGCCGGCTGCTGGCGGCCACCTCCCGGAGGAGGACGGGGACTCGGTGGGGGACGCGGGTGAAGACCTAGAGACCACCGCCAGGGAGGCGGTGGATCTGCTCGCGGCCGCCGCTGAGGCCCTCCTCGTTCCTGCAAAGGAACTCCGGGACTTTTTGGCCCAGAGCCGGGGTCGCCGCGACCAAGCCCGACTGGCCCTGGAAAAATGGTCCGAGCCGGAGCTGATCAAGGGGTCCGTCCGCGCCGCCGTTAAAACCTTGGCCGCGGGCGGGCCCTTGACAAAGGAGCAGCACCTTGAGCTGCGCGAGCTCGAGGGACTCCTCGCTGGGCTGCAGAGGGAGCGGAGTTCAACAAAAGACTCCGCTCCCTCCCCCACAATAGGTTAAGGTAGAGGTTGCACTATGCTTTTGCCATGAAGATAACCATAGCCAGCCTCAACATCAACGGCGGCAGAGGGGCACGCCGTAGATTTGACAATTTTTCGCTCCTGCGGGAGGGGAAATATGCGGTGTGCTTCCTGCAAGAAACCCACACCGTTCCGGGAGACGAAGCCACGTGGCTCCTGGAATGGCAAGGAGAGGTCCGCATGAGCCACCTCACCGCCATTTCTAGTGGGGTGGCCATCTTGCTGGGCCCGCATTTTCAGCCGGAGATCTTGGGGGTCGAGGAGCCCGTGCCAGGCCGCTTGCTGCACGTAACGGTTCGCCTGGGGGACGTGCCGCTCCATCTCGTGAACGTGTACGCCCCTCATCCCGGCCCGCAGCAAACGCGCTTCTTTGAAGAGGTGTCCGCTCTTCTTGGCTCCGTCGACGTCGGCGACTGCATTGTCCTCGGGGGGGATTTTAACTGCACCCTCGAGGCGAGGGACCGCTCCGGTGCCCCGCAGTGCATGACGGCGATGGAGAAGTTGAGGGACCTGGTCGGGTCCTTCGACTTGGTGGACGTCTGGCGAAATCTCCACCCCGACTCCAGCGCCTTTACTTGGGTGAGGCCTGGAGTTGGATGGTCTAGAGTCGACCGCCTTTACGTGTCTCGGGCGTACGTTTCCTGCGTCCCGGCGGCCTCCATGCGGCCGGTGCCGTGTTCGGACCACCACCTGGTGTGGGCGGAGCTCGCTTCGCTCCGCGCGAGGACGGGGTCCGCGTACTGGCACTTTAACAACCGGCTGCTGGAGGACGTGCGGTTCCAGGACTCGTTCCGTCGATTCTGGTCCGACTGGAGAAAGAAGCAGCGGGGCTTCCCCTCCTTGAGGCTATGGTGGGACGTGGGCAAGGCTCACGTCCGCGTCTTCTGTCAAGAGTACGCGAGGGGGTCGACCAAGAGGCGGGCGGCCAGAGTCGGGCGCCTAGAAAAAGAGGTGCTCGACCTGGAAGCCCGTCTCGGTCAAGTCGTCCAGGACCCGGCCCTGCGGACGGTGTACGAAGCGAAGAAGGCCGCGCTGAAGGACCTGCAGCTCGTCGGGTCCCGAGGCACGTTTGTGAGGTCGCGGATCCGGTTCCTGCGGGATCTGGACCGCGGCTCCCCCTTCTTCTACTCGCTGGAAAAAAGGCAGAGTGTCCGTAAGCAGCTCTTGACGCTGCTGGCCGACGACGGCTCTCTCGTCTCGGATCCGGAGGGCGTCAACAACAGGGTCCGTGAATATTACGGGGCTCTGTTCTCTCCGGATCCGTCCAGCGAGGAAGCGCGTAGAGTTTTGTGGGAGGACCTGCCGAAGGTCAGCCCGGAGGGCGCCGAAAATCTGGAAGCTCCGCTAAGCCTGGCGGAGCTGACCGGTGCCCTCGCCCGGCTCTCGAGGGGAAAATCCCCGGGGCTGGACGGGCTGACCGTGGAGTTCCACAGGGCGTTCTGGGACGTCCTGGGGAGCGACTACGCGCGGGTCCTGGGGGAAAGTCTGGCGACCGGGGAGATGCCCCTCTCTTGGCGCAGGGCAGTCATCGTCCTGCTGCCTAAGAAGGGCGATCTCCGCCTCCTTAAGAACTGGCGCCCGGTCTCCCTCCTCAGCACGGACTACAAAATCTTCGCCAGGGCGATGTCTGCTCGCCTTGGTGCCGTGCTGGACCACATGATCCACCCCGACCAGTCATACACGGTCCCGGGCCGGACAATCCACGACAACATCCATCTGGTCCGGGACCTCATCCATTGTTCCCAGGAGGCTGGTCTGTCGGTCGCCTTCCTATCCCTCGACCAAGAGAAGGCGTTCGACAGGGTGGATCACGACTATCTGCTCGGAACTCTGCGCGCTTTCGGGTTCGGGACGCATTTCGTCGCCCGGATCCGACTTTTGTACGCCGCCGCGGAGTGTCTGATTAAGGTTAACGGGTCCTTGACGGCGCCCCTTCGCTTTAGGAGAGGGGTGCGCCAGGGATGCCCCATGTCCGGCCAGTTATACGCCGTTTGCGTGGAGCCTTTCCTGCGCCTCTTGCGGACGAGGTTGACGGGACTGGCTCTGCAAGGGCCGGGCGTGGAGGTCGTCCTCTCGGCTTACGCCGATGACGTGCTCCTCGCGATAGAGGATCCCGCTGACCTGCGGAGGATGCGTGAGTGCCAGGAGATTTACTCGGCCGCGTCCTCCGCCAGGATCAACTGGGAGAAATGTTCCGGACTCCTGGTGGGTCAGTGGCGGGTGGACTCCCTGCCGGAGGAGCTCAGGCCTTTTGCCTGGAGCACGACCCATCTCCTCTATCTGGGAGTCTACCTTAGCCCCGACGAGGGAGCCTGGCCGGCGAACTGGCAGGAGCTGGAGGCCAAGGTCGCCGCTCGCCTAGGGCGCTGGACAGGACTGCTCCGAGTGCTGTCCTACAGGGGTCGAGCGCTAGTCATAAACCAGCTGGTGGCCGCAATGCTGTGGTACCGGCTGGTCACTTTGACCCCTCCCCCTGCGTTTGTCGCCAAGATACAGAAGAAGCTGGTGGACTTCTTCTGGAACAACAGGAAGCACTGGGTCTCTGCCGCGGTCTTGAGTCTCCCGCTTGAGGAGGGCGGTCAGTCGTTGGTGTGCATCAGCGCCCAGCTCGCGACTTTCCGTCTTCAGACCCTGCAGAGATACCTTTACGTCGAGCCCCCTCCTAGGTGGTGTGCTCTGGCGAGGTATTTCTTCCGCCAGCAGCTCGACCTCAATTATGACACGCAGCTCCTGTTTGTGAACTTGGGGGGTGCCAGGACCGCCCTCCGGGAGCTGCCTGTCTTTTACAGGGAACTCATCAGGGTCTGGAACAAAGTCTCCACCAAGCGCAGCTCTCCGCCGGCTGGAGTGGCGGCCGTCCTGCAGGAACCGCTGCTCGGGAATCCGTACCTCCACGGCCGAGGCTTTATGTGGCGGTCGGAAGAGAGGGCTGTGGCTGGTGAGGTGACCAGGGTCAGGGACCTGCTCGATGGCGGAGGAGCGGGCTGGATGGCGCCAGACATGCTGGCGCGGCGCCTAAATTCTGCCAACGTCCGCCACGCGGCCGATGCCATCGAGTCGCTAAAAACAGCTCTGGGCCCTGACTCCGTTAGGTGCATCGAGGAGGCTCAAGCACGTGGGGAGATCCCGTCCGAACTGACCCCCGTCCGGACGGAATTCCTCATCGGCGCCAAACCCCGGAACCTCCCTCGGGGGCCGGCGCCTCACAACTTGAGCCGCCTCGGGGAAATCCCCTCCGTGCCTTTCAGTTCCGCGCGGAGGGGTTTCCTGTACGGGATGCTCCTGCACACCCTCAACTTTGCCATCCTCGCCGGCCGTCCGGACACGCCATGGCGTACCATCTTGCCGTCCGGAGGAGGCGGGGGTCCCCGATGGAGGGCACTCTACGCAGGGGTCCTCCCACTATTCATCGGGGACTTGGCCTGGAGGGTGGTGCACGGAGCAGTGCCGTGCAACAAATTTTTAAGCCGGTTCACGGACTCCCGGGCCGCCTGCAATTTCTGCGGTCTGGAGGAGTCCGTGTTCCATGTTTTTATTGAATGCACAAGGTTGCAGCCCCTGTTCCACTATTTGAAGGGGCTGCTCCTGAAATTCTGGCTGCACTTCAGTCCCACTCTCCTGATCTTTGGGCACCCTGTGCGGAGGGGAGCGGGTAGGTCCGAAGGCCTCCTCGTAGGACTGCTCCTGGGCACGGCCAAGGGTGCCATCAGCCGGTCCAGGCAGCGGGCGGTCGAGGGGGTCGTTCAACCTGACTGCCTGCCTCTCTTCCGCTCTTACATCCGGTCCAGGGTGTCCTTGGAGATGGAGCACGCGGTGTCCACCGGTACGCTCGCGGCCTTCCGCGAGAGGTGGGCACCGGAGGGACTGGAGTGCATCATCACGCCCGGCAACCAAATTTTAATTTGATTTTACGTTTTAAAGTTTAATTTGTTTTAATTGCCGGTGCTTTTAGTGTCCCCCTCTCCTTTTATAGGGGGCACTGGAAAAAGGAAAAATTTGATTTTAGTGCCCCAAAAAAAAAAACCACAAAAAAAATAAATAAAAAAGGGGCCTTGTAAATGTCTTGTGTGTGTCATCCAGGTCGGGTGGCACGGATACATGTTTTATGTTTTTGCAGTTTAACTCAAAAGAGTTTCATCAAAAGAGTTTCACCAAAAAGAGTTTCATGCACAAGGACCAATCGTGGAGGAGTAGAGGCGTGTCCTGCTCAGTTGGAGCTGTGAGCAGTGAGTGGAGCTGCTAGCAACTTGAGCTCCTGCCTGGAGAGCCCTGAGACCAGCCCAGGAACAGAAGGAAGGAAGGGGCTTCAACACCAGCTTTTACCCAGAGGGAGAGGAGGAAAAAGCAGAAAACTTTAAACATCTTTACCATTCTGCAAGGAGTTGGAGAGAGGGGGAAAAACCAACAACATCCAGTGTGGAAGGAGGGAGACCCAACATTCTACAGGTGGGTGTGGGTGCATTTCCCCAAACAGACTTTGTTGTATCGGTGGGGGGAGGAAAGAAGACCACTGAGGGCCGGAACATCGCGGGGGGTGTGTGTGAGTGTGGTAGTGTGTGTGGGGGCCTTGCTTACAACTAGGCCCCCCCCCACAATTGGAACCCCCCCCACCCCCCCCCCCACATTTGCCTAGCCTGGGATAGCTGGAGCTACCAGGCTGAAGATCTTTTTCTCATTAACCCAATTAACATCCTTAGGATTGTGTGCCTGGTGGCTCTAGCTACCCCAGGTGAAGACGTCTTCTCCCCCCACCTGAAGACCAACCCAAAGACTGTGTTTTTTGTGTGTTTTGCCATCTGGGGAGTGCACCCACCCACAGCTGCGAGGGGAGACCTGCCCTCGCAGCCCCCCCCCCTTCCCACCCCCCTCTCTCTTTCTCCGTTACCCTCTGTTTCTCCCCTCTCTCTCTGAGGCCCCTTTTCTTCCTAATTTTAAAAAAAACAAAACCCAATTAAGACAACTGAGCAGAGGGAGCAAGGCCTCTCCCCAATTGTCAACGAGGGGAGAGGTGCCTCGTTAAGGGCTCCTCTGCTCAGTTAATATACGAGGCCATTAAAGACCATTAAGGCCTGTGACTTTGGGGTGGGTGTAGCCCTTAAAGGGACCCCGTGATGGCGACCCCATCCACGCCGGTGGCAGGGCCAGCAAGGACGTATGCGCAGGTGGCAACCGCTTCCACGGCAACTCCTGCGCCACCCGCTGCCCTGCCACCTTTCAGACTCATTACTAAAAAACACGGGGTCAAGAGCTACACTCACCCCACAATGACCATCGAGGAGTGCGTGCGGGCGATGGCTGGGGTAGTCGGCCCCTCGGCCATTGTCGCAGCCTCCAAGATGTCTGGGAAGGCCGTGTTCTTCCTGGGGTCGGAGCGGGCGGTGTCCCTGGCCCTTGAAAAGGGGCTCACGGTGGGCGGGGCGTTCCTGCCGGTGGACCCTCTCGAGGCCACCGCGCAGAGGGTCATCATTTCGAACGTCCCGCCCTTTGTTCCCGCTGAGCTCCTCCTCCCTCACCTACACCAACTGGGGGAGGTAAGGTCGGGGATCAACCCCATACCGCTCGGCCTCAGGGAGAACAGCCTGCGCCACGTGTTCTCCTTCCGCCGCCAGCTCTTTGTCCGGCTGGCGCGGGAGGACACGACGGAGGGGAATTTTAATGTGGTGCACGAGGGGACTGCCTATTGCGTCTTCTGGACGTCGGACGGCGTGCGGTGCCATGCCTGCAGGGAGGTGGGGCATGTTCGTAAGAACTGCCCCGCCTCCAAGGCCGCCAAACCACCGAAGGCGGCCAAGGCTGGCGCCGCCGCCACCCCTCCCCCTAGTTGCGTCCGCGTGCCGGGAGCCATGGGTGCGCGGGCATCGTCGGAGGCTTTTGTTTTCAGGGCCTCCGGCGGGGGGGAGGGAGAGCGTCCGACCGGAAAGAAGGCGCGGAAGAAGGCAAAACATCTAGAGGCGGGTCCCCTCGGTGCGCCAGATAATTTGACCACCGCGCTCAGCCCAACCCCGTCACCGGCGAGCGCGTGGTGCCCCGAGCCCGTGCCCGAGCCCTTGAACAACACCACAGAGGGGCCCGGGCGCGGGCAAGAAAAGGAAAAGGGGGGGGCGGAGCGGGAGGCCTCGGCAGACATGGGGGTCTCCCTGCCTCCGCGCGCCCCCAGGAACAAAAGGAGGCACGGCTCCGATGAGACGGAGGGGGAACAACATCCCTCCGTGGAGGAGTTGGTGCCCGCCGCGTGTCCCGCGTCCCCAACCAGCGCCCCCAAGCAGCGCCGTAGGCGGGAGGAGTCTGTCCCCGGGGAGGGTGAAACAGTTGAGGCTGCCCAGCCTCTGCCTCCCGGGGATGGCATGGAAGATCTGCCTGTCGTGGGGGGCGTGGGGCCAGTGGAAGAATGCGTAGCCGCCGGGCCGGGCGTCCCGGGGACCGAGGCGGGCGGGGCCGAAAAGGCCGAACCTGAGCCCGCCCAGCTATTATCCAACTTCCCCCGGGAGTCGCTCGACCCGGCAGAAAAACAATTTATTGCTTTTAATGACACTGTAGATGCTGGGCCGGGGGGTGGCAGCGGGGAGGGGGAGGAACACCCACCCTCGCCCCTTACTTTGGAGCTGGAGCACTTGGAGGGCCTGGGGATTTCCTATGGCCGGGTCTCTCCTTGTTCTCCGGTTCCTGGGGCGGAGGGGGAACCCCTTCCGCTGTCATTTCCCGACCCAGCACCATTTTTAAAAGAGCCCAGTGGGGACTCCTCTGCCGACGATCCTGGGGGTGGGATCGGGGCAGTGCCAGGGCCGGTTGGAGCGGCCGGTTCATTTGCCGTACCTTGTGCGGTCGATGGGCTGGCTGCTGGCGGCCACCTCCCGGAGGAGGACGGGGACTCGGTGGGGGACGCGGGTGAAGACCTAGAGACCACCGCCAGTGAGGCGGTGGATCTGCTCGCGGCCGCCGCTGAGGCCCTCCTCATTCCTGCAAAGGAACTCCGGGACTTTTTGGCCCAGAGCCGGGGTCGCCGCGACCAAGCCCGACTGGCCCTGGAAAAATGGTCCGAGCCAGAGCTGATCAAGGGGTCCGTCCGCGCCGCCGTTAAAACCTTGGCCGCGGGCGGGCCCTTGACAAAGGAGCAGCACCTTGAGCTGCGCGAGCTCGAGGGACTCCTCGCTGGGCTGCGGAGGGAGCGGAGTTCAACAAAAGACTCCGCTCCCTCCCCCACAATAGGTTAAGGTAGAGGTTGCACTATGCTTTTGCCATGAAGATAACCATAGCCAGCCTCAACATCAACGGCGGCAGAGGGGCACGCCGTAGATTTGACAATTTTTCGCTCCTGCGGGAGGGGAAATATGCGGTGTGCTTCCTGCAAGAAACCCACACCGTTCCGGGAGACGAAGCCACGTGGCTCCTGGAATGGCAAGGAGAGGTCCGCATGAGCCACCTCACCGCCATTTCTAGTGGGGTGGCCATCTTGCTGGGCCCGCATTTTCAGCCGGAGATCTTGGGGGTCGAGGAGCCCGTGCCAGGCCGCTTGCTGCACGTAACGGTTCGCCTGGGGGACGTGCCGCTCCATCTCGTGAACGTGTACGCCCCTCATCCCGGCCCGCAGCAGACGCGCTTCTTTGAAGAGGTGTCCGCTCTTCTTGGCTCCGTCGACGTCGGCGACTGCATCGTCCTCGGGGGGGATTTTAACTGCACCCTCGAGGCGAGGGACCGCTCCGGTGCCCCGCAGTGCATGACGGCGATGGAGAAGTTGAGGGACCTGGTCGGGTCCTTCGACTTGGTGGACGTCTGGCGAAATCTCCACCCCGACTCCAGCGCCTTTACTTGGGTGAGGCCTGGAGTTGGATGGTCTAGAGTCGACCGCCTTTACGTGTCTCGGGCGTACGTTTCCTGCGTCCCGGCGGCCTCCATGCGGCCGGTGCCGTGTTCGGACCACCACCTGGTGTGGGCGGAGCTCGCTTCGCTCCGCGCGAGGACGGGGTCCGCGTACTGGCATTTTAACAACCGGCTGCTGGAGGACGTGCGGTTCCAGGACTCGTTCCGTCGATTCTGGTCCGACTGGAGAAGGAAGCAGGGGGGCTTCCCCTCCTTGAGGCTATGGTGGGACGTGGGCAAGGCTCACGTCCGCGTCTTCTGTCAAGAGTACGCGAGGGGGTCGACCAAGAGGCGGGCGGCCAGAGTCGGGCGCCTAGAAAAAGAGGTGCTCGACCTGGAAGCCCGTCTCGGTCAAGTCGTCCAGGACCCGGCCCTGCGGACGGTGTACGAAGCGAAGAAGGCCGCGCTGAAGGACCTGCAGCTCGTCGGGTCCCGAGGCGCGTTCGTGAGGTCGCGGATCCGGTTCCTGCGGGATCTGGACCGCGGCTCCCCCTTCTTCTACTCGCTGGAAAAAAGGCAGAGTGTCCGTAAGCAGCTCTTGACGCTGCTGGCCGACGACGGCTCTCTCGTCTCGGATCCGGAGGGCGTCAACAACAGGGTCCGTGAATATTACGGGGCTCTGTTCTCTCCGGATCCGTCCAGCGAGGAAGCGCGTAGAGTTTTGTGGGAGGACCTGCCGAAGGTCGGCCCGGAGGGCGCCGAAAATCTGGAAGCTCCGCTAAGCCTGGCGGAGCTGACCGGTGCCCTCGCCCGGCTCTCGAGGGGAAAATCCCCGGGGCTGGACGGGCTGACCGTGGAGTTCCACAGGGCGTTCTGGGACGTCCTGGGGAGCGACTACGCGCGGGTCCTGGGGGAAAGTCTGGCGACCGGGGAGATGCCCCTCTCTTGGCGCAGGGCAGTCATCGTCCTGCTGCCTAAGAAGGGCGATCTCCGCCTCCTTAAGAACTGGCGCCCGGTCTCCCTCCTCAGCACGGACTACAAAATCTTCGCCAGGGCGATGTCTGCTCGCCTTGGTGCCGTGCTGGACCACATGATCCACCCCGACCAGTCATACACGGTCCCGGGCCGGACAATCCACGACAACATCCATCTGGTCCGGGACCTCATCCATTGTTCCCAGGAGGCTGGTCTGTCGGTCGCCTTCCTATCCCTCGACCAAGAGAAGGCGTTCGACAGGGTGGATCACGACTATCTGCTCGGAACTCTGCGCGCTTTCGGGTTCGGGACGCATTTCGTCGCCCGGATCCGACTTTTGTACACCGCCGCGGAGTGTCTGATTAAGGTTAACGGGTCCTTGACGGCGCCCCTTCGCTTTAGGAGAGGGGTGCGCCAGGGATGCCCCATGTCCGGCCAGTTATACGCCGTTTGCGTGGAGCCTTTCCTGCGCCTCTTGCGGACGAGGTTGACGGGACTGGCTCTGCAAGGGCCGGGCGTGGAGGTCGTCCTCTCGGCTTACGCCGATGACGTGCTCCTCGCGGTAGAGGATCCCGCTGACCTGCGGAGGATGCGTGAGTGCCAGGAGATTTACTCGGCCGCGTCCTCCGCCAGGATCAACTGGGAGAAATGTTCCGGACTCCTGGTGGGTCAGTGGCGGGTGGACTCCCTGCCGGAGGAGCTCAGGCCTTTTGCCTGGAGCACGACCCATCTCCTCTATCTGGGAGTCTACCTTAGCCCCGACGAGGGAGCCTGGCCGGCGAACTGGCAGGAGCTGGAGGCCAAGGTCGCCGCTCGCCTAGGGCGCTGGACAGGACTGCTCCGAGTGCTGTCCTACAGGGGTCGAGCGCTAGTCATAAACCAGCTGGTGGCCGCAATGCTGTGGTACCGGCTGGTCACTTTGACCCCTCCCCCTGCGTTTGTCGCCAAGATACAGAAGAAGCTGGTGGACTTCTTCTGGAACAACAGGAAGCACTGGGTCTCTGCCGCGGTCTTGAGTCTCCCGCTTGAGGAGGGCGGTCAGTCGTTGGTGTGCGTCAGCGCCCAGCTCGCGACTTTCCGTCTTCAGACCCTGCAGAGATACCTTTACGTCGAGCCCCCTCCTAGGTGGTGTGCTCTGGCGAGGTATTTCTTCCGCCAGCAGCTCGACCTCAATTATGACACGCAGCTCCTGTTTGTGAACTTGGGGGGTGCCAGGACCGCCCTCCGGGAGCTGCCTGTCTTTTACAGGGAACTCATCAGGGTCTGGAACAAAGTCTCCACCAAGCGCAGCTCTCCACCGGCTGGAGTGGCGGCCGTCCTGCAGGAGCCGCTGCTCGGGAATCCGTACCTCCACGGCCGAGGTTTTATGTGGCGGTCGGAAGAGAGGGCTGTGGCTGGTGAGGTGACCAGGGTCAGGGACCTGCTCGATGGCGGAGGAGCGGGCTGGATGGCGCCAGTCACGCTGGCGCGGCGCCTAAATTCTGCCAACGTCCGCCGCGCGGCCGATGCCATCGAGTCGCTAAAAACAGCTCTGGGCCCTGACTCCGTTAGGTGTATCGAGGAGGCTCAAGCACGTGGGGAGATCCCGTCCGAACTGACCCCCGTCCGGACGGAATTCCTCATCGGCGCCAAACCCCGGAACCTCCCTCGGGGGCCGGCGCCTCACAACTTGAGCCGCCTCGGGGAAATCCCCTCCGTGCCTTTCAGTTCCGCGCGGAGGGGTTTCCTGTACGGGCTGCTCCTGCACACCCTCAACTTTGCCATCCTCGCCGGCCGTCCGGACACGCCATGGCGCACCATCTTGCCGTCCGGAGGAGGCGGGGGTCCCCGATGGAGGGCACTCTACGCAGGGGTCCTCCCACTATTCATCGGGGACTTGGCCTGGAGGGTGGTGCACGGAGCAGTGCCGTGCAATAAATTTTTAAGCCGGTTCACGGACTCCCAGGCCGCCTGCAATTTCTGCGGTCTGGAGGAGTCCGTGTTCCATGTTTTTATGGAGTGCACAAGGTTGCAGCCCCTGTTCCACTATTTGAAGGGGCTGCTCCTGAAATTCTGGCTGCACTTCAGTCCCACTCTCCTGATCTTTGGGCACCCTGTGCGGAGGGGAGCGGGTAGGTCCGAAGGCCTCCTCGTAGGACTGCTCCTGGGCACGGCCAAGGGTGCCATCAGCCGGTCCAGGCAGCGGGCGGTCGAGGGGGTCGTTCAACCTGACTGCCTGCCTCTCTTCCGCTCTTACATCCGGTCCAGGGTGTCCTTGGAGATGGAGCACGCGGTGTCCACCGGTACGCTCGCGGCCTTCCGCGAGAGGTGGGCACCGGAGGGACTGGAGTGCATCATCACGCCCGGCAACCAAATTTTAATTTGATTTTACGTTTTAAAGTTTAATTTGTTTTAATTGCCGGTGTTTTTAGTGTCCCCCTCTCCTTTTATAGGGGGCACTGGAAAAATTTGATTTTAGCGCCCCAAAAAAAAAAACCAAAAACCAAAAAAAAAAAAAAAGGGGCCTTGAAAATGTCTGCTGTGTCACCCAGGTCGGGTGGCACAGTTTAATGTTGTTTATGTTTTGCAGGTAGACTCCTAAAAGAGTTTCATCAAAAGAGTTTCACCAAAAAGAGTTTCATGCACAAGGACCAATCGTGGAGGAGTAGAGGCGTGTCCTGCTCAGTTGGAGCTGTGAGCAGTGAGTGGAGCTGCTAGCAACTTGAGCTCCTGCCTGGAGAGCCCTGAGACCAGCCCAGGAACAGAAGGAAGGAAGGGGCTTCAACACCAGCTTTTACCCAGAGGGAGAGGAGGAAAAAGCAGAAAACTTTAAACATCTTTACCATTCTGCAAGGAGTTGGAGAGAGGGGGAAAAACCACAACAACCATCCAGTGTGGAAGGAGGGAGACTCAACTACTCTACAGGTGGGTGTGGGTGCATTTCCCCAAACAGACTTTGTTGTATCGGTGGGGGGAGGAAAGAAGACCACTGAGGGCCGGAACATCGCGGGGGGTGTGTGTGAGTGTGGTAGTGTGTGTGGGGGCCTTGCTTACAACTAGGCCCCCCCCCACAATTGGAACCCCCCCCACCCCCCCCCCACATTTGCCTAGCCTGGGATAGCTGGAGCTACCAGGCTGAAGATCTTTTTCTCATTAACCCAATTAACATCCTTAGGATTGTGTGCCTGGTGGCTCTAGCTACCCCAGGTGAAGACGTCTTCTCCCCCCACCTGAAGACCAACCCAAAGACTGTGTTTTTTGTGTGTTTTGCCATCTGGGGAGTGCACCCACCCACAGCTGCGAGGGGAGACCTGCCCTCGCAGCCCCCCCCCCTTCCCACCCCCCTCTCTCTTTCTCCGTTACCCTCTGTTTCTCCCCTCTCTCTCTGAGGCCCCTTTTCTTCCTAATTTTAAAAAAAACAAAACCCAATTAAGACAACTGAGCAGAGGGAGCAAGGCCTCTCCCCAATTGTCAACGAGGGGAGAGGTGCCTCGTTAAGGGCTCCTCTGCTCAGTTAAATATACGAGGCCATTAAAGACCATTAAGGCCTGTGACTTTGGGGTGGGTGTAGCCCTTAAAGGGACCCCGTGATGGCGACCCCATCCACGCCGGTGGCAGGGCCAGCAAGGACGTATGCGCAAGTGGCAACCGCTTCCACGGCACCTCCTGCGCCACCCGCTGCCCTGCCACCTTTCAGACTCATTACTAAAAAACACGGGGTCAAGAGCTACACTCACCCCACAATGACCATCGAGGAGTGCGTGCGGGCGATGGCTGGGGTAGTCGGCCCCTCGGCCATTGTCGCAGCCTCCAAGATGTCTGGGAAGGCCGTGTTCTTCCTGGGGTCGGAGCGGGCGGTGTCCCTGGCCCTTGAAAAGGGGCTCACGGTGGGCGGGACGTTCCTGCCGGTGGACCCTCTCGAGGCCACCGCGCAGAGGGTCATCATTTCGAACGTCCCGCCCTTTGTTCCCGCTGAGCTCCTCCTCCCTCACCTACACCAACTGGGGGAGGTAAGGTCGGGGATCAACCCCATATCGCTCGGCCTCAGGGAGAGCAGCCTGCGCCACGTGTTCTCCTTCCGCCGCCAGCTCTTTGTCCGGCTGGCGCGGGAGGACACGACGGAGGGGAATTTTAATGTGGTGCACGAGGGGACTGCCTATTGCGTCTTCTGGACGTCGGACGGCGTGCGGTGCCATGCCTGCAGGGAGGTGGGGCATGTTCGTAAGAACTGCCCCGCCTCCAAGGCCGCCAAACCACCGAAGGCGGCCAAGGCTGGCGCCGCCGCCACCCCTCCCCCTAGTTGCGTCCGCGTGCCGGGAGCCATGGGTGCGCGGGCATCGTCGGAGGCTTTTGTTTTCAGGGCCTCCGGCGGGGGGGAGGGAGAGCGTCCGAGCGGAAAGAAGGCGCGGAAGAAGGCAAAACATCTAGAGGCGGGTCCCCTCGGTGCGCCAGATAATTTGACCACCGCGCTCAGCCCAACCCAGTCACCGGCGAGCGCGTGGTGCCCCGAGCCCGTGCCCGAGCCCTTGAACAACACCACAGAGGGGCCCGGGCGCGGGCAAGAAAAGGAAAAGGGGGGGGCGGAGCGGGAGGCCTCGGCAGACATGGGGGTCTCCCTGCCTCCGCGCGCCCCCAGGAACAAAAGGAGGCACGGCTCCGATGAGACGGAGGGGGAACAACATCCCTCCGTGGAGGAGTTGGTGCCCGCCGCGTGTCCCGCGTCCCCAACCAGCGCCCCCAAGCAGCGCCGTAGGCGGGAGGAGTCTGTCCCCGGGGAGGGTGAAACAGTTGAGGCTGCCCAGCCTCTGCCTCCCGGGGATGGCATGGAAGATCTGCCTGTCGTGGGGGGCGTGGGGCCAGTGGAAGAATGCGTAGCCGCCGGGTCGAGCGTCCCGGGGACCGAGGCGGGCGGGGCCGAAAAGGCCGAACCTGAGCCCGCCCAGCTATTATCCAACTTCCCCCGGGAGTCGCTCGACCCGGCAGAAAAACAATTTATTGCTTTTAATGACACTGTAGATGCTGGGCCGGGGGGTGGCAGCGGGGAGGGGGAGGAACACCCACCCTCGCCCCTTACTTTGGAGCTGGAGCACTTGGAGGGCCTGGGGATTTCCTATGGCCGGGTCTCTCCTTGTTCTCCGGTTCCTGGGGCGGAGGGGGAACCCCTTCCGCTGTCATTTCCCGACCCAGCACCATTTTTAAAAGAGCCCAGTGGGGACTCCTCTGCCGACGATCCTGGGGGTGGGATCGGGGCAGTGCCAGGGCCGGTTGGAGCGGCCGGTTCATTTGCCGTACCTTGTGCGGTCGATGGGCTGGCTGCTGGCGGCCACCTCCCGGAGGAGGACGGGGACTCGGTGGGGGACGCGGGTGAAGACCTAGAGACCACCGCCAGTGAGGCGGTGGATCTGCTCGCGGCCGCCGCTGAGGCCCTCCTCATTCCTGCAAAGGAACTCCGGGACTTTTTGGCCCAGAGCCGGGGTCGCCGTGACCAAGCCCGACTGGCCCTGGAAAAATGGTCCGAGCCGGAGCTGATCAAGGGGTCCGTCCGCGCCGCCGTTAAAACCTTGGCCGCGGGCGGGCCCTTGACAAAGGAGCAGCACCTTGAGCTGCGCGAGCTCGAGGGACTCCTCGCTGGGCTGCGGAGGGAGCGGAGTTCAACAAAAGACTCCGCTCCCTCCCCCACCATAGGTTAAGGTAGAGGTTGCACTATGCTTTTGCCATGAAGATAACCATAGCCAGCCTCAACATCAACGGCGGCAGAGGGGCACGCCGTAGATTTGACAATTTTTCGCTCCTGCGGGAGGGGAAATATGCGGTGTGCTTCCTGCAAGAAACCCACACCGTTCCGGGAGACGAAGCCACGTGGCTCCTGGAATGGCAAGGAGAGGTCCGCATGAGCCACCTCACCGCCATTTCTAGTGGGGTGGCCATCTTGCTGGGCCCGCATTTTCAGCCGGAGATCTTGGGGGTCGAGGAGCCCGTGCCAGGCCGCTTGCTGCACGTAACGGTTCGCCTGGGGGACGTGCCGCTCCATCTCGTGAACGTGTACGCCCCTCATCCCGGCCCGCAGCAGACGCGCTTCTTTGAAGAGGTGTCCGCTCTTCTTGGCTCCGTCGACGTCGGCGACTGCATCGTCCTCGGGGGGGATTTTAACTGCACCCTCGAGGCGAGGGACCGCTCCGGTGCCCCGCAGTGCATGACGGCGATGGAGAAGTTGAGGGACCTGGTCGGGTCCTTCGACTTGGTGGACGTCTGGCGAAATCTCCACCCCGACTCCAGCGCCTTTACTTGGGTGAGGCCTGGAGTTGGATGGTCTAGAGTCGACCGCCTTTACGTGTCTCGGGCGTACGTTTCCTGCGTCCCGGCGGCCTCCATGCGGCCGGTGCCGTGTTCGGACCACCACCTGGTGTGGGCGGAGCTCGCTTCGCTCCGCGCGAGGACGGGGTCCGCGTACTGGCACTTTAACAACCGGCTGCTGGAGGACGTGCGGTTCCAGGACTCGTTCCGTCGATTCTGGTCCGACTGGAGAAGGAAGCAGGGGGGCTTCCCCTCCTTGAGGCTATGGTGGGACGTGGGCAAGGCTCACGTCCGCGTCTTCTGTCAAGAGTACGCGAGGGGGTCGACCAAGAGGCGGGCGGCCAGAGTCGGGCGCCTAGAAAAAGAGGTGCTCGACCTGGAAGCCCGTCTCGGTCAAGTCGTCCAGGACCCGGCCCTGCGGACGGTGTACGAAGCGAAGAAGGCCGCGCTGAAGGACCTGCAGCTCGTCGGGTCCCGAGGCGCGTTCGTGAGGTCGCGGATCCGGTTCCTGCGGGATCTGGACCGCGGCTCCCCCTTCTTCTACTCGCTGGAAAAAAGGCAGAGTGTCCGTAAGCAGCTCTTGACGCTGCTGGCCGACGACGGCTCTCTCGTCTCGGATCCGGAGGGCGTCAACAACAGGGTCCGTGAATATTACGGGGCTCTGTTCTCTCCGGATCCGTCCAGCGAGGAAGCGCGTAGAGTTTTGTGGGAGGACCTGCCGAAGGTCGGCCCGGAGGGCGCCGAAAATCTGGAAGCTCCGCTAAGCCTGGCGGAGCTGACCGGTGCCCTCGCCCGGCTCTCGAGGGGAAAATCCCCGGGGCTGGACGGGCTGACCGTGGAGTTCCACAGGGCGTTCTGGGACGTCCTGGGGAGCGACTACGCGCGGGTCCTGGGGGAAAGTCTGGCGACCGGGGAGATGCCCCTCTCTTGGCGCAGGGCAGTCATCGTCCTGCTGCCTAAGAAGGGCGATCTCCGCCTCCTTAAGAACTGGCGCCCGGTCTCCCTCCTCAGCACGGACTACAAAATCTTCGCCAGGGCGATGTCTGCTCGCCTTGGTGCCGTGCTGGACCACATGATCCACCCCGACCAGTCATACACGGTCCCGGGCCGGACAATCCACGACAACATCCATCTGGTCCGGGACCTCATCCATTGTTCCCAGGAGGCTGGTCTGTCGGTCGCCTTCCTATCCCTCGACCAAGAGAAGGCGTTCGACAGGGTGGATCACGACTATCTGCTCGGAACTCTGCGCGCTTTCGGGTTCGGGACGCATTTCGTCGCCCGGATCCGACTTTTGTACGCCGCCGCGGAGTGTCTGATTAAGGTTAACGGGTCCTTGACGGCGCCCCTTCGCTTTAGGAGAGGGGTGCGCCAGGGATGCCCCATGTCCGGCCAGTTATACGCCGTTTGCGTGGAGCCTTTCCTGCGCCTCTTGCGGACGAGGTTGACGGGACTGGCTCTGCAAGGGCCGGGCGTGGAGGTCGTCCTCTCGGCTTACGCCGATGACGTGCTCCTCGCGATAGAGGATCCCGCTGACCTGCGGAGGATGCGTGAGTGCCAGGAGATTTACTCGGCCGCGTCCTCCGCCAGGATCAACTGGGAGAAATGTTCCGGACTCCTGGTGGGTCAGTGGCGGGTGGACTCCCTGCCGGAGGAGCTCAGGCCTTTTGCCTGGAGCACGACCCATCTCCTCTATCTGGGAGTCTACCTTAGCCCCGACGAGGGAGCCTGGCCGGCGAACTGGCAGGAGCTGGAGGCCAAGGTCGCCGCTCGCCTAGGGCGCTGGACAGGACTGCTCCGAGTGCTGTCCTACAGGGGTCGAGCGCTAGTCATAAACCAGCTGGTGGCCGCAATGCTGTGGTACCGGCTGGTCACTTTGACCCCTCCCCCTGCGTTTGTCGCCAAGATACAGAAGAAGCTGGTGGACTTCTTCTGGAACAACAGGAAGCACTGGGTCTCTGCCGCGGTCTTGAGTCTCCCGCTTGAGGAGGGCGGTCAGTCGTTGGTGTGCATCAGCGCCCAGCTCGCGACTTTCCGTCTTCAGACCCTGCAGAGATACCTTTACGTCGAGCCCCCTCCTAGGTGGTGTGCTCTGGCGAGGTATTTCTTCCGCCAGCAGCTCGACCTCAATTATGACACGCAGCTCCTGTTTGTGAACTTGGGGGGTGCCAGGACCGCCCTCCGGGAGCTGCCTGTCTTTTACAGGGAACTCATCAGGGTCTGGAACAAAGTCTCCACCAAGCGCAGCTCTCCGCCGGCTGGAGTGGCGGCCGTCCTGCAGGAACCGCTGCTCGGGAATCCGTACCTCCACGGCCGAGGCTTTATGTGGCGGTCGGAAGAGAGGGCTGTGGCTGGTGAGGTGACCAGGGTCAGGGACCTGCTCGATGGCGGAGGAGCGGGCTGGATGGCGCCAGACATGCTGGCGCGGCGCCTAAATTCTGCCAACGTCCGCCACGCGGCCGATGCCATCGAGTCGCTAAAAACAGCTCTGGGCCCTGACTCCGTTAGGTGCATCGAGGAGGCTCAAGCACGTGGGGAGATCCCGTCCGAACTGACCCCCGTCCGGACGGAATTCCTCATCGGCGCCAAACCCCGGAACCTCCCTCGGGGGCCGGCGCCTCACAACTTGAGCCGCCTCGGGGAAATCCCCTCCGTGCCTTTCAGTTCCGCGCGGAGGGGTTTCCTGTACGGGCTGCTCCTGCACACCCTCAACTTTGCCATCCTCGCCGGCCGTCCGGACACGCCATGGCGTACCATCTTGCCGTCCGGAGGAGGCGGGGGTCCCCGATGGAGGGCACTCTACGCAGGGGTCCTCCCACTATTCATCGGGGACTTGGCCTGGAGGGTGGTGCACGGAGCAGTGCCGTGCAACAAATTTTTAAGCCGGTTCACGGACTCCCGGGCCGCCTGCAATTTCTGCGGTCTGGAGGAGTCCGTGTTCCATGTTTTTATTGAATGCACAAGGTTGCAGCCCCTGTTCCACTATTTGAAGGGGCTGCTCCTGAAATTCTGGCTGCACTTCAGTCCCACTCTCCTGATCTTTGGGCACCCTGTGCGGAGGGGAGCGGGTAGGTCCGAAGGCCTCCTCGTAGGACTGCTCCTGGGCACGGCCAAGGGTGCCATCAGCCGGTCCAGGCAGCGGGCGGTCGAGGGGGTCGTTCAACCTGACTGCCTGCCTCTCTTCCGCTCTTACATCCGGTCCAGGGTGTCCTTGGAGATGGAGCACGCGGTGTCCACCGGTACGCTCGCGGCCTTCCGCGAGAGGTGGGCACCGGAGGGACTGGAGTGCATCATCACGCCCGGCAACCAAATTTTAATTTGATTTTACGTTTTAAAGTTTAATTTGTTTTAATTGCCGGTGCTTTTAGTGTCCCCCTCTCCTTTTATAGGGGGCACTGGAAAAAGGAAAAATTTGATTTTAGTGCCCCAAAAAAAAAAACCACAAAAAAAATAAATAAAAAAGGGGCCTTGTAAATGTCTTGTGTGTGTCATCCAGGTCGGGTGGCACGGATACATGTTTTATGTTTTTGCAGTTTAACTCAAAAGAGTTTCATCAAAAGAGTTTCACCAAAAAGAGTTTCATGCACAAGGACCAATCGTGGAGGAGTAGAGGCGTGTCCTGCTCAGTTGGAGCTGTGAGCAGTGAGTGGAGCTGCTAGCAACTTGAGCTCCTGCCTGGAGAGCCCTGAGACCAGCCCAGGAACAGAAGGAAGGAAGGGGCTTCAACACCAGCTTTTACCCAGAGGGAGAGGAGGAAAAAGCAGAAAACTTTAAACATCTTTACCATTCTGCAAGGAGTTGGAGAGAGGGGGAAAAACCAACAACATCCAGTGTGGAAGGAGGGAGACCCAACATTCTACAGGTGGGTGTGGGTGCATTTCCCCAAACAGACTTTGTTGTATCGGTGGGGGGAGGAAAGAAGACCACTGAGGGCCGGAACATCGCGGGGGGTGTGTGTGAGTGTGGTAGTGTGTGTGGGGGCCTTGCTTACAACTAGGCCCCCCCCCACAATTGGAACCCCCCCCACCCCCCCCCCCACATTTGCCTAGCCTGGGATAGCTGGAGCTACCAGGCTGAAGATCTTTTTCTCATTAACCCAATTAACATCCTTAGGATTGTGTGCCTGGTGGCTCTAGCTACCCCAGGTGAAGACGTCTTCTCCCCCCACCTGAAGACCAACCCAAAGACTGTGTTTTTTGTGTGTTTTGCCATCTGGGGAGTGCACCCACCCACAGCTGCGAGGGGAGACCTGCCCTCGCAGCCCCCCCCCCTTCCCACCCCCCTCTCTCTTTCTCCGTTACCCTCTGTTTCTCCCCTCTCTCTCTGAGGCCCCTTTTCTTCCTAATTTTAAAAAAAACAAAACCCAATTAAGACAACTGAGCAGAGGGAGCAAGGCCTCTCCCCAATTGTCAACGAGGGGAGAGGTGCCTCGTTAAGGGCTCCTCTGCTCAGTTAATATACGAGGCCATTAAAGACCATTAAGGCCTGTGACTTTGGGGTGGGTGTAGCCCTTAAAGGGACCCCGTGATGGCGACCCCATCCACGCCGGTGGCAGGGCCAGCAAGGACGTATGCGCAGGTGGCAACCGCTTCCACGGCAACTCCTGCGCCACCCGCTGCCCTGCCACCTTTCAGACTCATTACTAAAAAACACGGGGTCAAGAGCTACACTCACCCCACAATGACCATCGAGGAGTGCGTGCGGGCGATGGCTGGGGTAGTCGGCCCCTCGGCCATTGTCGCAGCCTCCAAGATGTCTGGGAAGGCCGTGTTCTTCCTGGGGTCGGAGCGGGCGGTGTCCCTGGCCCTTGAAAAGGGGCTCACGGTGGGCGGGGCGTTCCTGCCGGTGGACCCTCTCGAGGCCACCGCGCAGAGGGTCATCATTTCGAACGTCCCGCCCTTTGTTCCCGCTGAGCTCCTCCTCCCTCACCTACACCAACTGGGGGAGGTAAGGTCGGGGATCAACCCCATACCGCTCGGCCTCAGGGAGAACAGCCTGCGCCACGTGTTCTCCTTCCGCCGCCAGCTCTTTGTCCGGCTGGCGCGGGAGGACACGACGGAGGGGAATTTTAATGTGGTGCACGAGGGGACTGCCTATTGCGTCTTCTGGACGTCGGACGGCGTGCGGTGCCATGCCTGCAGGGAGGTGGGGCATGTTCGTAAGAACTGCCCCGCCTCCAAGGCCGCCAAACCACCGAAGGCGGCCAAGGCTGGCGCCGCCGCCACCCCTCCCCCTAGTTGCGTCCGCGTGCCGGGAGCCATGGGTGCGCGGGCATCGTCGGAGGCTTTTGTTTTCAGGGCCTCCGGCGGGGGGGAGGGAGAGCGTCCGACCGGAAAGAAGGCGCGGAAGAAGGCAAAACATCTAGAGGCGGGTCCCCTCGGTGCGCCAGATAATTTGACCACCGCGCTCAGCCCAACCCCGTCACCGGCGAGCGCGTGGTGCCCCGAGCCCGTGCCCGAGCCCTTGAACAACACCACAGAGGGGCCCGGGCGCGGGCAAGAAAAGGAAAAGGGGGGGGCGGAGCGGGAGGCCTCGGCAGACATGGGGGTCTCCCTGCCTCCGCGCGCCCCCAGGAACAAAAGGAGGCACGGCTCCGATGAGACGGAGGGGGAACAACATCCCTCCGTGGAGGAGTTGGTGCCCGCCGCGTGTCCCGCGTCCCCAACCAGCGCCCCCAAGCAGCGCCGTAGGCGGGAGGAGTCTGTCCCCGGGGAGGGTGAAACAGTTGAGGCTGCCCAGCCTCTGCCTCCCGGGGATGGCATGGAAGATCTGCCTGTCGTGGGGGGCGTGGGGCCAGTGGAAGAATGCGTAGCCGCCGGGCCGGGCGTCCCGGGGACCGAGGCGGGCGGGGCCGAAAAGGCCGAACCTGAGCCCGCCCAGCTATTATCCAACTTCCCCCGGGAGTCGCTCGACCCGGCAGAAAAACAATTTATTGCTTTTAATGACACTGTAGATGCTGGGCCGGGGGGTGGCAGCGGGGAGGGGGAGGAACACCCACCCTCGCCCCTTACTTTGGAGCTGGAGCACTTGGAGGGCCTGGGGATTTCCTATGGCCGGGTCTCTCCTTGTTCTCCGGTTCCTGGGGCGGAGGGGGAACCCCTTCCGCTGTCATTTCCCGACCCAGCACCATTTTTAAAAGAGCCCAGTGGGGACTCCTCTGCCGACGATCCTGGGGGTGGGATCGGGGCAGTGCCAGGGCCGGTTGGAGCGGCCGGTTCATTTGCCGTACCTTGTGCGGTCGATGGGCTGGCTGCTGGCGGCCACCTCCCGGAGGAGGACGGGGACTCGGTGGGGGACGCGGGTGAAGACCTAGAGACCACCGCCAGTGAGGCGGTGGATCTGCTCGCGGCCGCCGCTGAGGCCCTCCTCATTCCTGCAAAGGAACTCCGGGACTTTTTGGCCCAGAGCCGGGGTCGCCGCGACCAAGCCCGACTGGCCCTGGAAAAATGGTCCGAGCCAGAGCTGATCAAGGGGTCCGTCCGCGCCGCCGTTAAAACCTTGGCCGCGGGCGGGCCCTTGACAAAGGAGCAGCACCTTGAGCTGCGCGAGCTCGAGGGACTCCTCGCTGGGCTGCGGAGGGAGCGGAGTTCAACAAAAGACTCCGCTCCCTCCCCCACAATAGGTTAAGGTAGAGGTTGCACTATGCTTTTGCCATGAAGATAACCATAGCCAGCCTCAACATCAACGGCGGCAGAGGGGCACGCCGTAGATTTGACAATTTTTCGCTCCTGCGGGAGGGGAAATATGCGGTGTGCTTCCTGCAAGAAACCCACACCGTTCCGGGAGACGAAGCCACGTGGCTCCTGGAATGGCAAGGAGAGGTCCGCATGAGCCACCTCACCGCCATTTCTAGTGGGGTGGCCATCTTGCTGGGCCCGCATTTTCAGCCGGAGATCTTGGGGGTCGAGGAGCCCGTGCCAGGCCGCTTGCTGCACGTAACGGTTCGCCTGGGGGACGTGCCGCTCCATCTCGTGAACGTGTACGCCCCTCATCCCGGCCCGCAGCAGACGCGCTTCTTTGAAGAGGTGTCCGCTCTTCTTGGCTCCGTCGACGTCGGCGACTGCATCGTCCTCGGGGGGGATTTTAACTGCACCCTCGAGGCGAGGGACCGCTCCGGTGCCCCGCAGTGCATGACGGCGATGGAGAAGTTGAGGGACCTGGTCGGGTCCTTCGACTTGGTGGACGTCTGGCGAAATCTCCACCCCGACTCCAGCGCCTTTACTTGGGTGAGGCCTGGAGTTGGATGGTCTAGAGTCGACCGCCTTTACGTGTCTCGGGCGTACGTTTCCTGCGTCCCGGCGGCCTCCATGCGGCCGGTGCCGTGTTCGGACCACCACCTGGTGTGGGCGGAGCTCGCTTCGCTCCGCGCGAGGACGGGGTCCGCGTACTGGCACTTTAACAACCGGCTGCTGGAGGACGTGCGGTTCCAGGACTCGTTCCGTCGATTCTGGTCCGACTGGAGAAGGAAGCAGGGGGGCTTCCCCTCCTTGAGGCTATGGTGGGACGTGGGCAAGGCTCACGTCCGCGTCTTCTGTCAAGAGTACGCGAGGGGGTCGACCAAGAGGCGGGCGGCCAGAGTCGGGCGCCTAGAAAAAGAGGTGCTCGACCTGGAAGCCCGTCTCGGTCAAGTCGTCCAGGACCCGGCCCTGCGGACGGTGTACGAAGCGAAGAAGGCCGCGCTGAAGGACCTGCAGCTCGTCGGGTCCCGAGGCGCGTTCGTGAGGTCGCGGATCCGGTTCCTGCGGGATCTGGACCGCGGCTCCCCCTTCTTCTACTCGCTGGAAAAAAGGCAGAGTGTCCGTAAGCAGCTCTTGACGCTGCTGGCCGACGACGGCTCTCTCGTCTCGGATCCGGAGGGCGTCAACAACAGGGTCCGTGAATATTACGGGGCTCTGTTCTCTCCGGATCCGTCCAGCGAGGAAGCGCGTAGAGTTTTGTGGGAGGACCTGCCGAAGGTCGGCCCGGAGGGCGCCGAAAATCTGGAAGCTCCGCTAAGCCTGGCGGAGCTGACCGGTGCCCTCGCCCGGCTCTCGAGGGGAAAATCCCCGGGGCTGGACGGGCTGACCGTGGAGTTCCACAGGGCGTTCTGGGACGTCCTGGGGAGCGACTACGCGCGGGTCCTGGGGGAAAGTCTGGCGACCGGGGAGATGCCCCTCTCTTGGCGCAGGGCAGTCATCGTCCTGCTGCCTAAGAAGGGCGATCTCCGCCTCCTTAAGAACTGGCGCCCGGTCTCCCTCCTCAGCACGGACTACAAAATCTTCGCCAGGGCGATGTCTGCTCGCCTTGGTGCCGTGCTGGACCACATGATCCACCCCGACCAGTCATACACGGTCCCGGGCCGGACAATCCACGACAACATCCATCTGGTCCGGGACCTCATCCATTGTTCCCAGGAGGCTGGTCTGTCGGTCGCCTTCCTATCCCTCGACCAAGAGAAGGCGTTCGACAGGGTGGATCACGACTATCTGCTCGGAACTCTGCGCGCTTTCGGGTTCGGGACGCATTTCGTCGCCCGGATCCGACTTTTGTACACCGCCGCGGAGTGTCTGATTAAGGTTAACGGGTCCTTGACGGCGCCCCTTCGCTTTAGGAGAGGGGTGCGCCAGGGATGCCCCATGTCCGGCCAGTTATACGCCGTTTGCGTGGAGCCTTTCCTGCGCCTCTTGCGGACGAGGTTGACGGGACTGGCTCTGCAAGGGCCGGGCGTGGAGGTCGTCCTCTCGGCTTACGCCGATGACGTGCTCCTCGCGGTAGAGGATCCCGCTGACCTGCGGAGGATGCGTGAGTGCCAGGAGATTTACTCGGCCGCGTCCTCCGCCAGGATCAACTGGGAGAAATGTTCCGGACTCCTGGTGGGTCAGTGGCGGGTGGACTCCCTGCCGGAGGAGCTCAGGCCTTTTGCCTGGAGCACGACCCATCTCCTCTATCTGGGAGTCTACCTTAGCCCCGACGAGGGAGCCTGGCCGGCGAACTGGCAGGAGCTGGAGGCCAAGGTCGCCGCTCGCCTAGGGCGCTGGACAGGACTGCTCCGAGTGCTGTCCTACAGGGGTCGAGCGCTAGTCATAAACCAGCTGGTGGCCGCAATGCTGTGGTACCGGCTGGTCACTTTGACCCCTCCCCCTGCGTTTGTCGCCAAGATACAGAAGAAGCTGGTGGACTTCTTCTGGAACAACAGGAAGCACTGGGTCTCTGCCGCGGTCTTGAGTCTCCCGCTTGAGGAGGGCGGTCAGTCGTTGGTGTGCGTCAGCGCCCAGCTCGCGACTTTCCGTCTTCAGACCCTGCAGAGATACCTTTACGTCGAGCCCCCTCCTAGGTGGTGTGCTCTGGCGAGGTATTTCTTCCGCCAGCAGCTCGACCTCAATTATGACACGCAGCTCCTGTTTGTGAACTTGGGGGGTGCCAGGACCGCCCTCCGGGAGCTGCCTGTCTTTTACAGGGAACTCATCAGGGTCTGGAACAAAGTCTCCACCAAGCGCAGCTCTCCACCGGCTGGAGTGGCGGCCGTCCTGCAGGAGCCGCTGCTCGGGAATCCGTACCTCCACGGCCGAGGTTTTATGTGGCGGTCGGAAGAGAGGGCTGTGGCTGGTGAGGTGACCAGGGTCAGGGACCTGCTCGATGGCGGAGGAGCGGGCTGGATGGCGCCAGTCACGCTGGCGCGGCGCCTAAATTCTGCCAACGTCCGCCGCGCGGCCGATGCCATCGAGTCGCTAAAAACAGCTCTGGGCCCTGACTCCGTTAGGTGTATCGAGGAGGCTCAAGCACGTGGGGAGATCCCGTCCGAACTGACCCCCGTCCGGACGGAATTCCTCATCGGCGCCAAACCCCGGAACCTCCCTCGGGGGCCGGCGCCTCACAACTTGAGCCGCCTCGGGGAAATCCCCTCCGTGCCTTTCAGTTCCGCGCGGAGGGGTTTCCTGTACGGGCTGCTCCTGCACACCCTCAACTTTGCCATCCTCGCCGGCCGTCCGGACACGCCATGGCGCACCATCTTGCCGTCCGGAGGAGGCGGGGGTCCCCGATGGAGGGCACTCTACGCAGGGGTCCTCCCACTATTCATCGGGGACTTGGCCTGGAGGGTGGTGCACGGAGCAGTGCCGTGCAATAAATTTTTAAGCCGGTTCACGGACTCCCAGGCCGCCTGCAATTTCTGCGGTCTGGAGGAGTCCGTGTTCCATGTTTTTATGGAGTGCACAAGGTTGCAGCCCCTGTTCCACTATTTGAAGGGGCTGCTCCTGAAATTCTGGCTGCACTTCAGTCCCACTCTCCTGATCTTTGGGCACCCTGTGCGGAGGGGAGCGGGTAGGTCCGAAGGCCTCCTCGTAGGACTGCTCCTGGGCACGGCCAAGGGTGCCATCAGCCGGTCCAGGCAGCGGGCGGTCGAGGGGGTCGTTCAACCTGACTGCCTGCCTCTCTTCCGCTCTTACATCCGGTCCAGGGTGTCCTTGGAGATGGAGCACGCGGTGTCCACCGGTACGCTCGCGGCCTTCCGCGAGAGGTGGGCACCGGAGGGACTGGAGTGCATCATCACGCCCGGCAACCAAATTTTAATTTGATTTTACGTTTTAAAGTTTAATTTGTTTTAATTGCCGGTGTTTTTAGTGTCCCCCTCTCCTTTTATAGGGGGCACTGGAAAAATTTGATTTTAGCGCCCCAAAAAAAAAAACCAAAAACCAAAAAAAAAAAAAAAGGGGCCTTGAAAATGTCTGCTGTGTCACCCAGGTCGGGTGGCACAGTTTAATGTTGTTTATGTTTTGCAGGTAGACTCCTAAAAGAGTTTCATCAAAAGAGTTTCACCAAAAAGAGTTTCATGCACAAGGACCAATCGTGGAGGAGTAGAGGCGTGTCCTGCTCAGTTGGAGCTGTGAGCAGTGAGTGGAGCTGCTAGCAACTTGAGCTCCTGCCTGGAGAGCCCTGAGACCAGCCCAGGAACAGAAGGAAGGAAGGGGCTTCAACACCAGCTTTTACCCAGAGGGAGAGGAGGAAAAAGCAGAAAACTTTAAACATCTTTACCATTCTGCAAGGAGTTGGAGAGAGGGGGAAAAACCACAACAACCATCCAGTGTGGAAGGAGGGAGACTCAACTACTCTACAGGTGGGTGTGGGTGCATTTCCCCAAACAGACTTTGTTGTATCGGTGGGGGGAGGAAAGAAGACCACTGAGGGCCGGAACATCGCGGGGGGTGTGTGTGAGTGTGGTAGTGTGTGTGGGGGCCTTGCTTACAACTAGGCCCCCCCCCACAATTGGAACCCCCCCCACCCCCCCCCCCACATTTGCCTAGCCTGGGATAGCTGGAGCTACCAGGCTGAAGATCTTTTTCTCATTAACCCAATTAACATCCTTAGGATTGTGTGCCTGGTGGCTCTAGCTACCCCAGGTGAAGACGTCTTCTCCCCCCACCTGAAGACCAACCCAAAGACTGTGTTTTTTGTGTGTTTTGCCATCTGGGGAGTGCACCCACCCACAGCTGCGAGGGGAGACCTGCCCTCGCAGCCCCCCCCCCTTCCCACCCCCCTCTCTCTTTCTCCGTTACCCTCTGTTTCTCCCCTCTCTCTCTGAGGCCCCTTTTCTTCCTAATTTTAAAAAAAACAAAACCCAATTAAGACAACTGAGCAGAGGGAGCAAGGCCTCTCCCCAATTGTCAACGAGGGGAGAGGTGCCTCGTTAAGGGCTCCTCTGCTCAGTTAAATATACGAGGCCATTAAAGACCATTAAGGCCTGTGACTTTGGGGTGGGTGTAGCCCTTAAAGGGACCCCGTGATGGCGACCCCATCCACGCCGGTGGCAGGGCCAGCAAGGACGTATGCGCAGGTGGCAACCGCTTCCACGGCACCTCCTGCGCCACCCGCTGCCCTGCCACCTTTCAGACTCATTACTAAAAAACACGGGGTCAAGAGCTACACTCACCCCACAATGACCATCGAGGAGTGCGTGCGGGCGATGGCTGGGGTAGTCGGCCCCTCGGCCATTGTCGCAGCCTCCAAGATGTCTGGGAAGGCCGTGTTCTTCCTGGGGTCGGAGCGGGCGGTGTCCCTGGCCCTTGAAAAGGGGCTCACGGTGGGCGGGACGTTCCTGCCGGTGGACCCTCTCGAGGCCACCGCGCAGAGGGTCATCATTTCGAACGTCCCGCCCTTTGTTCCCGCTGAGCTCCTCCTCCCTCACCTACACCAACTGGGGGAGGTAAGGTCGGGGATCAACCCCATATCGCTCGGCCTCAGGGAGAGCAGCCTGCGCCACGTGTTCTCCTTCCGCCGCCAGCTCTTTGTCCGGCTGGCGCGGGAGGACACGACGGAGGGGAATTTTAATGTGGTGCACGAGGGGACTGCCTATTGCGTCTTCTGGACGTCGGACGGCGTGCGGTGCCATGCCTGCAGGGAGGTGGGGCATGTTCGTAAGAACTGCCCCGCCTCCAAGGCCGCCAAACCACCGAAGGCGGCCAAGGCTGGCGCCGCCGCCACCCCTCCCCCTAGTTGCGTCCGCGTGCCGGGAGCCATGGGTGCGCGGGCATCGTCGGAGGCTTTTGTTTTCAGGGCCTCCGGCGGGGGGGAGGGAGAGCGTCCGACCGGAAAGAAGGCGCGGAAGAAGGCAAAACATCTAGAGGCGGGTCCCCTCGGTGCGCCAGATAATTTGACCACCGCGCTCAGCCCAACCCAGTCACCGGCGAGCGCGTGGTGCCCCGAGCCCGTGCCCGAGCCCTTGAACAACACCACAGAGGGGCCCGGGCGCGGGCAAGAAAAGGAAAAGGGGGGGGCGGAGCGGGAGGCCTCGGCAGACATGGGGGTCTCCCTGCCTCCGCGCGCCCCCAGGAACAAAAGGAGGCACGGCTCCGATGAGACGGAGGGGGAACAACATCCCTCCGTGGAGGAGTTGGTGCCCGCCGCGTGTCCCGCGTCCCCAACCAGCGCCCCCAAGCAGCGCCGTAGGCGGGAGGAGTCTGTCCCCGGGGAGGGTGAAACAGTTGAGGCTGCCCAGCCTCTGCCTCCCGGGGATGGCATGGAAGATCTGCCTGTCGTGGGGGGCGTGGGGCCAGTGGAAGAATGCGTAGCCGCCGGGTCGAGCGTCCCGGGGACCGAGGCGGGCGGGGCCGAAAAGGCCGAACCTGAGCCCGCCCAGCTATTATCCAACTTCCCCCGGGAGTCGCTCGACCCGGCAGAAAAACAATTTATTGCTTTTAATGACACTGTAGATGCTGGGCCGGGGGGTGGCAGCGGGGAGGGGGAGGAACACCCACCCTCGCCCCTTACTTTGGAGCTGGAGCACTTGGAGGGCCTGGGGATTTCCTATGGCCGGGTCTCTCCTTGTTCTCCGGTTCCTGGGGCGGAGGGGGAACCCCTTCCGCTGTCATTTCCCGACCCAGCACCATTTTTAAAAGAGCCCAGTGGGGACTCCTCTGCCGACGATCCTGGGGGTGGGATCGGGGCAGTGCCAGGGCCGGTTGGAGCGGCCGGTTCATTTGCCGTACCTTGTGCGGTCGATGGGCTGGCTGCTGGCGGCCACCTCCCGGAGGAGGACGGGGACTCGGTGGGGGACGCGGGTGAAGACCTAGAGACCACCGCCAGTGAGGCGGTGGATCTGCTCGCGGCCGCCGCTGAGGCCCTCCTCATTCCTGCAAAGGAACTCCGGGACTTTTTGGCCCAGAGCCGGGGTCGCCGTGACCAAGCCCGACTGGCCCTGGAAAAATGGTCCGAGCCGGAGCTGATCAAGGGGTCCGTCCGCGCCGCCGTTAAAACCTTGGCCGCGGGCGGGCCCTTGACAAAGGAGCAGCACCTTGAGCTGCGCGAGCTCGAGGGACTCCTCGCTGGGCTGCGGAGGGAGCGGAGTTCAACAAAAGACTCCGCTCCCTCCCCCACCATAGGTTAAGGTAGAGGTTGCACTATGCTTTTGCCATGAAGATAACCATAGCCAGCCTCAACATCAACGGCGGCAGAGGGGCACGCCGTAGATTTGACAATTTTTCGCTCCTGCGGGAGGGGAAATATGCGGTGTGCTTCCTGCAAGAAACCCACACCGTTCCGGGAGACGAAGCCACGTGGCTCCTGGAATGGCAAGGAGAGGTCCGCATGAGCCACCTCACCGCCATTTCTAGTGGGGTGGCCATCTTGCTGGGCCCGCATTTTCAGCCGGAGATCTTGGGGGTCGAGGAGCCCGTGCCAGGCCGCTTGCTGCACGTAACGGTTCGCCTGGGGGACGTGCCGCTCCATCTCGTGAACGTGTACGCCCCTCATCCCGGCCCGCAGCAGACGCGCTTCTTTGAAGAGGTGTCCGCTCTTCTTGGCTCCGTCGACGTCGGCGACTGCATCGTCCTCGGGGGGGATTTTAACTGCACCCTCGAGGCGAGGGACCGCTCCGGTGCCCCGCAGTGCATGACGGCGATGGAGAAGTTGAGGGACCTGGTCGGGTCCTTCGACTTGGTGGACGTCTGGCGAAATCTCCACCCCGACTCCAGCGCCTTTACTTGGGTGAGGCCTGGAGTTGGATGGTCTAGAGTCGACCGCCTTTACGTGTCTCGGGCGTACGTTTCCTGCGTCCCGGCGGCCTCCATGCGGCCGGTGCCGTGTTCGGACCACCACCTGGTGTGGGCGGAGCTCGCTTCGCTCCGCGCGAGGACGGGGTCCGCGTACTGGCACTTTAACAACCGGCTGCTGGAGGACGTGCGGTTCCAGGACTCGTTCCGTCGATTCTGGTCCGACTGGAGAAGGAAGCAGGGGGGCTTCCCCTCCTTGAGGCTATGGTGGGACGTGGGCAAGGCTCACGTCCGCGTCTTCTGTCAAGAGTACGCGAGGGGGTCGACCAAGAGGCGGGCGGCCAGAGTCGGGCGCCTAGAAAAAGAGGTGCTCGACCTGGAAGCCCGTCTCGGTCAAGTCGTCCAGGACCCGGCCCTGCGGACGGTGTACGAAGCGAAGAAGGCCGCGCTGAAGGACCTGCAGCTCGTCGGGTCCCGAGGCGCGTTCGTGAGGTCGCGGATCCGGTTCCTGCGGGATCTGGACCGCGGCTCCCCCTTCTTCTACTCGCTGGAAAAAAGGCAGAGTGTCCGTAAGCAGCTCTTGACGCTGCTGGCCGACGACGGCTCTCTCGTCTCGGATCCGGAGGGCGTCAACAACAGGGTCCGTGAATATTACGGGGCTCTGTTCTCTCCGGATCCGTCCAGCGAGGAAGCGCGTAGAGTTTTGTGGGAGGACCTGCCGAAGGTCGGCCCGGAGGGCGCCGAAAATCTGGAAGCTCCGCTAAGCCTGGCGGAGCTGACCGGTGCCCTCGCCCGGCTCTCGAGGGGAAAATCCCCGGGGCTGGACGGGCTGACCGTGGAGTTCCACAGGGCGTTCTGGGACGTCCTGGGGAGCGACTACGCGCGGGTCCTGGGGGAAAGTCTGGCGACCGGGGAGATGCCCCTCTCTTGGCGCAGGGCAGTCATCGTCCTGCTGCCTAAGAAGGGCGATCTCCGCCTCCTTAAGAACTGGCGCCCGGTCTCCCTCCTCAGCACGGACTACAAAATCTTCGCCAGGGCGATGTCTGCTCGCCTTGGTGCCGTGCTGGACCACATGATCCACCCCGACCAGTCATACACGGTCCCGGGCCGGACAATCCACGACAACATCCATCTGGTCCGGGACCTCATCCATTGTTCCCAGGAGGCTGGTCTGTCGGTCGCCTTCCTATCCCTCGACCAAGAGAAGGCGTTCGACAGGGTGGATCACGACTATCTGCTCGGAACTCTGCGCGCTTTCGGGTTCGGGACGCATTTCGTCGCCCGGATCCGACTTTTGTACGCCGCCGCGGAGTGTCTGATTAAGGTTAACGGGTCCTTGACGGCGCCCCTTCGCTTTAGGAGAGGGGTGCGCCAGGGATGCCCCATGTCCGGCCAGTTATACGCCGTTTGCGTGGAGCCTTTCCTGCGCCTCTTGCGGACGAGGTTGACGGGACTGGCTCTGCAAGGGCCGGGCGTGGAGGTCGTCCTCTCGGCTTACGCCGATGACGTGCTCCTCGCGATAGAGGATCCCGCTGACCTGCGGAGGATGCGTGAGTGCCAGGAGATTTACTCGGCCGCGTCCTCCGCCAGGATCAACTGGGAGAAATGTTCCGGACTCCTGGTGGGTCAGTGGCGGGTGGACTCCCTGCCGGAGGAGCTCAGGCCTTTTGCCTGGAGCACGACCCATCTCCTCTATCTGGGAGTCTACCTTAGCCCCGACGAGGGAGCCTGGCCGGCGAACTGGCAGGAGCTGGAGGCCAAGGTCGCCGCTCGCCTAGGGCGCTGGACAGGACTGCTCCGAGTGCTGTCCTACAGGGGTCGAGCGCTAGTCATAAACCAGCTGGTGGCCGCAATGCTGTGGTACCGGCTGGTCACTTTGACCCCTCCCCCTGCGTTTGTCGCCAAGATACAGAAGAAGCTGGTGGACTTCTTCTGGAACAACAGGAAGCACTGGGTCTCTGCCGCGGTCTTGAGTCTCCCGCTTGAGGAGGGCGGTCAGTCGTTGGTGTGCGTCAGCGCCCAGCTCGCGACTTTCCGTCTTCAGACCCTGCAGAGATACCTTTACGTCGAGCCCCCTCCTAGGTGGTGCGCTCTGGCGAGGTATTTCTTCCGCCAGCAGCTCGACCTCAATTATGACACGCAGCTCCTGTTTGTGAACTTGGGGGGTGCCAGGACCGCCCTCCGGGAGCTGCCTGTCTTTTACAGGGAACTCATCAGGGTCTGGAACAAAGTCTCCACCAAGCGCAGCTCTCCGCCGGCTGGAGTGGCGGCCGTCCTGCAGGAACCGCTGCTCGGGAATCCGTACCTCCACGGCCGAGGTTTTATGTGGCGGTCGGAAGAGAGGGCTGTGGCTGGTGAGGTGACCAGGGTCAGGGACCTGCTCGATGGCGGAGGAGCGGGCTGGATGGCGCCAGACACGCTGGCGCGGCGCCTAAATTCTGCCAACGTCCGCCACGCGGCCGATGCCATCGAGTCGCTAAAAACAGCTCTGGGCCCTGACTCCGTTAGGTGCATCGAGGAGGCTCAAGCACGTGGGGAGATCCCGTCCGAACTGACCCCCCTTCCGGACGGAATTCCTCATCGGCGCCAAACCCCGGAACCTCCCTCGGGGGCCGGCGCCTCACAACTTGAGTCGCCTCGGGGAAATCCCCTCCGTGCCTTTCAGTTCCGCGCGGAGGGGTTTCCTGTACGGGCTGCTCCTGCACACCCTCAACTTTGCCATCCTCGCCGGCCGTCCGGACACGCCATGGCGTACCATCTTGCCGTCCGGAGGAGGCGGGGGTCCCCGATGGAGGGCACTCTACGCAGGGGTCCTCCCACTATTCATCGGGGACTTGGCCTGGAGGGTGGTGCACGGAGCAGTGCCGTGCAACAAATTTTTAAGCCGGTTCACGGACTCCCAGGCCGCCTGCAATTTCTGCGGTCTGGAAGAGTCCGTGTTCCATGTTTTTATGGAATGCACAAGGTTACAGCCCCTGTTTTATTTGAAGGGGCTGCTCCTGAAATTCTGGCTGCACTTCAGTCCCACTCTCCTGATCTTTGGGCACCCTGTGCGGAGGGGAGCGGGTAGGTCCGAAGGCCTCCTCGTAGGACTGCTCCTGGGCACGGCCAAGGGTGCCATCAGCCGGTCCAGGCAGCGGGCGGTCGAGGGGGTCGTTCAACCTGACTGCCTGCCTCTCTTCCGCTCTTACATCCGGTCCAGGGTGTCCTTGGAGATGGAGCACGCGGTGTCCACCGGTACGCTCGCGGCCTTCCGCGAGAGGTGGGCACCGGAGGGACTGGAGTGCATCATCACGCCCGGCAACCAAATTTTAATTTGATTTTACGTTTTAAAGTTAATTTGTTTTAATTGCCGGTGCTTTTAGTGTCCCCCTTCCCTTTTATAGGGGGCAATAGGGAAAATTGTGATTTTAGTGCCCAAAAAAAAACCAAAAAAAAAGGGGGAAAAAAAAAAAGGGCCTTGTAAATGTCTGGAGTGTCACCCAGGTCGGGTGGCACCGTTTAATGTTTTATGTTTTTGCAAGTGAACTCCAAAAAGAGTTTCATGCACAAGGACCCCCAGGTCCCTCTGCACCGCAGCATGTTGTAATTTCTCCCCATTCAAATAATATTCCCTTTTACTGTTTTTTTTTCCCAAGGTGGATGACCTCACATTTTCCTACATTGTATTCCATCTGCCAAACTTTAGCCCATTCGCTTAACCTATCGAAATCTCTTTGCAGCCTCTCTGTGTCCTCTACACAACCCGCTTTCCCACTAATCTTTGTGTCATCTGCAAATGTTGTTACACTACACTCTGTCCCCTCCTCCAGGTCATCTATGTATATTGTAAACAGTTGTGGTCCCAGCACCGATCCCTGTGGCACACCACTAACCACTGATTTGCAACCTGAAAAGGATCCATTTATCTCAACTCTCTGCTTTCTGTTAGCCAGCCAATTCTCTATCCATGCCAATACATTTCCGCTGACTCCGCGTACCTTTATCTTCCGCAGTAACCTTTTGTGTGGCACCTTATCGAATGCCTTCTGGAAATCCAAATACACCACATCCATCGGTACACCTCTATCCACCATGCACGTTATATCTTTAAAGAATTCCAGTAAATTAGTTAAACATGACTTCCCCTTCATGAATCCATGTTGCGTCTGCTTGATTGCACTATTCCTATCTAGATGTCCCGCTATTTCTTCCTTAATGATAGCTTCAAGCATTTTCCCCACTACAGATGTTAAACTAACCGGCCTATAGTTACCTGCCTTTTGTCTGCCCCCTTTTTTAAACACAGGCGTTACATTAGCTGCTTTCCAATCTACTGGTACCTCCGAAGAGTCCAGAGAATTTTGGTAGATTATAACCAATGCATCTGCTATAACTTCTGCCATCTCTTTTAATACCCTGGGATGCATTTCATCAGGACCAGGGGACTTGTCTACCTTGAGTCCCATTAGCCTGTCCAGCACTACCTTCCTAGTGATAGTGATTGTCTCAAGGTCCTCCCTTCCCACATTCCTGTGACCAGCAATTTTTGGCATGGTTTTTGTGTCTTCCACTGTGAAGACCGAAGCAAAATAATTGTTTAAGGTCTCAGCCATTTCCACATTTCCCATTACTAAATCCCCCTTCTCATCTTCTAAAGGACCAACATTTACTTTAGTCACTCTTTTCCTTTTTATATATCGGTAAAAGCTTTTACTATCTGTTTTTATGTTTTGCGCAAGTTTACTCTCGTAATCTATCTTTCCTTTCTTTATTGCTTTCTTAGTCATACTTTGCTGTCGTTTAAAATTTTCCCAATCTTCTAGTTTCCCACTAACCTTGGCCACCTTATACGCATTGGTTTTTAATTTGATACTCTCCTTTATTTCCTTGGTTATCCACGGCTGGTTATCCCTTCTCTTACCGCCCTTCTTTTTCACTGGAATATATTTTTGTTGCGCACTATGAAAGAGCTCCTTAAAAGTCCTCCACTGTTCCTCAATTGTGCCACCGTTTAGTCTATGTTCCCAGTTTACTTCAGCTAACTCTGCCCTCATCCCACTGTAGTCCCCCTGGTTTAAGCATAGTACGCTCGTTTGAGACACTACTTCCTCACCCTCAATCTGTATTACAAATTCAACCATACTGTGATCATTCATTCCGAGAGGATCTTTTACTGGGAGATCGTTTATTATTCCTGTCTCATTACACAGAACCAGATCTAAGATAGCTTGCTCCTTTGTAGGTTCTTTAACATACTGTTCTAAGAAACAATCCCGTATGCATTCTATTAATTCCTCCTCCAGGCTACCCTGTGCGATTTGATTTGACCAATCGAAATGTAGGTTAAAATCCCCCATGATTACTGCCATTCCTTTTTCACATGCCTCTATTATTCCCTTGATTATTGTCTGCCCCACCGTGAAGTTATTATTTGGGGGCCTATAAACGACGCCCACCAGTGACTTTTTCCCCTTACTATCTCTAATCTCCACCCACAATGATTCAACATTTTGTTCATTAGAGCCAATATCGTCTCTCACAACTGCCCTGATATCATCCTTTATTAACAGAGCTACCCCACCTCCTTTCTCTTCTTGTCTATCCTTCCGAATTTTCAAGGGTGGGTGGGTCTGGTTTGCCGCACGCTCCTTCCGCTGCCTGCGCTTGACCTCTTCACGTTCTCGGAGTTGAGTCTCGAGGTGTTCAACAGGCTGCCGGATGCACTTTCTCCACTTAGGCGGTCTTCGGCCAGGGACTCCCAGGTGTCAGTGGGGATGTTGCACTTTACCAGGGAGGCTTTGAGGGTGTCCTTGTAACGTTTCCTCTGCCTACCTGGGGCTCGGTGGATTCAACACAGTCCTCACACCTGGTGATAAGCTCGTGTGCAGCTAAAAGACAGGCAAAGAATAAAACCTGACTGTGAGACCCCTTCCACGGACAAATACCCGGATTAGGCACATGTTCAAGCAAAGGCAAGGAACAGGACGGTGACTGGCACATCACTGAGAGTCAGCACCTTCAGGGGAGGATAAACCAACGTACCCCAATGAGAGTCAGCACCTTCAGGGGAGATAAACCTACCGTACCCCAGTGAGAGTCAGCACCTTCAGGAGAGATAAACCCACCGTACCCCAGTGAGAGTCCTGCACCTCCAGGGGAGATAAACTCCCCGTTCCCCAGTGAGTCAGCACCTTCAGGGGAGGGTAAACCCACTGTACCCCAGTGAGAGTCAGCACCTTAAGGGGAGATAAACCCACCGTACCCCAGTGAGAGTCAGCACCTTAAGGGGAGATAAACGCACCACACCCCAGTGAGTCAGCACCTTCAGGGGAGATAAACCCACCGTACCCCGGTGAGAGTCAGCACCTTCAGGGGAGGGTAAACCCACCGTACCCCAGTGAGTGAGCACCTTCAAGGGAGATAAACCCACCGTACCCCAGTGAGAGTCAGCACCTTCAGGGCAGATAAACCCACCGTACCCCAGTGACAGTCAGCACCTTCAGGGGAGATAAACCCACCGTACCCCAGTGAGAGTCAGCACCTTCAGGGGAGATAAACCCACCGTAGCCCAGTGAGAGTCAGCACCTTCAGGGGAGATAAACCCACCGTACCCCAGTGAGAGTCAGCACCTTCAGGGGAAGGTAAACCCACCGTACCCCAGTGAGAATCAGCACCTTCAGGGGAAGGTAAACCCACCGTACCCCAGTGAGAGTCAGCACCTTCAGGGGAGGGTAAACCCACCGTACACCAGTGAGAGTCAGCACCTTCAGGGGAGGGGAAACCCACCGTACCCCAGTGAGAGTCAGCACCTTCAGGGGAGATAAACCCACCGTACCCCAGTGAGAGTCAGCACCTTCAGGGGAGATAAACCCACCGTACCCCAGTGAGAGTCAGCACCTTCAGGGGAGATAAACCCACCGTACCCCAGTGAGTCAGCACCTTCAGGGGAGGGTAAACCCACCGTACCCCAGTGAGAGTCAGCACCTTCAGGGGAGATAAACCCACCGTACCCCAGTGAGAGTCAGCACCTTCAGGGAAGGGTAAACCCACCGTACCCCAGTGAGAGTCAGCACCTTCAGGGGAGATAAACCCACCGTACCCCAGTGAGAGTCAGCACCTTCAGGGGAGGGTAAACCCACCGGACCCCAGTGAGAGTCAGCACCTTCAGGGGAGATAAACCCACCGTACCCCAGTGAGTCAGCACCTTCAGGGGAGATAAACCCACCGTACCCCAGTGAGTCAGCACCTTCAGGGGAGGGTAAACCCACCATACCCCAGTGAGAGTCAGCACCTTCAGGGGAGATAAACCCACCGTACCCCAGTGAGAGTCAGCACCTTCAGGGGAGAGTAAACACACCGTACCCCAGTGAGAGACAGCACCTTCAGGGGAGGGTAAACCCACCGTACCCCAGTGAGAGTCAGCACCTTCAGGGGAGAGTAAACACACCGTACCCCAGTGAGAGACAGCACCTTCAGGGGAGGGTAAACCCACCGTACCCCAGTGAGAGTCAGCACCTTCAGGGGAGAGAAACCCACCGTACCCCAGTGAGAGTCAGCACCTTCAGGGGAGAGAAACCCACCGTACCCCAGTGAGAGTCAGCACCTTCAGGGGAGGGTAAACCCACCGTACCCCAGTGAGGGTCAGCACCTTCAGGGGAGATAAACCCACCGTACCCCAGTGAGAGTCAGCACCTTCAGGGGAGATAAACCCACCGTACCCCAGTGAGAGTCAGCACCTTCAGGGGAGATAAACCCACCGTACCCCAGTGAGAGTCAGCACCTTCAGGGGAGATAAACCCACCGTACCCCAGTGAGAGTCAGCACCTTCAGGGGAGATAAACCCACCGTACCCCAGTGAGAGTCAGCACCTTCAGGGGAGATAAACCCACCGTACCCCAGTGAGTCAGCACCTTCAGGGGAGGGTAAACCCACCGTACCCCAGTGAGAGTCAGCACCTTCAGGGGAGATAAACCCACCGTACCCCAGTGAGATTCAGCACCTTCAGGAAAGGGTAAACCCACCGTACCCCAGTGAGAGTCAGCACCTTCAGGGGAGATAAACCCACCGTACCCCAGTGAGTCAGCACCTTCAGGGGAGGGTAAACCCACCGGACCCCAGTGAGAGTCAGCACCTTCAGGGGAGATAAACCCACCGTACCCCAGTGAGTCAGCACCTTCAGGGGAGATAAACCCACCGTACCCCAGTGAGTCAGCACCTTCAGGGGAGGGTAAACCCACCGTACCCCAGTGAGAGTCAGCACCTTCAGGGGAGATAAACCCACCGTACCCCAGTGAGAGTCAGCACCTTCAGGGGAGAGTAAACACACCGTACCCCAGTGAGAGACAGCACCTTCAGGGGAGGGTAAACCCACCGTACCCCAGTGAGAGTCAGCACCTTCAGGGGAGGGTAAACCCACCGTACCCCAGTGAGAGTCAGCACCTTCAGGGGAGAGAAACCCACCGTACCCCAGTGAGAGTCAGCACCTTCAGGGGAGAGAAACCCACCGTACCCCAGTGAGAGTCAGCACCTTCAGGGGAGGGTAAACCCACCGTACCCCAGTGAGGGTCAGCACCTTCAGGGGAGATAAACCCACCGTACCCCAGTGAGAGTCAGCACCTTCAGGGGAGATAAACCCACCGTACCCCAGTGAGAGTCAGCACCTTCAGGGGAGATAAACCCACCGTACCCCAGTGAGAGTCAGTACCTTCAGGGGGAATAAACCCACCGTACCCCAGTGAGAGTCAGCACCTTCAGGGGAGGGTAAACCCACCGTACCCCAGTGAGAGTCAGCACCTTCAGGGGAGGGTAAACCCACCGTACCCCAGTGAGAGTCAGCACCTTCAGTGGAGATAAACCCACCGTACCCCAGTGAGAGTCAGCACCTTCAGGGAAGATAAAGCCACCATACCCCAGTGAGTCAGCATCTTCAGGGGAGGGTAAACCCACCGTACCCCAGTGAGAGTCAGCGCCTTCAGGGGAGGGTTAAACCCACCGTACCCCAGTGAGAGTCAGCACCTTCAGGGGATACAAACCCACCGAACCCCAGTGAGTCAGCACCTTCAGGGGAGGGTAAACGTACCGTACCCCAGTGAGAGTCAGCACCTTCAGGGAAGATAAACCCACCGTACCCCAGTGAGAGTCAGCACCTTCAGGGGATGGTAAACCCACCGTACCAAAGTGAGAGTCAGTACCTTCAGGGGAGGGTAAACCCACCGTACACCAGTGAGAGTCAGCACCTTCAGGGAAGATAAACCCACCGTACCCCAGTGAGAGTCAGCACCTTCAGGGGAGATAAACCCACCATACCCCAGTGAGAGTCAGCACCTTTAGGGAAGATAAACCCACCGTACCCCAGTGAGAGTCAGCACCTTCAGGGGAGATAAACCCACCGTACCCCAGTGAGAGTCAGCACCTTCAGGAGAGGGTAAACACACCGTACCCCGGTGAGGGTCAGCACCTTCAGGGGAGATCAACCCACCGTACCCCAGTGAGTCAGCACCTTCAGGGGAGTTAAACCCACCGTACCCCAGTTAGAGTCAGCGCCTTCAGGGCAGATGAATCCACCGTACCCCAGTTAGAGTCAGCACCTTCAGGGAAGATAAACCCACTGTACCCCAGTGAGAGTCAGCACCTTCAGGGGAGGGTAAACCCACCGTACCCCAGTGAGAGTCAGCACCTTCAGGGGATATAAACCCACCGTATCCCAGTGAGAGTCAGCACCTTCAGGGGATATAAACCCACCGAACCCCAGTGAGAGTCAGCACCTTCAGGGGAGATAAACCCACCGTACCCCAGTGAGAGTCAGCACCTTCAGGGGAGATAGACCCACCGTACCCCAGTGAGAGTCAGCACCTTCAGGGGAGATAAACCCACCGTACCCCAGTGAGTCAGCGCCTTCAGTGGAGATAAACCCACCGTACCCCAGTGAGAGTCAGCACCTTCAGGGGAGGGTAAACCCACCGTACCCCAGTGAGGGTCAGCACCTTCAGGGGAGGGTAAACCCACCGTACCCCAGTGAGAGTCAGCACCTTCAAGGGAGATAAACCCACCGTACCCCAGTGAGAGTCAGCACCTTCAGGGGAGATACACCCACCGTACCCCAGTGAGAGTCAGCACCTTCAGGGGAGGGTAAACTCCCCGTTTCCCAGTGAGTCAGCACCTTCAGGGGAGATAAACCCACCGTACCCCAGTGAGAGTCAGCACCTTCAGGGGAGATAAACCCACCGTACCCCATTGAGTGTCAGCACCTTCAGGGGAGCGTAAACTCCCCGTTCCCCAGTGAGTCAGCACCTTCAGGGGGAGTAAACCCACCGTACCCCAGTGAGAGTCAGCACCTTCAGGGGAGATAAACCCACCGTACCCCAGTGAGTCAGCACCTTCAGGGGAGGGTAAACCCACCGGACCCCAGTGAGAGTCAGCACCTTCAGGGGAGATAAACCCACCGTACCCCAGTGAGAGTCAGCACCTTCAGGGGAGATAAACCCACCGTACCCCAGTGAGTCAGCACCTTCAGGGGAGATAAACCCACCGTACCCCAGTGAGAGGCAGCACCTTCAGGGGAGGGTAAACCCACCGTACCCCAGTGAGAGTCAGCACCTTCAGGGGAGATAGACCCACCGTACCCCAGTGAGAGTCAGCACCTTCAGGGGATATAAACCCACTGTACCCCAGTGAGAGTCAGCACCTTCAGGGGAGGGTAAACCCACCGTACCCCAGTGAGAGTCAGCACCTTCAGGGGAGGGTAAACCCACCGTACCCCAGTGAGAGTCAGCACCTTCAGGGGAAATAAACCCACCGTACCCCAGTGAGAGTCAGGACCTTCAGGCGGAATAAACCCACCGTACCCCAGTGAGAGTCAGTACCTTCAGGGGGAATAAACCCACCGTACCCCAGTGAGAGTCAGCACCTTCAGGGGAGGGTAAACCCACCGCACCCCAGCGAGTCAGCACCTTCAGGGGAGATAAACCCACCGTACCCCAGTGAGTCAGCGCCTTCAGTGGAAGGTAAACCCACCGTACCCCAGTGAGGGTCAGCACCTTCAGGGGAGATAAACCCACCGTACCCCAGTGAGAGTCAGCACCTTCAGGGGAGGGTAAACCCACCGTACCCCAGTGAGAGTCAGCACCTTCAAGGGAGATAAACCCACCGTACCCCAGTGAGAGTCAGCACCTTCAGGGGAGATTCACCCACCGTACCCCAGTGAGAGTCAGCACCTTCAGGGGAGGGTAAACTCCCCGTTTCCCAGTGAGTCAGCACCTTCAGGGGAGATAAACCCACCGTACCCCAGTGAGAGTCAGCACCTTCAGGGGAGATAAACCCACCGTACCCCATTGAGAGTCAGCACCTTCAGGGGAGCGTAAACTCTCCGTTCCCCAGTGAGTCAGCACCTTCAGGGGGAGTAAACCCACTGTACCCCAGTGAGAGTCAGCACCTTCAGGGGAGATAAACCCACTGTGCCCCAGTGAGAGTCCGCACCTTCAGGGGAGGGTAAACCCACCGTACCCCAATGAGAGTCAGCACCTTCAGGGGAGATAAACCCACCGTACCCCAGTGAGAGTCAACAACTTCAGGGAGGGTAAACCCACCGTAGCCCAGTGATGTCAGCACCTTCAGGTGAGATAAACCCACCGTACCCCAGTGAGAGTCAGCACCTTCAGGGGAGATAAACCCACCGTACCCCAGTGAGTCAGCACCTTCAGGGGAGGGTAAACCCACCGTACCCCAGTGAGAGTCATCACCTTCAGGGGATATAAACCCACCGAACCCCAGTGAGAGTCAGCACCTTCAGGGGAGGGTAAAGCCACCGTACCCCAGTGAGTGTCAGCACCTTCATTGGAGATAAACCCACCGTACCCCAGTGAGAGTCAGCACCTTCAGGGGAGATAAACCCACCGTACCCCGGTGAGATTCAGCACCTTCAGGGGAGGGTAAACCCACTGTACCCCAGTGAGAGTCAGCACCTTCAGGGGAGATAAACCCAGCGTACCCCAGTGAGAGTCAGCACCTTCAGGGGATATAAACCCACCGTACCCCAGTGAGAGTCAGCACCTTCAGGGGAGATAAACCCACCATACCCCAGTGAGATTCAGCACCTTCAGGGGAGTGTAAACCCACCGTACCCCAGTGAGAGTCAGCACCTTCAGGGAAGATAAACCCACCGTACCCCAGTGAGTCAGCACCTTCAGGGGAGGGTAAACCCACCGTACCCCAGTGAGAGTCATCACCTTCAGGGGATATAAACCCACCGAACCCCAGTGAGAGTCAGCACCTTCAGGGGAGGGTAAAGCCACCGTACCCCAGTGAGTGTCAGCACCTTCATTGGAGATAAACCCACCGTACCCCAGTGAGAGTCAGCACCTTCAGGGGAGATAAACCCACCGTACCCCGGTGAGATTCAGCACCTTCAGGGGAGGGTAAACCCACTGTACCCCAGTGAGAGTCAGCACCTTCAGGGGAGATAAACCCAGCATACCCCAGTGAGAGTCAGCACCTTCAGGGGATATAAACCCACCGTACCCCAGTGAGAGTCAGCACCTTCAGGGGAGATAAACCCACCATACCCCAGTGAGATTCAGCACCTTCAGGGGAGGGTAAACCCACTGTACCCCAGTGAGAGTCAGCACCTTTAGGGGAGATAAACCCACCGTACCCCAGTGAGAGTCAGCACCTTCAGGGGATATAAACCCACCGTACCCCAGTGAGAGTCAGCTCCTTCAGGGGAGGTTAAACCCACGGAACCCCAGTGAGTCAGCACTTTCAGGGGAGGGTAAACCCACTGTACCCCAGTGAGAGTCAGCACCTTCAGGGGAGGGTAAACCCACCGTACCTCAGTGAGTCAGCACCTGCAGGGGAGGGTAAACCCACCGTACCCCAGTGAGAGTCAGCACCTTCAGGAAAGATAAACCCACCGTACCCCAGTGAGAGTCCTCCACCTCCAGGGGAGATAAACTCCCCGTTCCCCAGTGAGTCAGCACCTTAAGGGGAGGGTAAACCCACTGTACCCCAGTGAGAGTCAGCACCTTAAGGGGAGATAAACCCACCGTACCCCAGTGAGAGTCAGCACCTTCAGGGGAGATAAACCCACCGTACCCCAGTGAGAGTCAGCGCCTTCAGGGGAGATAAACCCACCGTACCCCAGTGAGAGTCAGCACCTTCAGGGGAGATAAACCCACCGTACTCCAGTGAGAGTCAGCACCTTCAGGGGAGGGTAAACCCACCGTACCCCAGTGAGAGTCAGCACTTTCAGGGGAGGGTAAACCCACCGTACCCCAGTGAGAGTCAGCGCCTTCAGGGGAAGGTAAACCCACCGTACCCCAGTGAGGGTCAGCACCTTCAGGGGAGATAAACCCACCGTACCCCAGTGAGAGTCAGTACCTACAGGGGAGATAAACCCACCGTACCCCAGTGAGTCAGCACCTTCAGGGGAGGGTAAACACACCGTACCCCAGTGAGAGTCAGCACCTTCAGGGGAGATAAACCCACCGTACCCCAGTGAGAGTCAGCACCTTCAGGGGAGATAAACCCACCGTACCCCACTGAGAGTCAGCACCTTCAGGGGAGGATAAACCCACCGTACCCCAGTGAGAGTCAGCACCTTCAGGGGAGGGTAAACCCACCGTACCCCAATGAGAGTCAGTACCTTCAGGGGAGGGTATACCCACTGTACTCCAGTGAGAGTCAGCACCTTCAGGGGAGATAAACCCACCGTACCCCAGTGAGAGTCAGCACCTTCAGGGGAGATAAACCCACCGTACCCCAGTGAGAGTCAGCACCTTCAGGGGAGGGTAAACCCACTGTACCCCAGTGAGAGTCAGCACCTTCAGGGGAGGGTAAACCCAACGTACCCCAGTGAGTCAGCACCTTCAGGGGAGGGTAAACCCACCGTACCCCAGTGAGAGTCAGCACCTTCAGGGGAGATAAACCCACCGTACCCCAGTGTGAGTCAGCACCTTCAGGGGAGGGTAAACCCACCGTACCCCAGTGAGAGTCAGCACCTCCAGGGGAGATAAACCCACCGTACCCCAGTGAGTCAGCACCTTCAGGGGAGATAAACCCACCATACCCCAGTGAGAGTCAGCACCTTCAGGGGAGATAAACCCACCATACCCCAGTGAGTCAGCACCTTCAGGGGAGATAAACCCACCGTACCCCAGTGAGAGTCAGCACCTTCAGGGGAGATAAACCCTCCGTACCCCAGTGAGAGTCAGCACCTTCAGGGGAGGGTAAACCCACCGTACCCTAGTGAGAGTCAGCACCTTCAGGGGAGGGTAAACACACCGTACCCCAGTGAGGGTCAGCACCTTCAGGGGAGATAAACCCACCGTACCCCAGTGAGAGTCAGCACCTTCAGGGGAGGGTATACCCACTGTACTCCAGTGAGAGTCAGTACCTTCAGGGGAGATAAACCCACCGTACCCCAGTGAGAGTCAGCACCTTCAGGGGAGATAAACCCACCGTACCCCAGTGAGAGTCAGCACCTTCAGGGGAGGGTAAACCCACTGTACCCCAGTGAGAGTCAGCACCTTCAGCGGAGGGTAAACCCACCGTACCCCAGTGAGAGTCAGCACCTTTAGGGGAGATAAACCCAACGTACCCCAGTGAGAGTCAGCACCTTCAGGGGAGATAAACCCACCGTACCCTGTAAGAGTCAGCACCTTCAGGGGAGGGTAAGCCCACCGTATCCCAGTGAGAGTCAGCACCTTCAGGGGAGGGTAAACCCACCGTACCCCAATGAGAGTCAGCCCCTTCAGGGGAGGGTAAACCCACCGTACCCCAGAGAGTCAGCACCTTCAGGGGAGGGTAAACCCACCGTACCCCAGTGAGTCAGCACCTTCAGGGGAGATAAACCCACCGTACCCCAGTGAGTCAGCACCTTCAGGGGAGGGTAAACCCACCGTACCCCAGTGAGAGTCAGCACCTTCAGGGGAGATAAACCCACCGTACCCCAGTGAGAGTCAGCACCTTCAGGGGAGGGTAAACCCACCGTACCCCAGTGAGAGTCAGCACCTTCATGGGGATAAACACACTGTACCCCAGTGAGAGTCAGCACCTTCAGGGTAGCGTAAACCCACCGTACCCCAGTGAGAGTCAGCACCTTCAGGGGAAGGTAAACCCACCGTACCCCAGTGAGAGTCAGCACCTTCAGGGGAGGGTAAACCCACCGTACACCAGTGAGAGTCAGCACCTTCAGGGGAGGGGAAACCCACCGTACCCCAGTGAGAGTCAGCACCTTCAGGGGAGATAAACCCACCGTACCCCAGTGAGAGTCAGCACCTTCAGGGGAGATAAACCCACCGTACCCCAGTGAGAATCAGCACCTTCAGGGGAGATAAACCCACCGTACCCCAGTGAGTCAGCACCTTCAGGGGAGGGTAAACCCACCGTACCCCAGTGAGAGTCAGCACCTTCAGGGGAGATAAACCCACCGTACCCCAGTGAGAGGCAGCACCTTCAGGAAAGGGTAAACCCACCGTACACCAGTGAGGGTCAGCACCTTCAGGGGAGATAAACCCACCGTACCCCAGTGAGAGTCAGCACCTTCAGGGGAGATAAACCCACCGTACCCCAGTGAGAGTCAGCACCTTCAGGGGAGGGTAAACCCACCGTACCCCAGTGAGAGTCAGCACCTTCAGGGGAGGGTAAACCCACCGTACCCCAGTGAGGGTCAGCACCTTCAGGGGAGGGTAAACCCACCATACCCCAGTGAGGTCAGCACCTTCAGGGGAGATAAACCCACCGTACCCCAGTGAGAGTCAGCACCTTCAGGGGAGAGAAACCCACCGTACCCCAGTGAGAGTCAGCACCTTCAGCGGAGAGAAACCCATCGTACCCCAGTGAGAGTCAGCACCTTCAGGGGAGGGTAAACCCACCGTACCCCAGTGAGGGTCAGCACCTTTAGGGGAGATAAACCCACCGTACCCCAGTGAGAGTCAGCACCTTCAGGGGATATAAACCCACCGTACCCCAGTGAGAGTCAGCTCCTTCAGGGGAGGTTAAACCCACGGTACCCCAGTGAGTCAGCACTTTCAGGGGAGGGTAAACCCACTGTACCCCAGTGAGAGTCAGCACCTTCAGGGGAGGGTAAACCCACCGTACCTCAGTGAGTCAGCACCTGCAGGGGAGGGTAAACCCACCGTACCCCAGTGAGAGTCAGCACCTTCAGGAAAGATAAACCCACCGTACCCCAGTGAGAGTCCTGCACCTCCAGGGGAGATAAACTCCCCGTTCCCCAGTGAGTCAGCACCTTCAGGGGAGGGTAAACCCACTGTACCCCAGTGAGAGTCAGCACCTTAAGGGGAGATAAACCCACCGTACCCCAGTGAGAGTCAGCACCTTCAGGGGAGATAAACCCACCGTACCCCAGTGAGAGTCAGCGCCTTCAGGGGAGATAAACCCACCGTACCCCAGTGAGAGTCAGCACCTTCAGGGGAGATAAACCCACCGTACTCCAGTGAGAGTCAGCACCTTCAGGGGAGGGTAAACCCACCGTACCCCAGTGAGAGTCAGCACCTTCAGGGGAGGGTAAACCCACCGTACCCCAGTGAGAGTCAGCGCCTTCAGGGGAAGGTAAACCCACCGTACCCCAGTGAGGGTCAGCACCTTCAGGGGAGATAAACCCACCGTACCCCAGTGAGAGTCAGCACCTTCAGGGGAGATAAACCCACCGTACCCCAGTGAGTCAGCACCTTCAGGGGAGGGTAAACACACCGTACCCCAGTGAGGGTCAGCACCTTCAGGGGAGATAAACCCACCGTACCCCAGTGAGAGTCAGCACCTTCAGGGGAGATAAACCCACCGTACCCCACTGAGAGTCAGCACCTTCAGGGGAGGATAAACCCACCGTACCCCAGTGAGAGTCAGCACCTTCAGGGGAGGGTAAACCCACCGTACCCCAATGAGAGTCAGCACCTTCAGGGGAGGGTATACCCACTGTACTCCAGTGAGAGTCAGCACCTTCAGGGGAGATAAACCCACCGTACCCCAGTGAGAGTCAGCACCTTCAGGGGAGATAAACCCACCGTACCCCAGTGAGAGTCAGCACCTTCAGGGGAGGGTAAACCCACTGTACCCCAGTGAGAGTCAGCACCTTCAGGGGAGGGTAAACCCACTGTACCCCAGTGAGAGTCAGCACCTTCAGGGGAGGGTAAACCCACCGTACCCCAGTGAGAGTCAGCACCTTCAGGGGAGGGTAAACCCACCGTACCCCAATGAGAGTCAGCCCCTTCAGGGGAGGGTAAACCCACCGTACCCCAGTGAGTCAGCACCTTCAGGGGAGGGTAAACCCACCGTACCCCAGTGAGAGTCAGCACCTTCAGGGCAGATAAACCCACCGTACCCCAGTGTGAGTCAGCACCTTCAGGGGAGGGTAAACCCACCGTACCCCAGTGAGAGTCAGCACCTCCAGGGGAGATAAACCCACCGTACCCCAGTGAGTCCGCACCTCCAGGGGAGATAAACCCACCGTACCCCAGTGAGTCAGCACCTTCAGGGGAGATAAACCCACCATACCCCAGTGAGAGTCAGCACCTTCAGGGGAGATAAACCCACCATACCCCAGTGAGTCAGCACCTTCAGGGGAGATAAACCCACCGTACCCCAGTGAGAGTCAGCACCTTCAGGGGAGATAAACCCACCGTACCCCAGTGAGAGTCAGCACCTTCAGGGGAGGGTAAACCCACCGTACCCCAGTGAGAGTCAGCACCTTCAGGGGAGGGTAAACACACCGTACCCCAGTGAGGGTCAGCACCTTCAGGGGAGATAAACCCACCGTACCCCAGTGAGAGTCAGCACCTTCAGGGGTGGGTATACCCACTGTACTCCAGTGAGAGTCAGTACCTTCAGGGGAGATAAACCCACCGTACCCCAGTGAGAGTCAGCACCTTCAGGGGAGATAAACCCACCGTACCCCAGTGAGAGTCAGCACCTTCAGGGGAGGGTAAACCCACTGTACCCCAGTGAGAGTCAGCACCTTCAGGGGAGGGTAAACCCACCGTACCCCAGTGAGAGTCAGCACCTTTAGGGGAGATAAACCCAACGTACCCCAGTGAGAGTCAGCACCTTCAGGGGAGATAAACCCACCGTACCCTGTGAGAGTCAGCACCTTCAGGGGAGGGTAAGCCCACCGTATCCCAGTGAGAGTCAGCACCTTCAGGGGAGGGTAAACCCACCGTACCCCAATGAGAGTCAGCCCCTTCAGGGGAGGGTAAACCCACCGTACCCCAATGAGAGTCAGCCCCTTCAGGGGAGGGTAAACCCACCGTACCCCAGTGAGTCAGCACCTTCAGGGGAGGGTAAACCCACCGTACCCCAGTGAGAGTCAGCACCTTCAGGGCAGATAAACCCACCGTACCCCAGTGTGAGTCAGCACCTTCAGGGGAGGGTAAACCCACCGTACCCCAGTGAGAGTCAGCACCTCCAGGGGAGATAAACCCACCGTACCCCAGTGAGTCAGCACCTCCAGGGGAGATAAACCCACCGTACCCCAGTGAGTCAGCACCTTCAGGGGAGATAAACCCACCATACCCCAGTGAGAGTCAGCACCTTCAGGGGAGATAAACCCACCATACCCCAGTGAGTCAGCACCTTCAGGGGAGATAAACCCACCGTACCCCAGTGAGAGTCAGCACCTTCAGGGGAGATAAACCCACCGTACCCCAGTGAGAGTCAGCACCTTCAGGGGAGGGTAAACCCACCGTACCCCAGTGAGAGTCAGCACCTTCAGGGGAGGGTAAACACACCGTACCCCAGTGAGGGTCAGCACCTTCAGGGGAGATAAACCCACCGTACCCCAGTGAGAGTCAGCACCTTCAGGGGAGATAAACCCACCGTACCCTGTGAGAGTCAGCACCTTCAGGGGAGGGTAAGCCCACCTTATCCCAGTGAGAGTCAGCACCTTCAGGGGAGGGTAAACCCACCGTACCCCAATGAGAGTCAGCCCCTTCAGGGGAGGGTAAACCCACCGTACCCCAGAGAGTCAGCACCTTCAGGGGAGGGTAAACCCACCGTACCCCAGTGAGTCAGCACCTTCAGGGGAGATAAACCCACCGTACCCCAGTGTGTCAGCACCTTCAGGGGAGGGTAAACCCACCGTACCCCAGTGAGAGTCAGCACCTTCAGGGGAGATAAACCCACCGTACCCCAGTGAGAGTCAGCACCTTCAGGGGAGGGTAAACCCACCGTACCCCAGTGAGAGTCAGCACCTTCATGGGGATAAACACACTGTACCCCAGTGAGAGTCAGCACCTTCAGGGTAGCGTAAACCCACCGTACCCCAGTGAGAGTCAGCACCTTCAGGGGAAGGTAAACCCACCGTACCCCAGTGAGAGTCAGCACCTTCAGGGGAAGGTAAACCCACCGTACCCCAGTGAGAGTCAGCACCTTCAGGGGAGGGTAAACCCACCGTACACCAGTGAGAGTCAGCACCTTCAGGGGAGGGAAAACCCACCGTACCCCAGTGAGAGTCAGCACCTTCAGGGGAGATAAACCCACCGTACCCCAGTGAGAGTCAGCACCTTCAGGGGAGATAAACCCACCGTACCCCAGTGAGAATCAGCACCTTCAGGGGAGATAAACCCACCGTACCCCAGTGAGTCAGCACCTTCAGGGGAGGGTAAACCCACCGTACCCCAGTGAGAGTCAGCACCTTCAGGGGAGATAAACCCACCGTACCCCAGTGAGAGGCAGCACCTTCAGGAAAGGGTAAACCCACCGTACACCAGTGAGGGTCAGCACCTTCAGGGGAGATAAACCCACCGTACCCCAGTGAGAGTCAGCACCTTCAGGGGAGATAAACCCACCGTACCCCAGTGAGAGTCAGCACCTTCAGGGGAGGGTAAACCCACCGTACCCCAGTGAGAGTCAGCACCTTCAGGGGAGGGTAAACCCACCGTACCCCAGTGAGGGTCAGCACCTTCAGGGGAGTGTAAACCCACCATACCCCAGTGAGGTCAGCACCTTCAGGGGAGATAAACCCACCGTACCCCAGTGAGAGTCAGCACCTTCAGGGGAGAGAAACCCACCGTACCCCAGTGAGAGTCAGCACCTTCAGCGGAGAGAAACCCACCGTACCCCAGTGAGAGTCAGCACCTTCAGGGGAGGGTAAACCCACCGTACCCCAGTGAGGGTCAGCACCTTTAGGGGAGATAAACCCACCGTACCCCAGTGAGTCAGCGCCTTCAGTGGAGATAAACCCACCGTACCCCAGTGAGGGTCAGCACCTTCAGGGGAGGGTAAACCCACCGTACCCCAGTGAGAGTCAGCACCTTCAAGGGAGATAAACCCACCGTACCCCAGTGAGAGTCAGCACCTTCAGGGGAGATACACCCACCGTACCCCAGTGAGAGTCAGCACCTTCAGGGGAGGGTAAACTCCCCGTTTCCCAGTGAGTCAGCACCTTCAGGGGAGATAAACCCACCGTACCCCAGTGAGAGTCAGCACCTTCAGGGGAGATAAACCCACCGTACCCCATTGAGTGTCAGCACCTTCAGGGGAGCGTAAACTCCCCGTTCCCCAGTGAGTCAGCACCTTCAGGGGGAGTAAACCCACCGTACCCCAGTGAGAGTCAGCACCTTCAGGGGAGATAAACCCACCGTACCCCAGTGAGTCAGCACCTTCAGGGGAGGGTAAACCCACCGGACCCCAGTGAGAGTCAGCACCTTCAGGGGAGATAAACCCACCGTACCCCAGTGAGAGTCAGCACCTTCAGGGGAGATAAACCCACCGTACCCCAGTGAGTCAGCACCTTCAGGGGAGATAAACCCACCGTACCCCAGTGAGAGGCAGCACCTTCAGGGGAGGGTAAACCCACCGTACCCCAGTGAGAGTCAGCACCTTCAGGGGAGATAGACCCACCGTACCCCAGTGAGAGTCAGCACCTTCAGGGGATATAAACCCACTGTACCCCAGTGAGAGTCAGCACCTTCAGGGGAGGGTAAACCCACCGTACCCCAGTGAGAGTCAGCACCTTCAGGGGAGGGTAAACCCACCGTACCCCAGTGAGAGTCAGCACCTTCAGGGGAAATAAACCCACCGTACCCCAGTGAGAGTCAGGACCTTCAGGCGGAATAAACCCACCGTACCCCAGTGAGAGTCAGTACCTTCAGGGGGAATAAACCCACCGTACCCCAGTGAGAGTCAGCACCTTCAGGGGAGGGTAAACCCACCGCACCCCAGCGAGTCAGCACCTTCAGGGGAGATAAACCCACCGTACCCCAGTGAGTCAGCGCCTTCAGTGGAAGGTAAACCCACCGTACCCCAGTGAGGGTCAGCACCTTCAGGGGAGATAAACCCACCGTACCCCAGTGAGAGTCAGCACCTTCAGGGGAGGGTAAACCCACCGTACCCCAGTGAGAGTCAGCACCTTCAAGGGAGATAAACCCACCGTACCCCAGTGAGAGTCAGCACCTTCAGGGGAGATTCACCCACCGTACCCCAGTGAGAGTCAGCACCTTCAGGGGAGGGTAAACTCCCCGTTTCCCAGTGAGTCAGCACCTTCAGGGGAGATAAACCCACCGTACCCCAGTGAGAGTCAGCACCTTCAGGGGAGATAAACCCACCGTACCCCATTGAGAGTCAGCACCTTCAGGGGAGCGTAAACTCTCCGTTCCCCAGTGAGTCAGCACCTTCAGGGGGAGTAAACCCACTGTACCCCAGTGAGAGTCAGCACCTTCAGGGGAGATAAACCCACTGTGCCCCAGTGAGAGTCCGCACCTTCAGGGGAGGGTAAACCCACCGTACCCCAATGAGAGTCAGCACCTTCAGGGGAGATAAACCCACCGTACCCCAGTGAGAGTCAACAACTTCAGGGAGGGTAAACCCACCGTAGCCCAGTGATGTCAGCACCTTCAGGTGAGATAAACCCACCGTACCCCAGTGAGAGTCAGCACCTTCAGGGGAGATAAACCCACCGTACCCCAGTGAGTCAGCACCTTCAGGGGAGGGTAAACCCACCGTACCCCAGTGAGAGTCATCACCTTCAGGGGATATAAACCCACCGAACCCCAGTGAGAGTCAGCACCTTCAGGGGAGGGTAAAGCCACCGTACCCCAGTGAGTGTCAGCACCTTCATTGGAGATAAACCCACCGTACCCCAGTGAGAGTCAGCACCTTCAGGGGAGATAAACCCACCGTACTCCGGTGAGATTCAGCACCTTCAGGGGAGGGTAAACCCACTGTACCCCAGTGAGAGTCAGCACCTTCAGGGGAGATAAACCCAGCGTACCCCAGTGAGAGTCAGCACCTTCAGGGGATATAAACCCACCGTACCCCAGTGAGAGTCAGCACCTTCAGGGGAGATAAACCCACCATACCCCAGTGAGATTCAGCACCTTCAGGGGAGTGTAAACCCACCGTACCCCAGTGAGAGTCAGCACCTTCAGGGAAGATAAACCCACCGTACCCCAGTGAGTCAGCACCTTCAGGGGAGGGTAAACCCACCGTACCCCAGTGAGAGTCATCACCTTCAGGGGATATAAACCCACCGAACCCCAGTGAGAGTCAGCACCTTCAGGGGAGGGTAAAGCCACCGTACCCCAGTGAGTGTCAGCACCTTCATTGGAGATAAACCCACCGTACCCCAGTGAGAGTCAGCACCTTCAGGGGAGATAAACCCACCGTACCCCGGTGAGATTCAGCACCTTCAGGGGAGGGTAAACCCACTGTACCCCAGTGAGAGTCAGCACCTTCAGGGGAGATAAACCCAGCATACCCCAGTGAGAGTCAGCACCTTCAGGGGATATAAACCCACCGTACCCCAGTGAGAGTCAGCACCTTCAGGGGAGATAAACCCACCATACCCCAGTGAGATTCAGCACCTTCAGGGGAGGGTAAACCCACTGTACCCCAGTGAGAGTCAGCACCTTTAGGGGAGATAAACCCACCGTACCCCAGTGAGAGTCAGCACCTTCAGGGGATATAAACCCACCGTACGCCAGTGAGAGTCAGCTCCTTCAGGGGAGGTTAAACCCACGGAACCCCAGTGAGTCAGCACTTTCAGGGGAGGGTAAACCCACTGTACCCCAGTGAGAGTCAGCACCTTCAGGGGAGGGTAAACCCACCGTACCTCAGTGAGTCAGCACCTGCAGGGGAGGGTAAACCCACCGTACCCCAGTGAGAGTCAGCACCTTCAGGAAAGATAAACCCACCGTACCCCAGTGAGAGTCCTCCACCTCCAGGGGAGATAAACTCCCCGTTCCCCAGTGAGTCAGCACCTTAAGGGGAGGGTAAACCCACTGTACCCCAGTGAGAGTCAGCACCTTAAGGGGAGATAAACCCACCGTACCCCAGTGAGAGTCAGCACCTTCAGGGGAGATAAACCCACCGTACCCCAGTGAGAGTCAGCGCCTTCAGGGGAGATAAACCCACCGTACCCCAGTGAGAGTCAGCACCTTCAGGGGAGATAAACCCACCGTACTCCAGTGAGAGTCAGCACCTTCAGGGGAGGGTAAACCCACCGTACCCCAGTGAGAGTCAGCACTTTCAGGGGAGGGTAAACCCACCGTACCCCAGTGAGAGTCAGCGCCTTCAGGGGAAGGTAAACCCACCGTACCCCAGTGAGGGTCAGCACCTTCAGGGGAGATAAACCCACCGTACCCCAGTGAGAGTCAGTACCTTCAGGGGAGATAAACCCACCGTACCCCAGTGAGTCAGCACCTTCAGGGGAGGGTAAACACACCGTACCCCAGTGAGAGTCAGCACCTTCAGGGGAGATAAACCCACCGTACCCCAGTGAGAGTCAGCACCTTCAGGGGAGATAAACCCACCGTACCCCACTGAGAGTCAGCACCTTCAGGGGAGGATAAACCCACCGTACCCCAGTGAGAGTCAGCACCTTCAGGGGAGGGTAAACCCACCGTACCCCAATGAGAGTCAGTACCTTCAGGGGAGGGTATACCCACTGTACTCCAGTGAGAGTCAGCACCTTCAGGGGAGATAAACCCACCGTACCCCAGTGAGAGTCAGCACCTTCAGGGGAGATAAACCCACCGTACCCCAGTGAGAGTCAGCACCTTCAGGGGAGGGTAAACCCACTGTACCCCAGTGAGAGTCAGCACCTTCAGGGGAGGGTAAACCCAACGTACCCCAGTGAGTCAGCACCTTCAGGGGAGGGTAAACCCACCGTACCCCAGTGAGAGTCAGCACCTTCAGGGGAGATAAACCCACCGTACCCCAGTGTGAGTCAGCACCTTCAGGGGAGGGTAAACCCACCGTACCCCAGTGAGAGTCAGCACCTCCAGGGGAGATAAACCCACCGTACCCCAGTGAGTCAGCACCTTCAGGGGAGATAAACCCACCATACCCCAGTGAGAGTCCGCACCTTCAGGGGAGATAAACCCACCATACCCCAGTGAGTCAGCACCTTCAGGGGAGATAAACCCACCGTACCCCAGTGAGAGTCAGCACCTTCAGGGGAGATAAACCCTCCGTACCCCAGTGAGAGTCAGCACCTTCAGGGGAGGGTAAACCCACCGTACCCTAGTGAGAGTCAGCACCTTCAGGGGAGGGTAAACACACCGTACCCCAGTGAGGGTCAGCACCTTCAGGGGAGATAAACCCACCGTACCCCAGTGAGAGTCAGCACCTTCAGGGGAGGGTATACCCACTGTACTCCAGTGAGAGTCAGTACCTTCAGGGGAGATAAACCCACCGTACCCCAGTGAGAGTCAGCACCTTCAGGGGAGATAAACCCACCGTACCCCAGTGAGAGTCAGCACCTTCAGGGGAGGGTAAACCCACTGTACCCCAGTGAGAGTCAGCACCTTCAGCGGAGGGTAAACCCACCGTACCCCAGTGAGAGTCAGCACCTTTAGGGGAGATAAACCCAACGTACCCCAGTGAGAGTCAGCACCTTCAGGGGAGATAAACCCACCGTACCCTGTAAGAGTCAGCACCTTCAGGGGAGGGTAAGCCCACCGTATCCCAGTGAGAGTCAGCACCTTCAGGGGAGGGTAAACCCACCGTACCCCAATGAGAGTCAGCCCCTTCAGGGGAGGGTAAACCCACCGTACCCCAGAGAGTCAGCACCTTCAGGGGAGGGTAAACCCACCGTACCCCAGTGAGTCAGCACCTTCAGGGGAGATAAACCCACCGTACCCCAGTGAGTCAGCACCTTCAGGGGAGGGTAAACCCACCGTACCCCAGTGAGAGTCAGCACCTTCAGGGGAGATAAACCCACCGTACCCCAGTGAGAGTCAGCACCTTCAGGGGAGGGTAAACCCACCGTACCCCAGTGAGAGTCAGCACCTTCATGGGGATAAACACACTGTACCCCAGTGAGAGTCAGCACCTTCAGGGTAGCGTAAACCCACCGTACCCCAGTGAGAGTCAGCACCTTCAGGGGAAGGTAAACCCACCGTACCCCAGTGAGAGTCAGCACCTTCAGGGGAGGGTAAACCCACCGTACACCAGTGAGAGTCAGCACCTTCAGGGGAGGGGAAACCCACCGTACCCCAGTGAGAGTCAGCACCTTCAGGGGAGATAAACCCACCGTACCCCAGTGAGAGTCAGCACCTTCAGGGGAGATAAACCCACCGTACCCCAGTGAGAATCAGCACCTTCAGGGGAGATAAACCCACCGTACCCCAGTGAGTCAGCACCTTCAGGGGAGGGTAAACCCACCGTACCCCAGTGAGAGTCAGCACCTTCAGGGGAGATAAACCCACCGTACCCCAGTGAGAGGCAGCACCTTCAGGAAAGGGTAAACCCACCGTACACCAGTGAGGGTCAGCACCTTCAGGGGAGATAAACCCACCGTACCCCAGTGAGAGTCAGCACCTTCAGGGGAGATAAACCCACCGTACCCCAGTGAGAGTCAGCACCTTCAGGGGAGGGTAAACCCACCGTACCCCAGTGAGAGTCAGCACCTTCAGGGGAGGGTAAACCCACCGTACCCCAGTGAGGGTCAGCACCTTCAGGGGAGGGTAAACCCACCATACCCCAGTGAGGTCAGCACCTTCAGGGGAGATAAACCCACCGTACCCCAGTGAGAGTCAGCACCTTCAGGGGAGAGAAACCCACCGTACCCCAGTGAGAGTCAGCACCTTCAGCGGAGAGAAACCCACCGTACCCCAGTGAGAGTCAGCACCTTCAGGGGAGGGTAAACCCACCGTACCCCAGTGAGGGTCAGCACCTTTAGGGGAGATAAACCCACCGTACCCCAGTGAGAGTCAGCACCTTCAGGGGATATAAACCCACCGTACCCCAGTGAGAGTCAGCTCCTTCAGGGGAGGTTAAACCCACGGTACCCCAGTGAGTCAGCACTTTCAGGGGAGGGTAAACCCACTGTACCCCAGTGAGAGTCAGCACCTTCAGGGGAGGGTAAACCCACCGTACCTCAGTGAGTCAGCACCTGCAGGGGAGGGTAAACCCACCGTACCCCAGTGAGAGTCAGCACCTTCAGGAAAGATAAACCCACCGTACCCCAGTGAGAGTCCTGCACCTCCAGGGGAGATAAACTCCCCGTTCCCCAGTGAGTCAGCACCTTCAGGGGAGGGTAAACCCACTGTACCCCAGTGAGAGTCAGCACCTTAAGGGGAGATAAACCCACCGTACCCCAGTGAGAGTCAGCACCTTCAGGGGAGATAAACCCACCGTACCCCAGTGAGAGTCAGCGCCTTCAGGGGAGATAAACCCACCGTACCCCAGTGAGAGTCAGCACCTTCAGGGGAGATAAACCCACCGTACTCCAGTGAGAGTCAGCACCTTCAGGGGAGGGTAAACCCACCGTACCCCAGTGAGAGTCAGCACCTTCAGGGGAGGGTAAACCCACCGTACCCCAGTGAGAGTCAGCGCCTTCAGGGGAAGGTAAACCCACCGTACCCCAGTGAGGGTCAGCACCTTCAGGGGAGATAAACCCACCGTACCCCAGTGAGAGTCAGCACCTTCAGGGGAGATAAACCCACTGTACCCCAGTGAGTCAGCACCTTCAGGGGAGGGTAAACACACCGTACCCCAGTGAGGGTCAGCACCTTCAGGGGAGATAAACCCACCGTACCCCAGTGAGAGTCAGCACCTTCAGGGGAGATAAACCCACCGTACCCCACTGAGAGTCAGCACCTTCAGGGGAGGATAAACCCACCGTACCCCAGTGAGAGTCAGCACCTTCAGGGGAGGGTAAACCCACCGTACCCCAATGAGAGTCAGCACCTTCAGGGGAGGGTATACCCACTGTACTCCAGTGAGAGTCAGCACCTTCAGGGGAGATAAACCCACCGTACCCCAGTGAGAGTCAGCACCTTCAGGGGAGATAAACCCACCGTACCCCAGTGAGAGTCAGCACCTTCAGGGGAGGGTAAACCCACTGTACCCCAGTGAGAGTCAGCACCTTCAGGGGAGGGTAAACCCACTGTACCCCAGTGAGAGTCAGCACCTTCAGGGGAGGGTAAACCCACCGTACCCCAGTGAGAGTCAGCACCTTCAGGGGAGGGTAAACCCACCGTACCCCAATGAGAGTCAGCCCCTTCAGGGGAGGGTAAACCCACCGTACCCCAGTGAGTCAGCACCTTCAGGGGAGGGTAAACCCACCGTACCCCAGTGAGAGTCAGCACCTTCAGGGCAGATAAACCCACCGTACCCCAGTGTGAGTCAGCACCTTCAGGGGAGGGTAAACCCACCGTACCCCAGTGAGAGTCAGCACCTCCAGGGGAGATAAACCCACCGTACCCCAGTGAGTCAGCACCTCCAGGGGAGATAAACCCACCGTACCCCAGTGAGTCAGCACCTTCAGGGGAGATAAACCCACCATACCCCAGTGAGAGTCAGCACCTTCAGGGGAGATAAACCCACCATACCCCAGTGAGTCAGCACCTTCAGGGGAGATAAACCCACCGTACCCCAGTGAGAGTCAGCACCTTCAGGGGAGATAAACCCACCGTACCCCAGTGAGAGTCAGCACCTTCAGGGGAGGGTAAACCCACCGTACCCCAGTGAGAGTCAGCACCTTCAGGGGAGGGTAAACACACCGTACCCCAGTGAGGGTCAGCACCTTCAGGGGAGATAAACCCACCGTACCCCAGTGAGAGTCAGCACCTTCAGGGGAGGGTATACCCACTGTACTCCAGTGAGAGTCAGTACCTTCAGGGGAGATAAACCCACCGTACCCCAGTGAGAGTCAGCACCTTCAGGGGAGATAAACCCACCGTACCCCAGTGAGAGTCAGCACCTTCAGGGGAGGGTAAACCCACTGTACCCCAGTGAGAGTCAGCACCTTCAGGGGAGGGTAAACCCACCGTACCCCAGTGAGAGTCAGCACCTTTAGGGGTAATAAACCCAACGTACCCCAGTGAGAGTCAGCACCTTCAGGGGAGATAAACCCACCGTACCCTGTGAGAGTCAGCACCTTCAGGGGAGGGTAAGCCCACCGTATCCCAGTGAGAGTCAGCACCTTCAGGGGAGTGTAAACCCACCGTACCCCAATGAGAGTCAGCCCCTTCAGGGGAGGGTAAACCCACCGTACCCCAATGAGAGTCAGCCCCTTCAGGGGAGGGTAAACCCACCGTACCCCAGTGAGTCAGCACCTTCAGGGGAGGGTAAACCCACCGTACCCCAGTGAGAGTCAGCACCTTCAGGGCAGATAAACCCACCGTACCCCAGTGTGAGTCAGCACCTTCAGGGGAGGGTAAACCCACCGTACCCCAGTGAGAGTCAGCACCTCCAGGGGAGATAAACCCACCGTACCCCAGTGAGTCAGCACCTCCAGGGGAGATAAACCCACCGTACCCCAGTGAGTCAGCACCTTCAGGGGAGATAAACCCACCATACCCCAGTGAGAGTCAGCACCTTCAGGGGAGATAAACCCACCATACCCCAGTGAGTCAGCACCTTCAGGGGAGATAAACCCACCGTACCCCAGTGAGAGTCAGCACCTTCAGGGGAGATAAACCCACCGTACCCCAGTGAGAGTCAGCACCTTCAGGGGAGGGTAAACCCACCGTACCCCAGTGAGAGTCAGCACCTTCAGGGGAGGGTAAACACACCGTACCCCAGTGAGGGTCAGCACCTTCAGGGGAGATAAACCCACCGTACCCCAGTGAGAGTCAGCACCTTCAGGGGAGGGTATACCCACTGTACTCCAGTGAGAGTCAGTACCTTCAGGGGAGATAAACCCACCGTACCCCAGTGAGAGTCAGCACCTTCAGGGGAGATAAACCCACCGTACCCCAGTGAGAGTCAGCACCTTCAGGGGAGGGTAAACCCACTGTACCCCAGTGAGAGTCAGCACCTTCAGGGGAGGGTAAACCCACCGTACCCCAGTGAGAGTCAGCACCTTTAGGGGAGAACAACCCAACGTACCCCAGTGAGAGTCAGCACCTTCAGGGGAGATAAACCCACCGTACCCTGTGAGAGTCAGCACCTTCAGGGGAGGGTAAGCCCACCGTATCCCAGTGAGAGTCAGCACCTTCAGGGGAGGGTAAACCCACCGTACCCCAATGAGAGTCAGCCCCTTCAGGGGAGGGTAAACCCACCGTACCCCAGAGAGTCAGCACCTTCAGGGGAGGGTAAACCCACCGTACCCCAGTGAGTCAGCACCTTCAGGGGAGATAAACCCACCGTACCCCAGTGTGTCAGCACCTTCAGGGGAGGGTAAACCCACCGTACCCCAGTGAGAGTCAGCACCTTCAGGGGAGATAAACCCACCGTACCCCAGTGAGAGTCAGCACCTTCAGGGGAGGGTAAACCCACCGTACCCCAGTGAGAGTCAGCACCTTCATGGGGATAAACACACTGTACCCCAGTGAGAGTCAGCACCTTCAGGGTAGCGTAAACCCACCGTACCCCAGTGAGAGTCAGCACCTTCAGGGGAAGGTAAACCCACCGTACCCCAGTGAGAGTCAGCACCTTCAGGGGAGGGTAAACCCACCGTACACCAGTGAGAGTCAGCACCTTCAGGGGAGGGAAAACCCACCGTACCCCAGTGAGAGTCAGCACCTTCAGGGGAGATAAACCCACCGTACCCCAGTGAGAGTCAGCACCTTCAGGGGAGATAAACCCACCGTACCCCAGTGAGAATCAGCACCTTCAGGGGAGATAAACCCACCGTACCCCAGTGAGTCAGCACCTTCAGGGGAGGGTAAACCCACCGTACCCCAGTGAGAGTCAGCACCTTCAGGGGAGATAAACCCACCGTACCCCAGTGAGAGGCAGCACCTTCAGGAAAGGGTAAACCCACCGTACACCAGTGAGGGTCAGCACCTTCAGGGGAGATAAACCCACCGTACCCCAGTGAGAGTCAGCACCTTCAGGGGAGATAAACCCACCGTACCCCAGTGAGAGTCAGCACCTTCAGGGGAGGGTAAACCCACCGTACCCCAGTGAGAGTCAGCACCTTCAGGGGAGGGTAAACCCACCGTACCCCAGTGAGGGTCAGCACCTTCAGGGGAGTGTAAACCCACCATACCCCAGTGAGGTCAGCACCTTCAGGGGAGATAAACCCACCGTACCCCAGTGAGAGTCAGCACCTTCAGGGGAGAGAAACCCACCGTACCCCAGTGAGAGTCAGCACCTTCAGCGGAGAGAAACCCACCGTACCCCAGTGAGAGTCAGCACCTTCAGGGGAGGGTAAACCCACCGTACCCCAGTGAGGGTCAGCACCTTTAGGGGAGATAAACCCACCGTACCCCAGTGAGTGTCAGCACCTTCAGGGGATATAAACCCACCGTACCCCAGTGAGAGTCAGCTCCTTCAGGGGAGGTTAAACCCACGGTACCCCAGTGAGTCAGCACTTTCAGGGGAGGGTAAACCCACTGTACCCCAGTGAGAGTCAGCACCTTCAGGGGAGGGTAAACCCACCGTACCTCAGTGAGTCAGCACCTGCAGGGGAGGGTAAACCCACCGTACCCCAGTGAGAGTCAGCACCTTCAGGAAAGATAAACCCACCGTACCCCAATGAGAGTCCTGCACCTCCAGGGGAGATAAACTCCCCGTTCCCCAGTGAGTCAGCACCTTCAGGGGAGGGTAAACCCACTGTACCCCAGTGAGAGTCAGCACCTTAAGGGGAGATAAACCCACCGTACCCCAGTGAGAGTCAGCACCTTCAGGGGAGATAAACCCACCGTACCCCAGTGAGAGTCAGCGCGTTCAGGGGAGATAAACCCACCGTACCCCAGTGAGAGTCAGCACCTTCAGGGGAGATAAACCCACCGTACTCCAGTGAGAGTCAGCACCTTCAGGGGAGGGTAAACCCACCGTACCCCAGTGAGAGTCAGCACCTTCAGGGGAGGGTAAACCCACCGTACCCCAGTGAGAGTCAGCGCCTTCAGGGGAAGGTAAACCCACCGTACCCCAGTGAGGGTCAGCACCTTCAGGGGAGCTAAACCCACCGTACCCCAGTGAGAGTCAGCACCTTCAGGGGAGGGTAAACCCACCGTACCCCAGTGAGTCAGCACCTTCAGGGGAGGGTAAACACACCGTACCCCAGTGAGGGTCAGCACCTTCAGGGGAGATAAACCCACCGTACCCCAGTGAGAGTCAGCACCTTCAGGGGAGATAAACCCACCGTACCCCACTGAGAGTCAGCACCTTCAGGGGAGGATAAACCCACCGTACCCTAGTGAGAGTCAGCACCTTCAGGGGAGGGTAAACCCAGCGTACCCCAATGAGAGTCAGCACCTTCAGGGGAGGGTATACCCACTGTACTCCAGTGAGAGTCAGCACCTTCAGGGGAGATAAACCCACCGTACCCCAGTGAGAGTCAGCACCTTCAGGGGAGATAAACCCACCGTACCCCAGTGAGAGTCAGCACCTTCAGGGGAGGGTAAACCCAATGTACCCCAGTGAGAGTCAGCACCTTCAGGGGAGGGTAAACCCAACGTACCCCAGTGAGAGTCAGCACCTTCAGGGGAGGGTAAACCCACCGTACCCCAATGAGAGTCAGCCCCTTCAGGGGAGGGTAAACCCACCGTACCCCAGTGAGTCAGCACCTTCAGGGGAGGGTAAACCCACCGTACCCCAGTGAGAGTCAGCACCTTCAGGGGAGATAAACCCACCGTACCCCAGTGTGAGTCAGCACCTTCAGGGGAGGGTAAACCCACCGTACCCCAGTGAGAGTCAGCACCTCCAGGGGAGATAAACCCACCGTACCCCAGTGAGTCAGCACCTTCAGGGGAGATAAACCCACCATACCCCAGTGAGAGTCAGCACCTTCAGGGGAGATAAACCCACCATACCCCAGTGAGTCAGCACCTTCAGGGGAGATAAACCCACCGTACCCCAGTGAGAGTCAGCACCTTCAGGGGAGATAAACCCACCGTACCCCAGTGAGAGTCAGCACCTTCAGGGGAGGGTAAACCCACCGTACCCCAGTGAGAGTCAGCACCTTCAGGGGAGTGTAAACACACCGTACCCCAGTGAGGGTCAGCACCTTCAGGGGAGATAAACCCACCGTACCCCAGTGAGAGTCAGCACCTTCAGGGGAGGGTATACCCACTGTACTCCAGTGAGAGTCAGTACCTTCAGGGGAGATAAACCCACCGTACCCCAGTGAGAGTCAGCACCTTCAGGGGTGATAAACCCACCGTACCCCAGTGAGAGTCTGCACCTTCAGGGGAGGGTAAACCCACCGTACCCCAGTGAGGGTCAGCACCTTCAGGGGAGGGTAAACCCACCATACCCCAGTGAGGTCAGCACCTTCAGGGGAGATAAACCCACCGTACCCCAGTGAGAGTCAGCACCTTCAGGGGAGAGAAACCCACCGTACCCCAGTGAGAGTCAGCACCTTCAGCGGAGAGAAACCCACCGTACCCCAGTGAGAGTCAGCACCTTCAGGGGAGGGTAAACCCACCGTACCCCAGTGAGGGTCAGCACCTTCAGGGGAGATAAACCCACCGTACCCCAGTGAGAGTCAGCACCTTCACGGGAGATAAACCCACCGTACCCCAGTGAGAGTCAGCACCTTCAGGGGAGATAAACCCACCGTACCCCAGTGAGAGTCAGCACCTTCAGGGGAGATAAACCCACCGTACCCCAGTGAGAGTCAGTACTTTCAGGGGGAATAAACCCACCGTACCCCAGTGAGAGTCAGCACCTTCAGGGGAGGGTAAACCCACCGTACCCCATTGAGAGTCAGCACCTTCAGGGGAGGGTAAACCCACCGTACCCCAGTGAGTCAGCACCTTCAGGGGAGGGTAAACCCACCGTACCCCACTGAGAGTCAGCACCTTCAGGGGAGATAAACCCACCGTACCCCAGTGTGAGTCAGCACCTTCAGGGGAGGGTAAACCCACCGTACCCCAGTGAGAGTCAGCACCTCCAGGGGAGATAAACCCACCGTACCCCAGTGAGTCAGCACCTTCAGGGGAGATAAACCCACCGTACCACAGTGAGTCAGCACCTTGAGGGGAGATAAACTCACCGTACCCCAGTGAGTCAGCACCTTCAGGGGAGATAAACCCACCATACCCGAGTGAGAGTCAGCACCTTCAGGGGAGATAAACCCACCATACCCCAGTGAGTCAGCACCTTCAGGGGAGATAAACCCACCGTACCCCAGTGAGAGTCAGCACCTTCAGGGGAGATAAACCCACCGTACCCCAGTGAGGGTCAGCACCTTCAGGGGAGGGTAAACCCACCGTACCCCAGTGAGAGTCAGCACCTTCAGAGGAGATAAACCCACCGTACCCCAGTGAGAGTCAGCACCTTCAGGGGAGGGTAAACCCACTGTATCCCAGTGAGAGTCAGCACCTTCAGGGGAGGGTAAACCCACCGTACCCCAGTGAGAGTCAGCACCTTCAGGGGAGATAAACCCACCGTACCCCAGTGAGAGTCAGCACCTTCAGGGGAGGGTAAATCCACCGTATCCCAGTGAGAGTCAGCACCTTCAGGGGAGGGTAAACCCACCGTACCCCAATGAGAGTCAGCCCCTTCAGGGGAGGGTAAACCCACCGTACCCCAGAGAGTCAGCACCTTCAGGGGAGGGTAAACCCACCGTACCCCAGTGAGTCAGCACCTTCAGGGGAGATAAACCCACCATACCCGAGTGAGAGTCAGCACCTTCAGGGGAGATAAACCCACCATACCCCAGTGAGTCAGCACCTTCAGGGGAGATAAACCCACCGTACCCCAGTGAGAGTCAGCACCTTCAGGGGAGATAAACCCACCGTACCCCAGTGAGGGTCAGCACCTTCAGGGGAGGGTAAACCCACCGTACCCCAGTGAGAGTCAGCACCTTCAGAGGAGATAAACCCACCGTACCCCAGTGAGAATCAGCACCTTCAGGGGAGGGTAAACCCACTGTATCCCAGTGAGAGTCAGCACCTTCAGGGGAGGGTAAACCCACCGTACCCCAGTGAGAGTCAGCACCTTCAGGGGAGATAAACCCACCGTACCCCAGTGAGAGTCAGCACCTTCAGGGGAGGGTAAATCCACCGTATCCCAGTGAGAGTCAGCACCTTCAGTGGAGGGTAAACCCACCGTACCCCAATGAGAGTCAGCCCCTTCAGGGGAGGGTAAACCCACCGTACCCCAGAGAGTCAGCACCTTCAGGGGAGGGTAAACCCACCGTACCCCAGTGAGTCAGCACCTTCAGGGGAGATAAACCCACCGTACCCCAGTGAGTCAGCACCTTCAGGGGAGATAAACCCACCGTACCCCAGTGAGAGTCAGCACCTTCAGGGGAGGGTAAACCCACCGTACCCCAGTGAGAGTCAGCACCTTCATGGGGATAAACCCACTGTACCCCAGTGAGAGTCAGCACCTTCAGGGTAGGGTAAACCCACCGTACCCCAGTGAGAGTCAGCACCTTCAGGGGAGGATAAACCCACCGTACCCCAGTGAGAGTCAGCACCTTCAGGGGAGGGTAAACCCACCGTACCCCAGTGAGAGTCAGCACCTTCAGGGGAGATAAACCCACCGTACCCCAGTGAGAGTCAGCACCTTCAGGGGAGATAAACCCACCGTACCCCAGTGAGAGTCAGCACCTTCAGGGGAGGGTAAACCCACTGTACCCCAGTGAGAGTCAGCACCTTTAGGGGAGGGTAAACCCAACGTACCCCAGTGAGAGTCAGCACCTTCAGGGGAGGGTAAACCCACCGTACCCCAATGAGAGTCAGCCCCTTCAGGGGAGGGTAAACCCACCGTACCCCAGTGAGTCAGCACCTTCAGGGGAGGGTAAACCCACCGTACCCCAGTGAGAGTCAGCACCTTCAGGGGAGATAAACCCACCGTACCCCAGTGTGAGTCAGCACCTTCAGGGGAGGTTAAACCCACCGTACCCCAGTGAGAGTCAGCACCTCCAGGGGAGATAAACCCACCGTACCCCAGTGAGTCAGCACCTTCAGGGGAGATAAACCCACCGTACCCCAGTGAGAGTCAGCACCTTCAGGGGAGATAAATCCACCATACCCCAGTGAGTCAGCACCTTCAGGGGAGATAAACCCACCGTACCCCAGTGAGAGTCAGCACCTTCAGGGGAGGGTAAACACACCGTACCCCAGTGAGGGTCAGCACCTTCAGGGGAGATAAACCCACCGTACCCCAGTGAGAGTCAGCACCTTTAGGGGAGATAAACCCACCGTACCCCAGTGAGAGTCAGCACCTTCAGGGGAGATAAACCCACCGTACCCCAGTGAGAGTCAGCACCTTCAGGGGAGGATAAACCCACCGTACCCCAGTGAGAGTCAGCACCTTCAGGGGAGGGTAAACCCACCGTACCCCAGTGAGAGTCAGCACCTTCAGGGGAGGGTAAACCCACCGTACCCCAGTGAGAGTCAGCACCTTCAGGGGAGGATAAACCCACCGTACCCCAGTGAGAGTCAGCACCTTCAGGAGAGGATAAACCCACCGTACCCCAGTGAGAGTCAGCACCTTCAGGGGAGGGTAAACCCACCGTACCCCAGTGAGAGTCAGCACCTTCAGGAGAGTGTAAACCCACCGTACCCCAGTGAGAGTCAGCACCTTCAGGGGAGATAAACCCACCGTACCCCAGTGAGAGTCAGCACCTTCAGGGGAGGGTAAACCAACTGTACCCCAGTGAGAGTCAGCAACTTCAGGGGAGGGTAAACCCACCGCACCCCAGTGAGTCAGCACCTTCAGGGGAGATAAACCCACCGTACCCCAGAGAGTCAGCACCTTCAGGGGAGGGTAAACCCACCGTACCCCAGTGAGTCAGCACCTTCAGGGGAGATAAACCCACCGTACCCCAGAGAGTCAGCACCTTCAGGGGAGATAAACCCACCGTACCCCAGTGAGAGTCAGCACCTTCAGGGGAGGGGAAACCCACCGTACCCCAGTGAGAGTCAGCACCTTCAGGGGAGGGTAAACCCACCGTACCCCAGTGAGAGTCAGCACCTTCATGGGAGGGTATACCCACTGTACTCCAGTGAGAGTCAGCACCTTCAGGGGAGATAAACCCACCGTACCCCAGTGAGAGTCAGCACCTTCAGGGGAGATAAACCCACCGTACCCCAGTGAGAGTCAGCACCTTCAGGGGAGGGTAAACCCACTGTACCCCAGTGAGAGTCAGCACCTTCAGGGGAGGGTAAACCCACCGTACCCAGTGAGAGTCAGCAACTTCAGGGGAGATAAACCCAACGTACCCCAGTGAGAGTCAGCACCTTCAGGGGAGATAAACCCAACGTACCCTGTGAGAGTCAGCACCTTCAGGGAAGGGTAAACCCACCGTATCCCAGTGAGAGTCAGCACCTTCAGGGGAGGGTAAACCCACCGTACCCCAATGAGAGTCAGCCCCTTCAGGGGAGGGTAAACCCACCGTACCCCAGAGAGTCAGCACCTTCAGGGGAGGGTAAACCCACCGTACCCCAGTGAGTCAGCACCTTCAGGGGAGATAAACCCACCGTACCCCAGTGAGTCAGCACCTTCAGGGGAGATAAACCCACCGTACCCCAGTGAGAGTCAGCACCTTCAGGGGAGGGTAAACCCACCGTACCCCAGTGAGAGTCAGCACCTTCATGGGGATAAACCCACTGTACCCCAGTGAGAGTCAGCACCTTCAGGGTAGCGTAAACCCACCGTACCCCAGTGAGAGTCAGCACCTTCAGGGGAGGGTAAACCCACCGTACCCCAGTGAGAGTCAGCACCTTCAGGGGAGGGTAAACCCACCGTACACCAGTGAGAGTCAGCACCTTCAGGGGAGGGGAAACCCACCGTACCCCAGTGAGAGTCAGCACCTTCAGGGGAGATAAACCCACCGTACCCCAGTGAGAGTCAGCACCTTCAGGGGAGATAAACCCACCGTACCCCAGTGAGAATCAGCACCTTCAGGGGAGATAAACCCACCGTACCCCAGTGAGTCAGCACCTTCAGGGGAGGGTAAACCCACCGTACCCCAGTGAGAGTCAGCACCTTCATGGGAGTTAAACCCACCGTACCCCAGTGAGAGTCAGCACCTTCAGGAAAGGGTAAACCCACCGTACCCCAGTGAGAGTCAGCACCTTCAGGGGAGATAAACCCACCGTACCCCAGTGAGAGTCAGCACCTTCAGGGGAGGGTAAACCCACCGTACCCCAGTGAGAGTCAGCACCTTCAGGGGAGGGTAAACCCACCGTACCCCAGTGAGGGTCAGCACCTTCAGGGGAGGGTAAACCCACCGTACCCCAGTGAGAGTCAGCACCTTCAGAGGAGATAAACCCACCGTACCCCAGTGAGAATCAGCACCTTCAGGGGAGGGTAAACCCACTGTATCCCAGTGAGAGTCAGCACCTTCAGGGGAGGGTAAACCCACCGTACCCCAGTGAGAGTCAGCACCTTCAGGGGAGATAAACCCACCGTACCCCAGTGAGAGTCAGCACCTTCAGGGGAGGGTAAATCCACCGTATCCCAGTGAGAGTCAGCACCTTCAGTGGAGGGTAAACCCACCGTACCCCAATGAGAGTCAGCCCCTTCAGGGGAGGGTAAACCCACCGTACCCCAGAGAGTCAGCACCTTCAGGGGAGGGTAAACCCACCGTACCCCAGTGAGTCAGCACCTTCAGGGGAGATAAACCCACCGTACCCCAGTGAGTCAGCACCTTCAGGGGAGATAAACCCACCGTACCCCAGTGAGAGTCAGCACCTTCAGGGGAGGGTAAACCCACCGTACCCCAGTGAGAGTCAGCACCTTCATGGGGATAAACCCACTGTACCCCAGTGAGAGTCAGCACCTTCAGGGTAGGGTAAACCCACCGTACCCCAGTGAGAGTCAGCACCTTCAGGGGAGGATAAACCCACCGTACCCCAGTGAGAGTCAGCACCTTCAGGGGAGGGTAAACCCACCGTACCCCAGTGAGAGTCAGCACCTTCAGGGGAGATAAACCCACCGTACCCCAGTGAGAGTCAGCACCTTCAGGGGAGATAAACCCACCGTACCCCAGTGAGAGTCAGCACCTTCAGGGGAGGGTAAACCCACTGTACCCCAGTGAGAGTCAGCACCTTTAGGGGAGGGTAAACCCAACGTACCCCAGTGAGAGTCAGCACCTTCAGGGGAGGGTAAACCCACCGTACCCCAATGAGAGTCAGCCCCTTCAGGGGAGGGTAAACCCACCGTACCCCAGTGAGTCAGCACCTTCAGGGGAGGGTAAACCCACCGTACCCCAGTGAGAGTCAGCACCTTCAGGGGAGATAAACCCACCGTACCCCAGTGTGAGTCAGCACCTTCAGGGGAGGGTAAACCCACCGTACCCCAGTGAGAGTCAGCACCTCCAGGGGAGATAAACCCACCGTACCCCAGTGAGTCAGCACCTTCAGGGGAGATAAACCCACCGTACCCCAGTGAGAGTCAGCACCTTCAGGGGAGATAAATCCACCATACCCCAGTGAGTCAGCACCTTCAGGGGAGATAAACCCACCGTACCCCAGTGAGAGTCAGCACCTTCAGGGGAGGGTAAACACACCGTACCCCAGTGAGGGTCAGCACCTTCAGGGGAGATAAACCCACCGTACCCCAGTGAGAGTCAGCACCTTTAGGGGAGATAAACCCACCGTACCCCAGTGAGAGTCAGCACCTTCAGGGGAGATAAACCCACCGTACCCCAGTGAGAGTCAGCACCTTCAGGGGAGGATAAACCCACCGTACCCCAGTGAGAGTCAGCACCTTCAGGGGAGGGTAAACCCACCGTACCCCAGTGAGAGTCAGCACCTTCAGGGGAGGGTAAACCCACCGTACCCCAGTGAGAGTCAGCACCTTCAGGGGAGGATAAACCCACCGTACCCCAGTGAGAGTCAGCACCTTCAGGAGAGGATAAACCCACCGTACCCCAGTGAGAGTCAGCACCTTCAGGGGAGGGTAAACCCACCGTACCCCAGTGAGAGTCAGCACCTTCAGGAGAGGGTAAACCCACCGTACCCCAGTGAGAGTCAGCACCTTCAGGGGAGATAAACCCACCGTACCCCAGTGAGAGTCAGCACCTTCAGGGGAGGGTAAACCAACTGTACCCCAGTGAGAGTCAGCAACTTCAGGGGAGGGTAAACCCACCGCACCCCAGTAAGTCAGCACCTTCAGGGGAGATAAACCCACCGTACCCCAGAGAGTCAGCACCTTCAGGGGAGGGTAAACCCACCGTACCCCAGTGAGTCAGCACCTTCAGGGGAGATAAACCCACCGTACCCCAGAGAGTCAGCACCTTCAGGGGAGATAAACCCACCGTACCCCAGTGAGAGTCAGCACCTTCAGGGGAGGGGAAACCCACCGTACCCCAGTGAGAGTCAGCACCTTCAGGGGAGGGTAAACCCACCGTACCCCAGTGAGAGTCAGCACCTTCATGGGAGGGTATACCCACTGTACTCCAGTGAGAGTCAGCACCTTCAGGGGAGATAAACCCACCGTACCCCAGTGAGAGTCAGCACCTTCAGGGGAGATAAACCCACCGTACCCCAGTGAGAGTCAGCACCTTCAGGGGAGGGTAAACCCACTGTACCCCAGTGAGAGTCAGCACCTTCAGGGGAGGGTAAACCCACCGTACCCAGTGAGAGTCAGCAACTTCAGGGGAGATAAACCCAACGTACCCCAGTGAGAGTCAGCACCTTCAGGGGAGATAAACCCAACGTACCCTGTGAGAGTCAGCACCTTCAGGGAAGGGTAAACCCACCGTATCCCAGTGAGAGTCAGCACCTTCAGGGGAGGGTAAACCCACCGTACCCCAATGAGAGTCAGCCCCTTCAGGGGAGGGTAAACCCACCGTACCCCAGAGAGTCAGCACCTTCAGGGGAGGGTAAACCCACCGTACCCCAGTGAGTCAGCACCTTCAGGGGAGATAAACCCACCGTACCCCAGTGAGTCAGCACCTTCAGGGGAGATAAACCCACCGTACCCCAGTGAGAGTCAGCACCTTCAGGGGAGGGTAAACCCACCGTACCCCAGTGAGAGTCAGCACCTTCATGGGGATAAACCCACTGTACCCCAGTGAGAGTCAGCACCTTCAGGGTAGCGTAAACCCACCGTACCCCAGTGAGAGTCAGCACCTTCAGGGGAGGGTAAACCCACCGTACCCCAGTGAGAGTCAGCACCTTCAGGGGAGGGTAAACCCACCGTACACCAGTGAGAGTCAGCACCTTCAGGGGAGGGGAAACCCACCGTACCCCAGTGAGAGTCAGCACCTTCAGGGGAGATAAACCCACCGTACCCCAGTGAGAGTCAGCACCTTCAGGGGAGATAAACCCACCGTACCCCAGTGAGAATCAGCACCTTCAGGGGAGATAAACCCACCGTACCCCAGTGAGTCAGCACCTTCAGGGGAGGGTAAACCCACCGTACCCCAGTGAGAGTCAGCACCTTCATGGGAGTTAAACCCACCGTACCCCAGTGAGAGTCAGCACCTTCAGGAAAGGGTAAACCCACCGTACCCCAGTGAGAGTCAGCACCTTCAGGGGAGATAAACCCACCGTACCCCAGTGAGAGTCAGCACCTTCAGGGGAGGGTAAACCCACCGTACCCCAGTGAGAGTCAGCACCTTCAGGGGAGGGTAAACCCACCGTACCCCAGTGAGGGTCAGCACCTTCAGGGGAGGGTAAACCCACCGTACCCCAGTGAGGTCAGCACCTTCAGGGGAGATAAACCCACCGTACCCCAGTGAGAGTCAGCACCTTCAGGGGAGAGAAACCCACTGTACCCCAGTGAGAGTCAGCACCTTCAGGGGAGAGAAACCCACCGTACCCCAGTGAGAGTCAGCACCTTCAGGGGAGGGTAAACCCACCGTACCCCAGTGAGGGTCAGCACCTTCAGGGGAGATAAACCCACCGTACCCCAGTGAGAGTCAGCACCTTCAGGGGAGATAAACCCACCGTACCCCAGTGAGAGTCAGCACCTTCAGGGGAGATAAACCCACCGTACCCCAGTGAGAGTCAGCACCTTCAGGGGAGGGTAAACCCACCGTACCCCAGTGAGAGTCAGCACCTTCAGGGGAGGGTATACCCACTGTACTCCAGTGAGAGTCAGCACCTTCAGGGGAGATAAACCCACCGTACCCCAGTGAGAGTCAGCACCTTCAGGGGAGGGTAAACCAACTGTACCCCAGTGAGAGTCAGCACCTTCAGGGGAGGGTAAACCCACCGTACCCCAGTGAGAGTCAGCACCTTCAGGGGAGATAAACCCACCGTACCCCAGAGAGTCAGCACCTTCAGGGGAGGGTAAACCCACCGTACCCCAGTGAGTCAGCACCTTCAGGGGAGATAAACCCACCATACCCCAGTGAGAGTCAGCACCTTCAGGGGAGATAAACCCACCGTACCCCAGTGAGAGTCAGCACTTCAGGGGAGGGGAAACCCACCGTACCCCAGTGAGAGTCAGCACCTTCAGGGGAGGGTATACCCACTGTACTCCAGTGAGAGTCAGCACCTTCAGGGGAGATAAACCCACCGTACCCCAGTGAGAGTCAGCACCTTCAGGGGAGATAAACCCACCGTACCCCAGTGAGAGTCAGCACCTTCAGGGGAGGGTAAACCCACTGTACCCCAGTGAGAGTCAGCACCTTCAGGGGAGGGTAAACCCACCGTACCCCAGTGAGAGTCAGCAACTTCAGGGGAGATAAACCCAACGTACCCTAGTGAGAGTCAGCACCTTCAGGGGAGATAAACCCACCGTACCCTGTGAGAGTCAGCACCTTCAGGGGAGGGTAAGACCCACCGTATCCCAGTGAGAGTCAGCACCTTCAGGGGAGGGTAAACCCAGCGTACCCCAATGAGAGTCAGCCCCTTCAGGGGAGGGTAAACCCACCGTACCCCAGAGAGTCAGCACCTTCAGGGGAGGGTAAACCCACCGTACCCCAGTGAGTCAGCACCTTCAGGAGAGATAAACCCACCGTACCCCAGTGAGTCAGCACCTTCAGGGGAGATAAACCCACCGTACCCCAGTGAGAGTCAGCACCTTCAGGGGAGGGTAAACCCACCGTACCCCAGTGAGAGTCAGCACCTTCATGGGGATAAACCCACTGTACCCCAGTGAAAGTCAGCACCTTCAGGGTAGCGTAAACCCACCATACGCCAGTGAGAGTCAGCACCTTCAGGGGAAGGTAAACCCACCGTACCCCAGTGAGAGTCAGCACCTTCAGGGGAGGGTAAACCCACCGTACACCAGTGAGAGTCAGCACCTTCAGGGGAGGGGAAACCCACCGTACCCCAGTGAGAGTCAGCACCTTCAGGGGAGATAAACCCACCGTACCCCAGTGAGAGTCAGCACCTTCAGGGGAGATAAACCCACCGTACCCCAGTGAGAATCAGCACCTTCAGGGGAGATAAACCCACCGTACCCCAGTGAGTCAGCACCTTCAGGGGAGGGTAAACCCACCGTACCCCAGTGAGAGTCAGCACCTTCAGGGGAGATAAACCCACCGTACCCCAGTGAGAGTCAGCACCTTCAGGAAAGGTTAAACCCACCGTACACCAGTGAGGGTCAGCACCTTCAGGGGAGATAAACCCACCGTACCCCAGTGAGAGTCAGCACCTTCACGGGAGATAAACCCACCGTACCCCAGTGAGAGTCAGCACCTTCAGGGGAGATAAACCCACCGTACCCCAGTGAGAGTCAGCACCTTCAGGGGAGATAAACCCACCGTACCCCAGTGAGAGTCAGTACCTTCAGGGGGAATAAACCCACCGTACCCCAGTGAGAGTCAGCACCTTCAGGGGAGGGTAAACCCACCGTACCCCAGTGAGAGTCAGCACCTTCAGGGGAGGGTAAACCCACCGTACCCCAGTGAGTCAGCACCTTCAGGGGAGGGTAAACCCACCGTACCCCAGTGAGAGTCAGCACCTTCAGGGGAGATAAACCCACCGTACCCCAGTGTGAGTCAGCACCTTCAGGGGAGGGTAAACCCACCGTACCCCAGTGAGAGTCAGCACCTCCAGGGGAGATAAACCCACCGTACCCCAGTGAGTCAGCACCTTCAGGGGAGATAAACCCACCGTACCACAGTGAGTCAGCACCTTGAGGGGAGATAAACTCACCGTACCCCAGTGAGTCAGCACCTTCAGGGGAGATAAACCCACCATACCCGAGTGAGAGTCAGCACCTTCAGGGGAGATAAACCCACCATACCCCAGGGAGTCAGCACCTTCAGGGGAGATAAACCCACCGTACCCCAGTGAGAGTCAGCACCTTCAGGGGAGATAAACCCACCGTACCCCAGTGAGGGTCAGCACCTTCAGGGGAGGGTAAACCCACCGTACCCCAGTGAGTCAGCACCTTCAGGGGAGGGTAAACCCACCGTACCCCAGTGAGAGTCAGCACCTTCAGGGGAGATAAACCCACCGTACCCCAGTGAGAGTCAGCACCTTCAGGGGAGGGTAAATCCACCGTATCCCAGTGAGAGTCAGCACCTTCAGGGGAGGGTAAACCCACCGTACCCCAATGAGAGTCAGCCCCTTCAGGGGAGGTTAAACCCACCGTACCCCAGAGAGTCAGCACCTTCAGGGGAGGGTAAACCCACCGTACCCCAGTGAGTCAGCACCTTCAGGGGAGATAAACCCACCATACCCGAGTGAGAGTCAGCACCTTCAGGGGAGATAAACCCACCATACCCCAGTGAGTCAGCACCTTCAGGGGAGATAAACCCACCGTACCCCAGTGAGAGTCAGCACCTTCAGGGGAGATAAACCCACCGTACCCCAGTGAGGGTCAGCACCTTCAGGGGAGGGTAAACCCACCGTACCCCAGTGAGAGTCAGCACCTTCAGAGGAGATAAACCACCGTACCCCAGTGAGAGTCAGCACCTTCAGGGGAGGGTAAACCCACTGTATCCCAGTGAGAGTCAGCACCTTCAGGGGAGGGTAAACCCACCGTACCCCAGTGAGAGTCAGCACCTTCAGGGGAGATAAACCCACCGTACCCCAGTGAGAGTCAGCACCTTCAGGGGAGGGTAAATCCACCGTATCCCAGTGAGAGTCAGCACCTTCAGTGGAGGGTAAACCCACCGTACCCCAATGAGAGTCAGCCCCTTCAGGGGAGGGTAAACCCACCGTACCCCAGAGAGTCAGCACCTTCAGGGGAGGGTAAACCCACCGTACCCCAGTGAGTCAGCACCTTCAGGGGAGATAAACCCACCGTACCCCAGTGAGTCAGCACCTTCAGGGGAGATAAACCCACCGTACCCCAGTGAGAATCAGCACCTTCATGGGGATAAACCCACTGTACCCCAGTGAGAGTCAGCACCTTCAGGGTAGGGTAAACCCACCGTACCCCAGTGAGAGTCAGCACCTTCAGGGGAGGATAAACCCACCGTACCCCAATGAGAGTCAGCACCTTCAGGGGAGGGTATACCCACTGTACTCCAGTGAGAGTCAGCACCTTCAGGGGAGAAAAACCTACCGTACCCCAGTGAGAGTCAGCACCTTCAGGGGAGATAAACCCACCGTACCCCAGTGAGAGTCAGCACCTTCAGGGGAGGGTAAACCCACTGTACCCCAGTGAGAGTCAGCACCTTCAGGGGAGGGTAAACCCAACGTACCCCAGTGAGAGTCAGCACCTTCAGGGGAGGGTAAACCCACCGTACCCCAGTGAGAGTCAGCACCTTCAGGGGAGATAAACCCACCGTACCCCAGTGTGAGTCAGCACCTTCAGGGGAGGGTAAACCCACCGTACCCCAGTGAGAGTCAGCACCTCCAGGGGAGATAAACCCACCGTACCCCAGTGAGTCAGCACCTTCAGGGGAGATAAACCCACCATACCCCAGTGAGAGTCAGCACCTTCAGGGGAGATAAATCCACCATACCCCAGTGAGTCAGCACCTTCAGGGGAGATAAACCCACCGTACCCCAGTGAGAGTCAGCACCTTCAGAGGAGATAAACCCACCGTACCCCAGTGAGAGTCAGCACCTTCAGGGGAGGGTAAACCCACCGTACCCCAGTGAGAGTCAGCACCTTCAGGGGAGGGTAAACACACCGTACCCCAGTGAGGGTCAGCACCTTCAGGGGAGATAAACCCACCGTACCCCAGTGAGAGTCAGCACCTTTAGGGGAGATAAACCCACCGTACCCCAGTGAGAGTCAGCACCTTCAGGGGAGGATAAACCCACCGTACCCCAGTGAGAGTCAGCACCTTCAGGAGAGGATAAACCCACCTTACCCCAGTGAGAGTCAGCACCTTCAGGGGAGGGTAAACCCACCGTACCCCAGTGAGAGTCAGCACCTTCAGGAGAGGGTAAACCCACCGTACCCCAGTGAGAGTCAGCACCTTCAGGGGAGGGTATACCCACTGTACTCCAGTGAGAGTCAGCACCTTCAGGGGAGATAAACCCACCGTACCCCAGTGAGAGTCAGCACCTTCAGGGGAGGGTAAACCAACTGTACCCCAGTGAGAGTCAGCAACTTCAGGGGAGGGTAAACCCACCGCACCCCAGTGAGTCAGCACCTTCAGGGGAGATAAACCCACCGTACCCCAGAGAGTCAGCACCTTCAGGGGAGGGTAAACCCACCGTACCCCAGTGAGTCAGCACCTTCAGGGGAGATAAACCCACCGTACCCCAGTGAGTCAGCACCTTCAGGGGAGATAAACCCACCGTACCCCAGTGAGAGTCAGCACCTTCAGGGGAGGGGAAACCCACCGTACCCCAGTGAGAGTCAGCACCTTCAGGGGAGGGTAAACCCACCGTACCCCAGTGAGAGTCAGCACCTTCATGGGAGGGTATACCCACTGTACTCCAGTGAGAGTCAGCACCTTCAGGGGAGATAAACCCACCGTACCCCAGTGAGAGTCAGCACCTTCAGGGGAGATAAACCCACCGTACCCCAGTGAGAGTCAGCACCTTCAGGGGAGGGTAAACCCACTGTACCCCAGTGAGAGTCAGCACCTTCAGGGGAGGGTAAACCCACCGTACCCAGTGAGAGTCAGCAACTTCAGGGGAGATAAACCCAACGTACCCCAGTGAGAGTCAGCACCTTCAGGGGAGATAAACCCAACGTACCCTGTGAGAGTCAGCACCTTCAGGGGAGGGTAAACCCACCGTATCCCAGTGAGAGTCAGCACCTTCAGGGGAGGGTAAACCCACCATACCCCAATGAGAGTCAGCCCCTTCAGGGGAGGGTAAACCCACCGTACCCCAGAGAGTCAGCACCTTCAGGGGAGGGTAAACCCACCGTACCCCAGTGAGTCAGCACCTTCAGGGGAGATAAACCCACCGTACCCCAGTGAGTCAGCACCTTCAGGGGAGATAAACCCACCGTACCCCAGTGAGAGTCAGCACCTTCAGGGGAGGGTAAACCCACCGTACCCCAGTGAGAGTCAGCACCTTCATGGGGATAAACCCACTGTACCCCAGTGAGAGTCAGCACCTTCAGGGTAGCGTAAACCCACCGTACACCAGTGAGAGTCAGCACCTTCAGGGGAAGGTAAACCCACCGTACCCCAGTGAGAGTCAGCACCTTCAGGGGAGGGTAAACCCACCGTACACCAGTGAGAGTCAGCACCTTCAGGGGAGATAAACCCACCGTACCCCAGTGAGGGTCAGCACCTTCAGGGGAGGGTAAACCCACCGTACCCCAGTGAGAGTCAGCACCTTCAGAGGAGATAAACCACCGTACCCCAGTGAGAGTCAGCACCTTCAGGGGAGGGTAAACCCACTGTATCCCAGTGAGAGTCAGCACCTTCAGGGGAGGGTAAACCCACCGTACCCCAGTGAGAGTCAGCACCTTCAGGGGAGATAAACCCACCGTACCCCAGTGAGAGTCAGCAACTTCAGGGGAGGGTAAATCCACCGTATCCCAGTGAGAGTCAGCACCTTCAGGGGAGGGTAAACCCACCGTACCCCAGAGAGTCAGCACCTTCAGGGGAGGGTAAACCCACCGTACCCCAGTGAGTCAGCACCTTCAGGGGAGATAAACCCACCGTACCCCAGTGAGTCAGCACCTTCAGGGGAGATAAACCCACCGTACCCCAGTGAGAGTCAGCACCTTCATGGGGATAAACCCACTGTACCCCAGTGAGAGTCAGCACCTTCAGGGTAGGGTAAACCCACCGTACCCCAGTGAGAGTCAGCACCTTCAGGGGAGGATAAACCCACCGTACCCCAATGAGAGTCAGCACCTTCAGGGGAGGGTATACCCACTGTACTCCAGTGAGAGTCAGCACCTTCAGGGGAGATAAACCTACCGTACCCCAGTGAGAGTCAGCACCTTCAGGGGAGATAAACCCACCGTACCCCAGTGAGAGTCAGCACCTTCAGGGGAGGGTAAACCCACTGTACCCCATTGAGAGTCAGCACCTTCAGGGGAGGGTAAACCCAACGTACCCCAGTGAGAGTCAGCACCTTCAGGGGAGGGTAAACCCACCATACCCCAATGAGAGTCAGCCCCTTCAGGGGAGGGTAAACCCACCGTACCCCAGTGAGAGTCAGCACCTTCAGGGGAGGGTAAACCCACCGTACCCCAGTGAGAGTCAGCACCTTCAGGGGAGATAAACCCACCGTACCCCAGTGTGAGTCAGCACCTTCAGGGGAGGGTAAACCCACCGTACCCCAGTGAGAGTCAGCACCTCCAGGGGAGATAAACCCACCGTACCCCAGTGAGTCAGCACCTTCAGGGGAGATAAACCCACCATACCCCAGTGAGAGTCAGCACCTTCAGGGGAGATAAATCCACCATACCCCAGTGAGTCAGCACCTTCAGGGGAGATAAACCCACCGTACCCCAGTGAGAGTCAGCACCTTCAGAGGAGATAAACCCACCGTACCCCAGTGAGAGTCAGCACCTTCAGGGGAGGGTAAACCCACCGTACCCCAGTGAGAGTCAGCACCTTCAGGGGAGGGTAAACACACCGTACCCCAGTGAGGGTCAGCACCTTCAGGGGAGATAAACCCACCGTACCCCAGTGAGAGTCAGCACCTTTAGGGGAGATAAACCCACCGTACCCCAGTGAGAGTCAGCACCTTCAGGGGAGGATAAACCCACCGTACCCCAGTGAGAGTCAGCACCTTCAGGAGAGGATTAACCCACCTTACCCCAGTGAGAGTCAGCACCTTCAGGGGAGGGTAAACCCACCGTACCCCAGTGAGAGTCAGCACCTTCAGGAGAGGGTAAACCCACCGTACCCCAGTGAGAGTCAGCACCTTCAGGGGAGGGTATACCCACTGTACTCCAGTGAGAGTCAGCACCTTCAGGGGAGATAAACCCACCGTACCCCAGTGAGAGTCAGCACCTTCAGGGGAGGGTAAACCAACTGTACCCCAGTGAGAGTCAGCAACTTCAGGGGAGGGTAAACCCACCGCACCCCAGTGAGTCAGCACCTTCAGGGGAGATAAACCCACCGTACCCCAGAGAGTCAGCACCTTCAGGGGAGGGTAAACCCACCGTACCCCAGTGAGTCAGCACCTTCAGGGGAGATAAACCCACCGTACCCCAGTGAGTCAGCACCTTCAGGGGAGATAAACCCACCGTACCCCAGTGAGAGTCAGCACCTTCAGGGGAGGGGAAACCCACCGTACCCCAGTGAGAGTCAGCACCTTCAGGGGAGGGTAAACCCACCGTACCCCAGTGAGAGTCAGCACCTTCATGGGAGGGTATACCCACTGTACTCCAGTGAGAGTCAGCACCTTCAGGGGAGATAAACCCACCGTACCCCAGTGAGAGTCAGCACCTTCAGGGGAGATAAACCCACCGTACCCCAGTGAGAGTCAGCACCTTCAGGGGAGGGTAAACCCACTGTACCCCAGTGAGAGTCAGCACCTTCAGGGGAGGGTAAACCCACCGTACCCAGTGAGAGTCAGCAACTTCAGGGGAGATAAACCCAACGTACCCCAGTGAGAGTCAGCACCTTCAGGGGAGATAAACCCACCGTACCCTGTGAGAGTCAGCACCTTCAGGGGAGGGTAAACCCACCGTATCCCAGTGAGAGTCAGCACCTTCAGGGGAGGGTAAACCCACCGTACCCCAATGAGAGTCAGCCCCTTCAGGGGAGGGTAAACCCACCGTACCCCAGAGAGTCAGCACCTTCAGGGGAGGGTAAACCCACCGTACCCCAGTGAGTCAGCACCTTCAGGGGAGATGAACCCACCGTACCCCAGTGAGTCAGCACCTTCAGGGGAGATAAACCCACCGTACCCCAGTGAGAGTCAGCACCTTCAGGGGAGGGTAAACCCACCGTACCCCAGTGAGAGTCAGCACCTTCATGGGGATAAACCCACTGTACCCCAGTGAGAGTCAGCACCTTCAGGGTAGCGTAAACCCACCGTACACCAGTGAGAGTCAGCACCTTCAGGGGAAGGTAAACCCACCGTACCCCAGTGAGAGTCAGCACCTTCAGGGGAGGGTAAACCCACCGTACACCAGTGAGAGTCAGCACCTTCAGGGGAGGGGAAACCCACCGTACCCCAGTGAGAGTCAGCACCTTCAGGGGAGATAAACCCACCGTACCCCAGTGAGAGTCAGCACCTTCAGGGGAGATAAACCCACCGTACCCCAGTGAGAATCAGCACCTTCAGGGGAGATAAACCCACCGTACCCCAGTGAGTCAGCACCTTCAGGGGAGGGTAAACCCACCGTACCCCAGTGAGAGTCAGCACCTTCAGGGGAGTTAAACCCACCGTACCCCAGTGAGAGTCAGCACCTTCAGGAAAGGGTAAACCCACCGTACCCCAGTGAGAGTCAGCACCTTCAGGGGAGATAAACCCACCGTACCCCAGTGAGAGTCAGCACCTTCAGGGGAGGGTAAACCCACCGTACCCCAGTGAGAGTCAGCACCTTCAGGGGAGGGTAAACCCACCGTACCCCAGTGAGGGTCAGCACCTTCAGGGGAGGGTAAACCCACCGTACCCCAGTGAGGTCAGCACCTTCAGGGGAGATAAACCCACCGTACCCCAGTGAGAGTCAGCACCTTCAGGGGAGAGAAACCCACTGTACCCCAGTGAGAGTCAGCACCTTCAGGGGAGAGAAACCCACCGTACCCCAGTGAGAGTCAGCACCTTCAGGGGAGGGTAAACCCACCGTACCCCAGTGAGGGTCAGCACCTTCAGGGGAGATAAACCCACCGTACCCCAGTGAGAGTCAGCATTTTCAGGGGAGATAAACCCACCGTACCCCAGTGAGAGTCAGCACCTTCAGGGGAGATAAACCCACCGTACCCCAGTGAGAGTCAGCACCTTCAGGGGAGGGGAAACCCACCGTACCCCAGTGAGAGTCAGCACCTTCAGGGGAGGGTAAACCCACCGTACCCCAGTGAGAGTCAGCACCTTCATGGGAGGGTATACCCACTGTACTCCAGTGAGAGTCAGCACCTTCAGGGGAGATAAACCCACCGTACCCCAGTGAGAGTCAGCACCTTCAGGGGAGATAAACCCACCGTACCCCAGTGAGAGTCAGCACCTTCAGGGGAGGGTAAACCCACTGTACCCCAGTGAGAGTCAGCACCTTCAGGGGAGGGTAAACCCACCGTACCCAGTGAGAGTCAGCAACTTCAGGGGAGATAAACCCAACGTACCCCAGTGAGAGTCAGCACCTTCAGGGGAGATAAACCCAACGTACCCTGTGAGAGTCAGCACCTTCAGGGGAGGGTAAACCCACCGTATCCCAGTGAGAGTCAGCACCTTCAGGGGAGGGTAAACCCACCATACCCCAATGAGAGTCAGCCCCTTCAGGGGAGGGTAAACCCACCGTACCCCAGAGAGTCAGCACCTTCAGGGGAGGGTAAACCCACCGTACCCCAGTGAGTCAGCACCTTCAGGGGAGATAAAACCACCGTACCCCAGTGAGTCAGCACCTTCAGGGGAGATAAACCCACCGTACCCCAGTGAGAGTCAGCACCTTCAGGGGAGGGTAAACCCACCGTACCCCAGTGAGAGTCAGCACCTTCATGGGGATAAACCCACTGTACCCCAGTGAGAGTCAGCACCTTCAGGGTAGCGTAAACCCACCGTACACCAGTGAGAGTCAGCACCTTCAGGGGAAGGTAAACCCACCGTACCCCAGTGAGAGTCAGCACCTTCAGGGGAGGGTAAACCCACCGTACACCAGTGAGAGTCAGCACCTTCAGGGGAGGGGAAACCCACCGTACCCCAGTGAGAGTCAGCACCTTCAGGGGAGATAAACCCACCGTACCCCAGTGAGAGTCAGCACCTTCAGGGGAGATAAACCCACCGTACCCCAGTGAGAATCAGCACCTTCAGGGGAGATAAACCCACCGTACCCCAGTGAGTCAGCACCTTCAGGGGAGGGTAAACCCACCGTACCCCAGTGAGAGTCAGCACCTTCAGGGGAGTTAAACCCACCGTACCCCAGTGAGAGTCAGCACCTTCAGGAAAGGGTAAACCCACCGTACCCCAGTGAGAGTCAGCACCTTCAGGGGAGATAAACCCACCGTACCCCAGTGAGAGTCAGCACCTTCAGGGGAGGGTAAACCCACCGTACCCCAGTGAGAGTCAGCACCTTCAGGGGAGGGTAAACCCACCGTACCCCAGTGAGGGTCAGCACCTTCAGGGGAGGGTAAACCCACCGTACCCCAGTGAGGTCAGCACCTTCAGGGGAGATAAACCCACCGTACCCCAGTGAGAGTCAGCACCTTCAGGGGAGAGAAACCCACTGTACCCCAGTGAGAGTCAGCACATTCAGGGGAGAGAAACCCACCGTACCCCAGTGAGAGTCAGCACCTTCAGGGGAGGGTAAACCCACCGTACCCCAGTGAGGGTCAGCACCTTCAGGGGAGATAAACCCACCGTACCCCAGTGAGAGTCAGCATTTTCAGGGGAGATAAACCCACCGTACCCCAGTGAGATTCAGCACCTTCAGGGGAGATAAACCCACCGTACCCCAGTGAGAGTCAGCACCTTCAGGGGAGGGTAAACCCACCGTACCCCAGTGAGAGTCAGCACCTTCAGGGGAGGGTATACCCACTGTACTCCAGTGAGAGTCAGCACCTTCAGGGGAGATAAACCCACCGTACCCCAGTGAGAGTCAGCACCTTCAGGGGAGGGTAAACCAACTGTACCCCAGTGAGAGTCAGCACCTTCAGGGGAGGGTAAACCCACCGTACCCCAGTGAGAGTCAGCACCTTCAGGGGAGATAAACCCACCGTACCCCAGAGAGTCAGCACCTTCAGGGGAGGGTAAACCCACCGTACCCCAGTGAGTCAGCACCTTCAGGGGAGATAAACCCACCATACCCCAGTGAGAGTCAGCACCTTCAGGGGAGATAAACCCACCGTACCCCAGTGAGAGTCAGCACTTCAGGGGAGGGGAAACCCACCGTACCCCAGTGAGAGTCAGCACCTTCAGGGGAGGGTAAACCCACCGTACCCCAGTGAGAGTCAGCACCTTCAGGGGAGGGTATACCCACTGTACTCCAGTGAGAGTCAGCACCTTCAGGGGAGATAAACCCACCGTACCCCAGTGAGAGTCAGCACCTTCAGGGGAGATAAACCCACCGTACCCCAGTGAGAGTCAGCACCTTCAGGGGAGGGTAAACCCACTGTACCCCAGTGAGAGTCAGCACCTTCAGGGGAGGGTAAACCCACCGTACCCCAGTGAGAGTCAGCAACTTCAGTGGAGATAAACCCAACGTACCCTAGTGAGAGTCAGCACCTTCAGGGGAGATAAACCCACCGAACCCTGTGAGAGTCAGCACCTTCAGGGGAGGGTAAACCCACCGTATCCCAGTGAGAGTCAGCACCTTCAGGGGAGGGTAAACCCAGCGTACCCCAATGAGAGTCAGCCCCTTCAGGGGAGGGTAAACCCACCGTACCCCAGAGAGTCAGCACCTTCAGGGGAGGGTAAACCCACCGTACCCCAGTGAGTCAGCACCTTCAGGCGAGATAAACCCACCGTACCCCAGTGAGTCAGCACCTTCAGGGGAGATAAACCCACCGTACCCCAGTGAGAGTCAGCACCTTCAGGGGAGGGTAAACCCACCGTACCCCAGTGAGAGTCAGCACCTTCATGGGGATAAACCCACTGTACCCCAGTGAAAGTCAGCACCTTCAGGGTAGCGTAAACCCACCATACGCCAGTGAGAGTCAGCACCTTCAGGGGAAGGTAAACCCACCGTACCCCAGTGAGAGTCAGCACCTTCAGGGGAGGGTAAACCCACCGTACACCAGTGAGAGTCAGCACCTTCAGGGGAGGGGAAACCCACCGTACCCCAGTGAGAGTCAGCACCTTCAGGGGAGATAAACCCACCGTACCCCAGTGAGAGTCAGCACCTTCAGGGGAGATAAACCCACCGTACCCCAGTGAGAATCAGCACCTTCAGGGGAGATAAACCCACCGTACCCCAGTGAGTCAGCACCTTCAGGGGAGGGTAAACCCACCGTACCCCAGTGAGAGTCAGCACCTTCAGGGGAGATAAACCCACCGTACCCCAGTGAGAGTCAGCACCTTCAGGAAAGGGTAAACCCACCGTACACCAGTGAGGGTCAGCACCTTCAGGGGAGATAAACCCACCGTACCCCAGTGAGAGTCAGCACCTTCAGGGGAGATAAACCCACCGTACCCCAGTGAGAGTCAGCACCTTCAGGGGAGGGTAAACCCACCGTACCCCAGTGAGAGTCAGCACCTTCAGGGGAGGGTAAACCCACCGTACCCCATTGAGGGTCAGCACCTTCAGGGGAGGGTAAACCCACCGTACCCCAGTGAGGTCAGCACCTTCAGGGGAGATGAACCCACCGTACCCCAGTGAGAGTCAGCACCTTCAGGGGAGAGAAACCCACTGTACCCCAGTGAGAGTCAGCACCTTCAGGGGAGATAAACCCACCGTACCCCAGTGAGAGTCAGCACCTTCAGGGGAGAAAAAACCCACCGTACCCCAGTGAGAGTCAGCACCTTCAGGGGAGATAAACCCACCGTACACCAGTGAGAGTCAGCACCTTCAGGGGAGATAAACCCACCGTACCCCAGTGAGAGTCAGCACCTTCAGGGGAGGGTAAACCCACCGTACCCCAGTGAGAGTCAGCACCTTCAGGGGAGATAAACCCACCGTACCCCAGTGAGAGTCAGCACCTTCAGGGGAGGGTAAACCCACCGTACCCCAGTGAGAGTCAGCACCTCCAGGGGAGATAAACCCACCGTACCCCAGTGAGTCAGCACCTTCAGGGGAGATAAACCCACCGTACCCCAGTGAGTCAGCACCTTCAGGGGAGATAAACTCACCGTACCCCAGTGAGTCAGCACCTTCAGGGGAGATAAACCCACCATACCCGAGTGAGAGTCAGCACCTTCAGGGGAGATAAACCCACCATACCCCAGTGAGTCAGCACCTTCAGGGGAGATAAACCCACCGTACCCCAGTGAGAGTCAGCACCTTCAGGGGAGATAAACCCACCATACCCGAGTGAGAGTCAGCACCTTCAGGGGAGATAAACCCACCATACCCCAGTGAGTCAGCACCTTCAGGGGAGATAAACCCACCGTACCCCAGTGAGAGTCAGCACCTTCAGGGGAGATAAACCCACCGTACCCCAGTGAGGGTCAGCACCTTCAGGGGAGGGTAAACCCACCGTACCCCAGTGAGAGTCAGCACCTTCAGGGGAGGGTAAACCCACCGTACCCCAGTGAGAGTCAGCACCTTCATGGGAGGGTATACCCACTGTACTCCAGTGAGAGTCAGCACCTTCAGGGGAGATAAACCCACCGTACCCCAGTGAGAGTCAGCACCTTCAGGGGAGATAAACCCACCGTACCCCAGTGAGAGTCAGCACCTTCAGGGGAGGGTAAACCCACTGTACCCCAGTGAGAGTCAGCACCTTCAGGGGAGGGTAAACCCACCGTACCCCAGTGAGAGTCAGCACCTTCAGGGGAGGGTAAACCCACCGTACACCAGTGAGAGTCAGCAACTTCAGGGGAGATAAACCCAACGTACCCCAGTGAGAGTCAGCACCTTCAGGGGAGATAAACCCAACGTACCATGTGAGAGTCAGCACCTTCAGGGGAGGGTAAACCCACCGTATCCCAGTGAGAGTCAGCACCTTCAGGGGAGGGTAAACCCACCGTACCCCAATGAGAGTCAGCTCCTTCAGGGGAGGGTAAACCCACCGTACCCCAGAGAGTCAGCACCTTCAGGGGAGGGTAAACCCACCGTACCCCAGTGAGTCAGCACCTTCAGGGGAGATAAACCCACCGTACCCCAGTGAGTCAGCACCTTCAGGGGAGATAAACCCACCGTACCCCAGTGAGAGTCAGCACCTTCAGGGGAGGGTAAACCCACCGTACCCCAGTGAGAGTCAGCACCTTCAGGGTAGCGTAAACCCACCGTACCCCAGTGAGAGTCAGCACCTTCAGGGGAAGGTAAACCCACCGTACCCCAGTGAGAGTCAGCACCTTCAGGGGAGGGTAAACCCACCGTACACCAGTGAGAGTCAGCACCTTCAGGGGAGGGGAAACCCACCGTACCCCAGTGAGAGTCAGCACCTTCAGGGGAGATAAACCCACCGTACCCCAGTGAGAGTCAGCACCTTCAGGGGAGATAAACCCACCGTACCCCAGTGAGAATCAGCACCTTCAGGGGAGATAAACCCACCGTACCCCAGTGAGTCAGCACCTTCAGGGGAGGGTAAACCCACCGTACCCCAGTGAGAGTCAGCACCTTCATGGGAGTTAAACCCACCGTACCCCAGTGAGAGTCAGCACCTTCAGGAAAGGGTAAACCCACCGTACCCCAGTGAGAGTCAGCACCTTCAGGGGAGATAAACCCACCGTACCCCAGTGAGAGTCAGCACCTTCAGGGGAGGGTAAACCCACCGTACCCCAGTGAGAGTCAGCACCTTCAGGGGAGGGTAAACCCACCGTACCCCAGTGAGGGTCAGCACCTTCAGGGGAGGGTAAACCCACCGTACCCCAGTGAGGTCAGCACCTTCAGGGGAGATAAACCCACTGTACCCCAGTGAGAGTCAGCACCTTCAGGGGAGAGAAACCCACTGTACCCCAGTGAGAGTCAGCACCTTCAGGGGAGAGAAACCCACCGTACCCCAGTGAGAGTCAGCACCTTCAGGGGAGGGTAAACCCACCGTACCCCAGTGAGGGTCAGCACCTTCAGGGGAGATAAACCCACCGTACCCCAGTGAGAGTCAGCACCTTCAGGGGAGATAAACCCACCGTACCCCAGTGAGAGTCAGCACCTTCAGGGGAGATAAACCCACCGTACCCCAGTGAGAGTCAGCACCTTCAGGGGAGGGTAAACCCACCGTACCCCAGTGAGAGTCAGCACCTTCAGGGGAGGGTATACCCACTGTACTCCAGTGAGAGTCAGCACCTTCAGGGGAGATAAACCCACCGTACCCCAGTGAGAGTCAGCACCTTCAGGGGAGGGTAAACCAACTGTACCCCAGTGAGAGTCAGCACCTTCAGGGGAGGGTAAACCCACCGTACCCCAGTGAGAGTCAGCACCTTCAGGGGAGATAAACCCACCGTACCCCAGAGAGTCAGCACCTTCAGGGGAGGGTAAACCCACCGTACCCCAGTGAGTCAGCACCTTCAGGGGAGATAAACCCACCATACCCCAGTGAGAGTCAGCACCTTCAGGGGAGATAAACCCACCGTACCCCAGTGAGAGTCAGCACTTCAGGGGAGGGGAAACCCACCGTACCCCAGTGAGAGTCAGCACCTTCAGGGGAGGGTAAACCCACCGTACCCCAGTGAGAGTCAGCACCTTCAGGGGAGGGTATACCCACTGTACTCCAGTGAGAGTCAGCACCTTCAGGGGAGATAAACCCACCGTTCCCCAGTGAGAGTCAGCACCTTCAGGGGAGATAAACCCACCGTACCCCAGTGAGAGTCAGCACCTTCAGGGGAGGGTAAACCCACTGTACCCCAGTGAGAGTCAGCACCTTCAGGGGAGGGTAAACCCACCGTACCCCAGTGAGAGTCAGCAACTTCAGGGGAGATAAACCCAACGTACCCTAGTGAGAGTCAGCACCTTCAGGGGAGATAAACCCACCGTACCCTGTGAGAGTCAGCACCTTCAGGGGAGGGTAAACCCACCGTATCCCAGTGAGATTCAGCACCTTCAGGGGAGGGTAAACCCAGCGTACCCCAATGAGAGTCAGCCCCTTCATGGGAGGGTAAACCCACCGTACCCCAGAGAGTCAGCACCTTCAGGGGAGGGTAAACCCACCGTACCCCAGTGAGTCAGCACCTTCAGGAGAGATAAACCCACCGTACCCCAGTGAGTCAGCACCTTCAGGGGAGATAAACCCACCGTACCCCAGTGAGAGTCAGCACCTTCAGGGGAGGGTAAACCCACCGTACCCCAGTGAGAGTCAGCACCTTCATGGGGATAAACCCACTGCACCCCAGTGAAAGTCAGCACCTTCAGGGTAGCGTAAACCCACCATACGCCAGTGAGAGTCAGCACCTTCAGGGGAAGGTAAACCCACCGTACCCCAGTGAGAGTCAGCACCTTCAGGGGAGGGTAAACCCACCGTACACCAGTGAGAGTCAGCACCTTCAGGGGAGGGGAAACCCACCGTACCCCAGTGAGAGTCAGCACCTTCAGGGGAGATAAACCCACCGTACCCCAGTGAGAGTCAGCACCTTCAGGGGAGATAAACCCACCGTACCCCAGTGAGAATCAGCACCTTCAGGGGAGATAAACCCACCGTACCCCAGTGAGTCAGCACCTTCAGGGGAGGGTAAACCCACCGTACCCCAGTGAGAGTCAGCACCTTCAGGGGAGATAAACCCACCGTACCCCAGTGAGAGTCAGCACCTTCAGGAAAGGGTAAACCCACCGTACACCAGTGAGGGTCAGCACCTTCAGGGGAGATAAACCCACCGTACCCCAGTGAGAGTCAGCACCTTCAGGGGAGATAAACCCACCGTACCCCAGTGAGAGTCAGCACCTTCAGGGGAGGGTAAACCCACCGTACCCCAGTGAGAGTCAGCACCTTCAGGGGAGGGTAAACCCACCGTACCCCAGTGAGGGTCAGCACCTTCAGGGGAGGGTAAACCCACCGTACCCCAGTGAGGTCAGCACCTTCAGGGGAGATGAACCCACCGTACCCCAGTGAGAGTCAGCACCTTCAGGGGAGAGAAACCCACTGTACCCCAGTGAGAGTCAGCACCTTCAGGGGAGATAAACCCACCGTACCCCAGTGAGAGTCAGCACCTTCAGGGGAGAAAAAACCCACCGTACCCCAGTGAGAGTCAGCACCTTCAGGGGAGATAAACCCACCGTACCCCAGTGAGAGTCAGCACCTTCAGGGGAGATAAACCCACCGTACCCCAGTGAGAGTCAGCACCTTCAGGGGAGGGTAAACCCACCGTACCCCAGTGAGAGTCAGCACCTTCAGGGGAGAAAAACCCACCGTACCCCAGTGAGAGTCAGCACCTTCAGGGGAGGGTAAACCCACCGTACCCCAGTGAGAGTCAGCACCTCCAGGGGAGATAAACCCACCGTACCCCAGTGAGTCAGCACCTTCAGGGGAGATAAACCCACCGTACCCCAGTGAGTCAGCACCTTCAGGGGAGATAAACTCACCGTACCCCAGTGAGTCAGCACCTTCAGGGGAGATAAACCCACCATACCCGAGTGAGAGTCAGCACCTTCAGGGGAGATAAACCCACCATACCCCAGTGAGTCAGCACCTTCAGGGGAGATAAACCCACCGTACCCCAGTGAGTCAGCACCTTCAGGGGAGATAAACTCACCGTACCCCAGTGAGTCAGCACCTTCAGGGGAGATAAACCCACCATACCCGAGTGAGAGTCAGCACCTTCAGGGGAGATAAACCCACCATACCCCAGTGAGTCAGCACCTTCAGGGGAGATAAACCCACCGTACCCCAGTGAGAGTCAGCACCTTCAGGGGAGATAAACCCACCATACCCGAGTGAGAGTCAGCACCTTCAGGGGAGATAAACCCACCATACCCCAGTGAGTCAGCACCTTCAGGGGAGATAAACCCACCGTACCCCAGTGAGAGTCAGCACCTTCAGGGGAGATAAACCCACCGTACCCCAGTGAGGGTCAGCACCTTCAGGGGAGGGTAAACCCACCGTACCCCAGTGAGAGTCAGCACCTTCAGGGGAGGGTAAACCCACCGTACCCCAGTGAGAGTCAGCACCTTCATGGGAGGGTATACCCACTGTACTCCAGTGAGAGTCAGCACCTTCAGGGGAGACAAACCCACCGTACCCCAGTGAGAGTCAGCACCTTCAGGGGAGATAAACCCACCGTTCCCCAGTGAGAGTCAGCACCTTCAGGGGAGGGTAAACCCACTGTACCCCAGTGAGAGTCAGCACCTTCAGGGGAGGGTAAACCCACCGTACCCCAGTGAGAGTCAGCACCTTCAGGGGAGGGTAAACCCACCGTACACCAGTGAGAGTCAGCAACTTCAGGGGAGATAAACCCAACGTACCCCAGTGAGAGTCAGCACCTTCAGGGGAGATAAACCCAACGTACCATGTGAGAGTCAGCACCTTCAGGGGAGGGTAAACCCACCGTATCCCAGTGAGAGTCAGCACCTTCAGGGGAGGGTAAACCCACCGTACCCCAATGAGAGTCAGCTCCTTCAGGGGAGGGTAAACCCACCGTACCCCAGAGAGTCAGCACCTTCAGGGGAGGGTAAACCCACCGTACCCCAGTGAGTCAGCACCTTCAGGGGAGATAAACCCACCGTACCCCAGTGAGTCAGCACCTTCAGGGGAGATAAACCCACCGTACCCCAGTGAGAGTCAGCACCTTCAGGGGAGGGTAAACCCACCGTACCCCAGTGAGAGTCAGCACCTTCATGGGGATAAACCCACTGTACCCCAGTGAGAGTCAGCACCTTCAGGGTAGCGTAAACCCACCGTACCCCAGTGAGAGTCAGCACCTTCAGGGGAAGGTAAACCCACCGTACCCCAGTGAGAGTCAGCACCTTCAGGGGAGGGTAAACCCACCGTACACCAGTGAGAGTCAGCACCTTCAGGGGAGGGGAAACCCACCGTACCCCAGTGAGAGTCAGCACCTTCAGGGGAGATAAACCCACCGTACCCCAGTGAGAGTCAGCACCTTCAGGGGAGATAAACCCACCGTACCCCAGTGAGAATCAGCACCTTCAGGGGAGATAAACCCACCGTACCCCAGTGAGAGTCAGCACCTTCAGGAAAGGGTAAACCCACCGTAACCCAGTGAGAGTCAGCACCTTCAGGGGAGATAAACCCACCGTACCCCAGTGAGAGTCAGCACCTTCAGGGGAGGGTAAACCCACCGTACCCCAGTGAGAGTCAGCACCTTCAGGGGAGGGTAAACCCACCGTACCCCAGTGAGGGTCAGCACCTTCAGGGGAGGGTAAACCCACCGTACCCCAGTGAGGTCAGCACCTTCAGGGGAGATAAACCCACTGTACCCCAGTGAGAGTCAGCACCTTCAGGGGAGAGAAACCCACTGTACCCCAGTGAGAGTCAGCACCTTCAGGGGAGAGAAACCCACCGTACCCCAGTGAGAGTCAGCACATTCAGGGGAGGGTAAACCCACCGTACCCCAGTGAGGGTCAGCACCTTCAGGGGAGATAAACCCACCGTACCCCAGTGAGAGTCAGCACCTTCAGGGGAGATAAACCCACCGTACCCCAGTGAGAGTCAGCACCTTCAGGGGAGATAAACCCACCGTACCCCAGTGAGAGTCAGCACCTTCAGGGGAGGGTAAACCCACCGTACCCCAGTGAGAGTCAGCACCTTCAGGGGAGGGTATACCCACTGTACTCCAGTGAGAGTCAGCACCTTCAGGGGAGATAAACCCACCGTACCCCAGTGAGAGTCAGCACCTTCAGGGGAGGGTAAACCAACTGTACCCCAGTGAGAGTCAGCACCTTCAGGGGAGGGTAAACCCACCGTACCCCAGTGAGAGTCAGCACCTTCAGGGGAGTTAAACCCACCGTACCCCAGAGAGTCAGCACCTTCAGGGGAGGGTAAACCCACCGTACCCCAGTGAGTCAGCACCTTCAGGGGAGATAAACCCACCATACCCCAGTGAGAGTCAGCACCTTCAGGGGAGATAAACCCACCGTACCCCAGTGAGAGTCAGCACTTCAGGGGAGGGGAAACCCACCGTACCCCAGTGAGAGTCAGCACCTTCAGGGGAGGGTAAACCCACCGTACCCCAGTGAGAGTCAGCACCTTCAGGGGAGGGTATACCCACTGTACTCCAGTGAGAGTCAGCACCTTCAGGGGAGATAAACCCACCGTTCCCCAGTGAGAGTCAGCACCTTCAGGGGAGATAAACCCACCGTACCCCAGTGAGTGTCAGCACCTTCAGGGGAGGGTAAACCCACTGTACCCCAGTGAGAGTCAGCACCTTCAGGGGAGGGTAAACCCACCGTACCCCAGTGAGAGTCAGCAACTTCAGGGGAGATAAACCCAACGTACCCTAGTGAGAGTCAGCACCTTCAGGGGAGATAAACCCACCGTACCCTGTGAGAGTCAGCACCTTCAGGGGAGGGTAAACCCACCGTATCCCAGTGAGAGTCAGCACCTTCAGGGGAGGGTAAACCCAGCGTACCCCAATGAGAGTCAGCCCCTTCATGGGAGGGTAAACCCACCGTACCCCAGAGAGTCAGCACCTTCAGGGGAGGGTAAACCCACCGTACCCCAGTGAGTCAGCACCTTCAGGAGAGATAAACCCACCGTACCCCAGTGAGTCAGCACCTTCAGGGGAGATAAACCCACCGTACCCCAGTGAGAGTCAGCACCTTCAGGGGAGGGTAAACCCACCGTACCCCAGTGAGAGTCAGCACCTTCATGGGGATAAACCCACTGCACCCCAGTGAAAGTCAGCACCTTCAGGGTAGCGTAAACCCACCATACGCCAGTGAGAGTCAGCACCTTCAGGGGAAGGTAAACCCACCGTACCCCAGTGAGAGTCAGCACCTTCAGGGGAGGGTAAACCCACCGTACACCAGTGAGAGTCAGCACCTTCAGGGGAGGGGAAACCCACCGTACCCCAGTGAGAGTCAGCACCTTCAGGGGAGATAAACCCACCGTACCCCAGTGAGAGTCAGCACCTTCAGGGGAGATAAACCCACCGTACCCCAGTGAGAATCAGCACCTTCAGGGGAGATAAACCCACCGTACCACAGTGAGTCAGCACCTTCAGGGGAGGGTAAACCCACCGTACCCCAGTGAGAGTCAGCACCTTCAGGGGAGATAAACCCACCGTACCCCAGTGAGAGTCAGCACCTTCAGGAAAGGGTAAACCCACCGTACACCAGTGAGGGTCAGCACCTTCAGGGGAGATAAACCCACCGTACCCCAGTGAGAGTCAGCACCTTCAGGGGAGATAAACCCACCGTACCCCAGTGAGAGTCAGCACCTTCAGGGGAGGGTAAACCCACCGTACCCCAGTGAGAGTCAGCACCTTCAGGGGAGGGTAAACCCACCGTACCCCAGTGAGGGTCAGCACCTTCAGGGGAGGGTAAACCCACCGTACCCCAGTGAGGTCAGCACCTTCAGGGGAGATGAACCCACCGTACCCCAGTGAGAGTCAGCACCTTCAGGGGAGAGAAACCCACTGTACCCCAGTGAGAGTCAGCACCTTCAGGGGAGATAAACCCACCGTACCCCAGTGAGAGTCAGCACCTTCAGGGGAGAAAAAACCCACCGTACCCCAGTGAGAGTCAGCACCTTCAGGGGAGATAAACCCACCGTACCCCAGTGAGAGTCAGCACCTTCAGGGGAGATAAACCCACCGTACCCCAGTGAGAGTCAGCACCTTCAGGGGAGGGTAAACCCACCGTACCCCAGTGAGAGTCAGCACCTTCAGGGGAGAAAAACCCACCGTACCCCAGTGAGAGTCAGCACCTTCAGGGGAGGGTAAACCCACCGTACCCCAGTGAGAGTCAGCACCTCCAGGGGAGATAAACCCACCGTACCCCAGTGAGTCAGCACCTTCAGGGGAGATAAACCCACCGTACCCCAGTGAGTCAGCACCTTCAGGGGAGATAAACTCACCGTACCCCAGTGAGTCAGCACCTTCAGGGGTGATAAACCCACCATACCCGAGTGAGAGTCAGCACCTTCAGGGGAGATAAACCCACCATACCCCAGTGAGTCAGCACCTTCAGGGGAGATAAACCCACCGTACCCCAGTGAGAGTCAGCACCTTCAGGGGAGATAAGCCCACCGTACCCCAGTGAGGGTCAGCACCTTCAGGGGAGGGTAAACCCACCGTACCCCAGTGAGAGTCAGCACCTTCAGGGGAGGGTAAACCCACCGTACCCCAGTGAGTCAGCACCTTCAGGGGAGATAAACCCACCGTACCCCAGTGAGAGTCAGCAACTTCAGGGGAGGATAAACCCACCGTACCCCAGTGAGAGTCAGCACCTTCAGCGGAGGATAAACCCACCGTACCCCAGTGAGAGTCAGCACCTTCAGGGGAGGGTAAACCGACCGTACCCCAGTGAGAGTCAGCACCTTCAGGGGAGGGTAAACCCACCGTACCCCAGTGAGAGTCAGCACCTTCAGGGGAGGGTATACCCACCGTACCCCAGTGAGAGTCAGCACCTTCAGGGGAGATAAACCCACCGTACCCCAGTGAGAGTCAGCACCTTCAGGGGAGGGTAAACCCACCGTACCCCAGTGAGAGTCAGCACCTTCAGGGGAGATAAACCCACCGTACCCCAGTGAGAGTCAGCACCTTCAGGGGAGGGTAAACCCACCGTACCCCAATGAGAGTCAGCCCGTTCAGGGGAGGGTAAACCCACCGTACCCCAGTGAGTCAGCACCTTCAGGGGAGGGTAAACCCACCGTACCCCAGTGAGAGTCAGCACCTTCAGGGGAGATAAACCCACCGTACCCCAGTGTGAGTCAGCACCTTCAGGGGAGGGTAAACCCACCGTACCCCAGTGAGAGTCAGCACCTCCAGGGGAGATAAACCCACCGTACCCCAGTGAGTCAGCACCTTCAGGGGAGATAAACCCACCATACCCCAGTGAGAGTCAGCACCTTCAGGGGAGATAAATCCACCATACCCCAGTGAGTCAGCACCTTCAGGGGAGATAAACCCACCGTACCCCAGTGAGAGTCAGCACCTTCAGGGGAGATAAACCCACCGTACCCCAGTGAGAGTCAGCACCTTCAGGGGAGGGTAAACCCACCGTACCCCAGTGAGAGTCAGCACCTTCAGGGGAGGGTAAACACACCGTACCCCAGTGAGGGTCAGCACCTTCAGGGGAGATAAACCCACCGTACCCCAGTGAGAGTCAGCACCTTTAGGGGAGATAAACCCACCGTACCCCAGTGAGAGTCAGCACCTTTAGGGGAGATAAACCCACCGTACCCCAGTGAGAGTCAGCACCTTCAGGGGAGGATAAACCCACCGTACCCCAGTGAGTGTCAGCACCTTCAGGGGAGGATAAACCCACCGTACCCCAGTGAGAGTCAGCACCTTCAGGGGAGGGTAAACCCACCGTACCCCAGTGAGAGTCAGCACCTTCAGGGGAGGGTAAACCCACCGTACCCCAGTGAGAGTCAGCACCTTCAGGGGAGGGTATACCCACTGTACTCCAGTGAGAGTCAGTACCTTCAGGGGAGATAAACCCACCGTACCCCAGTGAGAGTCAGCACCTTCAGGGGAGATAAACCCACCGTACCCCAGTGAGAGTCAGCACCTTCAGGGGAGGGTAAACCAACTGTACCCCAGTGAGAGTCAGCACCTTCAGGGGAGGGTAAACCCACCGTACCCCAGTGAGAGTCAGCACCTTCAGGGGAGATAAACCCAACGTACCCCAGTGAGAGTCAGCACCTTCAGGGGAGATAAACCCACCGTACCCCAGTGAGAGTCAGCACCTTCAGGGGAGGGTAAACCCACCGTATCCCAGTGAGAGTCAGCACCTTCAGGGGAGGGGAAACCCACCGTACCCCAGTGAGAGTCAGCACCTTCAGGGGAGATAAACCCACCATACCCCAGTGAGAGTCAGCACCTTCAGGGGAGATAAACCCACCGTACCCCAGTGAGAATCAGCACCTTCAGGGGAGATAAACCCACCGTACCCCAGTGAGTCAGCACCTTCAGGGGAGGGTAAACCCACCGTACCCCAGTGAGAGTCAGCACCTTCAGGGGAGATAAACCCACCGTACCCCAGTGAGAGTCAGCACCTTCAGGAAAGGGTAAACCCACCGTACACCAGTGAGGGTCAGCACCTTCAGGGGAGATAAACCCACCGTACCCCAGTGAGAGTCAGCACCTTCAGGGGAGATAAACCCACCGTACCCCAGTGAGAGTCAGCACCTTCAGGGGAGGGTAAACCCACCGTACCCCAGTGAGAGTCAGCACCTTCAGGGGAGGGTAAACCCACCGTACCCCAGTGAGGGTCAGCACCTTCAGGGGAGGGTAAACCCACCGTACCCCAGTGAGGTCAGCACCTTCAGGGGAGATAAACCCACCGTACCCCAGTGAGAGTCAGCACCTTCAGGGGAGAGAAACCAACTGTACCCCAGTGAGAGTCAGCACCTTCAGGGGAGAGAAACCCACCGTACCCCAGTGAGAGTCAGCACCTTCAGGGGAGGGTAAACCCACCGTACCCCAGTGAGGGTCAGCACCTTCAGGGGAGATAAACCCACCGTACCCCAGTGAGAGTCAGCACCTTCAGGGGAGATAAACCCACCGTACCCCAGTGAGAGTCAGCACCTTCAGGGGAGATAAACCCACCATACCCCAGTGAGAGTCAGCACCTTCAGGGGAGATAAATCCACCATACCCCAGTGAGTCAGCACCTTCAGGGGAGATAAACCCACCGTACCCCAGTGAGAGTCAGCACCTTCAGGGGAGATAAACCCACCGTACCCCAGTGAGAGTCAGCAACTTCAGGGGAGGGTAAACCCACCGTACCCCAGTGAGAGTCAGCACCTTCAGGGGAGGGTAAACACACCGTACCCCAGTGAGGGTCAGCACCTTCAGGGGAGATAAACCCACCGTACCCCAGTGAGAGTCAGCACCTTTAGGGGAGATAAACCCACCGTACCCCAGTGAGAGTCAGCACCTTCAGGGGAGGATAAACCCACCGTACACCAGTGAGAGTCAGCACCTTCAGGGGAGGATAAACCCACCGTACCCCAGTGAGAGTCAGCACCTTCAGGGGAGGGTAAACCCACCGTACCCCAGTGAGAGTCAGCACCTTCAGGGGAGGGTAAACCCACCGTACCCCAGTGAGAGTCAGCACCTTCAGGGGAGGGTATACCCACTGTACTCCAGTGAGAGTCAGTACCTTCAGGGGAGATAAACCCACCGTACCCCAGTGAGAGTCAGCACCTTCAGGGGAGATAAACCCACCGTACCCCAGTGAGAGTCAGCACCTTCAGGGGAGGGTAAACCAACTGTACCCCAGTGAGAGTCAGCACCTTCAGGGGACGGTAAACCCACCGTACCCCAGTGAGAGTCAGCACCTTCAGGGGAGATACACCCAACGTACCCCAGTGAGAGTCAGCACCTTCAGGGGAGATAAACCCACCGTACCCCAGTGAGAGTCAGCACCTTCACGGGAGGGTAAACCCACCGTATCCCAGTGAGAGTCAGCACCTTCAGGGGAGGGTAAACCCACCGTACCCCAATGAGAGTCAGCCCCTTCAGGGGAGGGTAAACCCACCATACCCCAGAGAGTCAGCACCTTCAGGGGAGGGTAAACCCACCGTACCCCAGTGAGTCAGCACCTTCAGGGGAGATAAACCCACCGTACCCCAGTGAGTCAGCACCTTCAGGGGAGGGTAAACCCACCGTACCCAAGTGAGAGTCAGCACCTTCAGGGGAGGGTAAACCCACCGTACCCCAGTGAGAGTCAGCACCTTCATGGGGATAAACCCACTGTACCCCAGTGAGAGTCAGCACCTTCAGGGTAGGGTAAACCCACCGTACCCCAGTGAGAGTCAGCACCTTCAGGGGAAGGTAAACCCACCGTACCCCAGTGAGAGTCATCACCTTCAGGGGAGGGTAAACCCACCGTACACCAGTGAGAGTCAGCACCTTCAGGGGAGGGGAAACCCACCGTATCCCAGTGAGAGTCAGCACCTTCAGGGGAGATAAACCCACCGTACCCCAGTGAGAGTCAGCACCTTCAGGGGAGATAAACCCACCGTACCCCAGTGAGAGTCAGCACCTTCAGGGGAGATAAACCCACCGTACCCCAGTGAGTCAGCACCTTCAGGGGAGGGTAAACCCACCGTACCCCAGTGAGAGTCAGCACCTTCAGGGGAGATAAACCCACCGTACCCCAGTGAGAGTCAGTACCTTCAGGGGGAATAAACCCACCGTACCCCAGTGAGAGTCAGCACCTTCAGGGGAGGGTAAACCCACCGTACCCCAGTGAGAGTCAGCACCTTCAGGGGAGGGTAAACCCACCGTACCCCAGTGAGTCAGCACCTTCAGGGGAGGGTAAACCCACCGTACCCCAGTGAGAGTCAGCACCTTCAGGGGAGATAAACCCACCGTACCCCAGTGTGAGTCAGCACCTTCAGGGGAGGGTAAACCCACCGTACCCCAGTGAGAGTCAGCACCTCCAGGGGAGATAAACCCACCGTACCCCAGTGAGTCAGCACCTTCAGGGGAGATAAACCCACCGTACACCAGTGAGAGTCAGCACCTTCAGGGGAGGGTAAACCCACCGTACCCCAGTGAGAGTCAGCACCTTCAGGGGAGGGTAAACACACCGTACCCCAGTGAGGGTCAGCACCTTCAGGGGAGATAAACCCACCGTACCCCAGTGAGAGTCAGCACCTTTAGGGGAGATAAACCCACCGTACCCCAGTGAGAGTCAGCACCTTCAGGGGAGGATAAACCCACCGTACCCCAGTGAGAGTCAGCACCTTCAGGGGAGGATAAACCCACCGTACCCCAGTGAGAGTCAGCACCTTCAGGGGAGGGTAAACCCACCGTACCCCAGTGAGAGTCAGCACCTTCAGGGGAGGGTAAACCCACCGTACCCCAGTGAGAGTCAGCACCTTCAGGGGAGGGTATACCCACTGTACTCCAGTGAGAGTCAGTACCTTCAGGGGAGATAAACCCACCGTACCCCAGTGAGAGTCAGCACCTTCAGGGAAGATAAACCCACCGTACCCCAGTGAGAGTCAGCACCTTCAGGGGAGGGTAAACCAACTGTACCCCAGTGAGAGTCAGCACCTTCAGGGGAGGGTAAACCCACCGTACCCCAGTGAGAGTCAGCACCTTCAGGGGAGATAAACCCAACGTACCCCAGTGAGAGTCAGCACCTTCAGGGGAGATAAACCCACTGTACCCCAGTGAGAGTCAGCACCTTCAGGGGAGGGTAAACCCACCGTATCCCAGTGAGAGTCAGCACCTTCAGGGGAGGGAAAACCCACCGTACCCCAATGAGAGCCAGCCCCTTCAGGGGAGGGTAAACCCACCGTACCCCAGAGATTCAGCACCTTCAGGGGAGGGTAAACCCACCGTACCCCAGTGAGTCAGCACCTTCAGGGGAGGGGAAACCCACCGTACCCCAGTGAGAGTCAGCACCTTCAGGGGAGATAAACCCACCGTACCCCAGTGAGAGTCAGCACCTTCAGGGGAGATAAACCCACCGTACCCCAGTGAGAGTCAGCACCTTCAGGGGAGATAAACCCACCGTACCCCAGTGAGTCAGCACCTTCAGGGGAGGGTAAACCCACCGTACCCCAGTGAGAGTCAGCACCTTCAGGGGAGGGTAAACCCACCGTACCCCAGTGAGAGTCAGCACCTTCAGGAAAGGGTAAACCCACCGTACACCAGTGAGGGTCAGCACCTTCAGGGGAGATAAACCCACCGTACCCCAGTGAGAGTCAGCACCTTCAGGGGAGATAAACCCAGCGTACCCCAGTGAGAGTCAGTACTTTCAGGGGGAATAAACCCACCGTACCCCAGTGAGAGTCAGCACCTTCAGGGGAGGGTAAACCCACCGTACCCCAGTGAGAGTCAGCACCTCCAGGGGAGATAAACCCACCGTACCCCAGTGAGTCAGCACCTTCAGGGGAGATAAACCCACCGTACCCCAGTGAGTCAGCACCTTCAGGGGAGATAAACTCACCGTACCCCTGTGAGTCAGCACCTTCAGGGGAGATAAACCCACCATACCCGAGTGAGAGTCAGCACCTTCAGGGGAGATAAACCCACCATACCCCAGTGAGTCAGCACCTTCAGGGGAGATAAACCCACCGTACCCCAGTGAGAGTAAGCACCTTCAGGGGAGATAAACCCACCGTACCCCAGTGAGGGTCAGCACCTTCAGGGGAGGGTAAACCCACCGTACCCCAGTGAGAGTCAGCACCTTCAGGGGAGGGTAAACCCACCGTACCCCAGTGAGAGTCAGCACCTTCAGGGGAGGGTAAACACACCGTACCCCAGTGAGGGTCAGCACCTTCAGGGGAGATAAACCCACCGTACTCCAGTGAGAGTCAGCACCTTCAGGGGAGATAAACCCACCGTACCCCAGTGAGAGTCAGCAACTTCAGGGGAGGATAAACCCACCGTACCCCAGTGAGAGTCAGCACCTTCAGGGGAGATAAACCCACCGGACCCCAGTGAGAGTCAGCACCTTCAGGGGAGATAAACCCACCGTACCCCAGTGAGTCAGCACCTTCAGGGGAGATAAACCCACCGTACCCCAGTGAGAGTCAGCACCTTCAGGGGAGGGGAAACCCACCGTACCCCAGTGAGAGTCAGCACCTTCAGGGGAGGGTAAACCCACCGTACCCCAGTGAGAGTCAGCACCTTCATGGGAGGGTATACCCACTGTTCTCCAGTGAGAGTCAGCACCTTCAGGGGAGATAAACCCACCGTACCCCAGTGAGAGTCAGCACCTTCAGGGGAGATAAACCCACCGTACCCCAGTGAGAGTCAGCACCTTCAGGGGAGGGTAAACCCACTGTACCCCAGTGAGAGTCAGCACCTTCAGGGGAGGGTAAACCCACCGTACCCAGTGAGAGTCAGCAACTTCAGGGGAGATAAACCCAACGTACCCTGTGAGAGTCAGCACCTTCAGGGGAGGGTAAACCCACCGTATCCCAGTGAGAGTCAGCACCTTCAGGGGAGGGTAAACCCACCGTACCCCAATGAGAGTCAGCCCCTTCAGGGGAGGGGAAACCCACCGTACCCCAGAGAGTCAGCACCTTCAGGGGAGGGTAAACCCACCGTACCCCAGTGAGTCAGCACCTTCAGGGGAGATAAACCCACCGTACCCCAGTGAGTCAGCACCTTCAGGGGAGATAAACCCACCGTACCCCAGTGAGAGTCAGCACCTTCAGGGGAGGGTAAACCCACCGTACCCCAGTGAGAGTCAGCACCTTCATGGGGATAAACCCACTGTACCCCAGTGAGAGTCAGCACCTTCAGGGGAAGGTAAACCCACCGTACCCCAGTGAGAGTCAGCACCTTCAGGGGAGGGTAAACCCACCGTACACCAGTGAGAGTCAGCACCTTCAGGGGAGGGGAAACCCACCGTACCCCAGTGAGAGTCAGCACCTTCAGGGGAGATAAACCCACCGTACCCCAGTGAGAGTCAGCACCTTCAGGGGAGATAAACCCACCGTACCCCAGTGAGAATCAGCACCTTCAGGGGAGATAAACCCACCGTACCCCAGTGAGTCAGCACCTTCAGGGGAGGGTAAACCCACCGTACCCCAGTGAGAGTCAGCACCTTCAGGGGAGTTAAACCCACCGTACCCCAGTGAGAGTCAGCACCTTCAGGAAAGGGTAAACCCACCGTACCCCAGTGAGAGTCAGCACCTTCAGGGGAGATAAACCCACCGTACCCCAGTGAGAGTCAGCACCTTCAGGGGAGGGTAAACCCACCGTACCCCAGTGAGAGTCAGCACCTTCAGGGGAGGGTAAACCCACCGTACCCCAGTGAGGGTCAGCACCTTCAGGGGAGGGTAAACCCACCGTACCCCAGTGAGGTCAGCACCTTCAGGGGAGATAAACCCACCGTACCCCAGTGAGAGTCAGCACCTTCAGGGGAGAGAAACCCACTGTACCCCAGTGAGAGTCAGCACCTTCAGGGGAGAGAAACCCACCGTACCCCAGTGAGAGTCAGCACCTTCAGGGGAGGGTAAACCCACCGTACCCCAGTGAGGGTCAGCACCTTCAGGGGAGATAAACCCACCGTACCCCAGTGAGAGTCAGCACCTTCAGGGGAGATAAACCCACCGTACCCCAGTGAGAGTCAGCACCTTCAGGGGAGATAAACCCACCGTACCCCAGTGAGAGTCAGCACCTTCAGGGGAGGGTAAACCCACCGTACCCCAGTGAGAGTCAGCACCTTCAGGGGAGGGTATACCCACTGTACTCCAGTGAGAGTCAGCACCTTCAGGGGAGATAAACCCACCGTACCCCAGTGAGAGTCAGCACCTTCAGGGGAGGGTAAACCAACTGTACCCCAGTGAGAGTCAGCACCTTCAGGGGAGGGTAAACCCACCGTACCCCAGTGAGAGTCAGCACCTTCAGGGGAGATAAACCCACCGTACCCCAGAGAGTCAGCACCTTCAGGGGAGGGTAAACCCACCGTACCCCAGTGAGTCAGCACCTTCAGGGGAGATAAACCCACCATACCCCAGTGAGAGTCAGCACCTTCAGGGGAGATAAACCCACCGTACCCCAGTGAGAGTCAGCACCTTCAGGGGAGGGGAAACCCACCGTACCCCAGTGAGAGTCAGCACATTCAGGGGAGGGTAAACCCAGCGTACCCCAATGAGAGTCAGCCCCTTCAGGGGAGGGTAAACCCAACGTACCCTAGTGAGAGTCAGCACCTTCAGGGGAGATAAACCCACCGTACCCTGTGAGAGTCAGCACCTTCAGGGGAGGGTAAACCCACCGTATCCCAGTGAGAGTCAGCACCTTCAGGGGAGGGTAAACCCAGCGTACCCCAATGAGAGTCAGCCCCTTCAGGGGAGGGTAAACCCACCGTACCCCAGAGAGTCAGCACCTTCAGGGGAGGGTAAACCCACCGTACCCCAGTGAGTCAGCACCTTCAGGAGAGATAAACCAACCGTACCCCAGTGAGTCAGCACCTTCAGGGGAGATAAACCCACCGTACCCCAGTGAGAGTCAGCACCTTCAGGGGAGGGTAAACCCACCGTATCCCAGTGAGAGTCAGCACCTTCAGGGGAGGGTAAACCCAGCGTACCCCAATGAGAGTCAGCCCCTTCAGGGGAGGGTAAACCCACCGTACCCCAGAGAGTCAGCACCTTCAGGGGAGGGTAAACCCACCGTACCCCAGTGAGTCAGCACCTTCAGGGGAGGGGAAACCCACGGTACCCCAGTGAGAGTCAGCACCTTCAGGGGAGATAAACCAACCGTACCCCAGTGAGAGTCAGCACCTTCAGGGGAGGGGAAACCCACGGTACCCCAGTGAGAGTCAGCACCTTCAGGGGAGATAAACCCACCGTACCCCAGTGAGAGTCAGCACCTTCAGGGGAGATAAACCCACCGTACCCCAGTGTGAATCAGCACCTTCAGGGGAGATAAACCCACCGTACCCCAGTGAGTCAGCACCTTCAGGGGAGGGTAAACCCACCGTACCCCAGTGAGAGTCAGCACCTTCAGGGGAGGGTAAACCCACCGTACCCCAGTGAGAGTCAGCACCTTCAGGAAAGGGTAAACCCACCGTACACCAGTGAGGGTCAGCACCTTCAGGGGAGATAAACCCACCGTACCCCAGTGAGAGTCAGCACCTTCAGGGGAGATAAACCCACCGTACCCCAGTGAGAGTCAGCACCTTCAGGGGAGGGTAAACCCACCGTACCCCAGTGAGAGTCAGCACCTTCAGGGGAGGGTAAACCCACCGTACCCCAGTGAGGGTCAGCACCTTCAGGGGAGGGTAAACCCACCGTACCCCAGTGAGGTCAGCACCTTCAGGGGAGATGAACCCACCGTACCCCAGTGAGAGTCAGCACCTTCAGGGGAGAGAAACCCACTGTACCCCAGTGAGAGTCAGCACCTTCAGGGGAGATAAACCCACCGTACCCCAGTGAGTCAGCACCTTCAGGGGAGATAAACCCACCGTACCCCAGTGAGAGTCAGCACCTTCAGGGGAGATAAACCCACCGTACCCCAGTGAGAGTCAGCACCTTCAGGGGAGGGTAAACCCACCGTACCCCAGTGAGAGTCAGCACCTTCAGGGGAGATAAACCCACCGTACCCCAGTGAGAGTCAGCACCTTCAGGGGAGGGTAAACCCACCGTACCCCAGTGAGAGTCAGCACCTCCAGGGGAGATAAACCCACCGTACCCCAGTGAGTCAGCACCTTCAGGGGAGATAAACCCACCGTACCCCAGTGAGTCAGCACCTTCAGGGGAGATAAACCCACCGTACCCCAGTGAGTCAGCACCTTCAGGGGAGATAAACCCACCATACCCGAGTGAGAGTCAGCACCTTCAGGGGAGATAAACCCACCATACCCCAGTGAGTCAGCACCTTCAGGGGAGATAAACCCACCGTACCCCAGTGAGAGTCAGCACCTTCAGGGGAGATAAACCCACCGTACCCCAGTGAGAGTCAGCACCTTCAGGGGAGATAAACCCACCGTACCCCAGTGAGTCAGCACCTTCGGGGGAGATAAACCCACCGTACCCCAGTGAGAGTCAGCACCTTCAGGGGAGATAAACCCACCGTACCCCAGTGAGGGTCAGCACCTTCAGGGGAGGGTAAACCCACCGTACCCCAGTGAGAGTCAGCACCTTCAGGGGAGGGTAAACCCACCGTACCCCAGTGAGAGTCAGCACCTTCAGGGGAGGGTAAACACACCGTACCCCAGTGAGGGTCAGCACCTTCAGGGGAGATAAACCCACCGTACCCCAGTGAGAGTCAGCACCTTCAGGGGAGATAAACCCACCGTACCCCAGTGAGAGTCAGCAACTTCAGGGGAGGATAAACCCACTGTACCCCAGTGAGAGTCAGCACCTTCAGGGGAGATAAACCCACCGTACCCCAGTGAGAGTCAGCACCTTCAGGGGAGATAAACCCACCGTACCCCAGTGAGAGTCAGCACCTTCAGGGGAGGGTAAATCCACCGTATCCCAGTGAGAGTCAGCACCTTCAGGGGAGGGTAAACCCAACGTACCCCAGTGAGAGTCAGCACCTTCAGGGGAGGGTAAACCCACCGTACCCCAATGAGAGTCAGCCCATTCAGGGGAGGGTAAACCCACCGTACCCCAGTGAGTCAGCACCTTCAGGGGAGGGTAAACCCACCGTACCCCAGTGAGAGTCAGCACCTTCAGGGGAGATAAACCCACCGTACCCCAGTGTGAGTCAGCACCTTCAGGGGAGGGTAAACCCACCGTACCCCAGTGAGAGTCAGCACCTCCAGGGGAGATAAACCCACCGTACCCCAGTGAGTCAGCACCTTCAGGGGAGATAAACCCACCGTACCCCAGTGAGAGTCAGCACCTTCAGGGGAGATAAATCCACCATACCCCAGTGAGTCAGCACCTTCAGGGGAGATAAACCCACCGTACCCCAGTGAGAGTCAGCACCTTCAGGGGAGATAAACCCACCGTACCCCAGTGAGAGTCAGCACCTTCAGGGGAGGGTAAACCCACCGTACCCCAGTGAGAGTCAGCACCTTCAGGGGAGGGTAAACACACCGTACCCCAGTGAGGGTCAGCACCTTCAGGGGAGGGTAAACCCACCGTATCCCAGTGAGAGTCAGCACCTTCAGGGGAGGGGAAACCCACCGTACCCCAGTGAGAGTCAGCACCTTCAGGGGAGATAAACCCACCGTACCCCAGTGAGAGTCAGCACCTTCAGGGGAGATAAACCCACCGTACCCCAGTGAGAATCAGCACCTTCAGGGGAGATAAACCCACCGTACCCCAGTGAGTCAGCACCTTCAGGGGAGGGTAAACCCACCGTACCCCAGTGAGAGTCAGCACCTTCAGGGGAGATAAACCCACCGTACCCCAGTGAGAGTCAGCACCTTCAGGAAAGGGTAAACCCACCGTACACCAGTGAGGGTCAGCACCTTCAGGGGAGATAAACCCACCGTACCCCAGTGAGAGTCAGCACCTTCAGGGGAGATAAACCCACCGTACCCCAGTGAGAGTCAGCACCTTCAGGGGAGGTTAAACCCACCGTACCCCAGTGAGAGTCAGCACCTTCAGGGGAGGGTAAACCCACCGTACCCCAGTGAGGGTCAGCACATTCAGGGGAGGGTAAACCCACCGTACCCCAGTGAGGTCAGCACCTTCAGGGGAGATAAACCCACCGTACCCCAGTGAGAGTCAGCACCTTCAGGGCAGAGAAACCCACTGTACCCCAGTGAGAGTCAGCACCTTCAGGGGAGAGAAACCCACCGTACCCCAGTGAGAGTCAGCACCTTCAGGGGAGGGTAAACCCACCGTACCCCAGTGAGGGTCAGCACCTTCAGGGGAGATAAACCCACCGTACCCCAGTGAGAGTCAGCACCTTCAGGGGAGATAAACCCACCGTACCCCAGTGAGAGTCAGCACCTTCAGGGGAGATAAACCCACCATACCCCAGTGAGAGTCAGCACCTTCAGGGGAGATAAATCCACCATACCCCAGTGAGTCAGCACCTTCAGGGGAGATAAACCCACCGTACCCCAGTGAGAGTCAGCACCTTCAGGGGAGATAAACCCACCGTACCCCAGTGAGAGTCAGCACCTTCAGGGGAGATAAACCCACCGTACCCCAGTGAGAGTCAGCACCTTCAGGGGAGATAAACCCACCATACCCCAGTGAGAGTCAGCACCTTCAGGGGAGATAAATCCACCATACCCCAGTGAGTCAGCACCTTCAGGGGAGATAAACCCACCGTACCCCAGTGAGAGTCAGCACCTTCAGGGGAGATAAACCCACCGTACCCCAGTGAGAGTCAGCACCTTCAGGGGAGGGTAAACCCACCGTACCCCAGTGAGAGTCAGCACCTTCAGGGGAGGGTAAACACACCGTACCCCAGTGAGGGTCAGCACCTTCTGGGGAGATAAACCCACCGTACCCCAGTGAGAGTCAGCACCTTCAGGGGAGATAAACCCACCGTACCCCAGTGAGAGTCAGCACCTTTAGGGGAGATAAACCCACCGTACCCCAGTGAGAGTCAGCACCTTCAGGGGAGGATAAACCCACCGTACCCCAGTGAGAGTCAGCACCTTCAGGGGAGGATAAACCCACCGTACCCCAGTGAGAGTCAGTACCTTCAGGGGAGATAAACCCACCGTACCCCAGTGAGAGTCAGCACCTTCAGGGGAGATAAACCCACCGTACCCCAGTGAGAGTCAGCACCTTCAGGGGAGGGTAAACCAACTGTACCCCAGTGAGAGTCAGCATCTTCAGGGGAGGGTAAACCCACCGTACCCCAGTGAGAGTCAGCACCTTCAGGGGAGATACACCCAACGTACCCCAGTGAGAGTCAGCACCTTCAGGGGAGATAAACCCACCGTACCCCAGTGAGAGTCAGCACCTTCAGGGGAGGGTAAACCCACCGTATCCCAGTGAGAGTCAGCACCTTCAGGGGAGGGTAAACCCACCGTACCCCAATGAGAGTCAGCCCCTTCAGGGGAGACTAAACCCACCGTACCCCAGAGAGTCAGCACCTTCAGGGGAGATAAACCCACCGTACCCCAGTGAGAGTAAGCACCTTCTGGGGAGATAAACCCACCGTACCCCAGTGAGAGTCAGTACCTTCAGGGGGAATAAACCCACCGTACCCCAGTGAGAGTCAGCACCTTCAGGGGAGGGTAAACCCACCGTACCCCAGTGAGAGTCAGCACCTTCAGGGGAGGGTAAACCCACCGTACCCCAGTGAGTCAGCACCTTCAGGGGAGGGTAAACCCACCGTACCCCAGTGAGAGTCAGCACCTTCAGGGGAAGGTAAACCCACCGTACCCCAGTGAGATTCATCACCTTCAGGGGAGTGTAAACCCACCGTACACCAGTGAGAGTCAGCACCTTCAGGGGAGGGGAAACCCACCGTACCCCAGTGAGAGTCAGCACCTTCAGGGGAGATAAACCCACCGTACCCCAGTGAGAGTCAGCACCTTCAGGGGAGATAAACCCACCGTACCCCAGTGAGAGTCAGCACCTTCAGGGGAGATAAACCCACCGTACCCCAGTGAGTCAGCACCTTCAGGGGAGGGTAAACCCACCGTACCCCAGTGAGAGGCAGCACCTTCAGGGGAGATAAACCCACCGTACCCCAGTGAGAGTCAGCACCTTCAGGAAAGGGTAAACCCACCGTACACCAGTGAGGGTCAGCACCTTCAGGGGAGATAAACCCACCGTACCCCAGTGAGAGTCAGCACCTTCAGGGGAGATAAACCCACCGTACCCCAGTGAGAGTCAGTACCTTCAGGGGGAATAAACCCACCGTACCCCAGTGAGAGTCAGCACCTTCAGGGGAGGGTAAACCCACCGTACCCCAGTGAGAGTCAGCACCTTCAGGGGAGGGTAAACCCACCGTACCCCAGTGAGTCAGCACCTTCAGGGGAGGGTAAACCCACCGTACCCCAGTGAGAGTCAGCACCTTCAGGGGAGATAAACCCACCGTACCCCAGTGTGAGTCAGCACCTTCAGGGGAGGGTAAACCCACCGTACCCCAGTGAGAGTCAGCACCTCCAGGGGAGATAAACCCACCGTACCCCAGTGAGTCAGCACCTTCAGGGGAGATAAACCCACCGTACCCCAGTGAGTCAGCACCTTCAGGGGAGATAAACTCACCGTACCCCTGTGAATCAGCACCTTCAGGGGAGGATAAACCCACCGTACCCCAGTGAGAGTCAGCACCTTCAGCGGAGGATAAACCCACCGGACCCCAGTGAGAGTCAGCACCTTCAGGGGAGATAAACCCACCGTACCCCAGTGAGCGTCAGCACCTTCAGGGGAGGGTAAACCCACCGTACCCCAATGAGAGTCAGCCCCTTCAGGGGAGGGTAAACCCACCGTACCCCAGAGAGTCAGCACCTTCAGGGGAGGGTAAACCCACCGTACCCCAGTGAGAGTCAGCACCTTCAGGGGAGAGAAACCCACCGTACCCCAGTGAGAGTCAGCACCTTCAGGGGAGGGTAAACCCACCGTACCCCAGTGAGGGTCAGCACCTTCAGGGGAGATAAACCCACCGTACCCCAGTGAGAGTCAGCACCTTCAGGGGAGGGTATACCCACTGTACTCCAGTGAGAGTCAGCACCTTCAGGGGAGATAAACCCACCGTATCCCAGTGAGAGTCAGCACCTTCAGGGGAGGGTAAACCATCTGTACCCCAGTGAGAGTCAGCACCTTCAGGGGAGGGTAAACCCACCGTACCCCAGTGAGAGTCAGCACCTTCAGGGGAGATAAACCCACCGTACCCCAGAGAGTCAGCACCTTCAGGGGAGGATAAACTCACCGTACCCCAGTGAGAGTCAGCACCTTCAGGGGAGATAAACCCACCGTACCCCAGAGAGTCAGCACCTTCAGGGGAGGGTAAACCCACCGTACCCCAGTGAGAGTCAGCACCTTCAGGGGAGGGTAAACCCACCGTACCCCAGTGAGTCAGCACCTTCAGGGGAGATAAACCCACCATACCCCAGTGAGAGTCAGCACCTTCAGGGGAGATAAACCCACCGTACCCCAGTGAGAGTCAGCACCTTCAGGGGAGGGGAAACCCACCGTACCCCAGTGAGAGTCAGCACCTTCAGGGCAGGGTAAACCCAACGTACCCCAGTGAGAGTCAGCACCTTCAGGGGAGGGTATACCCACTGTACTCCAGTGAGAGTCAGCACCTTCAGGGGAGATAAACCCACCGTACCCCAGTGAGAGTCAGCACCTTCAGGGGAGATAAACCCACCGTACCCCAGTGAGAGTCAGCACCTTCAGGGGAGGGTAAACCCACTGTACCCCAGTGAGAGTCAGCACCTTCAGGGGAGGGTAAACCCACCGTACCCCAGTGAGAGTCAGCACCTTCAGGGGAGATAAACCCACCGTACCCCAGTGAGAGTCAGCACCTTCAGGGGAGGATAAACCCACCGTATCCCAGTGAGAGTCAGCACCTTCAGGGGAGGGTAAACCCAGCGTACCCCAATGAGAGTCAGCCCCTTCAGGGGAGGGTAAACCCACCGTACCCCAGAGAGTCAGCACCTTCAGGGGAGATAAACCCACCGTACCCCAGTGAGAGTCAGCACCTTCAGGGGAGGGTAAACCCACCGTACCCCAGTGAGAGTCAGCACCTTCATGGGGATAAACCCACTGTACCCCAGTGAAAGTCAGCACCTTCAGGGGAGGGTAAACCCACCATACGCCAGTGAGAGTCAGCACCTTCAGGGGAAGGTAAACCCACCGTACCCCAGTGAGAGTCAGCACCTTCAGGGGAGGGTAAACCCACCGTACCCCAGTGAGAGTCAGCACCTTCAGGGGAGGGGAAACCCACCGTACCCCAGTGAGAGTCAGCACCTTCAGGGGAGATAAACCCACCGTACCCCAGTGAGAGTCAGCACCTTCAGGGGAAATAAACCCACCGTACCCCAGTGAGAATCAGCACCTTCAGGGGAGATAAACCCACCGTACCCCAGTGAGTCAGCACCTTCAGGGGAGGGTAAACCCACCGTACCCCAGTGAGAGTCAGCACCTTCAGGGGAGATAAACCCACCGTACCCCAGTGAGAGTCAGCACCTTCAGGAAAGGGTAAACCCACCGTACACCAGTGAGGGTCAGCACCTTCAGGGGAGATAAACCCACCGTACCCCAGTGAGAGTCAGCACCTTCAGGGGAGATAAACCCACCATACCCCAGTGAGAGTCAGCACCTTCAGGGGAGGGTAAACCCACCGTACCCCAGTGAGTCAGCACCTTCAGGGGAGATAAACCCACCGTACCCCAGTGAGAGTCAGCACCTTCAGGGGAGGGTAAACCCACCGTACCCCAGTGAGAGTCAGCACCTTCATGGGGATAAACCCACTGTACCCCAGTGAAAGTCAGCACCTTCAGGGGAGGGTAAACCCACCATGCGCCAGTGAGAGTCAGCACCTTCAGGGGAAGGTAAACCCACCGTACCCCAGTGAGAGTCAGCACCTTCAGGGGAGGGTAAACCCACCGTACCCCAGTGAGAGTCAGCACCTTCAGGGGAGGGGAAACCCACCGTACCCCAGTGAGAGTCAGCACCTTCAGGGGAGATAAACCCACCGTACCCCAGTGAGAGTCAGCACCTTCAGGGGAGATAAACCCACCGTACCCCAGTGAGAATCAGCACCTTCAGGGGAGATAAACCCACCGTACCCCAGTGAGTCAGCACCTTCAGGGGAGATAAACCCACCGTACCCCAGTGAGAGTCAGCACCTTCAGGGGAGATAAACCCACCGTACCCCAGTGAGGGTCAGCACCTTCAGGGGAGGGTAAACCCACCGTACCCCAGTGAGAGTCAGCACCTTCAGGGGAGGGTAAACCCACCGTACCCCAGTGAGAGTCAGCACCTTCAGGGGAGGGTAAACACACCGTACCCCAGTGAGGGTCAGCACCTTCAGGGGAGATAAACCCACCGTACCCCAGTGAGAGTCAGCACCTTCAGGGGAGATAAACCCACCGTACCCCAGTGAGAGTCAGCAACTTCAGGGGAGGATAAACCCACTGTACCCCAGTGAGAGTCAGCACCTTCAGGGGAGATAAACCCACCGTACCCCAGTGAGAGTCAGCACCTTCAGGGGAGATAAACCCACCGTACCCCAGTGAGAGTCAGCACCTTCAGGGGAGGGTAAATCCACCGTATCCCAGTGAGAGTCAGCACCTTCAGGGGAGGGTAAACCCAACGTACCCCAGTGAGAGTCAGCACCTTCAGGGGAGGGTAAACCCACCGTACCCCAATGAGAGTCAGCCCATTCAGGGGAGGGTAAACCCACCGTACCCCAGTGAGTCAGCACCTTCAGGGGAGGGTAAACCCACCGTACCCCAGTGAGAGTCAGCACCTTCAGGGGAGATAAACCCACCGTACCCCAGTGTGAGTCAGCACCTTCAGGGGAGGGTAAACCCACCGTACCCCAGTGAGAGTCAGCACCTCCAGGGGAGATAAACCCACCGTACCCCAGTGAGTCAGCACCTTCAGGGGAGATAAACCCACCGTACCCCAGTGAGAGTCAGCACCTTCAGGGGAGATAAATCCACCATACCCCAGTGTGTCAGCACCTTCAGGGGAGATAAACCCACCGTACCCCAGTGAGAGTCAGCACCTTCAGGGGAGATAAACCCACCGTACCCCAGTGAGAGTCAGCACCTTCAGGGGAGGGTAAACCCACCGTACCCCAGTGAGAGTCAGCACCTTCAGGGGAGGGTAAACACACCGTACCCCAGTGAGGGTCAGCACCTTCAGGGGAGATAAACCCACCGTACCCCAGTGAGAGTCAGCACCTTTAGGGGAGATAAACCCACCGTACCCCAGTGAGAGTCAGCACCTTCAGGGGAGATAAACCCACCGTACCCCAGTGAGAGTCAGCACCTTCAGGGGAGATAAACCCACCGTACCCCAGTGAGAGTCAGCACCTTCAGGGGAGGTTAAACCCACCGTACCCCAGTGAGAGTCAGCACCTTCAGGGGAGGGTAAACCCACCGTACCCCAGTGAGGGTCAGCACATTCAGGGGAGGGTAAACCCACCGTACCCCAGTGAGGTCAGCACCTTCAGGGGAGATAAACCCACCGTACCCCAGTGAGAGTCAGCACCTTCAGGGCAGAGAAACCCACTGTACCCCAGTGAGAGTCAGCACCTTCAGGGGAGAGAAACCCACCGTACCCCAGTGAGAGTCAGCACCTTCAGGGGAGGGTAAACCCACCGTACCCCAGTGAGAGTCAGCACCTTCAGGGGAGGTTAAACCCACCGTACCCCAGTGAGAGTCAGCACCTTCAGGGGAGGGTAAACCCACCGTACCCCAGTGAGGGTCAGCACATTCAGGGGAGGGTAAACCCACCGTACCCCAGTGAGGTCAGCACCTTCAGGGGAGATAAACCCACCGTACCCCAGTGAGAGTCAGCACCTTCAGGGCAGAGAAACCCACTGTACCCCAGTGAGAGTCAGCACCTTCAGGGGAGAGAAACCCACCGTACCCCAGTGAGAGTCAGCACCTTCAGGGGAGGGTAAACCCACCGTACCCCAGTGAGGGTCAGCACCTTCAGGGGAGATAAACCCACCGTACCCCAGTGAGAGTCAGCACCTTCAGGGGAGATAAACCCACCGTACCCCAGTGAGAGTCAGCACCTTCAGGGGAGATAAACCCACCATACCCCAGTGAGAGTCAGCACCTTCAGGGGAGATAAATCCACCATACCCCAGTGAGTCAGCACCTTCAGGGGAGATAAACCCACCGTACCCCAGTGAGAGTCAGCACCTTCAGGGGAGATAAACCCACCGTACCCCAGTGAGAGTCAGCACCTTCAGGGGAGATAAACCCACCGTACCCCAGTGAGAGTCAGCACCTTCAGGGGAGATAAACCCACCATACCCCAGTGAGAGTCAGCACCTTCAGGGGAGATAAATCCACCATACCCCAGTGAGTCAGCACCTTCAGGGGAGATAAACCCACCGTACCCCAGTGAGAGTCAGCACCTTCAGGGGAGATAAACCCACCGTACCCCAGTGAGAGTCAGCACCTTCAGGGGAGGGTAAACCCACCGTACCCCAGTGAGAGTCAGCACCTTCAGGGGAGGGTAAACACACCGTACCCCAGTGAGGGTCAGCACCTTCAGGGGAGATAAACCCACCGTACCCCAGTGAGAGTCAGCACCTTCAGGGGAGATAAACCCACCGTACCCCAGTGAGAGTCAGCACCTTTAGGGGAGATAAACCCACCGTACCCCAGTGAGAGTCAGCACCTTCAGGGGAGGATAAACCCACCGTACCCCAGTGAGAGTCAGCACCTTCAGGGGAGGATAAACCCACCGTACCCCAGTGAGAGTCAGTACCTTCAGGGGAGATAAACCCACCGTACCCCAGTGAGAGTCAGCACCTTCAGGGGAGATAAACCCACCGTACCCCAGTGAGAGTCAGCACCTTCAGGGGAGGGTACACCAACTGTACCCCAGTGAGAGTCAGCATCTTCAGGGGAGGGTAAACCCACCGTACCCCAGTGAGAGTCAGCACCTTCAGGGGAGATACACCCAACGTACCCCAGTGAGAGTCAGCACCTTCAGGGGAGATAAACCCACCGTACCCCAGTGAGAGTCAGCACCTTCAGGGGAGGGTAAACCCACCGTATCCCAGTGAGAGTCAGCACCTTCAGGGGAGGGTAAACCCACCGTACCCCAATGAGAGTCAGCCCCTTCAGGGGAGACTAAACCCACCGTACCCCAGAGAGTCAGCACCTTCAGGGGAGATAAACCCACCGTACCCCAGTGAGAGTCAGCACCTTCAGGGGAGATAAACCCACCGTACCCCAGTGAGAGTCAGTACCTTCAGGGGGAATAAACCCACCGTACCCCAGTGAGAGTCAGCACCTTCAGGGGAGGGTAAACCCACCGTACCCCAGTGAGAGTCAGCACCTTCAGGGGAGGGTAAACCCACCGTACCCCAGTGAGTCAGCACCTTCAGGGGAGGGTAAACCCACCGTACCCCAGTGAGAGTCAGCACCTTCAGGGGAAGGTAAACCCACCGTACCCCAGTGAGAGTCATCACCTTCAGGGGAGGGTAAACCCACCGTACACCAGTGAGAGTCAGCACCTTCAGGGGAGGGGAAACCCACCGTACCCCAGTGAGAGTCAGCACCTTCAGGGGAGATAAACCCACCGTACCCCAGTGAGAGTCAGCACCTTCAGGGGAGATAAACCCACCGTACCCCAGTGAGAGTCAGCACCTTCAGGGGAGATAAACCCACCGTACCCCAGTGAGTCAGCACCTTCAGGGGAGGGTAAACCCACCGTACCCCAGTGAGAGTCAGCACCTTCAGGGGAGATAAACCCACCGTACCCCAGTGAGAGTCAGCACCTTCAGGAAAGGGTAAACCCACCGTACACCAGTGAGGGTCAGCACCTTCAGGGGAGATAAACCCACCGTACCCCAGTGAGAGTCAGCACCTTCAGGGGAGATAAACCCACCGTACCCCAGTGAGAGTCAGTACCTTCAGGGGGAATAAACCCACCGTACCCCAGTGAGAGTCAGCACCTTCAGGGGAGGGTAAACCCACCGTACCCCAGTGAGAGTCAGCACCTTCAGGGGAGGGTAAACCCACCGTACCCCAGTGAGTCAGCACCTTCAGGGGAGGGTAAACCCACCGTACCCCAGTGAGAGTCAGCACCTTCAGGGGAGATAAACCCACCGTACCCCAGTGTGAGTCAGCACCTTCAGGGGAGGGTAAATCCACCGTACCCCAGTGAGAGTCAGCACCTCCAGGGGAGATAAACCCACCGTACCCCAGTGAGTCAGCACCTTCAGGGGAGATAAACCCACCGTACCCCAGTGAGTCAGCACCTTCAGGGGAGATAAACTCACCGTACCCCTGTGAATCAGCACCTTCAGGGGAGGATAAACCCACCGTACCCCAGTGAGAGTCAGCACCTTCAGCGGAGGATAAACCCACCGGAACCCAGTGAGAGTCAGCACCTTCAGGGGAGATAAACCCACCGTACCCCAGTGAGAGTCAGCACCTTCAGGGGAGGGTAAACCCACCGTACCCCAATGAGAGTCAGCCCCTTCAGGGGAGGGTAAACCCACCGTACCCCAGAGAGTCAGCACCTTCAGGGGAGGGTAAACCCACCGTACCCCAGTGAGAGTCAGCACCTTCAGGGGAGAGAAACCCACCGTACCCCAGTGAGAGTCAGCACCTTCAGGGGAGGGTAAACCCACCGTACCCCAGTGAGGGTCAGCACCTTCAGGGGAGATAAACCCACCGTACCCCAGTGAGAGTCAGCACCTTCAGGGGAGGGTATACCCACTGTACTCCAGTGAGAGTCAGCACCTTCAGGGGAGATAAACCCACCGTACCCCAGTGAGAGTCAGCACCTTCAGGGGAGGGTAAACCAACTGTACCCCAGTGAGAGTCAGCACCTTCAGGGGAGGGTAAACCCACCGTACCCCAGTGAGAGTCAGCACCTTCAGGGGAGATAAACCCACCGTACCCCAGAGAGTCAGCACCTTCAGGGGAGGATAAACTCACCGTACCCCAGTGAGAGTCAGCACCTTCAGGGGAGATAAACCCACCGTACCCCAGAGAATCAGCACCTTCAGGGGAGGGTAAACCCACCGTACCCCAGTGAGAGTCAGCACCTTCAGGGGAGGGTAAACCCACCGTACCCCAGTGAGTCAGCACCTTCAGGGGAGATAAACCCACCATACCCCAGTGAGAGTCAGCACCTTCAGGGGAGATAAACCCACCGTACCCCAATGAGAGTCAGCACCTTCAGGGGAGGGGAAACCCACCGTACCCCAGTGAGAGTCAGCACCTTCAGGGCAGGGTAAACGCAACGTACCCCAGTGAGAGTCAGCACCTTCAGGGGAGGGTATACCCACTGTACTCCAGTGAGAGTCAGCACCTTCAGGGGAGATAAACCCACCGTACCCCAGTGAGAGTCAGCACCTTCAGGGGAGATAAACCCACCGTACCCCAGTGAGAGTCAGCACCTTCAGGGGAGGGTAAACCCACTGTACCCCAGTGAGAGTCAGCACCTTCAGGGGAGGGTAAACCCACCGTACCCCAGTGAGAGTCAGCACCTTCAGGGGAGATAAACCCACCGTACCCCAGTGAGAGTCAGCACCTTCAGGGGAGGATAAACCCACCGTATCCCAGTGAGAGTCAGCACCTTCAGGGGAGGGTAAACCCAGCGTACCCCAATGAGAGTCAGCCCCTTCAGGGGAGGGTAAACCCACCGTACCCCAGAGAGTCAGCACCTTCAGGGGAGGGTAAACCCACCGTACCCCAGTGAGTCAGCACCTTCAGGAGAGATAAACCAACCGTACCCCAGTGAGTCAGCACCTTCAGGGGAGATAAACCCACCGTACCCCAGTGAGAGTCAGCACCTTCAGGGGAGGGTAAACCCACCGTACCCCAGTGAGAGTCAGCACCTTCATGGGGATAAACCCACTGTACCCCAGTGAAAGTCAGCACCTTCAGGGGAGGGTAAACCCACCATACGCCAGTGAGAGTCAGCACCTTCAGGGGAAGGTAAACCCACCGTACCCCAGTGAGAGTCAGCACCTTCAGGGGAGGGTAAACCCACCGTACACCAGTGAGAGTCAGCACCTTCAGGGGAGGGGAAACCCACCGTACCCCAGTGAGAGTCAGCACCTTCAGGGGAGATAAACCCACCGTACCCCAGTGAGAGTCAGCACCTTCAGGGGAGATAAACCCACCGTACCCCAGTGAGAATCAGCACCTTCAGGGGAGATAAACCCACCGTACCCCAGTGAGTCAGCACCTTCAGGGGAGGGTAAACCCACCGTACCCCAGTGAGAGTCAGCACCTTCAGGGGAGATAAACCCACCGTACCCCAGTGAGAGTCAGCACCTTCAGGAAAGGGTAAACCCACCGTACACCAGTGAGGGTCAGCACCTTCAGGGGAGATAAACCCACCGTACCCCAGTGAGAGTCAGCACCTTCAGGGGAGATAAACCCACCATACCCCAGTGAGAGTCAGCACCTTCAGGGGAGGGTAAACCCACCGTACCCCAGTGAGTCAGCACCTTCAGGGGAGATAAACCCACCGTACCCCAGTGAGAGTCAGCACCTTCAGGGGAGGGTAAACCCACCGTACCCCAGTGAGAGTCAGCACCTTCATGGGGATAAACCCACTGTACCCCAGTGAAAGTCAGCACCTTCAGGGGAGGGTAAACCCACCATGCGCCAGTGAGAGTCAGCACCTTCAGGGGAAGGTAAACCCACCGTACCCCAGTGAGAGTCAGCACCTTCAGGGGAGGGTAAACCCACCGTACCCCAGTGAGAGTCAGCACCTTCAGGGGAGGGGAAACCCACCGTACCCCAGTGAGAGTCAGCACCTTCAGGGGAGATAAACCCACCGTACCCCAGTGAGAGTCAGCACCTTCAGGGGAGATAAACCCACCGTACCCCAGTGAGAATCAGCACCTTCAGGGGAGATAAACCCACCGTACCCCAGTGAGTCAGCACCTTCAGGGGAGGGTAAACCCACCGTACCCCAGTGAGAGTCAGCACCTTCAGGGGAGATAAACCCACCGTACCCCAGTGAGAGTCAGCACCTTCAGGAAAGGGTAAACCCACCGTACACCAGTGAGGGTCAGCACCTTCAGGGGAGATAAACCCACCGTACCCCAGTGAGAGTCAGCACCTTGAGGGGAGATAAACCCACCATACCCCAGTGAGAGTCAGCACCTTCAGGGGAGGGTAAACCCACCGTACCCCAGTGAGAGTCAGCACCTTCAGGGGAGGGTAAACCCACCGTACCCCAGTGAGGGTCAGCACCTTCAGGGGAGGATAAACCCACCGTACCCCAGTGAGGTCAGCACCTTCAGGGGAGATGAACCCACCGTACCCCAGTGAGAGTCAGCACCTTCAGGGGAGAGAAACCCACTGTACCCCAGTGAGAGTCAGCACCTTCAGGGGAGATAAACCCACCGTACCCCAGTGAGAGTCAGCACCTTCAGGGGAGAAAAAACCCACCGTACCCCAGTGAGAGTCAGCACCTTCAGGGGAGATAAACCCACCGTACCCCAGTGAGAGTCAGCACCTTCAGGGGAGATAAACCCACCGTACCCCAGTGAGAGTCAGCACCTTCAGGGGAGGGTAAACCCACCGTACCCCAGTGAGAGTCAGCACCTTCAGGGGAGATAAACCCACCGTAGCCCAGTGAGAGTCAGCACCTTCAGGGGAGGGTAAACCCACCGTACCCCAGTGAGAGTCAGCACCTCCAGGGGAGATAAACCCACCGTACCCCAGTGAGTCAGCACCTTCAGGGGAGATAAACCCACCGTACCCCAGTGAGTCAGCACCTTCAGGGGAGATAAACTCACCGTACCCCAGTGAGTCAGCACCTTCAGGGGAGATAAACCCACCATACCCGAGTGAGTGTCAGCACCTTCAGGGGAGATAAACCCACCATACCCCAGTGAGTCAGCACCTTCAGGGGAGATAAACCCACCGTACCCCAGTGAGAGTCAGCACCTTCAGGGGAGATAAACCCACCGTACCCCAGTGAGAGTCAGCACCTTCAGGGGAGATAAACCCACCGTACCCCAGTGAGTCAGCACCTTCAGGGGAGATAAACCCACCGTACCCCAGTGAGAGTCAGCACCTTCAGGGGAGATAAACCCACCGTACCCCAGTGAGGGTCAGCACCTTCAGGGGAGGGTAAACCCACCGTACCCCAGTGAGAGTCAGCACCTTCAGGGGAGGGTAAACCCACCGTACCCCAGTGAGAGTCAGCACCTTCAGGGGAGGGTAAACACACCGTACCCCAGTGAGGGTCAGCACCTTCAGGGGAGATAAACCCACCGTACCCCAGTGAGAGTCAGCACCTTCAGGGGAGATAAACCCACCGTACCCCAGTGAGAGTCAGCAACTTCAGGGGAGGATAAACCCACCGTACCCCAGTGAGTGTCAGCACCTTCAGCGGACGATTAACCCACCGTACCCCAGTGAGAGTCAGCACCTTCAGGGGAGGGTAAACCGACCGTACCCCAGTGAGAGTCAGCACCTTCAGGGGAGGGTAAACCCACCGTACCCCAGTGAGAGTCAGCACCTTCAGGGGAGGGTATACCCACCGTACCCCAGTGAGAGTCAGCACCTTCAGGGGAGATAAACCCACCGTACCCCAGTGAGAGTCAGCACCTTCAGGGGAGATAAACCCACCGTACCCCAGTGAGAGTCAGCACCTTCAGAGGAGATAAACCCACCGTACCCCAGTGAGAGTCAGCACCTTCAGGGGAGGGTAAACCCACCGTACCCCAGTGAGAGTCAGCACCTTCAGGGGAGATAAACCCACCGTACCCCAGTGAGAGTCAGCACCTTCAGGGGAGATAAACCCACCGTACCCCAGTGAGAATCAGCACCTTCAGGGGAGATAAACCCACCGTACCCCAGTGAGTCAGCACCTTCAGGGGAGGGTAAACCCACCGTACCCCAGTGAGAGTCAGCACCTTCAGGGGAGATAAACCCACCGTACCCCAGTGAGAGTCAGCACCTTCAGGAAAGGGTAAACCCACCGTACACCAGTGAGGGTCAGCACCTTCAGGGGAGATAAACCCACCGTACCCCAGTGAGAGTCAGCACCTTCAGGGGAGATAAACCCACCATACCCCAGTGAGAGTCAGCACCTTCAGGGGAGGGTAAACCCACCGTACCCCAGTGAGTCAGCACCTTCAGGGGAGATAAACCCACCGTACCCCAGTGAGAGTCAGCACCTTCAGGGGAGGGTAAACCCACCGTACCCCAGTGAGAGTCAGCACCTTCATGGGGATAAACCCACTGTACCCCAGTGAAAGTCAGCACCTTCAGGGGAGGGTAAACCCACCATACGCCAGTGAGAGTCAGCACCTTCAGGGGAAGGTAAACCCACCGTACCCCAGTGAGAGTCAGCACCTTCAGGGGAGGGTAAACCCACCGTACCCCAGTGAGAGTCAGCACCTTCAGGGGAGGGGAAACCCACCGTACCCCAGTGAGAGTCAGCACCTTCAGGGGAGATAAACCCACCGTACCCCAGTGAGAGTCAGCACCTTCAGGGGAGATAAACCCACCGTACCCCAGTGAGAATCAGCACCTTCAGGGGAGATAAACCCACCGTACCCCAGTGAGTCAGCACCTTCAGGGGAGGGTAAACCCACCGTACCCCAGTGAGAGTCAGCACCTTCAGGAAAGGGTAAACCCACCGTACACCAGTGAGGGTCAGCACCTTCAGGGGAGATAAACCCACCGTACCCCAGTGAGAGTCAGCACCTTCAGGGGAGATAAACCCACCATACCCCAGTGAGAGTCAGCACCTTCAGGGGAGGGTAAACCCACCGTACCCCAGTGAGAGTCAGCACCTTCAGGGGAGGGTAAACCCACCGTACCCCAGTGAGGGTCAGCACCTTCAGGGGAGGATAAACCCACCGTACCCCAGTGAGGTCAGCACCTTCAGGGGAGATGAACCCACCGTACCCCAGTGAGAGTCAGCACCTTCAGGGGAGAGAAACCCACTGTACCCCAGTGAGAGTCAGCACCTTCAGGGGAGATAAACCCACCGTACCCCAGTGAGAGTCAGCACCTTCAGGGGAGAAAAAACCCACCGTACCCCAGTGAGAGTCAGCACCTTCAGGGGAGATAAACCCACCGTACCCCAGTGAGAGTCAGCACCTTCAGGGGAGATAAACCCACCGTACCCCAGTGAGAGTCAGCACCTTCAGGGGAGGGTAAACCCACCGTACCCCAGTGAGAGTCAGCACCTTCAGGGGAGATAAACCCACCGTACCCCAGTGAGAGTCAGCACCTTCAGGGGAGGGTAAACCCACCGTACCCCAGTGAGAGTCAGCACCTCCAGGGGAGATAAACCCACCGTACCCCAGTGAGTCAGCACCTTCAGGGGAGATAAACCCACCGTACCCCAGTGAGTCAGCACCTTCAGGGGAGATAAACTCACCGCACCCCAGTGAGTCAGCACCTTCAGGGGAGATAAACCCACCATACCCGAGTGAGTGTCAGCACCTTCAGGGGAGATAAACCCACCATACCCCAGTGAGTCAGCACCTTCAGGGGAGATAAACCCACCGTACCCCAGTGAGAGTCAGCACCTTCAGGGGAGATAAACCCACCGTACCCCAGTGAGAGTCAGCACCTTCAGGGGAGATAAACCCACCGTACCCCAGTGAGTCAGCACCTTCAGGGGAGATAAACCCACCGTACCCCAGTGAGAGTCAGCACCTTCAGGGGAGATAAACCCACCGTACCCCAGTGAGGGTCAGCACCTTCAGGGGAGGGTAAACCCACCGTACCCCAGTGAGAGTCAGCACCTTCAGGGGAGGGTAAACCCACCGTACCCCAGTGAGAGTCAGCACCTTCAGGGGAGGGTAAACACACCGTACCCCAGTGAGGGTCAGCACCTTCAGGGGAGATAAACCCACCGTACCCCAGTGAGAGTCAGCACCTTCAGGGGAGATAAACCCACCGTACCCCAGTGAGAGTCAGCAACTTCAGGGGAGGATAAACCCACCGTACCCCAGTGAGTGTCAGCACCTTCAGCGGAGGATAAACCCACCGTACCCCAGTGAGAGTCAGCACCTTCAGGGGAGGGTAAACCGACCGTACCCCAGTGAGAGTCAGCACCTTCAGGGGAGGGTAAACCCACCGTACCCCAGTGAGAGTCAGCACCTTCAGGGGAGGGTATACCCACCGTACCCCAGTGAGAGTCAGCACCTTCAGGGGAGATAAACCCACCGTACCCCAGTGAGAGTCAGCACCTTCAGGGGAGATAAACCCACCGTACCCCAGTGAGAGTCAGCACCTTCAGAGGAGATAAACCCACCGTACCCCAGTGAGAGTCAGCACCTTCAGGGGAGGGTAAACCCACTGTACCCCAGTGAGAGTCAGCACCTTCAGGGGAGATAAACCCACCGTACCCCAGTGAGAGTCAGCACCTTCAGGGGAGATAAACCCACCGTACCCCAGTGAGAGTCAGCACCTTCAGGGGAGGGTAAATCCACCGTATCCCAGTGAGAGTCAGCACCTTCAGGGGAGGGTAAACCCAACGTACCCCAGTGAGAGTCAGCACCTTCAGGGGAGGGTAAACCCACCGTACCCCAATGAGAGTCAGCCCGTTCAGGGGAGGGTAAACCCACCGTACCCCAGTGAGTCAGCACCTTCAGGGGAGGGTAAACCCACCGTACCCCAGTGAGAGTCAGCACCTTCATGGGAGATAAACCCACCGTACCCCAGTGTGACTCAGCACCTTCAGGGGAGGGTAAACCCACCGTACCCCAGTGAGAGTCAGCACCTCCAGGGGAGATAAACCCACCGTACCCCAGTGAGTCAGCACCTTCAGGGGAGATAAACCCACCATACCCCAGTGAGAGTCAGCACCTTCAGGGGAGATAAATCCACCATACGCCAGTGAGTCAGCACCTTCAGGGGAGATAAACCCACCGTACCCCAGTGAGAGTCAGCACCTTCAGGGGAGATAAACCCACCGTACCCCAGTGAGAGTCAGCACCTTCAGGGGAGGGCAAACCCACCGTACCCCAGTGAGAGTCAGCACCTTCAGGGGAGGGTAAACACACCGTACCCCAGTGAGGGTCAGCACCTTCAGGGGAGATAAACCCACCGTACCCCAGTGAGAGTCAGCACCTTTAGGGGAGATAAACCCACCGTACCCCAGTGAGAGTCAGCACCTTCAGGGGAGGATAAACCCACCGTACCCCAGTGAGAGTCAGCACCTTCAGGGGAGGATAAACCCACCGTACCCCAGTGAGAGTCAGCACCTTCAGGGGAGGGTAAACCCACCGTACCCCAGTGAGAGTCAGCACCTTCAGGGGAGGGTAAACCCACCGTACCCCAGTGAGAGTCAGCACCTTCAGGGGAGGGTATACCCACTGTACTCCAGTGAGAGTCAGTACCTTCAGGGGAGATAAACCCACCGTACCCCAGTGAGAGTCAGCACCTTCAGGGGAGATAAACCCACCGTACCCCAGTGAGAGTCAGCACCTTCAGGGGAGGGTAAACCAACTGTACCCCAGTGAGAGTCAGCACCTTCAGGGGAGGGTAAACCCACCGTACCCCAGTGAGAGTCAGCACCTTCAGGGGAGATAAACCCAACGTACCCCAGTGAGAGTCAGCACCTTCAGGGGAGATAAACCCACCGTACCCCAGTGAGAGTCAGCACCTTCAGGGGAGGGTAAACCCACCGTATCCCAGTGAGAGTCAGCACCTTCAGGGGAGGGGAAACCCACCGTACCCCAGTGAGAGTCAGCACCTTCAGGGGAGATAAACCCACCGTACCCCAGTGAGAATCAGCACCTTCAGGGGAGATAAACCCACCGTACCCCAGTGAGAGTCAGCACCTTCAGGGGAGGGTAAACCCACCGTACCCCAGTGAGAGTCAGCACCTTCAGGGGAGGGTATACCCACCGTACCCCAGTGAGAGTCAGCACCTTCAGGGGAGATAAACCCACCGTACCCCAGTGAGAGTCAGCACCTTCAGGGGAGGGTAAACCCACTGTACTCCAGTGAGAGTCAGCACCTTCAGGGGAGATAAATCCACCATACCCCAGTGAGTCAGCACCTTCAGGGGAGATAAACCCACCGTACCCCAGTGAGAGTCAGCACCTTCAGGGGAGATAAACCCACCGTACCCCAGTGAGAGTCAGCACCTTCAGGGGAGGGTAAACCCACCGTACCCCAGTGAGAGTCAGCACCTTCAGGGGAGGGTAAACCCACCGTACCCCAGTGAGAGACAGCACCTTCAGGGGAGATAAACCCACCGTACCCCAGTGAGAGTCAGCACCTTCAGGGGAGGGTAAACCCACCGTACCCCAGTGAGAGTCAGCACCTTCAGGGGAGGGTAAACACACCGTACCCCAGTGAGGGTCAGCACCTTCAGGGGAGATAAACCCACCGTACCCCAGTGAGAGTCAGCACCTTTAGGGGAGATAAACCCACCGTACCCCAGTGAGAGTCAGCACCTTCAGGGGAGGATAAACCCACCGTACCCCAGTGAGAGTCAGCACCTTCAGGGGAGGATAAACCCACCGTACCCCAGTGAGAGTCAGTACCTTCAGGGGAGATAAACCCACCGTACCCCAGTGAGAGTCAGCACCTTCAGGGGAGATAAACCCACCGTACCCCAGTGAGACTCAGCACCTTCAGGGGAGGGTAAACCAACTGTACCCCAGTGAGAGTCAGCACCTTCAGGGAAGGGTAAACCCACCGTACCCCAGTGAGAGTCAGCACCTTCAGAGGAGGGTAAACCCACCGTATCCCAGTGAGAGTCAGCACCTTCAGGGGAGATAAACCCACCGTACCCCAGTGAGAGTCAGCACCTTCAGGGGAGATAAACCCACCGTACCCCAGTGAGAGTCAGCACCTTCAGGGGAGGGTAAACCCACCGTATCCCAGTGAGAGTCAGCACCTTCAGGGGAGGGTAAACCCACCGTACCCCAATGAGAGTCAGCCCCTTCAGGGGAGGGTAAACCCACCGTACCCCAGAGAGTCAGCACCTTCAGGGGAGGGTAAACCCACCGTACCCCAGTGAGTCAGCACCTTCAGGGGAGATAAACCCACCGTACCCCAGTGAGTCAGCACCTTCAGGGGAGATAAACCCACCGTACCCCAGTGAGAGTCAGCACCTTCAGGGGAGGGTAAACCCACCGTACCCCAGTGAGAGTCAGCACCTTCATGGGGATAAACCCACTGTACCCCAGTGAGAGTCAGCACCTTCAGGGTAGGGTAAACCCACCGTACCCCAGTGAGAGTCAGCACCTTCAGGGGAAGGTAAACCCACCGTACCCCAGTGAGAGTCATCACCTTCAGGGGAGGGTAAACCCACCGTACACCAGTGAGAGTCAGCACCTTCAGGGGAGGGGAAACCCACCGTACCCCAGTGAGAGTCAGCACCTTCAGGGGAGATAAACCCACCGTACCCCAGTGAGAGTCAGCACCTTCAGGGGAGATAAACCCACCGTACCCCAGTGAGAGTCAGCACCTTCAGGGGAGATAAACCCACCGTACCCCAGTGAGTCAGCACCTTCAGGGGAGGGTAAACCCACCGTACCCCAGTGAGAGTCAGCACCTTCAGGGGAGATAAACCCACCGTACCCCAGTGAGAGTCAGCACCTTCAGGAAAGGGTAAACCCACCGTACACCAGTGAGGGTCAGCACCTTCAGGGGAGATAAACCCACCGTACCCCAGTGAGAGTCAGCACCTTCAGGGGAGATAAACCCACCGTACCCCAGTGAGAGTCAGTACCTTCAGGGGGAATAAACCCACCGTACCCCAGTAAGAGTCAGCACCTTCAGGGGAGGGTAAACCCACCGTACCCCAGTGAGAGTCAGCACCTTCAGGGGAGGGTAAACCCACCGTACCCCAGTGAGAGTCAGCACCTTCAGGGGAGGGTAAACCCACTGTACCCCAGTGAGAGTCAGCACCTTCAGGGGAGATAAACCCACCGTACCCCAGTGAGAGTCAGCACCTTCAGGGGAGGGTATACCCACTGTACTCTAGTGAGAGTCAGCACCTTCAGGGGAGATAAACCCACCGTACCCCAGTGAGAGTCAGCACCTTCAGAGGAGATAAACCCACCGTACCCCAGTGAGAGTCAGCACCTTCAGGGGAGGGTAAACCCACTGTACCCCAGTGAGAGTCAGCACCTTCAGGGGAGATAAACCCACCGTACCCCAGTGAGAGTCAGCACCTTCAGGGGAGATAAACCCACCGTACCCCAGTGAGAGTCAGCACCTTCAGGGGAGGGTAAATCCACCGTATCCCAGTGAGAGTCAGCACCTTCAGGGGAGGGTAAACCCAACGTACCCCAGTGAGAGTCAGCACCTTCAGGGGAGGGTAAACCCACCGTACCCCAATCAGAGTCAGCCCCTTCAGGGGAGGGTAAACCCACCGTACCCCAGTGAGAGTCAGCACCTTCAGGGGAGGGTAAACCCACCGTACCCCAGTGAGAGTCAGCACCTTCAGGGGAGATAAATCCACCATACCCCAGTGAGTCAGCACCTTCAGGGGAGATAAACCCACCGTACCCCAGTGAGAGTCAGCACCTTCAGGGGAGATAAACCCACCGTACCCCAGTGAGAGTCAGCACCTTCAGGGGAGGGTAAACCCACCGTACCCCAGTGAGAGTCAGCACCTTCAGGGGAGGGTAAACACACCGTACCCCAGTGAGGGTCAGCACCTTCAGGGGAGATAAACCCACCGTACCCCAGTGAGAGTCAGCACCTTTAGGGGAGATAAACCCACCGTACCCCAGTGAGAGTCAGCACCTTCAGGGGAGGATAAACCCACCGTACCCCAGTGAGAGTCAGCACCTTCAGGGGAGGATAAACCCACCGTACCCCAGTGAGAGTCAGCACCTTCAGGGGAGGGTAAACCCACCGTACCCCAGTGAGAGTCAGCACCTTCAGGGGAGGGTAAACCCACCGTACCCCAGTGAGAGTCAGCACCTTCAGGGGAGGGTATACCCACTGTACTCCAGTGAGAGTCAGTACCTTCAGGGGAGATAAACCCACCGTACCCCAGTGAGAGTCAGCACCTTCAGGGGAGATAAACCCACCGTACCCCAGTGAGAGTCAGCACCTTCAGGGGAGGGTAAACCAACTGTACCCCAGTGAGAGTCAGCACCTTCAGGGGAGGGTAAACCCACCGTACCCCAGTGAGAGTCAGCACCTTCAGGGGAGATAAACCCAACGTACCCCAGTGAGAGTCAGCACCTTCAGGGGAGATAAACCCACTGTACCCCAGTGAGAGTCAGCACCTTCAGGGGAGGGTAAACCCACCGTATCCCAGTGAGAGTCAGCACCTTCAGGGGAGGGAAAACCCACCGTACCCCAATGAGAGTCAGCCCCTTCAGGGGAGGGTAAACCCACCGTACCCCAGAGATTCAGCACCTTCAGGGGAGGGTAAACCCACCGTACCCCAGTGAGTCAGCACCTTCAGGGGAGGGGAAACCCACCGTACCCCAGTGAGAGTCAGCACCTTCAGGGGAGATAAACCCACCGTACCCCAGTGAGAGTCAGCACCTTCAGGGGAGATAAACCCACCGTACCCCAGTGAGAGTCAGCACCTTCAGGGGAGATAAACCCACCGTACCCCAGTGAGTCAGCACCTTCAGGGGAGGGTAAACCCACCGTACCCCAGTGAGAGTCAGCACCTTCAGGGGAGATAAACCCACCGTACCCCAGTGAGAGTCAGCACCTTCAGGAAAGGGTAAACCCACCGTACACCAGTGAGGGTCAGCACCTTCAGGGGAGATAAACCCACCGTACCCCAGTGAGAGTCAGCACCTTCAGGGGAGATAAACCCAGCGTACCCCAGTGAGAGTCAGTACTTTCAGGGGGAATAAACCCACCGTACCCCAGTGAGAGTCAGCACCTTCAGGGGAGGGTAAACCCACCGTACCCCAGTGAGAGTCAGCACCTTCAGGGGAGGGTAAACCCACCGTACCCCAGTGAGTCAGCACCTTCAGGGGAGGGTAAACCCACCGTACCCCAGTGAGAGTCAGCACCTTCAGGGGAGATAAACCCACCGTACCCCAATGTGAGTCAGCACCTTCAGGGGAGGGTAAACCCACCGTACCCCAGTGAGAGTCAGCACCTCCAGGGGAGATAAACCCACCGTACCCCAGTGAGTCAGCACCTTCAGGGGAGATAAACCCACCGTACCCCAGTGAGTCAGCACCTTCAGGGGAGATAAACTCACCGTACCCCTGTGAGTCAGCACCTTCAGGGGAGATAAACCCACCATACCCGTGTGAGAGTCAGCACCTTCAGGGGAGATAAACCCACCATACCCCAGTGAGTCAGCACCTTCAGGGGAGATAAACCCACCGTACCCCAGTGAGAGTAAGCACCTTCAGGGGAGATAAACCCACCGTACCCCAGTGAGGGTCAGCACCTTCAGGGGAGGGTAAATCCACCGTACCCCAGTGAGAGTCAGCACCTTCAGGGGAGGGTAAACCCACCGTACCCCAGTGAGAGTCAGCACCTTCAGGGGAGGGTAAACACACCGTACCCCAGTAAGGGTCAGCACCTTCAGGGGAGATAAACCCACCGTACCCCAGTGAGAGTCAGCACCTTCAGGGGAGATAAACCCACCGTACCCCAGTGAGAGTCAGCAACTTCAGGGGAGGATAAACCCACCGTACCCCAGTGAGAGTCAGCACCTTCAGGGGAGATAAACCCACCGGACCCCAGTGAGAGTCAGCACCTTCAGGGGAGGGTATACCCACTGTACTCTAGTGAGAGTCAGCACCTTCAGGGGAGATAAACCCACCGTACCCCAGTGAGAGTCAGCACCTTCAGAGGAGATAAACCCACCGTACCCCAGTGAGAGTCAGCACCTTCAGGGGAGGGTAAACCCACTGTACCCCAGTGAGAGTCAGCACCTTCAGTGGAGGGTAAACCCACCGTACCCCAGTGAGAGTCAGCACCTTCAGGGGAGATAAACCCAACGTACCCCAGTGAGAGTCAGCACCTTCAGGGGAGGGTAAACCCACCGTATCCCAGTGAGAGTCAGCCCCTTCAGGGGAGGGTAAACCCACCGTACCCCAGAGAGTCAGCACCTTCAGGGGAGGGTAAACCCACCGTACCCCAGAGAGTCAGCACCTTCAGGGGAGGGTAAACCCACTGTACCCCAGTGAGAGTCAGCACCTTCAGTGGAGGGTAAACCCACCGTACCCCAGTGAGAGTCAGCACCTTCAGGGGAGATAAACCCACCGTACCCCAGTGAGAGTCAGCACCTTCAGAGGAGATAAACACACCGTACCCCAGTGAGAGTCAGCACCTTCAGGGGAGGGTAAACCCACTGTACCCCAGTGAGAGTCAGCACCTTCAGGGGAGATAAACCCACCATACCCCAGTGAGAGTCAGCACCTTCAGGGGAGATAAACCCACCGTACCCCAGTGAGAGTCAGCACCTTCAGGGGAGGGTAAATCCACCGTATCCCAGTGAGAGTCAGCACCTTCAGGGGAGGGTAAACCCAACGTACCCCAGTGAGAGTCAGCACCTTCAGGGGAGGGTAAACCCACCGTACCCCAATGAGAGTCAGCCCCTTCAGGGGAGGGTAAACCCACCGTACGCCAGTGAGTCAGCACCTTCAGGGGAGGGTAAACCCACCGTACCCCAGTGAGAGTCAGCACCTTCAGGGGAGATAAACCCACCGTACCCCAGTGAGTCAGCACCTTCAGGGGAGATAAACCCACCATACCCCAGTGAGAGTCAGCACCTTCAGGGGAGATAAATCCACCATACCCCAGTGAGTCAGCACCTTCAGGGGAGATAAACCCACCGTACCCCAGTGAGAGTCAGCACCTTCAGGGGAGATAAACCCACCGTACCCCAGTGAGAGTCAGCACCTTCAGGGGAGGGTAAACCCACCGTACCCCAGTGAGAGTCAGCACCTTCAGGGGAGGGTAAACACACCGTACCCCAGTGAGGGTCAGCACCTTCAGGGGAGATAAACCCACCGTACCCCAGTGAGAGTCAGCACCTTTAGGGGAGATAAACCCACCGTACCCCAGTGAGAGTCAGCACCTTCAGGGGAGGATAAACCCACCGTACCCCAGTGAGAGTCAGCACCTTCAGGGGAGGATAAACCCACCGTACCCCAGTGAGAGTCAGCACCTTCAGGGGAGGGTAAACCCACCGGACCCCAGTGAGAGTCAGCACCTTCAGGGGAGGGTAAACCCACCGTACCCCAGTGAGAGTCAGCACCTCAGGGGAGGGTATACCCACTGTACTCCAGTGAGAGTCAGTACCTTCAGGGGAGATAAACCAACCGTACCCCAGTGAGAGTCAGCACCTTCAGGGGAGATAAACCCACCGTACCCCAGTGAGAGTCAGCACCTTCAGGGGAGGGTAAACCAACTGTACCCCAGTGAGAGTCAGCACCTTCAGGGGAGGGTAAACCCACCGTACCCCAGTGAGAGTCAGCACCTTCAGGGGAGATAAACCCAACGTACCCCAGTGAGAGTCAGCACCTTCAGGGGAGATAAACCCACCGTACCCCAGTGAGAGTCAGCACCTTCAGGGGAGGGTAAACCCACCGTATCCCAGTGAGAGTCAGCACCTTCAGGGGAGGGTAAACCCACCGTACCCCAATGAGAGTCAGCCCCTTCAGGGGAGGGTAAACCCACCGTACCCCAGAGAGTCAGCACCTTCAGGGGAGGGTACACCCACCGTACCCCAGTGAGTCAGCACCTTCAGGGGAGATAAACCCACCGTACCCCAGTGAGTCAGCACCTTCAGGGGAGATAAACCCACCGTACCCCAGTGAGAGTCAGCACCTTCAGGGGAGGGTAAACCCACCGTACCCCAGTGAGAGTCAGCACCTTCAGGGGAGATAAACCCACCGTACCCCAGTGAGTCAGCACCTTCAGGGGAGGGGAAACCCACCGTACCCCAGTGAGAGTCAGCACCTTCAGGGGAGATAAACCCACCGTACCCCAGTGAGAGTCAGCACCTTCAGGGGAGATAAACCCACCGTACCCCAGTGAGAGTCAGCACCTTCAGGGGAGATAAACCCACCGTACCCCAGTGAGTCAGCACCTTCAGGGGTGGGTAAACCCACCGTACCCCAGTGAGAGTCAGCACCTTCAGGGGAGAGAAACCCACCGTACCCCAGTGAGAGTCAGCACCTTCAGGAAAGGGTAAACCCACCGTACACCAGTGAGGGTCAGCACCTTCAGGGGAGATAAACCCACCGTACCCCAGTGAGAGTCAGCACCTTCAGGGGAGATAAACCCACCGTACCCCAGTGAGAGTCAGTACCTTCAGGGGGAATAAACCCACCGTACCCCAGTGAGAGTCAGCACCTTCAGGGGAGATAAACCCACCGGACCCCAGTGAGAGTCAGCACCTTCAGGGGAGGGTAAACCCACCGTACCCCAGTGAGAGTCAGCACCTTCAGGGGAGATAAACCCAACGTACCCCAGTGAGAGTCAGCACCTTCAGGGGAGATAAACCCACCGTACCCCAGTGAGAGTCAGCACCTTCAGGGGAGGGTAAACCCACCGTATCCCAGTGAGAGTCTGCACCTTCAGGGGAGGGTAAACCCACCGTACCCCAATGAGAGTCAGCCCCTTCAGGGGAGGGTAAACCCACCGTACCCCAGAGAGTCAGCACCTTCAGGGGAGGGTAAACCCACCGTACCCCAGTGAGTCAGCACCTTCAGGGGAGATAAACCCACCGTACCCCAGTGAGTCAGCACCTTCAGGGGAGATAAACCCACCGTACCCCAGTGAGAGTCAGCACCTTCAGGGGAGGGTAAACCCACCGTACCCCAGTGAGAGTCAGCACCTTCAGGGGAGATAAACCCACCGTACCCCAGTGAGTCAGCACCTTCAGGGGAGGGGAAACCCACCGTACCCCAGTGAGGGTCAGCACCTTCAGGGGAGATAAACCCACCGTACCCCAGTGAGAGTCAGCACCTTCAGGGGAGGGTATACCCACTGTACTCCAGTGAGAGTCAGCACCTTCAGGGGAGATAAACCCACCGTACCCCAGTGAGAGTCAGCACCTTCAGGGGAGGGTAAACCAACTGTACCCCAGTGAGAGTCAGCACCTTCAGGGGAGGGTAAACCCACCGTACCCCAGTGAGAGTCAGCACCTTCAGGGGAGATAAACCCACCGTACCCCAGAGAGTCAGCACCTTCAGGGGAGGATAAACCCACCGTACCCCAGTGAGAGTCAGCACCTTCAGGGGAGATAAACCCACCGTACCCCAGAGAGTCAGCACCTTCAGGGGAGGGTAAACCCACCGTACCCCAGTGAGAGTCAGCACCTTCAGGGGAGGGTAAACCCACCGTACCCCAGTGAGTCAGCACCTTCAGGGGAGATAAACCCACCATACCCCAGTGAGAGTCAGCACCTTCAGGGGAGATAAACCCACCGTACCCCAGTGAGAGTCAGCACCTTCAGGGGAGGGGAAACCCACCGTACCCCAGTGAGAGTCAGCACCTTCAGGGCAGGGTAAACCCAACGTACCCCAGTGAGAGTCAGCACCTTCAGGGGAGGGTATACCCACTGTACTCCAGTGAGAGTCAGCACCTTCAGGGGAGATAAACCCACCGTACCCCAGTGAGAGTCAGCACCTTCAGGGGAGATAAACCCACCGTACCCCAGTGAGAGTCAGCACCTTCAGGGGAGGGTAAACCCACTGTACCCCAGTGAGAGTCAGCAACTTCAGGGGAGATAAACCCAACGTACCCTAGTGAGAGTCAGCACCTTCAGGGGAGATAAACCCACCGTACCCCAGTGAGAGTCAGCACCTTCAGGGGAGGATAAACCCACCGTATCCCAGTGAGAGTCAGCACCTTCAGGGGAGGGTAAACCCAGCGTACCCCAATGAGAGTCAGCCCCTTCAGGGGAGGGTAAACCCACCGTACCCCAGAGAGTCAGCACCTTCAGGGGAGGGTAAACCCACCGTACCCCAGTGAGTCAGCACCTTCAGGAGAGATAAACCAACCGTACCCCAGTGAGTCAGCACCTTCAGGGGAGATAAACCCACCGTACCCCAGTGAGAGTCAGCACCTTCAGGGGAGGGTAAACCCACCGTACCCCAGTGAGAGTCAGCACCTTCATGGGGATAAACCCACTGTACCCCAGTGAAAGTCAGCACCTTCAGGGGAGGGTAAACCCACCATACGCCAGTGAGAGTCAGCACCTTCAGGGGAAGGTAAACCCACCGTACCCCAGTGAGAGTCAGCACCTTCAGGGGAGGGTAAACCCACCGTACCCCAGTGAGAGTCAGCACCTTCAGGGGAGGGGAAACCCACCGTACCCCAGTGAGAGTCAGCACCTTCAGGGGAGATAAACCCACCGTACCCCAGTGAGAGTCAGCACCTTCAGGGGAGATAAACCCACCGTACCCCAGTGAGAATCAGCACCTTCAGGGGAGATAAACCCACCGTACCCCAGTGAGTCAGCACCTTCAGGGGAGGGTAAACCCACCGTACCCCAGTGAGAGTCAGCACCTTCAGGGGAGATAAACCCACCGTACCCCAGTGAGAGTCAGCACCTTCAGGAAAGGGTAAACCCACCGTACACCAGTGAGGGTCAGCACCTTCAGGGGAGATAAACCCACCGTACCCCAGTGAGAGTCAGCACCTTCAGGGGAGATAAACCCACCATACCCCAGTGAGAGTCAGCACCTTCAGGGGAGGGTAAACCCACCGTACCCCAGTGAGAGTCAGCACCTTCAGGGGAGGGTAAACCCACCGTACCCCAGTGAGGGTCAGCACCTTCAGGGGAGGATAAACCCACCGTACCCCAGTGAGGTCAGCACCTTCAGGGGAGATGAACCCACCGTACCCCAGTGAGAGTCAGCACCTTCAGGGGAGAGAAACCCACTGTACCCCAGTGAGAGTCAGCACCTTCAGGGGAGATAAACCCACCGTACCCCAGTGAGAGTCAGCACCTTCAGGGGAGAAAAAACCCACCGTACCCCAGTGAGAGTCAGCACCTTCAGGGGAGATAAACCCACCGTACCCCAGTGAGAGTCAGCACCTTCAGGGGAGATAAACCCACCGTACCCCAGTGAGAGTCAGCACCTTCAGGGGAGGGTAAACCCACCGTACCCCAGTGAGAGTCAGCACCTTCAGGGGAGATAAACCCACCGTACCCCAGTGAGAGTCAGCACCTTCAGGGGAGGGTAAACCCACCGTACCCCAGTGAGAGTCAGCACCTCCAGGGGAGATAAACCCACCGTACCCCAGTGAGTCAGCACCTTCAGGGGAGATAAACCCACCGTACCCCAGTGAGTCAGCACCTTCAGGGGAGATAAACTCACCGTACCCCAGTGAGTCAGCACCTTCAGGGGAGATAAACCCACCATACCCGAGTGAGTGTCAGCACCTTCAGGGGAGATAAACCCACCATACCCCAGTGAGTCAGCACCTTCAGGGGAGATAAACCCACCGTACCCCAGTGAGAGTCAGCACCTTCAGGGGAGATAAACCCACCGTACCCCAGTGAGAGTCAGCACCTTCAGGGGAGATAAACCCACCGTACCCCAGTGAGTCAGCACCTTCAGGGGAGATAAACCCACCGTACCCCAGTGAGAGTCAGCACCTTCAGGGGAGATAAACCCACCGTACCCCAGTGAGGGTCAGCACCTTCAGGGGAGGGTAAACCCACCGTACCCCAGTGAGAGTCAGCACCTTCAGGGGAGGGTAAACCCACCGTACCCCAGTGAGAGTCAGCACCTTCAGGGGAGGGTAAACACACCGTACCCCAGTGAGGGTCAGCACCTTCAGGGGAGATAAACCCACCGTACCCCAGTGAGAGTCAGCACCTTCAGGGGAGATAAACCCACCGTACCCCAGTGAGAGTCAGCAACTTCAGGGGAGGATAAACCCACCGTACCCCAGTGAGTGTCAGCACCTTCAGCGGAGGATAAACCCACCGTACCCCAGTGAGAGTCAGCACCTTCAGGGGAGGGTAAACCGACCGTACCCCAGTGAGAGTCAGCACCTTCAGGGGAGGGTAAACCCACCGTACCCCAGTGAGAGTCAGCACCTTCAGGGGAGGGTATACCCACCGTACCCCAGTGAGAGTCAGGACCTTCAGGGGAGATAAACCCACCGTACCCCAGTGAGAGTCAGCACCTTCAGGGGAGATAAACCCACCGTACCCCAGTGAGAGTCAGCACCTTCAGAGGAGATAAACCCACCGTACCCCAGTGAGAGTCAGCACCTTCAGGGGAGGGTAAACCCACTGTACCCCAGTGAGAGTCAGCACCTTCAGGGGAGATAAACCCACCGTACCCCAGTGAGAGTCAGCACCTTCAGGGGAGATAAACCCACCGTACCCCAGTGAGAGTCAGCACCTTCAGGGGAGGGTAAATCCACCGTATCCCAGTGAGAGTCAGCACCTTCAGGGGAGGGTAAACCCAACGTACCCCAGTGAGAGTCAGCACCTTCAGGGGAGGGTAAACCCACCGTACCCCAATGAGAGTCAGCCTGTTCAGGGGAGGGTAAACCCACCGTACCCCAGTGAGTCAGCACCTTCAGGGGAGGGTAAACCCACCGTACCCCAGTGAGAGTCAGCACCTTCATGGGAGATAAACCCACCGTACCCCAGTGTGAGTCAGCACCTTCAGGGGAGGGTAAACCCACCGTACCCCAGTGAGAGTCAGCACCTCCAGGGGAGATAAACCCACCGTACCCCAGTGAGTCAGCACCTTCAGGGGAGATAAACCCACCATACCCCAGTGAGAGTCAGCACCTTCAGGGGAGATAAATCCACCATACCCCAGTGAGTCAGCACCTTCAGGGGAGATAAACCCACCGTACCCCAGTGAGAGTCAGCACCTTCAGGGGAGATAAACCCACCGTACCCCAGTGAGAGTCAGCACCTTCAGGGGAGGGCAAACCCACCGTACCCCAGTGAGAGTAAGCACCTTCAGGGGAGGGTAAACACACCGTACCCCAGTGAGGGTCAGCACCTTCAGGGGAGATAAACCCACCGTACCCCAGTGAGAGTCAGCACCTTTAGGGGAGATAAACCCACCGTACCCCAGTGAGAGTCAGCACCTTCAGGGGAGGATAAACCCACCGTACCCCAGTGAGAGTCAGCACCTTCAGGGGAGGATAAACCCACCGTACCCCAGTGAGAGTCAGCACCTTCAGGGGAGGGTAAACCCACCGTACCCCAGTGAGAGTCAGCACCTTCAGGGGAGGGTAAACCCACCGTACCCCAGTGAGAGTCAGCACCTTCAGGGGAGGGTATACCCACTGTACTCCAGTGAGAGTCAGTACCTTCAGGGGAGATAAACCCACCGTACCCCAGTGAGAGTCAGCACCTTCAGGGGAGATAAACCCACCGTACCCCAGTGAGAGTCAGCACCTTCAGGGGAGGGTAAACCAACTGTACCCCAGTGAGAGTCAGCACCTTCAGGGGAGGGTAAACCCACCGTACCCCAGTGAGAGTCAGCACCTTCAGGGGAGATAAACCCAACGTACCCCAGTGAGAGTCAGCACCTTCAGGGGAGATAAACCCACCGTACCCCAGTGAGAGTCAGCACCTTCAGGGGAGGGTAAACCCACCGTATCCCAGTGAGAGTCAGCACCTTCAGGGGAGGGGAAACCCACCGTACCCCAGTGAGAGTCAGCACCTTCAGGGGAGATAAACCCACCGTACCCCAGTGAGAGTCAGCACCTTCAGGGGAGATAAACCCACCGTACCCCAGTGAGAATCAGCACCTTCAGGGGAGATAAACCCACCGTACCCCAGTGAGAGTCAGCACCTTCAGGGGAGGGTAAACCCACCGTACCCCAGTGAGAGTCAGCACCTTCAGGGGAGGGTATACCCACTGTACTCCAGTGAGAGTCAGCACCTTCAGGGGAGATAAATCCACCATACCCCAGTGAGTCAGCACCTTCAGGGGAGATAAACACACCGTACCCCAGTGAGAGTCAGCACCTTCAGGGGAGGGTAAACCCACCGTACCCCAGTGAGAGTCAGCACCTTCAGGGGAGGGTAAACCCACCGTACCCCAGTGAGAGTCAGCACCTTCAGGGGAGATAAACCCACCGTACCCCAGTGAGAGTCAGCACCTTCAGGGGAGATAAACCCACCGTACCCCAGTGAGAGTCAGCACCTTCAGGGGAGGGTAAACCCACCGTACCCCAGTGAGAGTCAGCACCTTCAGGGGAGGGTAAACCCACCGTACCCCAGTGAGAGACAGCACCTTCAGGGGAGATAAACCCACCGTACCCCAGTGAGAGTCAGCACCTTCAGGGGAGGGTAAACCCACCGTACCCCAGTGAGTCAGCACCTTCAGGGGAGATAAACCCACCGTACCCCAGTGAGTCAGCACCTTCAGGGGAGATAAACCCACCGTACCCCAGTGAGAGTCAGCACCTTCAGGGGAGGGTAAACCCACCGTACCCCAGTGAGAGTCAGCACCTTCATGGGGATAAACCCACTGTACCCCAGTGAGAGTCAGCACCTTCAGGGTAGGGTAAACCCACCGTACCCCAGTGAGAGTCAGCACCTTCAGGGGAAGGTAAACCCACCGTACCCCAGTGAGAGTCATCACCTTCAGGGGAGGGTAAACCCACCGTACACCAGTGAGAGTCAGCACCTTCAGGGGAGGGGAAACCCACCGTACCCCAGTGAGAGTCAGCACCTTCAGGGGAGATAAACCCACCGTACCCCAGTGAGAGTCAGCACCTTCAGGGGAGATAAACCCACCGTACCCCAGTGAGAGTCAGCACCTTCAGGGGAGATAAACCCACCGTACCCCAGTGAGTCAGCACCTTCAGGGGAGGGTAAACCCACCGTACCCCAGTGAGAGTCAGCACCTTCAGGGGAGATAAACCCACCGTACCCCAGTGAGAGTCAGCACCTTCAGGAAAGGGTAAACCCACCGTACACCAGTGAGGGTCAGCACCTTCAGGGGAGATAAACCCACCGTACCCCAGTGAGAGTCAGCACCTTCAGGGGAGATAAACCCACCGTACCCCAGTGAGAGTCAGTACCTTCAGGGGGAATAAACCCACCGTACCCCAGTAAGAGTCAGCACCTTCAGGGGAGATAAACCCACCGTACCCCAGTGAGAGTCAGCACCTTCAGGGGAGATAAATCCACCATACCCCAGTGAGTCAGCACCTTCAGGGGAGATAAACCCACCGTACCCCAGTGAGAGTCAGCACCTTCAGGGGAGATAAACCCACCGTACCCCAGTGAGAGTCAGCACCTTCAGGGGAGGGCAAACCCACCGTACCCCAGTGAGAGTAAGCACCTTCAGGGGAGGGTAAACACACCGTACCCCAGTGAGGGTCAGCACCTTCAGGGGAGATAAACCCACCGTACCCCAGTGAGAGTCAGCACCTTTAGGGGAGATAAACCCACCGTACCCCAGTGAGAGTCAGCACCTTCAGGGGAGGATAAACCCACCGTACCCCAGTGAGAGTCAGCACCTTCAGGGGAGGATAAACCCACCGTACCCCAGTGAGAGTCAGCACCTTCAGGGGAGGGTAAACCCACCGTACCCCAGTGAGAGTCAGCACCTTCAGGGGAGGGTAAACCCACCGTACCCCAGTGAGAGTCAGCACCTTCAGGGGAGGGTATACCCACTGTACTCCAGTGAGAGTCAGTACCTTCAGGGGAGATAAACCCACCGTACCCCAGTGAGAGTCAGCACCTTCAGGGGAGATAAACCCACCGTACCCCAGTGAGAGTCAGCACCTTCAGGGGAGGGTAAACCAACTGTACCCCAGTGAGAGTCAGCACCTTCAGGGGAGGGTAAACCCACCGTACCCCAGTGAGAGTCAGCACCTTCAGGGGAGATAAACCCAACGTACCCCAGTGAGAGTCAGCACCTTCAGGGGAGATAAACCCACCGTACCCCAGTGAGAGTCAGCACCTTCAGGGGAGGGTAAACCCACCGTATCCCAGTGAGAGTCAGCACCTTCAGGGGAGGGGAAACCCACCGTACCCCAGTGAGAGTCAGCACCTTCAGGGGAGATAAACCCACCGTACCCCAGTGAGAGTCAGCACCTTCAGGGGAGATAAACCCACCGTACCCCAGTGAGAATCAGCACCTTCAGGGGAGATAAACCCACCGTACCCCAGTGAGAGTCAGCACCTTCAGGGGAGGGTAAACCCACCGTACCCCAGTGAGAGTCAGCACCTTCAGGGGAGGGTATACCCACTGTACTCCAGTGAGAGTCAGCACCTTCAGGGGAGATAAATCCACCATACCCCAGTGAGTCAGCACCTTCAGGGGAGATAAACACACCGTACCCCAGTGAGAGTCAGCACCTTCAGGGGAGGGTAAACCCACCGTACCCCAGTGAGAGTCAGCACCTTCAGGGGAGGGTAAACCCACCGTACCCCAGTGAGAGTCAGCACCTTCAGGGGAGATAAACCCACCGTACCCCAGTGAGAGTCAGCACCTTCAGGGGAGATAAACCCACCGTACCCCAGTGAGAGTCAGCACCTTCAGGGGAGGGTAAACCCACCGTACCCCAGTGAGAGTCAGCACCTTCAGGGGAGGGTAAACCCACCGTACCCCAGTGAGAGACAGCACCTTCAGGGGAGATAAACCCACCGTACCCCAGTGAGAGTCAGCACCTTCAGGGGAGGGTAAACCCACCGTACCCCAGTGAGAGTCAGCACCTTCAGGGGAGGGTAAACACACCGTACCCCAGTGAGGGTCAGCACCTTCAGGGGAGATAAACCCACCGTACCCCAGTGAGAGTCAGCACCTTTAGGGGAGATAAACCCACCGTACCCCAGTGAGAGTCAGCACCTTCAGGGGAGGATAAACCCACCGTACCCCAGTGAGAGTCAGCACCTTCAGGGGAGGATAAACCCACCGTACCCCAGTGAGAGTCAGTACCTTCAGGGGAGATAAACCCACCGTACCCCAGTGAGAGTCAGCACCTTCAGGGGAGATAAACCCACCGTACCCCAGTGAGAGTCAGCACCTTCAGGGGAGGGTAAACCAACTGTACCCCAGTGAGAGTCAGCACCTTCAGGGGAGGGTAAACCCACCGTACCCCAGTGAGAGTCAGCACCTTCAGAGGAGGGTAAACCCACCGTATCCCAGTGAGAGTCAGCACCTTCAGGGGAGATAAACCCACCGTACCCCAGTGAGAGTCAGCACCTTCAGGGGAGATAAACCCACCGTACCCCAGTGAGAGTCAGCACCTTCAGGGGAGGGTAAACCCACCGTATCCCAGTGAGAGTCAGCACCTTCAGGGGAGGGTAAACCCACCGTACCCCAATGAGAGTCAGCCCCTTCAGGGGAGGGTAAACCCACCGTACCCCAGAGAGTCAGCACCTTCAGGGGAGGGTAAACCCACCGTACCCCAGTGAGTCAGCACCTTCAGGGGAGATAAACCCACCGTACCCCAGTGAGTCAGCACCTTCAGGGGAGATAAACCCACCGTACCCCAGTGAGAGTCAGCACCTTCAGGGGAGGGTAAACCCACCGTACCCCAGTGAGAGTCAGCACCTTCATGGGGATAAACCCACTGTACCCCAGTGAGAGTCAGCACCTTCAGGGTAGGGTAAACCCACCGTACCCCAGTGAGAGTCAGCACCTTCAGGGGAGGGTAAACCCACCGTACCCCAATGAGAGTCAGCCCCTTCAGGGGAGGGTAAACCCACCGTACGCCAGTGAGTCAGCACCTTCAGGGGAGGGTAAACCCACCGTACCCCAGTGAGAGTCAGCACCTTCAGGGGAGATAAACCCACCGTACCCCAGTGTGAGTCAGCACCTTCAGGGGAGGGTAAACCCACCGTACCCCAGTGAGAGTCAGCACCTTCAGGGGAGATAAACCCACCGTACCCCAGTGAGTCAGCACCTTCAGGGGAGATAAACCCACCATACCCCAGTGAGAGTCAGCACCTTCAGGGGAGATAAATCCACCATACCCCAGTGAGTCAGCACCTTCAGGGGAGATAAACCCACCGTACCCCAGTGAGAGTCAGCACCTTCAGGGGAGATAAACCCACCGTACCCCAGTGAGAGTCAGCACCTTCAGGGGAGGGTAAACCCACCGTACCCCAGTGAGAGTCAGCACCTTCAGGGGAGGGTAAACACACCGTACCCCAGTGAGGGTCAGCACCTTCAGGGGAGATAAACCCACCGTACCCCAGTGAGAGTCAGCACCTTTAGGGGAGATAAACCCACCGTACCCCAGTGAGAGTCAGCACCTTCAGGGGAGGATAAACCCACCGTACCCCAGTGAGAGTCAGCACCTTCAGGGGAGGATAAACCCACCGTACCCCAGTGAGAGTCAGCACCTTCAGGGGAGGGTAAACCCACCGGACCCCAGTGAGAGTCAGCACCTTCAGGGGAGGGTAAACCCACCGTACCCCAGTGAGAGTCAGCACCTCAGGGGAGGGTATACCCACTGTACTCCAGTGAGAGTCAGTACCTTCAGGGGAGATAAACCAACCGTACCCCAGTGAGAGTCAGCACCTTCAGGGGAGATAAACCCACCGTACCCCAGTGAGAGTCAGCACCTTCAGGGGAGGGTAAACCAACTGTACCCCAGTGAGAGTCAGCACCTTCAGGGGAGGGTAAACCCACCGTACCCCAGTGAGAGTCAGCACCTTCAGGGGAGATAAACCCAACGTACCCCAGTGAGAGTCAGCACCTTCAGGGGAGATAAACCCACCGTACCCCAGTGAGAGTCAGCACCTTCAGGGGAGGGTAAACCCACCGTATCCCAGTGAGAGTCAGCACCTTCAGGGGAGGGTAAACCCACCGTACCCCAATGAGAGTCAGCCCCTTCAGGGGAGGGTAAACCCACCGTACCCCAGAGAGTCAGCACCTTCAGGGGAGGGTACACCCACCGTACCCCAGTGAGTCAGCACCTTCAGGGGAGATAAACCCACCGTACCCCAGTGAGTCAGCACCTTCAGGGGAGATAAACCCACCGTACCCCAGTGAGAGTCAGCACCTTCAGGGGAGGGTAAACCCACCGTACCCCAGTGAGAGTCAGCACCTTCAGGGGAGATAAACCCACCGTACCCCAGTGAGTCAGCACCTTCAGGGGAGGGGAAACCCACCGTACCCCAGTGAGAGTCAGCACCTTCAGGGGAGATAAACCCACCGTACCCCAGTGAGAGTCAGCACCTTCAGGGGAGATAAACCCACCGTACCCCAGTGAGAGTCAGCACCTTCAGGGGAGATAAACCCACCGTACCCCAGTGAGTCAGCACCTTCAGGGGTGGGTAAACCCACCGTACCCCAGTGAGAGTCAGCACCTTCAGGGGAGAGAAACCCACCGTACCCCAGTGAGAGTCAGCACCTTCAGGAAAGGGTAAACCCACCGTACACCAGTGAGGGTCAGCACCTTCAGGGGAGATAAACCCACCGTACCCCAGTGAGAGTCAGCACCTTCAGGGGAGATAAACCCACCGTACCCCAGTGAGAGTCAGTACCTTCAGGGGGAATAAACCCACCGTACCCCAGTGAGAGTCAGCACCTTCAGGGGAGATAAACCCACCGGACCCCAGTGAGAGTCAGCACCTTCAGGGGAGGGTAAACCCACCGTACCCCAGTGAGAGTCAGCACCTTCAGGGGAGATAAACCCAACGTACCCCAGTGAGAGTCAGCACCTTCAGGGGAGATAAACCCACCGTACCCCAGTGAGAGTCAGCACCTTCAGGGGAGGGTAAACCCACCGTATCCCAGTGAGAGTCTGCACCTTCAGGGGAGGGTAAACCCACCGTACCCCAATGAGAGTCAGCCCCTTCAGGGGAGGGTAAACCCACCGTACCCCAGAGAGTCAGCACCTTCAGGGGAGGGTAAACCCACCGTACCCCAGTGAGTCAGCACCTTCAGGGGAGATAAACCCACCGTACCCCAGTGAGTCAGCACCTTCAGGGGAGATAAACCCACCGTACCCCAGTGAGAGTCAGCACCTTCAGGGGAGGGTAAACCCACCGTACCCCAGTGAGAGTCAGCACCTTCAGGGGAGATAAACCCACCGTACCCCAGTGAGTCAGCACCTTCAGGGGAGGGGAAACCCACCGTACCCCAGTGAGGGTCAGCACCTTCAGGGGAGATAAACCCACCGTACCCCAGTGAGAGTCAGCACCTTCAGGGGAGGGTATACCCACTGTACTCCAGTGAGAGTCAGCACCTTCAGGGGAGATAAACCCACCGTACCCCAGTGAGAGTCAGCACCTTCAGGGGAGGGTAAACCAACTGTACCCCAGTGAGAGTCAGCACCTTCAGGGGAGGGTAAACCCACCGTACCCCAGTGAGAGTCAGCACCTTCAGGGGAGATAAACCCACCGTACCCCAGAGAGTCAGCACCTTCAGGGGAGGATAAACCCACCGTACCCCAGTGAGAGTCAGCACCTTCAGGGGAGATAAACCCACCGTACCCCAGAGAGTCAGCACCTTCAGGGGAGGGTAAACCCACCGTACCCCAGTGAGAGTCAGCACCTTCAGGGGAGGGTAAACCCACCGTACCCCAGTGAGTCAGCACCTTCAGGGGAGATAAACCCACCATACCCCAGTGAGAGTCAGCACCTTCAGGGGAGATAAACCCACCGTACCCCAGTGAGAGTCAGCACCTTCAGGGGAGGGGAAACCCACCGTACCCCAGTGAGAGTCAGCACCTTCAGGGCAGGGTAAACCCAACGTACCCCAGTGAGAGTCAGCACCTTCAGGGGAGGGTATACCCACTGTACTCCAGTGAGAGTCAGCACCTTCAGGGGAGATAAACCCACCGTACCCCAGTGAGAGTCAGCACCTTCAGGGGAGATAAACCCACCGTACCCCAGTGAGAGTCAGCACCTTCAGGGGAGGGTAAACCCACTGTACCCCAGTGAGAGTCAGCAACTTCAGGGGAGATAAACCCAACGTACCCTAGTGAGAGTCAGCACCTTCAGGGGAGATAAACCCACCGTACCCCAGTGAGAGTCAGCACCTTCAGGGGAGGATAAACCCACCGTATCCCAGTGAGAGTCAGCACCTTCAGGGGAGGGTAAACCCAGCGTACCCCAATGAGAGTCAGCCCCTTCAGGGGAGGGTAAACCCACCGTACCCCAGAGAGTCAGCACCTTCAGGGGAGGGTAAACCCACCGTACCCCAGTGAGTCAGCACCTTCAGGAGAGATAAACCAACCGTACCCCAGTGAGTCAGCACCTTCAGGGGAGATAAACCCACCGTACCCCAGTGAGAGTCAGCACCTTCAGGGGAGGGTAAACCCACCGTACCCCAGTGAGAGTCAGCACCTTCATGGGGATAAACCCACTGTACCCCAGTGAAAGTCAGCACCTTCAGGGGAGGGTAAACCCACCATACGCCAGTGAGAGTCAGCACCTTCAGGGGAAGGTAAACCCACCGTACCCCAGTGAGAGTCAGCACCTTCAGGGGAGGGTAAACCCACCGTACCCCAGTGAGAGTCAGCACCTTCAGGGGAGGGGAAACCCACCGTACCCCAGTGAGAGTCAGCACCTTCAGGGGAGATAAACCCACCGTACCCCAGTGAGAGTCAGCACCTTCAGGGGAGATAAACCCACCGTACCCCAGTGAGAATCAGCACCTTCAGGGGAGATAAACCCACCGTACCCCAGTGAGTCAGCACCTTCAGGGGAGGGTAAACCCACCGTACCCCAGTGAGAGTCAGCACCTTCAGGGGAGATAAACCCACCGTACCCCAGTGAGAGTCAGCACCTTCAGGAAAGGGTAAACCCACCGTACACCAGTGAGGGTCAGCACCTTCAGGGGAGATAAACCCACCGTACCCCAGTGAGAGTCAGCACCTTCAGGGGAGATAAACCCACCATACCCCAGTGAGAGTCAGCACCTTCAGGGGAGGGTAAACCCACCGTACCCCAGTGAGAGTCAGCACCTTCAGGGGAGGGTAAACCCACCGTACCCCAGTGAGGGTCAGCACCTTCAGGGGAGGATAAACCCACCGTACCCCAGTGAGGTCAGCACCTTCAGGGGAGATGAACCCACCGTACCCCAGTGAGAGTCAGCACCTTCAGGGGAGAGAAACCCACTGTACCCCAGTGAGAGTCAGCACCTTCAGGGGAGATAAACCCACCGTACCCCAGTGAGAGTCAGCACCTTCAGGGGAGAAAAAACCCACCGTACCCCAGTGAGAGTCAGCACCTTCAGGGGAGATAAACCCACCGTACCCCAGTGAGAGTCAGCACCTTCAGGGGAGATAAACCCACCGTACCCCAGTGAGAGTCAGCACCTTCAGGGGAGGGTAAACCCACCGTACCCCAGTGAGAGTCAGCACCTTCAGGGGAGATAAACCCACCGTACCCCAGTGAGAGTCAGCACCTTCAGGGGAGGGTAAACCCACCGTACCCCAGTGAGAGTCAGCACCTCCAGGGGAGATAAACCCACCGTACCCCAGTGAGTCAGCACCTTCAGGGGAGATAAACCCACCGTACCCCAGTGAGTCAGCACCTTCAGGGGAGATAAACTCACCGTACCCCAGTGAGTCAGCACCTTCAGGGGAGATAAACCCACCATACCCGAGTGAGTGTCAGCACCTTCAGGGGAGATAAACCCACCATACCCCAGTGAGTCAGCACCTTCAGGGGAGATAAACCCACCGTACCCCAGTGAGAGTCAGCACCTTCAGGGGAGATAAACCCACCGTACCCCAGTGAGAGTCAGCACCTTCAGGGGAGATAAACCCACCGTACCCCAGTGAGTCAGCACCTTCAGGGGAGATAAACCCACCGTACCCCAGTGAGAGTCAGCACCTTCAGGGGAGATAAACCCACCGTACCCCAGTGAGGGTCAGCACCTTCAGGGGAGGGTAAACCCACCGTACCCCAGTGAGAGTCAGCACCTTCAGGGGAGGGTAAACCCACCGTACCCCAGTGAGAGTCAGCACCTTCAGGGGAGGGTAAACACACCGTACCCCAGTGAGGGTCAGCACCTTCAGGGGAGATAAACCCACCGTACCCCAGTGAGAGTCAGCACCTTCAGGGGAGATAAACCCACCGTACCCCAGTGAGAGTCAGCAACTTCAGGGGAGGATAAACCCACCGTACCCCAGTGAGTGTCAGCACCTTCAGCGGAGGATAAACCCACCGTACCCCAGTGAGAGTCAGCACCTTCAGGGGAGGGTAAACCGACCGTACCCCAGTGAGAGTCAGCACCTTCAGGGGAGGGTAAACCCACCGTACCCCAGTGAGAGTCAGCACCTTCAGGGGAGGGTATACCCACCGTACCCCAGTGAGAGTCAGCACCTTCAGGGGAGATAAACCCACCGTACCCCAGTGAGAGTCAGCACCTTCAGGGGAGATAAACCCACCGTACCCCAGTGAGAGTCAGCACCTTCAGAGGAGATAAACCCACCGTACCCCAGTGAGAGTCAGCACCTTCAGGGGAGGGTAAACCCTCTGTACCCCAGTGAGAGTCAGCACCTTCAGGGGAGATAAACCCACCGTACCCCAGTGAGAGTCAGCACCTTCAGGGGAGATAAACCCACCGTACCCCAGTGAGAGTCAGCACCTTCAGGGGAGGGTAAATCCACCGTATCCCAGTGAGAGTCAGCACCTTCAGGGGAGGGTAAACCCAACGTACCCCAGTGAGAGTCAGCACCTTCAGGGGAGGGTAAACACACCGTACCCCAATGAGAGTCAGCCTGTTCAGGGGAGGGTAAACCCACCGTACCCCAGTGAGTCAGCACCTTCAGGGGAGGGTAAACCCACCGTACCCCAGTGAGAGTCAGCACCTTCATGGGAGATAAACCCACCGTACCCCAGTGTGAGTCAGCACCTTCAGGGGAGGGTAAACCCACCGTACCCCAGTGAGAGTCAGCACCTCCAGGGGAGATAAACCCACCGTACCCCAGTGAGTCAGCACCTTCAGGGGAGATAAACCCACCATACCCCAGTGAGAGTCAGCACCTTCAGGGGAGATAAATCCACCATACCCCAGTGAGTCAGCACCTTCAGGGGAGATAAACCCACCGTACCCCAGTGAGAGTCAGCACCTTCAGGGGAGATAAACCCACCGTACCCCAGTGAGAGTCAGCACCTTCAGGGGAGGGCAAACCCACCGTACCCCAGTGAGAGTAAGCACCTTCAGGGGAGGGTAAACACACCGTACCCCAGTGAGGGTCAGCACCTTCAGGGGAGATAAACCCACCGTACCCCAGTGAGAGTCAGCACCTTTAGGGGAGATAAACCCACCGTACCCCAGTGAGAGTCAGCACCTTCAGGGGAGGATAAACCCACCGTACCCCAGTGAGAGTCAGCACCTTCAGGGGAGGATAAACCCACCGTACCCCAGTGAGAGTCAGCACCTTCAGGGGAGGGTAAACCCACCGTACCCCAGTGAGAGTCAGCACCTTCAGGGGAGGGTAAACCCACCGTACCCCAGTGAGAGTCAGCACCTTCAGGGGAGGGTATACCCACTGTACTCCAGTGAGAGTCAGTACCTTCAGGGGAGATAAACCCACCGTACCCCAGTGAGAGTCAGCACCTTCAGGGGAGATAAACCCACCGTACCCCAGTGAGAGTCAGCACCTTCAGGGGAGGGTAAACCAACTGTACCCCAGTGAGAGTCAGCACCTTCAGGGGAGGGTAAACCCACCGTACCCCAGTGAGAGTCAGCACCTTCAGGGGAGATAAACCCAACGTACCCCAGTGAGAGTCAGCACCTTCAGGGGAGATAAACCCACCGTACCCCAGTGAGAGTCAGCACCTTCAGGGGAGGGTAAACCCACCGTATCCCAGTGAGAGTCAGCACCTTCAGGGGAGGGGAAACCCACCGTACCCCAGTGAGAGTCAGCACCTTCAGGGGAGATAAACCCACCGTACCCCAGTGAGAGTCAGCACCTTCAGGGGAGATAAACCCACCGTACCCCAGTGAGAATCAGCACCTTCAGGGGAGATAAACCCACCGTACCCCAGTGAGAGTCAGCACCTTCAGGGGAGGGTAAACCCACCGTACCCCAGTGAGAGTCAGCACCTTCAGGGGAGGGTATACCCACTGTACTCCAGTGAGAGTCAGCACCTTCAGGGGAGATAAATCCACCATACCCCAGTGAGTCAGCACCTTCAGGGGAGATAAACACACCGTACCCCAGTGAGAGTCAGCACCTTCAGGGGAGGGTAAACCCACCGTACCCCAGTGAGAGTCAGCACCTTCAGGGGAGGGTAAACCCACCGTACCCCAGTGAGAGTCAGCACCTTCAGGGGAGATAAACCCACCGTACCCCAGTGAGAGTCAGCACCTTCAGGGGAGATAAACCCACCGTACCCCAGTGAGAGTCAGCACCTTCAGGGGAGGGTAAACCCACCGTACCCCAGTGAGAGTCAGCACCTTCAGGGGAGGGTAAACCCACCGTACCCCAGTGAGAGACAGCACCTTCAGGGGAGATAAACCCACCGTACCCCAGTGAGAGTCAGCACCTTCAGGGGAGGGTAAACCCACCGTACCCCAGTGAGAGTCAGCACCTTCAGGGGAGGGTAAACACACCGTACCCCAGTGAGGGTCAGCACCTTCAGGGGAGATAAACCCACCGTACCCCAGTGAGAGTCAGCACCTTTAGGGGAGATAAACCCACCGTACCCCAGTGAGAGTCAGCACCTTCAGGGGAGGATAAACCCACCGTACCCCAGTGAGAGTCAGCACCTTCAGGGGAGGATAAACCCACCGTACCCCAGTGAGAGTCAGTACCTTCAGGGGAGATAAACCCACCGTACCCCAGTGAGAGTCAGCACCTTCAGGGGAGATAAACCCACCGTACCCCAGTGAGAGTCAGCACCTTCAGGGGAGGGTAAACCAACTGTACCCCAGTGAGAGTCAGCACCTTCAGGGGAGGGTAAACCCACCGTACCCCAGTGAGAGTCAGCACCTTCAGAGGAGGGTAAACCCACCGTATCCCAGTGAGAGTCAGCACCTTCAGGGGAGATAAACCCACCGTACCCCAGTGAGAGTCAGCACCTTCAGGGGAGATAAACCCACCGTACCCCAGTGAGAGTCAGCACCTTCAGGGGAGGGTAAACCCACCGTATCCCAGTGAGAGTCAGCACCTTCAGGGGAGGGTAAACCCACCGTACCCCAATGAGAGTCAGCCCCTTCAGGGGAGGGTAAACCCACCGTACCCCAGAGAGTCAGCACCTTCAGGGGAGGGTAAACCCACCGTACCCCAGTGAGTCAGCACCTTCAGGGGAGATAAACCCACCGTACCCCAGTGAGTCAGCACCTTCAGGGGAGATAAACCCACCGTACCCCAGTGAGAGTCAGCACCTTCAGGGGAGGGTAAACCCACCGTAACCCAGTGAGAGTCAGCACCTTCATGGGGATAAACCCACTGTACCCCAGTGAGAGTCAGCACCTTCAGGGTAGGGTAAACCCACCGTACCCCAGTGAGAGTCAGCACCTTCAGGGGAAGGTAAACCCACCGTACCCCAGTGAGAGTCATCACCTTCAGGGGAGGGTAAACCCACCGTACACCAGTGAGAGTCAGCACCTTCAGGGGAGGGGAAACCCACCGTACCCCAGTGAGAGTCAGCACCTTCAGGGGAGATAAACCCACCGTACCCCAGTGAGAGTCAGCACCTTCAGGGGAGATAAACCCACCGTACCCCAGTGAGAGTCAGCACCTTCAGGGGAGATAAACCCACCGTACCCCAGTGAGTCAGCACCTTCAGGGGAGGGTAAACCCACCGTACCCCAGTGAGAGTCAGCACCTTCAGGGGAGATAAACCCACCGTACCCCAGTGAGAGTCAGCACCTTCAGGAAAGGGTAAACCCACCGTACACCAGTGAGGGTCAGCACCTTCAGGGGAGATAAACCCACCGTACCCCAGTGAGAGTCAGCACCTTCAGGGGAGATAAACCCACCGTACCCCAGTGAGAGTCAGTACCTTCAGGGGGAATAAACCCACCGTACCCCAGTAAGAGTCAGCACCTTCAGGGGAGATAAACCCACCGTACCCCAGTGAGAGTCAGCACCTTCAGGGGAGATAAATCCACCATACCCCAGTGAGTCAGCACCTTCAGGGGAGATAAACCCACCGTACCCCAGTGAGAGTCAGCACCTTCAGGGGAGATAAACCCACCGTACCCCAGTGAGAGTCAGCACCTTCAGGGGAGGGCAAACCCACCGTACCCCAGTGAGAGTAAGCACCTTCAGGGGAGGGTAAACACACCGTACCCCAGTGAGGGTCAGCACCTTCAGGGGAGATAAACCCACCGTACCCCAGTGAGAGTCAGCACCTTTAGGGGAGATAAACCCACCGTACCCCAGTGAGAGTCAGCACCTTCAGGGGAGGATAAACCCACCGTACCCCAGTGAGAGTCAGCACCTTCAGGGGAGGATAAACCCACCGTACCCCAGTGAGAGTCAGCACCTTCAGGGGAGGGTAAACCCACCGTACCCCAGTGAGAGTCACCACCTTCAGGGGAGGGTAAACCCACCGTACCCCAGTGAGAGTCAGCACCTTCAGGGGAGGGTATACCCACTGTACTCCAGTGAGAGTCAGTACCTTCAGGGGAGATAAACCCACCGTACCCCAGTGAGAGTCAGCACCTTCAGGGGAGATAAACCCACCGTACCCCAGTGAGAGTCAGCACCTTCAGGGGAGGGTAAACCAACTGTACCCCAGTGAGAGTCAGCACCTTCAGGGGAGGGTAAACCCACCGTACCCCAGTGAGAGTCAGCACCTTCAGGGGAGATAAACCCAACGTACCCCAGTGAGAGTCAGCACCTTCAGGGGAGATAAACCCACCGTACCCCAGTGAGAGTCAGCACCTTCAGGGGAGGGTAAACCCACCGTATCCCAGTGAGAGTCAGCACCTTCAGGGGAGGGGAAACCCACCGTACCCCAGTGAGAGTCAGCACCTTCAGGGGAGATAAACCCACCGTACCCCAGTGAGAGTCAGCACCTTCAGGGGAGATAAACCCACCGTACCCCAGTGAGAATCAGCACCTTCAGGGGAGATAAACCCACCGTACCCCAGTGAGAGTCAGCACCTTCAGGGGAGGGTAAACCCACCGTACCCCAGTGAGAGTCAGCACCTTCAGGGGAGGGTATACCCACTGTACTCCAGTGAGAGTCAGCACCTTCAGGGGAGATAAATCCACCATACCCCAGTGAGTCAGCACCTTCAGGGGAGATAAACACACCGTACCCCAGTGAGAGTCAGCACCTTCAGGGGAGGGTAAACCCACCGTACCCCAGTGAGAGTCAGCACCTTCAGGGGAGGGTAAACCCACCGTACCCCAGTGAGAGTCAGCACCTTCAGGGGAGATAAACCCACCGTACCCCAGTGAGAGTCAGCACCTTCAGGGGAGATAAACCCACCGTACCCCAGTGAGAGTCAGCACCTTCAGGGGAGGGTAAACCCACCGTACCCCAGTGAGAGTCAGCACCTTCAGGGGAGGGTAAACCCACCGTACCCCAGTGAGAGACAGCACCTTCAGGGGAGATAAACCCACCGTACCCCAGTGAGAGTCAGCACCTTCAGGGGAGGGTAAACCCACCGTACCCCAGTGAGAGTCAGCACCTTCAGGGGAGGGTAAACACACCGTACCCCAGTGAGGGTCAGCACCTTCAGGGGAGATAAACCCACCGTACCCCAGTGAGAGTCAGCACCTTTAGGGGAGATAAACCCACCGTACCCCAGTGAGAGTCAGCACCTTCAGGGGAGGATAAACCCACCGTACCCCAGTGAGAGTCAGCACCTTCAGGGGAGGATAAACCCACCGTACCCCAGTGAGAGTCAGTACCTTCAGGGGAGATAAACCCACCGTACCCCAGTGAGAGTCAGCACCTTCAGGGGAGGGTAAACCAACTGTACCCCAGTGAGAGTCAGCACCTTCAGGGGAGGGTAAACCCACCGTACCCCAGTGAGAGTCAGCACCTTCAGAGGAGGGTAAACCCACCGTATCCCAGTGAGAGTCAGCACCTTCAGGGGAGATAAACCCACCGTACCCCAGTGAGAGTCAGCACCTTCAGGGGAGATAAACCCACCGTACCCCAGTGAGAGTCAGCACCTTCAGGGGAGGGTAAACCCACCGTATCCCAGTGAGAGTCAGCACCTTCAGGGGAGGGTAAACCCACCGTACCCCAATGAGAGTCAGCCCCTTCAGGGGAGGGTAAACCCACCGTACCCCAGAGAGTCAGCACCTTCAGGGGAGGGTAAACCCACCGTACCCCAGTGAGTCAGCACCTTCAGGGGAGATAAACCCACCGTACCCCAGTGAGTCAGCACCTTCAGGGGAGATAAACCCACCGTACCCCAGTGAGAGTCAGCACCTTCAGGGGAGGGTAAACCCACCGTACCCCAGTGAGAGTCAGCACCTTCATGGGGATAAACCCACTGTACCCCAGTGAGAGTCAGCACCTTCAGGGTAGGGTAAACCCACCGTACCCCAGTGAGAGTCAGCACCTTCAGGGGAAGGTAAACCCACCGTACCCCAGTGAGAGTCATCACCTTCAGGGGAGGGTAAACCCACCGTACACCAGTGAGAGTCAGCACCTTCAGGGGAGCGGAAACCCACCGTACCCCAGTGAGAGTCAGCACCTTCAGGGGAGATAAACCCACCGTACCCCAGTGAGAGTCAGCACCTTCAGGGGAGATAAACCCACCGTACCCCAGTGAGAGTCAGCACCTTCAGGGGAGATAAACCCACCGTACCCCAGTGAGTCAGCACCTTCAGGGGAGGGTAAACCCACCGTACCCCAGTGAGAGTCAGCACCTTCAGGGGAGATAAACCCACCGTACCCCAGTGAGAGTCAGCACCTTCAGGAAAGGGTAAACCCACCGTACACCAGTGAGGGTCAGCACCTTCAGGGGAGATAAACCCACCGTACCCCAGTGAGAGTCAGCACCTTCAGGGGAGATAAACCCACCGTACCCCAGTGAGAGTCAGTACCTTCAGGGGGAATAAACCCACCGTACCCCAGTAAGAGTCAGCACCTTCAGGGGAGATAAACCCACCGTACCCCAGTGAGAGTCAGCACCTTCAGAGGAGATAAACCCACCGTACCCCAGTGAGAGTCAGCACCTTCAGGGGAGGGTAAACCCACTGTACCCCAGTGAGAGTCAGCACCTTCAGGGGAGATAAACCCACCGTACCCCAGTGAGAGTCAGCACCTTCAGGGGAGATAAACCCACCGTACCCCAGTGAGAGTCAGCACCTTCAGGGGAGGGTAAATCCACCGTATCCCAGTGAGAGTCAGCACCTTCAGGGGAGGGTAAACCCAACGTACCCCAGTGAGAGTCAGCACCTTCAGGGGAGGGTAAACCCACCGTACCCCAATCAGAGTCAGCCCCTTCAGGGGAGGGTAAACCCACCGTACCCCAGTGAGAGTCAGCACCTTCAGGGGAGGGTAAACCCACCGTACCCCAGTGAGAGTCAGCACCTTCAGGGGAGATAAATCCACCATACCCCAGTGAGTCAGCACCTTCAGGGGAGATAAACCCACCGTACCCCAGTGAGAGTCAGCACCTTCAGGGGAGATAAACCCACCGTACCCCAGTGAGAGTCAGCACCTTCAGGGGAGGGTAAACCCACCGTACCCCAGTGAGAGTCAGCACCTTCAGGGGAGGGTAAACACACCGTACCCCAGTGAGGGTCAGCACCTTCAGGGGAGATAAACCCACCGTACCCCAGTGAGAGTCAGCACCTTTAGGGGAGATAAACCCACCGTACCCCAGTGAGAGTCAGCACCTTCAGGGGAGGATAAACCCACCGTACCCCAGTGAGAGTCAGCACCTTCAGGGGAGGATAAACCCACCGTACCCCAGTGAGAGTCAGCACCTTCAGGGGAGGGTAAACCCACCGTACCCCAGTGAGAGTCAGCACCTTCAGGGGAGGGTAAACCCACCGTACCCCAGTGAGAGTCAGCACCTTCAGGGGAGGGTATACCCACTGTACTCCAGTGAGAGTCAGTACCTTCAGGGGAGATAAACCCACCGTACCCCAGTGAGAGTCAGCACCTTCAGGGGAGATAAACCCACCGTACCCCAGTGAGAGTCAGCACCTTCAGGGGAGGGTAAACCAACTGTACCCCAGTGAGAGTCAGCACCTTCAGGGGAGGGTAAACCCACCGTACCCCAGTGAGAGTCAGCACCTTCAGGGGAGATAAACCCAACGTACCCCAGTGAGAGTCAGCACCTTCAGGGGAGATAAACCCACTGTACCCCAGTGAGAGTCAGCACCTTCAGGGGAGGATAAACCCACCGTATCCCAGTGAGAGTCAGCACCTTCAGGGGAGGGAAAACCCACCGTACCCCAATGAGAGTCAGCCCCTTCAGGGGAGGGTAAACCCACCGTACCCCAGAGATTCAGCACCTTCAGGGGAGGGTAAACCCACCGTACCCCAGTGAGTCAGCACCTTCAGGGGAGGGGAAACCCACCGTACCCCAGTGAGAGTCAGCACCTTCAGGGGAGATAAACCCACCGTACCCCAGTGAGAGTCAGCACCTTCAGGGGAGATAAACCCACCGTACCCCAGTGAGAGTCAGCACCTTCAGGGGAGATAAACCCACCGTACCCCAGTGAGTCAGCACCTTCAGGGGAGGGTAAACCCACCGTACCCCAGTGAGAGTCAGCACCTTCAGGGGAGATAAACCCACCGTACCCCAGTGAGAGTCAGCACCTTCAGGGGAGATAAAACCAGCGTACCCCAGTGAGAGTCAGTACTTTCAGGGGGAATAAACCCACCGTACCCCAGTGAGAGTCAGCACCTTCAGGGGAGGGTAAACCCACCGTACCCCAGTGAGAGTCAGCACCTTCAGGGGAGGGTAAACCCACCGTACCCCAGTGAGTCAGCACCTTCAGGGGAGGGTAAACCCACCGTACCCCAGTGAGAGTCAGCACCTTCAGGGGAGATAAACCCACCGTACCCCAGTGTGAGTCAGCACCTTCAGGGGAGGGTAAACCCACCGTACCCCAGTGAGAGTCAGCACCTCCAGGGGAGATAAACCCACCGTACCCCAGTGAGTCAGCACCTTCAGGGGAGATAAACCCACCGTACCCCAGTGAGTCAGCACCTTCAGGGGAGATAAACTCACCGTACCCCTGTGAGTCAGCACCTTCAGGGGAGATAAACCCACCATACCCGTGTGAGAGTCAGCACCTTCAGGGGAGATAAACCCACCATACCCCAGTGAGTCAGCACCTTCAGGGGAGATAAACCCACCGTACCCCAGTGAGAGTAAGCACCTTCAGGGGAGATAAACCCACCGTACCCCAGTGAGGGTCAGCACCTTCAGGGGAGGGTAAATCCACCGTACCCCAGTGAGAGTCAGCACCTTCAGGGGAGGGTAAACCCACCGTACCCCAGTGAGAGTCAGCACCTTCAGGGGAGGGTAAACACACCGTACCCCAGTGAGGGTCAGCACCTTCAGGGGAGATAAACCCACCGTACCCCAGTGAGAGTCAGCACCTTCAGGGGAGATAAACCCACCGTACCCCAGTGAGAGTCAGCAACTTCAGGGGAGGATAAACCCACCGTACCCCAGTGAGAGTCAGCACCTTCAGGGGAGATAAACCCACCGGACCCCAGTGAGAGTCAGCACCTTCAGGGGAGGGTATACCCACTGTACTCTAGTGAGAGTCAGCACCTTCAGGGGAGATAAACCCACCGTACCCCAGTGAGAGTCAGCACCTTCAGAGGAGATAAACCCACCGTACCCCAGTGAGAGTCAGCACCTTCAGGGGAGGGTAAACCCACTGTACCCCAGTGAGAGTCAGCACCTTCAGTGGAGGGTAAACCCACCGTACCCCAGTGAGAGTCAGCACCTTCAGGGGAGATAAACCCAACGTACCCCAGTGAGAGTCAGCACCTTCAGGGGAGGGTAAACCCACCGTATCCCAGTGAGAGTCAGCCCCTTCAGGGGAGGGTAAACCCACCGTACCCCAGAGAGTCAGCACCTTCAGGGGAGGGTAAACCCACCGTACCCCAGTGAGAGTCAGCACCTTCAGGGGAGGGTAAACCCACCATACCCGAGTGAGAGTCAGCACCTTCAGGGGAGGGTATACCCACTGTACTCTAGTGAGAGTCAGCACCTTCAGGGGAGATAAACCCACCGTACCCCAGTGAGAGTCAGCACCTTCAGAGGAGATAAACACACCGTACCCCAGTGAGAGTCAGCACCTTCAGGGGAGGGTAAACCCACTGTACCCCAGTGAGAGTCAGCACCTTCAGGGGAGATAAACCCACCATACCCCAGTGAGAGTCAGCACCTTCAGGGGAGATAAACCCACCGTACCCCAGTGAGAGTCAGCACCTTCAGGGGAGGGTAAATCCACCGTATCCCAGTGAGAGTCAGCACCTTCAGGGGAGGGTAAACCCAACGTACCCCAGTGAGAGTCAGCACCTTCAGGGGAGGGTAAACCCACCGTACCCCAATGAGAGTCAGCCCCTTCAGGGGAGGGTAAACCCACCGTACGCCAGTGAGTCAGCACCTTCAGGGGAGGGTAAACCCACCGTACCCCAGTGAGAGTCAGCACCTTCAGGGGAGATAAACCCACCGTACCCCAGTGTGAGTCAGCACCTTCAGGGGAGGGTAAACCCACCGTACCCCAGTGAGAGTCAGCACCTTCAGGGGAGATAAACCCACCGTACCCCAGTGAGTCAGCACCTTCAGGGGAGATAAACCCACCATACCCCAGTGAGAGTCAGCACCTTCAGGGGAGATAAATCCACCATACCCCAGTGAGTCAGCACCTTCAGGGGAGATAAACCCACCGTACCCCAGTGAGAGTCAGCACCTTCAGGGGAGATAAACCCACCGTACCCCAGTGAGAGTCAGCACCTTCAGGGGAGGGTAAACCCACCGTACCCCAGTGAGAGTCAGCACCTTCAGGGGAGGGTAAACACACCGTACCCCAGTGAGGGTCAGCACCTTCAGGGGAGATAAACCCACCGTACCCCAGTGAGAGTCAGCACCTTTAGGGGAGATAAACCCACCGTACCCCAGTGAGAGTCAGCACCTTCAGGGGAGGATAAACCCACCGTACCCCAGTGAGAGTCAGCACCTTCAGGGGAGGATAAACCCACCGTACCCCAGTGAGAGTCAGCACCTTCAGGGGAGGGTAAACCCACCGGACCCCAGTGAGAGTCAGCACCTTCAGGGGAGGGTAAACCCACCGTACCCCAGTGAGAGTCAGCACCTTCAGGGGAGGGTATACCCACTGTACTCCAGTGAGAGTCAGTACCTTCAGGGGAGATAAACCCACCGTACCCCAGTGAGAGTCAGCACCTTCAGGGGAGATAAACCCACCGTACCCCAGTGAGAGTCAGCACCTTCAGGGGAGGGTAAACCAACTGTACCCCAGTGAGAGTCAGCACCTTCAGGGGAGGGTAAACCCACCGTACCCCAGTGAGAGTCAGCACCTTCAGGGGAGATAAACCCAACGTACCCCAGTGAGAGTCAGCACCTTCAGGGGAGATAAACCCACCGTACCCCAGTGAGAGTCAGCACCTTCAGGGGAGGGTAAACCCACCGTATCCTAGTGAGAGTCAGCACCTTCAGGGGAGGGTAAACCCACCGTACCCCAATGAGAGTCAGCCCCTTCAGGGGAGGGTAAACCCACCGTACCCCAGAGAGTCAGCACCTTCAGGGGAGGGTACACCCACCGTACCCCAGTGAGTCAGCACCTTCAGGGGAGATAAACCCACCGTACCCCAGTGAGTCAGCACCTTCAGGGGAGATAAACCCACCGTACCCCAGTGAGAGTCAGCACCTTCAGGGGAGGGTAAACCCACCGTACCCCAGTGAGAGTCAGCACCTTCAGGGGAGATAAACCCACCGTACCCCAGTGAGTCAGCACCTTCAGGGGAGGGGAAACCCACCGTACCCCAGTGAGAGTCAGCACCTTCAGGGGAGATAAACCCACCGTACCCCAGTGAGAGTCAGCACCTTCAGGGGAGATAAACCCACCGTACCCCAGTGAGAGTCAGCACCTTCAGGGGAGATAAACCCACCGTACCCCAGTGAGTCAGCACCTTCAGGGGTGGGTAAACCCACCGTACCCCAGTGAGAGTCAGCACCTTCAGGGGAGAGAAACCCACCGTACCCCAGTGAGAGTCAGCACCTTCAGGAAAGGGTAAACCCACCGTACACCAGTGAGGGTCAGCACCTTCAGGGGAGATAAACCCACCGTACCCCAGTGAGAGTCAGCACCTTCAGGGGAGATAAACCCACCGTACCCCAGTGAGAGTCAGTACCTTCAGGGGGAATAAACCCACCGTACCCCAGTGAGAGTCAGCACCTTCAGGGGAGATAAACCCACCGGACCCCAGTGAGAGTCAGCACCTTCAGGGGAGGGTAAACCCACCGTACCCCAGTGAGAGTCAGCACCTTCAGGGGAGATAAACCCAACGTACCCCAGTGAGAGTCAGCACCTTCAGGGGAGATAAACCCACCGTACCCCAGTGAGAGTCAGCACCTTCAGGGGAGGGTAAACCCACCGTATCCCAGTGAGAGTCTGCACCTTCAGGGGAGGGTAAACCCACCGTACCCCAATGAGAGTCAGCCCCTTCAGGGGAGGGTAAACCCACCGTACCCCAGAGAGTCAGCACCTTCAGGGGAGGGTAAACCCACCGTACCCCAGTGAGTCAGCACCTTCAGGGGAGATAAACCCACCGTACCCCAGTGAGTCAGCACCTTCAGGGGAGATAAACCCACCGTACCCCAGTGAGAGTCAGCACCTTCAGGGGAGGGTAAACCCACCGTACCCCAGTGAGAGTCAGCACCTTCAGGGGAGATAAACCCACCGTACCCCAGTGAGTCAGCACCTTCAGGGGAGGGGAAACCCACCGTACCCCAGTGAGAGTCAGCACCTTCAGGGGAGATAAACCCACCGTACCCCAGTGAGAGTCAGCACCTTCAGGGGAGATAAACCCACCGTACCCCAGTGAGAGTCAGCACCTTCAGGGGAGATAAACCCACCGTACCCCAGTGAGTCAGCACCTTCAGGGGAGGGTAAACCCACCGTACCCCAGTGAGAGTCAGCACCTTCAGGGGAGATAAACCCACCGTACCCCAGTGAGAGTCAGCACCTTCAGGAAAGGGTAAACCCACCGTACACCAGTGAGGGTCAGCACCTTCAGGGGAGATAAACCCACCGTACCCCAGTGAGAGTCAGCACCTTCAGGGGAGATAAACCCAGCGTACCCCAGTGAGAGTCAGTACTTTCAGGGGGAATAAACCCACCGTACCCCAGTGAGAGTCAGCACCTTCAGGGGAGGGTAAACCCACCGTACCCCAGTGAGAGTCAGCACCTTCAGGGGAGGGTAAACCCACCGTTCCCCAGTGAGTCAGCACCTTCAGGGGAGGGTAAACCCACCGTACCCCAGTGAGAGTCAGCACCTTCAGGGGAGATAAACCCACCGTACCCCAGTGTGAGTCAGCACCTTCAGGGGAGGGTAAACCCACCGTACCCCAGTGAGAGTCAGCACCTCCAGGGGAGATAAACCCACCGTACCCCAGTGAGTCAGCACCTTCAGGGGAGATAAACCCACCGTACCCCAGTGAGTCAGCACCTTCAGGGGAGATAAACTCACCGTACCCCTGTGAGTCAGCACCTTCAGGGGAGATAAACCCACCATACCCGAGTGAGAGTCAGCACCTTCAGGGGAGATAAACCCACCATACCCCAGTGAGTCAGCACCTTCAGGGGAGATAAACCCACCGTACCCCAGTGAGAGTAAGCACCTTCAGGGGAGATAAACCCACCGTACCCCAGTGAGGGTCAGCACCTTCAGGGGAGGGTAAACCCACCGTACCCCAGTGAGAGTCAGCACCTTCAGGGGAGGGTAAACCCACCGTACCCCAGTGAGAGTCAGCACCTTCAGGGGAGGGTAAACACACCGTACCCCAGTGAGGGTCAGCACCTTCAGGGGAGATAAACCCACCGTACCCCAGTGAGAGTCAGCACCTTCAGGGGAGATAAACCCACCGTACCCCAGTGAGAGTCAGCAACTTCAGGGGAGGATAAACCCACCGTACCCCAGTGAGAGTCAGCACCTTCAGGGGAGATAAACCCACCGGACCCCAGTGAGAGTCAGCATCTTCAGGGGAGGGTATAACCACTGTACTCTAGTGAGAGTCAGCACCTTCAGTGGAGATAAACCCACCGTACCCAAGTGAGAGTCAGCAGCTTCAGAGGAGATAAACCCACCGTTCCCCAGTGAGAGTCAGCACCTTCAGTGGAGGGTAAACCCACCGTACCCCAGTGAGAGTCAGCACCTTCAGGGGAGATAAACCCAACGTACCCCAGTGAGAGTCAGCACCTTCAGGGGAGGGTAAACCCACCGTATCCCAGTGAGAGTCAGCACCTTCAGGGGAGGGTAAACCCACCGTACCCCAATGAGAGTCAGCCCCTTCAGGGGAGGGTAAACCCACCGTACCCCAGAGAGTCAGCACCTTCAGGGGAGGGTAAACCCACCGTACCCCAGTGAGAGTCAGCACCTTCAGGGGAGGGTATACCCACTGTACTCTAGTGAGAGTCAGCACCTTCAGGGGAGATAAACCCACCGTACCCCAGTGAGAGTCAGCACCTTCAGAGGAGATAAACACACCGTACCCCAGTGAGAGTCAGCACCTTCAGGGGAGGGTAAACCCACTGTACCCCAGTGAGAGTCAGCACCTTCAGGGGAGATAAACCCACCATACCCCAGTGAGAGTCAGCACCTTCAGGGGAGATAAACCCACCGTACCCCAGTGAGAGTCAGCACCTTCAGGGGAGGGTAAATCCACCGTATCCCAGTGAGAGTCAGCACCTTCAGGGGAGGGTAAACCCAACGTACCCCAGTGAGAGTCAGCACTTTCAGGGGAGGGTAAACCCACCGTACCCCAATGAGAGTCAGCCCCTTCAGGGGAGGGTAAACCCACCGTACCCCAGTGAGTCAGCACCTTCAGGGGAGGGTAAACCCACCGTACCCCAGTGAGAGTCAGCACCTTCAGGGGAGATAAACCCACCGTACCCCAGTGTGAGTCAGCACCTTCAGGGGAGGGTAAACCCACCGTACCCCAGTGAGAGTCAGCACCTCCAGGGGAGATAAACCCACCGTACCCCAGTGAGTCAGCACCTTCAGGGGAGATAAACCCACCATACCCCAGTGAGAGTCAGCACCTTCAGGGGAGATAAATCCACCATACCCCAGTGAGTCAGCACCTTCAGGGGAGATAAACCCACCGTACCCCAGTGAGAGTCAGCACCTTCAGGGGAGGATAAACCCACCGTACCCCAGTGAGAGTCAGCACCTTCAGGGGAGGGTAAACCCACCGTACCCCAGTGAGAGTCAGCACCTTCAGGGGAGGGTAAACCCACCGTACCCCAGTGAGAGTCAGCACCTTCAGGGGAGGGTATACCCACTGTACTCCAGTGAGAGTCAGTACCTTCAGGGGAGATAAACCCACCGTACCCCAGTGAGAGTCAGCACCTTCAGGGGAGATAAACCCACCGTACCCCAGTGAGAGTCAGCACCTTCAGGGGAGGGTAAACCAACTGTACCCCAGTGAGAGTCAGCACCTTCAGGGGAGGGTAAACCCACCGTACCCCAGTGAGAGTCAGCACCTTCAGGGGAGATAAACCCAACGTACCACAGTGAGAGTCAGCACCTTCAGGGGAGATAAACCCACCGTACCCCAGTGAGAGTCAGCACCTTCAGGGGAGGGTAAACCCACCGTATCCCAGTGAGCGTCAGCACCTTCAGGGGAGGGTAAACCCACCGTACCCCAATGAGAGTCAGCCCCTTCAGGGGAGGGTAAACCCACCGTACCCCAGAGAGACAGCACCTTCAGGGGAGGGTACACCCACCGTACCCCAGTGAGTCAGCACCTTCAGGGGAGATAAACCCACCGTACCCCAGTGAGTCAGCACCTTCAGGGGAGATAAACCCACCGTACCCCAGTGAGAGTCAGCACCTTCAGGGGAGGGTAAACCCACCGTACCCCAGTGAGAGTCAGCACCTTCAGGGGAGATAAACCCACCGTACCCCAGTGAGTCAGCACCTTCAGGGGAGGGGAAACCCACCGTACCCCAGTGAGAGTCAGCACCTTCAGGGGAGATAAACCCACCGTACCCCAGTGAGAGTCAGCACCTTCAGGGGAGATAAACCCACCGTACCCCAGTGAGAGTCAGCACCTTCAGGGGAGATAAACCCACCGTACCCCAGTGAGTCAGCACCTTCAGGGGTGGGTAAACCCACCGTACCCCAGTGAGAGTCAGCACCTTCAGGGGAGATAAACCCACCGTACCCCAGTGAGAGTCAGCACCTTCAGGAAAGGGTAAACCCACCGTACACCAGTGAGGGTCAGCACCTTCAGGGGAGATAAACCCACCGTACCCCAGTGAGAGTCAGCACCTTCAGGGGAGATAAACCCACCGTACCCCAGTGAGAGTCAGTACCTTCAGGGGGAATAAACCCACCGTACCCCAGTGAGAGTCAGCACCTTCAGGGGAGATAAACCCACCGGACCCCAGTGAGAGTCAGCACCTTCAGGGGAGGGTAAACCCACCGTACCCCAGTGAGAGTCAGCACCTTCAGGGGAGATAAACCCAACGTACCCCAGTGAGTCAGCACCTTCAGGGGAGGGGAAACCCACCGTACCCCAGTGAGAGTCAGCACCTTCAGGGGAGATAAACCCACCGTACCCCAGTGAGAGTCAGCACCTTCAGGGGAGATAAACCCACCGTACCCCAGTGAGTCAGCACCTTCAGGGGAGATAAACCCACCGTACCCCAGTGAGAGTCAGCACCTTCAGGGGAGGGTAAACCCACCGTACCCCAGTGAGAGTCAGCACCTTCAGGGGAGATAAACCCACCGTACCCCAGTGAGTCAGCACCTTCAGGGGAGGGGAAACCCACCGTACCCCAGTGAGAGTCAGCACCTTCAGGGGAGATAAACCCACCGTACCCCAGTGAGAGTCAGCACCTTCAGGGGAGATAAACGCACCGTACCCCAGTGAGTCAGCACCTTCAGGGGAGGGTAAACCCACCGTACCCCAGTGAGAGTCAGCACCTTCAGGGGAGATAAACCCACCGTACCCCAGTGAGAGTCAGCACCTTCAGGAAAGGGTAAACCCACCGTACACCAGTGAGGGTCAGCACCTTCAGGGGAGATAAACCCACCGTACCCCAGTGAGAGTCAGCACCTTCAGGGGAGATAAACCCAGCGTCCCCCAGTGAGAGTCAGTACTTTCAGGGGGAATAAACCCACCGTACCCCAGTGAGAGTCAGCACCTTCAGGGGAGGGTAAACCCACCGTACCCCAGTGAGAGTCAGCACCTTCAGGGGAGGGTAAACCCACCGTACCCCAGTGAGTCAGCACCTTCAGGGGAGGGTAAACCCACCGTACCCCAGTGAGAGTCAGCACCTTCAGGGGAGATAAACCCACCGTACCCCAGTGTGAGTCAGCACCTTCAGGGGAGGGTAAACCCACCGTACCCCAGTGAGAGTCAGCACCTCCAGGGGAGATAAACCCACCGTACCCCAGTGAGTCAGCACCTTCAGGGGAGATAAACCCACCGTACCCCAGTGAGTCAGCACCTTCAGGGGAGATAAACTCACCGTACCCCTGTGAGTCAGCACCTTCAGGGGAGATAAACCCACCATGCCCGAGTGAGAGTCAGCACCTTCAGGGGAGATAAACCCACCATACCCCAGTGAGTCAGCACCTTCAGGGGAGATAAACCCACCGTACCCCAGTGAGAGTAAGCACCTTCAGGGGAGATAAACCCACCGTACCCCAGTGAGGGTCAGCACCTTCAGGGGAGGGTAAACCCACCGTACCCCAGTGAGAGTCAGCACCTTCAGGGGAGGGTAAACCCACCGTACCCCAGTGAGAGTCAGCACCTTCAGGGGAGGGTAAACACACCGTACCCCAGTGAGGGTCAGCACCTTCAGGGGAGATAAACCCACCGTACCCCAGTGAGAGTCAGCACCTTCAGGGGAGATAAACCCACCGTACCCCAGTGAGAGTCAGCAACTTCAGGGGAGGATAAACCCACCGTACCCCAGTGAGAGTCAGCACCTTCAGGGGAGATAAACCCACCGGACCCCAGTGAGAGTCAGCACCTTCAGGGGAGGGTATAACCACTGTACTCTAGTGAGAGTCAGCACCTTCAGGGGAGATAAACCCACCGTACCCCAGTGAGAGTCAGCAGCTTCAGAGGAGATAAACCCACCGTACCCCAGTGAGAGTCAGCACCTTCAGTGGAGGGTAAACCCACCGTACCCCAGTGAGAGTCAGCACCTTCAGGGGAGATAAACCCAACGTACCCCAGTGAGAGTCAGCACCTTCAGGGGAGGGTAAACCCACCGTATCCCAGTGAGAGTCAGCACCTTCAGGGGAGGGTAAACCCACCGTACCCCAATGAGAGTCAGCCCCTTCAGGGGAGGGTAAACCCACCGTACCCCAGAGAGTCAGCACCTTCAGGGGAGGGTAAACCCACCGTACCCCAGTGAGAGTCAGCACCTTCAGGGGAGGGTATACCCACTGTACTCTAGTGAGAGTCAGCACCTTCAGGGGAGATAAACCCACCGTACCCCAGTGAGAGTCAGCACCTTCAGAGGAGATAAACACACCGTACCCCAGTGAGAGTCAGCACCTTCAGGGGAGGGTAAACCCACTGTACCCCAGTGAGAGTCAGCACCTTCAGGGGAGATAAACCCACCATACCCCAGTGAGAGTCAGCACCTTCAGGGGAGATAAACCCACCGTACCCCAGTGAGAGTCAGCACCTTCAGGGGAGGGTAAATCCACCGTATCCCAGTGAGAGTCAGCACCTTCAGGGGAGGGTAAACCCAACGTACCCCAGTGAGAGTCAGCACCTTCAGGGGAGGGTAAACCCACCGTACCCCAATGAGAGTCAGCCCCTTCAGGGGAGGGTAAACCCACCGTACCCCAGTGAGTCAGCACCTTCAGGGGAGGGTAAACCCACCGTACCCCAGTGAGAGTCAGCACCTTCAGGGGAGATAAACCCACCCTACCCCAGTGTGAGTCAGCACCTTCAGGGGAGGGTAAACCCACCGTACCCCAGTGAGAGTCAGCACCTTCAGGGGAGATAAACCCACCGTACCCCAGTGAGTCAGCACCTTCAGGGGAGATAAACCCACCATACCCCAGTGAGAGTCAGCACCTTCAGGGGAGATAAATCCACCATACCCCAGTGAGTCAGCACCTTCAGGGGAGATAAAACCACCGTACCCCAGTGAGAGTCAGCACCTTCAGGGGAGGATAAACCCACCGTACCCCAGTGAGAGTCAGCACCTTCAGGGGAGGGTAAACCCACCATACCCCAGTGAGAGTCAGCACCTTCAGGGGAGGGTAAACCCACCGTACCCCAGTGAGAGTCAGCACCTTCAGGGGAGGGTATACCCACTGTACTCCAGTGAGAGTCAGATCCTTCAGGGGAGATAAACCCACCGTACCCCAGTGAGAGTCAGCACCTTCAGGGGAGATAAACCCACCGTACCCCAGTGAGAGTCAGCACCTTCAGGGGAGGGTAAACCCACCGTACCCCAGTGAGTCAGCACCTTCAGGGGAGATAAACCCACTGTACCCCAGTGAGAGTCAGCACCTTCAGGGGAGGGTAAACCAACTGTACCCCAGTGAGAGTCAGCACCTTCAGGGGAGGGTAAACCCACCGTACCCCAGTGAGAGTCAGCACCTTCAGGGGAGATAAACCCAACGTACCCCAGTGAGAGTCAGCACCTTCAGGGGAGGGTAAACCCACCGTACCCCAGTGAGAGTCAGCACCTTCAGGGGAGGGTAAACCCACCGTACCCCAGTGAGAGTCAGCACCTTCAGGGGAGATAAAACCAACGTACCCCAGTGAGAGTCAGCACCTTCAGGGGAGGGTAAACCCACCGTACCCCAGTGAGAGTCAGCACCTTCAGGGGAGGGTAAACCCACCGTACCCCAGTGAGAGTCAGCACCTTCAGGGGAGGGTATACCCACTGTACTCCAGTGAGAGTCAGTACCTTCAGGGGAGATAAACCCACCGTACCCCAGTGAGAGTCAGCACCTTCAGGGGAGATAAACCCACCGTACCCCAGTGAGAGTCAGCACCTTCAGGGGAGGGTAAACCCACCGTACCCCAGTGAGTCAGCACCTTCAGGGGAGATAAACCCACTGTACCCCAGTGAGAGTCAGCACCTTCAGGGGAGGGTAAACCACCTGTACCCCAGTGAGAGTTAGCACCTTCAGGGGAGGGTAAACCCACCGTACCCCAGTGAGAGTCAGCACCTTCAGGGGAGATAAACCCAACGTACCCCAGTGAGAGTCAGCACCTTCAGGGGAGATAAACCCACCGTACCCCAGTGAGAGTCAGCACCTTCAGGGGAGGGTAAACCCACCGTATCCCAGTGAGCGTCAGCACCTTCAGGGGAGGGTAAACCCACCGTACCCCAATGAGAGTCAGCCCCTTCAGGGGAGGGTAAACCCACCGTACCCCAGAGAGTCAGCACCTTCAGGGGAGGGTAAACCCACCGTACCCCAGTGAGTCAGCACCTTCAGGGGAGATAAACCCACCGTACCCCAGTGAGTCAGCACCTTCAGGGGAGATAAACCCACCGTACCCCAGTGAGAGTCAGCACCTTCAGGGGAGGGTAAACCCACCGTACCCCAGTGAGAGTCAGCACCTTCATGGGGATAAATCCACTGTACCCCAGTGAGAGTCAGCACCTTCAGGGTAGGGTAAACCCACCGTACCCCAGTGAGAGTCAGCACCTTCAGGGGAAGGTAAACCCACCGTACCCCAGTGAGATTCATCACCTTCAGGGGAGGGTAAACCCACCGTACACCAGTGAGAGTCAGCACCTTCAGGGGAGGGGAAACCCACCGTACCCCAGTGAGAGTCAGCACCTTCAGGGGAGATAAACCCACCGTACCCCAGTGAGCGTCAGCACCTTCAGAGGAGATAAACCCACCGTACCCCAGTGAGAGTCAGCACCTTCAGGGGAGATAAACCCACCGTACCCCAGTGAGTCAGCACCTTCAGGGGAGGGTAAACCCACCGTACCCCAGTGAGAGTCAGCACCTTCAGGGGAGATAAACCCACCGTACCCCAGTGAGAGTCAGCACCTTCAGGAAAGGGTAAACCCACCGTACACCAGTGAGGGTCAGCACCTTCAGGGGAGATAAACCCACCGTACCCCAGTGAGAGTCAGCACCTTCAGGGGAGATAAACCCACCGTACCCCAGTGAGAGTCAGCACCTTCAGGGGAGGGTAAACCCACCGTACCCCAGTGAGAGTCAGCACCTTCAGGGGAGGGTAAACCCGCCGTACCCCAGTGAGGGTCAGCACCTTCAGGGGAGGGTAAACCCACCGTACCCCAGTGAGGTCAGCACCTTCAGGGGAGATAAACCCACCGTACCCCAGTGATAGTCAGCACCTTCAGGGGAGAGAAACCCACCGTACCCCAGTGAGAGTCAGCACCTTCAGGGGAGAGAAACCCACCGTACCCCAGTGAGAGTCAGCACCTTCAGGGGAGGGTAAACCCACCATACCCCAGTGAGGGTCAGCACCTTCAGGGGAGATAAACCCACCGTACCCCAGTGAGAGTCAGCACCTTCAGGGGAGATAAACCCACCGTACCCCAGTGAGAGTCAGCACCTTCAGGGGAGATAAACCCACCGTACCCCAGTGAGAGTCAGCACCTTCAGGGGAGATGAACCCACCGTACCCCAGTGAGAATCAGTACCTTCAGGGGGAATAAACCCACCGTACCCCAGTGAGAGTCAGCACCTTCAGGGGAGGGTAAACCCACCGTACCCCAGTGAGAGTCAGCACCTTCAGGGGAGGGTAAACCCACCGTACCCCAGTGAGTCAGCACCTTCAGGGGAGGGTAAACCCACCGTACCCCAGTGAGAGTCAGCACCTTCAGGGGAGATAAACCCACCGTACCCCAGTGAGAGTCAGCACCTCCAGGGGAGATAAACCCACCGTACCCCAGTGAATCAGCACCTTCAGGGGAGGGTAAACCCACCGTACCCCAGTGAGAGTCAGCACCTCCAGGGGAGATAAACCCACCGTACCCCAGTGACTCAGCACCTTCAGGGGAGATAAACCCACCGTACCCCAGTGAGTCAGCACCTTCAGGGGAGATAAACTCACCGTACCCCTGTGAGTCAGCACCTTCAGGGGAGATAAACCCACCATACCCGAGTGAGAGTCAGCACCTTCAGGGGAGATAAACCCACCATACCCCAGTGAGTCAGCACCTTCAGGGGAGATAAACCCACCGTACCCCAGTGAGAGTCAGCACCTTCAGGGGAGATAAACCCACCGTACCCCAGTGAGGGTCAGCACCTTCAGGGGAGGGTAAACCCACCGTACCCCAGTGAGAGTCAGCACCTTCAGGGGAGGGTAAACCCACCGTACCCCAGTGAGAGTCAGCACCTTCAGGGGAGGGTAAACACACCGTACCCCAGTGAGGGTCAGCACCTTCAGGGGAGATAAACCCACCGTACCCCAGTGAGAGTCAGCACCTTCAGGGGAGATAAACCCATCGTACCCCAGTGAGAGTCAGCAACTTCAGGGGAGGATAAACCCACCGTACCCCAGTGAGAGTCAGCACCTTCAGGGGAGATAAACCCACCGTACCCCAGTGAGAGTCAGCAACTTCAGGGGAGGATAAACCCACCGTACCCCAGTGAGAGTCAGCACCTTCAGGGGAGGGTAAACCCACTGTACCCCAGTGAGAGTCAGCACCTTCAGGGGAGATAAACCCACCGTACCCCAGTGAGAGTCAGCACCTTCAGGGGAGGGTAAACACACCGTACCCCAGTGAGGGTCAGCACCTTCAGGGGAGATAAACCCACCGTACCCCAGTGAGAGTCAGCACCTTCAGGGGAGATAAACCCACCGTACCCCAGTGAGAGTCAGCACCTTCAGGGGAGGGTAAACCCACTGTACTCCAGTGAGAGTCAGCACCTTCAGGGGAGATAAACCCACCGTACCCCAGTGAGAGTCAGCACCTTCAGGGGAGGGTAAACCCACCGTACCCCAGTGAGTCAGCACCTTCAGGGGAGATAAACCCACTGTACCCCAGTGAGAGTCAGCACCTTCAGGGGAGGGTAAACCAACTGTACCCCAGTGAGAGTCAGCACCTTCAGGGGAGGGTAAACCCACCGTACCCCAGTGAGAGTCAGCACCTTCAGGGGAGATAAACCCAACGTACCCCAGTGAGAGTCAGCACCTTCAGGGGAGGGTAAACCCACCGTACCCCAGTGAGAGTCAGCACCTTCAGGGGAGGGTAAACCCACCGTACCCCAGTGAGAGTCAGCACCTTCAGGGGAGATAAACCCAACGTACCCCAGTGAGAGTCAGCACCTTCAGGGGAGGGTAAACCCACCGTACCCCAGTGAGAGTCAGCACCTTCAGGGGAGGGTAAACCCACCGTACCCCAGTGAGAGTCAGCACCTTCAGGGGAGGGTATACCCACTGTACTCCAGTGAGAGTCAGTACCTTCAGGGGAGATAAACCCACCGTACCCCAGTGAGAGTCAGCACCTTCAGGGGAGATAAACCCACCGTACCCCAGTGAGAGTCAGCACCTTCAGGGGAGGGTAAACCCACCGTACCCCAGTGAGTCAGCACCTTCAGGGGAGATAAACCCACTGTACCCCAGTGAGAGTCAGCACCTTCAGGGGAGGGTAAACCACCTGTACCCCAGTGAGAGTCAGCACCTTCAGGGGAGGGTAAACCCACCGTACCCCAGTGAGAGTCAGCACCTTCAGGGGAGATAAACCCAACGTACCCCAGTGAGAGTCAGCACCTTCAGGGGAGATAAACCCACCGTACCCCAGTGAGAGTCAGCACCTTCAGGGGAGGGTAAACCCACCGTATCCCAGTGAGCGTCAGCACCTTCAGGGGAGGGTAAACCCACCGTACCCCAATGAGAGTCAGCCCCTTCAGGGGAGGGTAAACCCACCGTACCCCAGAGAGTCAGCACCTTCAGGGGAGGGTAAACCCACCGTACCCCAGTGAGTCAGCACCTTCAGGGGAGATAAACCCACCGTACCCCAGTGAGTCAGCACCTTCAGGGGAGATAAACCCACCGTACCCCAGTGAGAGTCAGCACCTTCAGGGGAGGGTAAACCCACCGTACCCCAGTGAGTCAGCACCTTCAGGGGAGGGTAAACCCACCGTACCCCAGTGAGAGTCAGCACCTTCAGGGGAGATAAACCCACCGTACCCCAGTGAGAGTCAGCACCTCCAGGGGAGATAAACCCACCGTACCCCAGTGAATCAGCACCTTCAGGGGAGGGTAAACCCACCGTACCCCAGTGAGAGTCAGCACCTCCAGGGGAGATAAACCCACCGTACCCCAGTGACTCAGCACCTTCAGGGGAGATAAACCCACCGTACCCCAGTGAGTCAGCACCTTCAGGGGAGATAAACTCACCGTACCCCTGTGAGTCAGCACCTTCAGGGGAGATAAACCCACCATACCCGAGTGAGAGTCAGCACCTTCAGGGGAGATAAACCCACCATACCCCAGTGAGTCAGCACCTTCAGGGGAGATAAACCCACCGTACCCCAGTGAGAGTCAGCACCTTCAGGGGAGATAAACCCACCGTACCCCAGTGAGGGTCAGCACCTTCAGGGGAGGGTAAACCCACCGTACCCCAGTGAGAGTCAGCACCTTCAGGGGAGGGTAAACCCACCGTACCCCAGTGAGAGTCAGCACCTTCAGGGGAGGGTAAACACACCGTACCCCAGTGAGGGTCAGCACCTTCAGGGGAGATAAACCCACCGTACCCCAGTGAGAGTCAGCACCTTCAGGGGAGATAAACCCATCGTACCCCAGTGAGAGTCAGCAACTTCAGGGGAGGATAAACCCACCGTACCCCAGTGAGAGTCAGCACCTTCAGGGGAGATAAACCCACCGTACCCCAGTGAGAGTCAGCAACTTCAGGGGAGGATAAACCCACCGTACCCCAGTGAGAGTCAGCACCTTCAGGGGAGGGTAAACCCACTGTACCCCAGTGAGAGTCAGCACCTTCAGGGGAGATAAACCCACCGTACCCCAGTGAGAGTCAGCACCTTCAGGGGAGGGTAAACACACCGTACCCCAGTGAGGGTCAGCACCTTCAGGGGAGATAAACCCACCGTACCCCAGTGAGAGTCAGCACCTTCAGGGGAGATAAACCCACCGTACCCCAGTGAGAGTCAGCACCTTCAGGGGAGGGTAAACCCACTGTACTCCAGTGAGAGTCAGCACCTTCAGGGGAGATAAACCCACCGTACCCCAGTGAGAGTCAGCACCTTCAGGGGAGGGTAAACCCACCGTACCCCAGTGAGTCAGCACCTTCAGGGGAGATAAACCCACTGTACCCCAGTGAGAGTCAGCACCTTCAGGGGAGGGTAAACCAACTGTACCCCAGTGAGAGTCAGCACCTTCAGGGGAGGGTAAACCCACCGTACCCCAGTGAGAGTCAGCACCTTCAGGGGAGATAAACCCAACGTACCCCAGTGAGAGTCAGCACCTTCAGGGGAGGGTAAACCCACCGTACCCCAGTGAGAGTCAGCACCTTCAGGGGAGGGTAAACCCACCGTACCCCAGTGAGAGTCAGCACCTTCAGGGGAGATAAACCCAACGTACCCCAGTGAGAGTCAGCACCTTCAGGGGAGGGTAAACCCACCGTACCCCAGTGAGAGTCAGCACCTTCAGGGGAGGGTAAACCCACCGTACCCCAGTGAGAGTCAGCACCTTCAGGGGAGGGTATACCCACTGTACTCCAGTGAGAGTCAGTACCTTCAGGGGAGATAAACCCACCGTACCCCAGTGAGAGTCAGCACCTTCAGGGGAGATAAACCCACCGTACCCCAGTGAGAGTCAGCACCTTCAGGGGAGGGTAAACCCACCGTACCCCAGTGAGTCAGCACCTTCAGGGGAGATAAACCCACTGTACCCCAGTGAGAGTCAGCACCTTCAGGGGAGGGTAAACCACCTGTACCCCAGTGAGAGTCAGCACCTTCAGGGGAGGGTAAACCCACCGTACCCCAGTGAGAGTCAGCACCTTCAGGGGAGATAAACCCAACGTACCCCAGTGAGAGTCAGCACCTTCAGGGGAGATAAACCCACCGTACCCCAGTGAGAGTCAGCACCTTCAGGGGAGGGTAAACCCACCGTATCCCAGTGAGCGTCAGCACCTTCAGGGGAGGGTAAACCCACCGTACCCCAATGAGAGTCAGCCCCTTCAGGGGAGGGTAAACCCACCGTACCCCAGAGAGTCAGCACCTTCAGGGGAGGGTAAACCCACCGTACCCCAGTGAGTCAGCACCTTCAGGGGAGATAAACCCACCGTACCCCAGTGAGTCAGCACCTTCAGGGGAGATAAACCCACCGTACCCCAGTGAGAGTCAGCACCTTCAGGGGAGGGTAAACCCACCGTACCCCAGTGAGTCAGCACCTTCAGGGGAGGGTAAACCCACCGTACCCCAGTGAGAGTCAGCACCTTCAGGGGAGATAAACCCACCGTACCCCAGTGAGAGTCAGCACCTCCAGGGGAGATAAACCCACCGTACCCCAGTGAATCAGCACCTTCAGGGGAGGGTAAACCCACCGTACCCCAGTGAGAGTCAGCACCTCCAGGGGAGATAAACCCACCGTACCCCAGTGACTCAGCACCTTCAGGGGAGATAAACCCACCGTACCCCAGTGAGTCAGCACCTTCAGGGGAGATAAACTCACCGTACCCCTGTGAGTCAGCACCTTCAGGGGAGATAAACCCACCATACCCGAGTGAGAGTCAGCACCTTCAGGGGAGATAAACCCACCATACCCCAGTGAGTCAGCACCTTCAGGGGAGATAAACCCACCGTACCCCAGTGAGAGTCAGCACCTTCAGGGGAGATAAACCCACCGTACCCCAGTGAGGGTCAGCACCTTCAGGGGAGGGTAAACCCACCGTACCCCAGTGAGAGTCAGCACCTTCAGGGGAGGGTAAACCCACCGTACCCCAGTGAGAGTCAGCACCTTCAGGGGAGGGTAAACACACCGTACCCCAGTGAGGGTCAGCACCTTCAGGGGAGATAAACCCACCGTACCCCAGTGAGAGTCAGCACCTTCAGGGGAGATAAACCCATCGTACCCCAGTGAGAGTCAGCAACTTCAGGGGAGGATAAACCCACCGTACCCCAGTGAGAGTCAGCACCTTCAGGGGAGATAAACCCACCGTACCCCAGTGAGAGTCAGCAACTTCAGGGGAGGATAAACCCACCGTACCCCAGTGAGAGTCAGCACCTTCAGGGGAGGGTAAACCCACTGTACCCCAGTGAGAGTCAGCACCTTCAGGGGAGATAAACCCACCGTACCCCAGTGAGAGTCAGCACCTTCAGGGGAGGGTAAACACACCGTACCCCAGTGAGGGTCAGCACCTTCAGGGGAGATAAACCCACCGTACCCCAGTGAGAGTCAGCACCTTCAGGGGAGATAAACCCACCGTACCCCAGTGAGAGTCAGCACCTTCAGGGGAGGGTAAACCCACTGTACTCCAGTGAGAGTCAGCACCTTCAGGGGAGATAAACCCACCGTACCCCAGTGAGAGTCAGCACCTTCAGGGGAGGGTAAACCCACCGTACCCCAGTGAGTCAGCACCTTCAGGGGAGATAAACCCACTGTACCCCAGTGAGAGTCAGCACCTTCAGGGGAGGGTAAACCAACTGTACCCCAGTGAGAGTCAGCACCTTCAGGGGAGGGTAAACCCACCGTACCCCAGTGAGAGTCAGCACCTTCAGGGGAGATAAACCCAACGTACCCCAGTGAGAGTCAGCACCTTCAGGGGAGGGTAAACCCACCGTACCCCAGTGAGAGTCAGCACCTTCAGGGGAGGGTAAACCCACCGTACCCCAGTGAGAGTCAGCACCTTCAGGGGAGATAAACCCAACGTACCCCAGTGAGAGTCAGCACCTTCAGGGGAGGGTAAACCCACCGTACCCCAGTGAGAGTCAGCACCTTCAGGGGAGGGTAAACCCACCGTACCCCAGTGAGAGTCAGCACCTTCAGGGGAGGGTATACCCACTGTACTCCAGTGAGAGTCAGTACCTTCAGGGGAGATAAACCCACCGTACCCCAGTGAGAGTCAGCACCTTCAGGGGAGATAAACCCACCGTACCCCAGTGAGAGTCAGCACCTTCAGGGGAGGGTAAACCCACCGTACCCCAGTGAGTCAGCACCTTCAGGGGAGATAAACCCACTGTACCCCAGTGAGAGTCAGCACCTTCAGGGGAGGGTAAACCACCTGTACCCCAGTGAGAGTCAGCACCTTCAGGGGAGGGTAAACCCACCGTACCCCAGTGAGAGTCAGCACCTTCAGGGGAGATAAACCCAACGTACCCCAGTGAGAGTCAGCACCTTCAGGGGAGATAAACCCACCGTACCCCAGTGAGAGTCAGCACCTTCAGGGGAGGGTAAACCCACCGTATCCCAGTGAGCGTCAGCACCTTCAGGGGAGGGTAAACCCACCGTACCCCAATGAGAGTCAGCCCCTTCAGGGGAGGGTAAACCCACCGTACCCCAGAGAGTCAGCACCTTCAGGGGAGGGTAAACCCACCGTACCCCAGTGAGTCAGCACCTTCAGGGGAGATAAACCCACCGTACCCCAGTGAGTCAGCACCTTCAGGGGAGATAAACCCACCGTACCCCAGTGAGAGTCAGCACCTTCAGGGGAGGGTAAACCCACCGTACCCCAGTGAGAGTCAGCACCTTCATGGGGATAAATCCACTGTACCCCAGTGAGAGTCAGCACCTTCAGGGTAGGGTAAACCCACCGTACCCCAGTGAGAGTCAGCACCTTCAGGGGAAGGTAAACCCACCGTACCCCAGTGAGATTCATCACCTTCAGGGGAGGGTAAACCCACCGTACACCAGTGAGAGTCAGCACCTTCAGGGGAGGGGAAACCCACCGTACCCCAGTGAGAGTCAGCACCTTCAGGGGAGATAAACCCACCGTACCCCAGTGAGCGTCAGCACCTTCAGAGGAGATAAACCCACCGTACCCCAGTGAGAGTCAGCACCTTCAGGGGAGATAAACCCACCGTACCCCAGTGAGTCAGCACCTTCAGGGGAGGGTAAACCCACCGTACCCCAGTGAGAGTCAGCACCTTCAGGGGAGATAAACCCACCGTACCCCAGTGAGAGTCAGCACCTTCAGGAAAGGGTAAACCCACCGTACACCAGTGAGGGTCAGCACCTTCAGGGGAGATAAACCCACCGTACCCCAGTGAGAGTCAGCACCTTCAGGGGAGATAAACCCACCGTACCCCAGTGAGAGTCAGCACCTTCAGGGGAGGGTAAACCCACCGTACCCCAGTGAGAGTCAGCACCTTCAGGGGAGGGTAAACCCGCCGTACCCCAGTGAGGGTCAGCACCTTCAGGGGAGGGTAAACCCACCGTACCCCAGTGAGGTCAGCACCTTCAGGGGAGATAAACCCACCGTACCCCAGTGATAGTCAGCACCTTCAGGGGAGAGAAACCCACCGTACCCCAGTGAGAGTCAGCACCTTCAGGGGAGAGAAACCCACCGTACCCCAGTGAGAGTCAGCACCTTCAGGGGAGGGTAAACCCACCATACCCCAGTGAGGGTCAGCACCTTCAGGGGAGATAAACCCACCGTACCCCAGTGAGAGTCAGCACCTTCAGGGGAGATAAACCCACCGTACCCCAGTGAGAGTCAGCACCTTCAGGGGAGATAAACCCACCGTACCCCAGTGAGAGTCAGCACCTTCAGGGGAGATAAACCCACCGTACCCCAGTGAGAATCAGTACCTTCAGGGGGAATAAACCCACCGTACCCCAGTGAGAGTCAGCACCTTCAGGGGAGGGTAAACCCACCGTACCCCAGTGAGAGTCAGCACCTTCAGGGGAGGGTAAACCCACCGTACCCCAGTGAGTCAGCACCTTCAGGGGAGGGTAAACCCACCGTACCCCAGTGAGAGTCAGCACCTTCAGGGGAGATAAACCCACCGTACCCCAGTGAGAGTCAGCACCTCCAGGGGAGATAAACCCACCGTACCCCAGTGAATCAGCACCTTCAGGGGAGGGTAAACCCACCGTACCCCAGTGAGAGTCAGCACCTCCAGGGGAGATAAACCCACCGTACCCCAGTGACTCAGCACCTTCAGGGGAGATAAACCCACCGTACCCCAGTGAGTCAGCACCTTCAGGGGAGATAAACTCACCGTACCCCTGTGAGTCAGCACCTTCAGGGGAGATAAACCCACCATACCCGAGTGAGAGTCAGCACCTTCAGGGGAGATAAACCCACCATACCCCAGTGAGTCAGCACCTTCAGGGGAGATAAACCCACCGTACCCCAGTGAGAGTCAGCACCTTCAGGGGAGATAAACCCACCGTACCCCAGTGAGGGTCAGCACCTTCAGGGGAGGGTAAACCCACCGTACCCCAGTGAGAGTCAGCACCTTCAGGGGAGGGTAAACCCACCGTACCCCAGTGAGAGTCAGCACCTTCAGGGGAGGGTAAACACACCGTACCCCAGTGAGGGTCAGCACCTTCAGGGGAGATAAACCCACCGTACCCCAGTGAGAGTCAGCACCTTCAGGGGAGATAAACCCACCGTACCCCAGTGAGAGTCAGCAACTTCAGGGGAGGATAAACCCACCGTACCCCAGTGAGAGTCAGCACCTTCAGGGGAGATAAACCCACCGTACCCCAGTGAGAGTCAGCAACTTCAGGGGAGGATAAACCCACCGTACCCCAGTGAGAGTCAGCACCTTCAGGGGAGGGTAAACCCACCGTACCCCAGTGAGAGTCAGCACCTTCAGGGGAGATAAACCCACCGTACCCCAGTGAGAGTCAGCACCTTCAGGGGAGGGTAAACCCACCGTACCCCAGTGAGAGTCAGCACCTTCAGGGGAGGGTATACGCACTGTACTCTAGTGAGAGTCAGCACCTTCAGGGGAGATAAACCCACCGTCCCCCAGTGAGAGTCAGCACCTTCACAGGAGATAAACCCACCGTACCCCAGTGAGAGTCAGCACCTTCAGGGGAGGGTAAAACCACTGTACCCCAGTGAGAGTCAGCACCTTCAGGGGAGGGTAAACCCACCGTACCCCAGTGAGAGTCAGCACCTTCAGGGGAGATAAACCCAACGTACCCCAGTGAGAGTCAGCACCTTCAGGGGAGGGTAAACCCACCGTATCCCAGTGAGAGTCAGCACCTTCAGGGGAGGGTAAACCCACCGTACCCCAATGAGAGTCAGCCCCTTCAGGGGAGGGTAAACCCACCGTACCCCAGAGAGTCAGCACCTTCAGGGGAGGGTAAACCCACCGTACCCCAGTGAGTCAGCACCTTCAGGGGAGATAAACCCACCGTACCCCAGTGAGTCAGCACCTTCAGGGGAGATAAACCCACCGTACCCCAGTGAGAGTCAGCACCTTCAGGGGAGGGTAAACCCACCGTACCCCAGTGAGAGTCAGCACCTTCATGGGGATAAACCCACTGTACCCCAGTGAGAGTCAGCACCTTCAGGGTAGGGTAAACCCACCGTACCCCAGTGAGAGTCAGCACCTTCAGGGGAAGGTAAACCCACCGTACCCCAGAGAGAGTCAGCACCTTCAGGGGAGGGTAAACCCACCGTATACCAGTGAGAGTCAGCACCTTCAGGGGAGGGGAAACCCACCGTACCCCAGTGAGAGTCAGCACCTTCAGGGGAGATAAACCCACCGTACCCCAGTGAGAGTCAGCACCTTCAGGGGAGATAAACCCACCGTACCCCAGTGAGAGTCAGCACCTTCAGGGGAGATAAACCCACCGTACCCCAGTGAGTCAGCACCTTCAGGGGAGGGTAAACCCACCGTACCCCAGTGAGAGTCAGCACCTTCAGGGGAGATAAACCCACCGTACCCCAGTGAGAGTCAACACCTTCAGGAAAGGGTAAACCTACCGTACCCCAGTGAGAGTCAGCACCTTCAGGAGAGATAAACCCCCCGTACCCCAGTGAGAGTCAGCACCTTCAGGGGAGATAAACCCACCGTACCCCAGTGAGAGTCAGCACCTTCAGGAGAGATAAACCCCCCGTACCCCAGTGAAAGTCAGCACCTTCAGGGGAGGGTGAACCCACCGTACCCCAGTGAGAGTCAGCACCTTCAGGGGAGGGTAAACCCACCGTACCCCAGTGAGTCAGCACCTTCAGGGGAGGGTAAACCCACCGTACCCCAGTGAGAGTCAGCACCTTCAGGGTAGATAAACCCACCGTACCCCAGTGAGAGTCAGCACCTTCAGGGGAGGGTAAACCCACCGTACCCCAGTGAGAGTCAGCACCTTCAGGGGAGGGTAAACCCACCGTACTCCAGTGAGAGTCAGCACCTTCAGGGGAGGGTAAACCCACCATACCCCAGTGAGGTCAGCACCTTCAGGGGAGATAAACCCACCGTACCCCAGTGAGGGTCAGCACCTTCAGGGGAGGGTAAACCCACCGTACCCCAGTGAGGTCAGCACCTTCAGGGGAGATAAACCCACCGTACCCCAGTGAGAGTCAGCACCTTCAGGGGAGAGAAACCCACCGTACCCCAGTGAGAGTCAGCACCTTCAGGGGAGAGAAACCCACCGTACCCCAGTGAGAGTCAGCACCTTCAGGGGAGGGTAAACCCACCGTACCCCAGTGAGGGTCAGCAGCTTCAGGGGAGATAAACCCACCGTACCCCAGTGAGAGTCAGCACCTTCAGGGGAGATAAACCCACCGTACCCCAGTGAGAGTCAGCACCTTCAGGGGAGATAAACTCACCGTACCCCAGTGAGAGTCAGCACCTTCAGGGGAGATAAACCCACCGTACCCCAGAGAGAATCAGTACCTTCAGGGGGAATAAACCCACCGTACCCCAGTGAGAGTCAGCACCTTCAGGGGAGGGTAAACCCACCGTACCCCAGTGAGAGTCAGCACCTTCAGGGGAGGGTAAACCCACCGTACCCCAGTGAGAGTCAGCACCTTCAGTGGAGATAAACCCACCATACCCCAGTGAGAGTCAGTACCTTCAGGGGAGGGTAAACCCACCGTACCCCAGTGAGTCAGCACCTTCAGGGGAGATAAACCCACCGTACCCCAGTGAGAGTCAGCACCTTCAGGGAAGATAAAGCCACCATACCCCAGTGAGTCAGCATATTCAGGGGAGGGTAAACCCACCGTACCCCAGTGAGTCAGCACCTTCAGGGGAGCGTAAACGTACCGTACCCCAGTGAGAGTCAGCGCCTTCAGGGGAGGGTTAAACCCACCGTACCCCAGTGAGAGTCAGCACCTTCAGGGGAGATAAACCCACCGTACCCCAGTGAGAGTCAGCACCTTCAGGGGAGATAAACCCACCGTACCCCAGTGAGAGTCAACACCTTCAGGAAAGGGTAAACCTACCGTACCCCAGTGAGAGTCAGCACCTTCAGGAGAGATAAACCCCCCGTACCCCAGTGAGAGTCAGCACCTTCAGGGGAGATAAACCCACTGTACCCCAGTGAGAGTCAGCACCTTCAGGAGAGATAAACCCCCCGTACCCCAGTGAAAGTCAGCACCTTCAGGGGAGGGTGAACCCACCGTACCCCAGTGAGAGTCAGCACCTTCAGGGGAGGGTAAACCCACCGTACCCCAGTGAGTCAGCACCTTCAGGGGAGGGTAAACCCACCGTACCCCAGTGAGAGTCAGCACCTTCAGGGGAGATAAACCCACCGTACCCCAGTGAGAGTCAGCACCTTCAGGGGAGGGTAAACCCACCGTACCCCAGTGAGAGTCAGCACCTTCAGGGGAGGGTAAACCCACCGTACTCCAGTGAGAGTCAGCACCTTCAGGGGAGGGTAAACCCACCATACCCCAGTGAGGTCAGCACCTTCAGGGGAGATAAACCCACCGTACCCCAGTGAGGGTCAGCACCTTCAGGGGAGGGTAAACCCACCGTACCCCAGTGAGGTCAGCACCTTCAGGGGAGATAAACCCACCGTACCCCAGTGAGAGTCAGCACCTTCAGGGGAGAGAAACCCACCGTACCCCAGTGAGAGTCAGCACCTTCAGGGGAGAGAAACCCACCGTACCCCAGTGAGAGTCAGCACCTTCAGGGAAGGGTAAACCCACCGTACCCCAGTGAGGGTCAGCAGCTTCAGGGGAGATAAACCCACCGTACCCCAGTGAGAGTCAGCACCTTCAGGGGAGATAAACCCACCGTACCCCAGTGAGAGTCAGCACCTTCAGGGGAGATAAACTCACCGTACCCCAGTGAGAGTCAGCACCTTCAGGGGAGATAAACCCACCGTACCCCAGAGAGAGTCAGTACCTTCAGGGGGAATAAACCCACCGTACCCCAGTGAGAGTCAGCACCTTCAGGGGAGGGTAAACCCACCGTACCCCAGTGAGAGTCAGCACCTTCAGTGGAGATAAACCCACCATACCCCAGTGAGAGTCAGTACCTTCAGGGGAGGGTAAACCCACCGTACCCCAGTGAGTCAGCACCTTCAGGGGAGATAAACCCACCGTACCCCAGTGAGAGTCAGCACCTTCAGGGAAGATAAAGCCACCATACCCCAGTGAGTCAGCATATTCAGGGGAGGGTAAACCCACCGTACCCCAGTGAGTCAGCACCTTCAGGGGAGCGTAAACGTACCGTACCCCAGTGAGAGTCAGCGCCTTCAGGGGAGGGTTAAACCCACCGTACCCCAGTGAGAGTCAGCACCTTCAGGGGAGATAAACCCACCGTACCCCAGTGAGAGTCAGCACCTTCAGGGAAGATAAACCCACCGTACCCCAGTGAGAGTCAGCACCTTCAGGGGAAGGTAAACCCACTGTACCCCAGTGAGCGTCAGCACCTTCAGGGGAGATAAACCACCGTACCCCAGTGAGCGTCAGCACCTTCAGGGGAGATAAACCACCGTACCCCAGTGAGAGTCAGCACCTTCAGGGAAGATAAACCCACCGTACCCCAGTGAGAGTCAGCACCTTCAGGGGATGGTAAACCCACCGTACCAAAGTGAGAGTCAGTACCTTCAGGGGAGGGTAAACCCACCGTACCAAAGTGAGAGTCAGTACCTTCAGGGGAGGGTAAACCCACCGTACACCAGTGAGAGTCAGTACCTTCAGGGGAGGGTAAACCCACCGTACCCCAGTGAGAGTCAGCACCTTCAGGGAAGATAAACCCACCGTACCCCAGTGAGAGTCAGCACCTTCAGGGGAGATAAACCCACCGTACCCCATTGAGAGTCAGCACCTTCAGGGGAGATAAACCCACCGTACCCCAGTGAGAGTCAGCACCTTTAGGGAAGATAAACCCACCGTACCCCAGTGAGTCAGCACCTTCAGGGGAGATAAACCCACCGTACCCCAGTGAGTCAGCACCTTCAGCGGAGTTAAACCCACCGTACCCCAGTGAGAGTCAGCGCCTTCAGGGCAGATGAATCCACCGTACCCCAGTTAGAGTCAGCACCTTCAGGGGAGGGTAAACCCACCGTACCCCAGTGAGAGTGAGCACCTTCAAGGGATATAAACCCACCGAACCCCAGGGAGCGTCAGCACCTTCAGGGGAGATAAACCCACCGTACCCCAGTGAGAGTCAGCACCTTCAGGGGAGGGTAAACCCACCGTACCCCAGTGAGTCAGCACCTTCAGGGGAGATAAACCCACCGTACCCCAGTGAGTCAGCACCTTCAGGGGAGATAAACTCACCGTACCCCAGTGAATCAGCACCTTCAGGGGAGATAAACCCACCATACCCCAGTGAGTCAGCACCTTCAGGGGAGATAAACCCACCGTACCCCAGTGAGAGTCAGCACCTTCAGGGGAGATAATCCCACCGTACCCCAGTGAGGGTCAGCACCTTCACGGGAGGGTAAACCCACCATACCCCAATGAGAGTCAGCCCCTTCAGGGGAGGGTAAACCCACCGTACCCCAGAGAGTCAGCACCTTCAGGGGAGGGTAAACCCACCGTACCCCAGTGAGAGTCAGCACCTTCAGGGGAGGGTATACCCACTGTACTCTAGTGAGAGTCAGCACCTTCAGGGGAGATAAACCCACCGTACCCCAGTGAGAGTCAGCACCTTCAGAGGAGATAAACACACCGTACCCCAGTGAGAGTCAGCACCTTCAGGGGAGGGTAAACCCACTGTACCCCAGTGAGAGTCAGCACCTTCAGGGGAGATAAACCCACCATACCCCAGTGAGAGTCAGCACCTTCAGGGGAGATAAACCCACCGTACCCCAGTGAGAGTCAGCACCTTCAGGGGAGGGTAAATCCACCGTATCCCAGTGAGAGTCAGCACCTTCAGGGGAGGGTAAACCCAACGTACCCCAGTGAGAGTCAGCACCTTCAGGGGAGGGTAAACCTACCGTACCCCAATGAGAGTCAGCCCCTTCAGGGGAGGGTAAACCCACCGTACCCCAGTGAGTCAGCACCTTCAGGGGAGGGTAAACCCACCGTACCCCAGTGAGAGTCAGCACCTTCAGGGGAGATAAACCCACCCTACCCCAGTGTGAGTCAGCACCTTCAGGGGAGGGTAAACCCACCGTACCCCAGTGAGAGTCAGCACCTCCAGGGGAGATAAACCCACCGTACCCCAGTGAGTCAGCACCTTCAGGGGAGATAAACCCACCATACCCCAGTGAGAGTCAGCACCTTCAGGGGAGATAAATCCACCATACCCCAGTGAGTCAGCATCTTCAGGGGAGATAAACCCACCGTACCCCAGTGAGAGTCAGCACCTTCAGGGGAGGATAAACCCACCGTACCCCAGTGAGAGTCAGCACCTTCAGGGGAGGGTAAACCCACCGTACCCCAGTGAGAGTCAGCACCTTCAGGGGAGGGTAAACCCACCGTACCCCAGTGAGAGTCAGCACCTTCAGGGGAGGGTATCCCCACTGTACTCCAGTGAGAGTCAGTACCTTCAGGGGAGATAAACCCACCGTACCCCAGTGAGAGTCAGCACCTTCAGGGGAGATAAACCCACCGTACCCCAGTGAGAGTCAGCACCTTCAGGGGAGGGTAAACCAACTGTACCCCAGTGAGAGTCAGCACCTTCAGGGGAGGGTAAACCCATCGTACCCCAGTGAGAGTCAGCACCTTCAGGGGAGATAAACCCAACGTACCCCAGTGAGAGTCAGCACCTTCAGGGGAGATAAACCCACCGTACCCCAGTGAGAGTCAGCACCTTCAGGGGAGGGTAAACCCACCGTATCCCAGTGAGCGTCAGCACCTTCAGGGGAGGGTAAACCCACCGTACCCCAATGAGAGTCAGCCCCTTCAGGGGAGGGTAAACCCACCGTACCCCAGAGAGTCAGCACCTTCAGGGGAGGGTAAACCCACCGTACCCCAGTGAGAGTCAGCACCTTCATGGGGATAAATCCACTGTACCCCAGTGAGAGTCAGCACCTTCAGGGTAGGGTAAACCCACCGTACCCCAGTGAGAGTCAGCACCTTCAGGGGAAGGTAAACCCACCGTACCCCAGTGAGATTCATCACCTTCAGGGGAGGGTAAACCCACCGTACACCAGTGAGAGTCAGCACCTTCAGGGGAGGGGAAACCCACCGTACCCCAGTGAGAGTCAGCACCTTCAGGGGAGATAAACCCACCGTACCCCAGTGAGCGTCAGCACCTTCAGAGGAGATAAACCCACCGTACCCCAGTGAGAGTCAGCACCTTCAGGGGAGATAAACCCACCGTACCCCAGTGAGTCAGCACCTTCAGGGGAGGGTAAACCCACCGTACCCCAGTGAGAGTCAGCACCTTCAGGGGAGATAAACCCACCGTACCCCAGTGAGAGTCAGCACCTTCAGGAAAGGGTAAACCCACCGTACACCAGTGAGGGTCAGCACCTTCAGGGGAGATAAACCCACCGTACCCCAGTGAGAGTCAGCACCTTCAGGGGAGATAAACCCACCGTACCCCAGTGAGAGTCAGCACCTTCAGGGGAGGGTAAACCCACCGTACCCCAGTGAGAGTCAGCACCTTCAGGGGAGGGTAAACCCGCCGTACCCCAGTGAGGGTCAGCACCTTCAGGGGAGGGTAAACCCACCGTACCCCAGTGAGGTCAGCACCTTCAGGGGAGATAAACCCACCGTACCCCAGTGATAGTCAGCACCTTCAGGGGAGAGAAACCCACCGTACCCCAGTGAGAGTCAGCACCTTCAGGGGAGAGAAACCCACCGTACCCCAGTGAGAGTCAGCACCTTCAGGGGAGGGTAAACCCACCATACCCCAGTGAGGGTCAGCACCTTCAGGGGAGATAAACCCACCGTACCCCAGTGAGAGTCAGCACCTTCAGGGGAGATAAACCCACCGTACCCCAGTGAGAGTCAGCACCTTCAGGGGAGATAAACCCACCGTACCCCAGTGAGAGTCAGCACCTTCAGGGGAGATAAACCCACCGTACCCCAGTGAGAATCAGTACCTTCAGGGGGAATAAACCCACCGTACCCCAGTGAGAGTCAGCACCTTCAGGGGAGGGTAAACCCACCGTACCCCAGTGAGAGTCAGCACCTTCAGGGGAGGGTAAACCCACCGTACCCCAGTGAGTCAGCACCTTCAGGGGAGGGTAAACCCACCGTACCCCAGTGAGAGTCAGCACCTTCAGGGGAGGGTAAACCCACCGTACCCCAGTGAGTCAGCACCTTCAGGGGAGATAAACCCACCGTACCCCAGTGAGTCAGCACCTTCAGGGGAGATAAACTCACCGTACCCCAGTGAATCAGCACCTTCAGGGGAGATAAACCCACCATACCCCAGTGAGTCAGCACCTTCAGGGGAGATAAACCCACCGTACCCCAGTGAGAGTCAGCACCTTCAGGGGAGATAATCCCACCGTACCCCAGTGAGGGTCAGCACCTTCACGGGAGGGTAAACCCACCATACCCCAATGAGAGTCAGCCCCTTCAGGGGAGGGTAAACCCACCGTACCCCAGAGAGTCAGCACCTTCAGGGGAGGGTAAACCCACCGTACCCCAGTGAGAGTCAGCACCTTCAGGGGAGGGTATACCCACTGTACTCTAGTGAGAGTCAGCACCTTCAGGGGAGGGTAAACCCACCGTACCCCAGTGAGAGTCAGCACCTTCAGAGGAGATAAACACACCGTACCCCAGTGAGAGTCAGCACCTTCAGGGGAGGGTAAACCCACTGTACCCCAGTGAGAGTCAGCACCTTCAGGGGAGATAAACCCACCATACCCCAGTGAGAGTCAGCACCTTCAGGGGAGATAAACCCACCGTACCCCAGTGAGAGTCAGCACCTTCAGGGGAGGGTAAATCCACCGTATCCCAGTGAGAGTCAGCACCTTCAGGGGAGGGTAAACCCAACGTACTCCAGTGAGAGTCAGCACCTTCAGGGGAGGGTAAACCCACCGTACCCCAATGAGAGTCAGCCCCTTCAGGGGAGGGTAAACCCACCGTACCCCAGTGAGTCAGCACCTTCAGGGGAGGGTAAACCCACCGTACCCCAGTGAGAGTCAGCACCTTCAGGGGAGATAAACCCACCCTACCCCAGTGTGAGTCAGCACCTTCAGGGGAGGGTAAACCCACCGTACCCCAGTGAGAGTCAGCACCTCCAGGGGAGATAAACCCACCGTACCCCAGTGAGTCAGCACCTTCAGGGGAGATAAACCCACCATACCCCAGTGAGAGTCAGCACCTTCAGGGGAGATAAATCCACCATACCCCAGTGAGTCAGCATCTTCAGGGGAGATAAACCCACCGTACCCCAGTGAGAGTCAGCACCTTCAGGGGAGGATAAACCCACCGTACCCCAGTGAGAGTCAGCACCTTCAGGGGAGGGTAAACCCACCGTACCCCAGTGAGAGTCAGCACCTTCAGGGGAGGGTAAACCCACCGTACCCCAGTGAGAGTCAGCACCTTCAGGGGAGGGTATACCCACTGTACTCCAGTGAGAGTCAGTACCTTCAGGGGAGATAAACCCACCGTACCCCAGTGAGAGTCAGCACCTTCAGGGGAGATAAACCCACCGTACCCCAGTGAGAGTCAGCACCTTCAGGGGAGGGTAAACCAACTGTACCCCAGTGAGAGTCAGCACCTTCAGGGGAGGGTAAACCCACCGTACCCCAGTGAGAGTCAGCACCTTCAGGGGAGATAAACCCAACGTACCCCAGTGAGAGTCAGCACCTTCAGGGGAGATAAACCCACCGTACCCCAGTGAGAGTCAGCACCTTCAGGGGAGGGTAAACCCACCGTATCCCAGTGAGCGTCAGCACCTTCAGGGGAGGGTAAACCCACCGTACCCCAATGAGAGTCAGCCCCTTCAGGGGAGGGTAAACCCACCGTACCCCAGTGAGAGTCAGCACCTTCAGGGGAGGGTAAACCCACCGTACCCCAGTGAGAGTCAGCACCTTCAGGGGAGATAAACCCACCGTACCCCAGAGAGTCAGCACCTTCAGGGGAGGGTAAACCCACCGTACCCCAGTGAGAGTCAGCACCTTCATGGGGATAAATCCACTGTACCCCAGTGAGAGTCAGCACCTTCAGGGTAGGGTAAACCCACCGTACCCCAGTGAGAGTCAGCACCTTCAGGGGAAGGTAAACCCACCGTACCCCAGTGAGATTCATCACCTTCAGGGGAGGGTAAACCCACCGTACACCAGTGAGAGTCAGCACCTTCAGGGGAGGGGAAACCCACCGTACCCCAGTGAGAGTCAGCACCTTCAGGGGAGATAAACCCACCGTACCCCAGTGAGCGTCAGCACCTTCAGAGGAGATAAACCCACCGTACCCCAGTGAGAGTCAGCACCTTCAGGGGAGATAAACCCACCGTACCCCAGTGAGTCAGCACCTTCAGGGGAGGGTAAACCCACCGTACCCCAGTGAGAGTCAGCACCTTCAGGGGAGATAAACCCACCGTACCCCAGTGAGAGTCAGCACCTTCAGGAAAGGGTAAACCCACCGTACACCAGTGAGGGTCAGCACCTTCAGGGGAGATAAACCCACCGTACCCCAGTGAGAGTCAGCACCTTCAGGGGAGATAAACCCACCGTACCCCAGTGAGAGTCAGCACCTTCAGGGGAGGGTAAACCCACCGTACCCCAGTGAGAGTCAGCACCTTCAGGGGAGGGTAAACCCGCCGTACCCCAGTGAGGGTCAGCACCTTCAGGGGAGGGTAAACCCACCGTACCCCAGTGAGGTCAGCACCTTCAGGGGAGATAAACCCACCGTACCCCAGTGATAGTCAGCATCTTCAGGGGAGAGAAACCCACCGTACCCCAGTGAGAGTCAGCACCTTCAGGGGAGAGAAACCCACCGTACCCCAGTGAGAGTCAGCACCTTCAGGGGAGGGTAAACCCACCATACCCCAGTGAGGGTCAGCACCTTCAGGGGAGATAAACCCACCGTACCCCAGTGAGAGTCAGCACCTTCAGGGGAGATAAACCCACCGTACCCCAGTGAGAGTCAGCACCTTCAGGGGAGATAAACCCACCGTACCCCAGTGAGAGTCAGCACCTTCAGGGGAGATAAACCCACCGTACCCCAGTGAGAATCAGTACCTTCAGGGGGAATAAACCCACCGTACCCCAGTGAGAGTCAGCACCTTCAGGGGAGGGTAAACCCACCGTACCCCAGTGAGAGTCAGCACCTTCAGGGGAGGGTAAACCCACCGTACCCCAGTGAGTCAGCACCTTCAGGGGAGGGTAAACCCACCGTACCCCAGTGAGAGTCAGCACCTTCAGGGGAGATAAACCCACCGTACCCCAGTGAGAGTCAGCACCTCCAGGGGAGATAAACCCACCGTACCCCAGTGAATCAGCACCTTCAGGGGAGGGTAAACCCACCGTACCCCAGTGAGAGTCAGCACCTCCAGGGGAGATAAACCCACCGTACCCCAGTGACTCAGCACCTTCAGGGGAGATAAACCCACCGTACCCCAGTGAGTCAGCACCTTCAGGGGAGATAAACTCACCGTACCCCTGTGAGTCAGCACCTTCAGGGGAGATAAACCCACCATACCCGAGTGAGAGTCAGCACCTTCAGGGGAGATAAACCCACCATACCCCAGTGAGTCAGCACCTTCAGGGGAGATAAACCCACCGTACCCCAGTGAGAGTCAGCACCTTCAGGGGAGATAAACCCACCGTACCCCAGTGAGGGTCAGCACCTTCAGGGGAGGGTAAACCCACCGTACCCCAGTGAGAGTCAGCACCTTCAGGGGAGGGTAAACCCACCGTACCCCAGTGAGAGTCAGCACCTTCAGGGGAGGGTAAACACACCGTACCCCAGTGAGGGTCAGCACCTTCAGGGGAGATAAACCCACCGTACCCCAGTGAGAGTCAGCACCTTCAGGGAGATAAACCCACCGTACCCCAGTGAGAGTCAGCAACTTCAGGGGAGGATAAACCCACCGTACCCCAGTGAGAGTCAGCACCTTCAGGGGAGATAAACCCACCGTACCCCAGTGAGAGTCAGCAACTTCAGGGGAGGATAAACCCACCGTACCCCAGTGAGAGTCAGCACCTTCAGGGGAGGGTAAACCCACTGTACCCCAGTGAGAGTCAGCACCTTCAGGGGAGATAAACCCACCGTACCCCAGTGAGAGTCAGCACCTTCAGGGGAGGGTAAACCCACCGTACCCCAGTGAGAGTCAGCACCTTCAGGGGAGGGTAAACCCACTGTACCCCAGTGAGAGTCAGCACCTTCAGGGGAGATAAACCCACCGTACCCCAGTGAGAGTCAGCACCTTCACAGGAGATAAACCCACCGTACCCCAGTGAGAGTCAGCACCTTCAGGGGAGGGTAAAACCACTGTACCCCAGTGAGAGTCAGCACCTTCAGGGGAGGGTAAACCCACCGTACCCCAGTGAGAGTCAGCACCTTCAGGGGAGATAAACCCAACGTACCCCAGTGAGAGTCAGCACCTTCAGGGGAGGGTAAACCCACCGTATCCCAGTGAGAGTCAGCACCTTCAGGGGAGGGTAAACCCACCGTACCCCAATGAGAGTCAGCCCCTTCAGGGGAGGGTAAACCCACCGTACCCCAGAGAGTCAGCACCTTCAGGGGAGGGTAAACCCACCGTACCCCAGTGAGTCAGCACCTTCAGGGGAGATAAACCCACCGTACCCCAGTGAGTCAGCACCTTCAGGGGAGATAAACCCACCGTACCCCAGTGAGAGTCAGCACCTTCAGGGGAGATAAACCCACCGTACCCCAGTGAGTCAGCACCTTCAGGGGAGATAAACCCACCGTACCCCAGTGAGTCAGCACCTTCAGGGGAGATAAACCCACCGTACCCCAGTGAGTCAGCACCTTCAGGGGAGATAAACCCACCGTACCCCAGTGAGAGTCAGCACCTTCATGGCGATAAACCCACTGTACCCCAGTGAGAGTCAGCACCTTCAGGGTAGGGTAAACCCACCGTACCCCAGTGAGAGTCAGCACCTTCAGGGGAAGGTAAACCCACCGTACCCCAGTGAGAGTCAGCACCTTCAGGGGAGGGTAAACCCACCGTATACCAGTGAGAGTCAGCACCTTCAGGGGAGGGGAAACCCACCGTACCCCAGTGAGAGTCAGCACCTTCAGGGGAGATAAACCCACCGTACCCCAGTGAGAGTCAGCACCTTCAGGGGAGATAAACCCACCGTACCCCAGTGAGAGTCAGCACCTTCAGGGGAGATAAACCCACCGTACCCCAGTGAGTCAGCACCTTCAGGGGAGGGTAAACCCACCGTACCCCAGTGAGAGTCAGCACCTTCAGGGGAGATAAACCCACCGTACCCCAGTGAGAGTCAACACCTTCAGGAAAGGGTAAACCTACCGTACCCCAGTGAGAGTCAGCACCTTCAGGAGAGATAAACCCCCCGTACCCCAGTGAGAGTCAGCACCTTCAGGGGAGATAAACCCACCGTACCCCAGTGAGAGTCAGCACCTTCAGGAGAGATAAACCCCCCGTACCCCAGTGAAAGTCAGCACCTTCAGGGGAGGGTGAACCCACCGTACCCCAGTGAGAGTCAGCACCTTCAGGGGAGGGTAAACCCACCGTACCCCAGTGAGTCAGCACCTTCAGGGGAGGGTAAACCCACCGTACCCCAGTGAGAGTCAGCACCTTCAGGGGAGATAAACCCACCGTACCCGAGTGAGAGTCAGCACCTTCAGGGGAGGGTAAACCCACCGTACCCCAGTGAGAGTCAGCACCTTCAGGGGAGGGTAAACCCACCGTACTCCAGTGAGAGTCAGCACCTTCAGGGGAGGGTAAACCCACCGTACCCCAGTGAGGTCAGCACCTTCAGGGGAGATAAACCCACCGTACCCCAGTGAGGGTCAGCACCTTCAGGGGAGGGTAAACCCACCGTACCCCAGTGAGGTCAGCACCTTCAGGGGAGATAAACCCACCGTACCCCAGTGAGAGTCAGCACCTTCAGGGGAGAGAAACCCACCGTACCCCAGTGAGAGTCAGCACCTTCAGGGGAGAGAAACCCACCGTACCCCAGTGAGAGTCAGCACCTTCAGGGGAGGGTAAACCCACCGTACCCCAGTGAGGGTCAGCAGCTTCAGGGGAGATAAACCCACCGTACCCCAGTGAGAGTCAGCACCTTCAGGGGAGATAAACCCACCGTACCCCAGTGAGAGTCAGCACCTTCAGGGGAGATAAACTCAAAGTACCCCAGTGAGAGTCAGCACCTTCAGGGGAGATAAACCCACCGTACCCCAGAGAGAGTCAGTACCTTCAGGGGGAATAAACCCACCGTACCCCAGTGAGAGTCAGCACCTTCAGGGGAGGGTAAACCCACCGTACCCCAGTGAGAGTCAGCACCTTCAGGGGAGGGTAAACCCACCGTACCCCAGTGAGAGTCAGCACCTTCAGTGGAGATAAACCCACCATACCCCAGTGAGAGTCAGTACCTTCAGGGGAGGGTAAACCCACCGTACCCCAGTGAGGGTCAGCACCTTCAGGGGAGATAAACCCACCGTACCCCAGTGAGAGTCAGCACCTTCAGGGGAGATAAACCCACCGTACCCCAGTGAGAGTCAGCACCTTCAGGGGAGATAAACCCACCGTACCCCAGTGAGTCAGCACCTTCAGGGGAGGGTAAACCCACCGTACCCCAGTGAGAGTCAGCACCTTCAGGGGAGATAAACCCACCGTACCCCAGTGAGAGTCAACACCTTCAGGAAAGGGTAAACCTACCGTACCCCAGTGAGAGTCAGCACCTTCAGGAGAGATAAACCCCCCGTACCCCAGTGAGAGTCAGCACCTTCAGGGGAGATAAACCCACCGTACCCCAGTGAGAGTCAGCACCTTCAGGAGAGATAAACCCCCCGTACCCCAGTGAAAGTCAGCACCTTCAGGGGAGGGTGAACCCACCGTACCCCAGTGAGAGTCAGCACCTTCAGGGGAGGGTAAACCCACCGTACCCCAGTGAGTCAGCACCTTCAGGGGAGGGTAAACCCACCGTACCCCAGTGAGAGTCAGCACCTTCAGGGGAGATAAACCCACCGTACCCGAGTGAGAGTCAGCACCTTCAGGGGAGGGTAAACCCACCGTACCCCAGTGAGAGTCAGCACCTTCAGGGGAGGGTAAACCCACCGTACTCCAGTGAGAGTCAGCACCTTCAGGGGAGGGTAAACCCACCGTACCCCAGTGAGGTCAGCACCTTCAGGGGAGATAAACCCACCGTACCCCAGTGAGGGTCAGCACCTTCAGGGGAGGGTAAACCCACCGTACCCCAGTGAGGTCAGCACCTTCAGGGGAGATAAACCCACCGTACCCCAGTGAGAGTCAGCACCTTCAGGGGAGAGAAACCCACCGTACCCCAGTGAGAGTCAGCACCTTCAGGGGAGAGAAACCCACCGTACCCCAGTGAGAGTCAGCACCTTCAGGGGAGGGTAAACCCACCGTACCCCAGTGAGGGTCAGCAGCTTCAGGGGAGATAAACCCACCGTACCCCAGTGAGAGTCAGCACCTTCAGGGGAGATAAACCCACCGTACCCCAGTGAGAGTCAGCACCTTCAGGGGAGATAAACTCACCGTACCCCAGTGAGAGTCAGCACCTTCAGGGGAGATAAACCCACCGTACCCCAGAGAGAGTCAGTACCTTCAGGGGGAATAAACCCACCGTACCCCAGTGAGAGTCAGCACCTTCAGGGGAGGGTAAACCCACCGTACCCCAGTGAGAGTCAGCACCTTCAGGGGAGGGTAAACCCACCGTACCCCAGTGAGAGTCAGCACCTTCAGTGGAGATAAACCCACCATACCCCAGTGAGAGTCAGTACCTTCAGGGGAGGGTAAACCCACCGTACCCCAGTGAGTCAGCACCTTCAGGGGAGATAAACCCACCGTACCCCAGTGAGAGTCAGCACCTTCAGGGAAGATAAAGCCACCATACCCCAGTGAGTCAGCATATTCAGGGGAGGGTAAACCCACCGTACCCCAGTGAGAGTCAGCACCTTCAGGGGAGATAAACCCACCGTACCCCAGTGAGAGTCAGCGCCTTCAGGGGAGGGTTAAACCCACCGTACCGCAGTGAGAGTCAGCACCTTCAGGGGATATAAACCCACCGAACCCCAGTGAGTCAGCACCTTCAGGGGAGCGTAAACGTACCGTACCCCAGTGAGAGTCAGCGCCTTCAGGGGAGGGTTAAACCCACCGTACCGCAGTGAGAGTCAGCACCTTCAGGGGAGATAAACCCACCGTACCCCAGTGAGAGTCAGCACCTTCAGGGGAGGGTAAACACACCGTACCCCAGTGAGAGTCAGCACCTTCAGGGGAGATAAACCCACCGTACCCCAGTGAGAGTCAGCACCTTCAGGGAAGATAAACCCACCGTACCCCAGTGAGAGTCAGCACCTTCAGGGGAGGGTAAACCCACTGTACCCCAGTGAGAGTCAGCACCTTCAGGGGAGATAAACACACCGTACCCCAGTGAGCGTCAGCACCTTCAGGGGAGATAAACCACCGTACCCCAGTGAGAATCAGTACCTTCAGGGGGAATAAACCCACCGTACCCCAGTGAGAGTCAGCACCTTCAGGGGAGGGTAAACCCACCGTACCCCAGTGAGTCAGCACCTTCAGGGGAGGGTAAACCCACCGTACCCCAGTGAGAGTCAGCACCTTCAGGGGAGATAAACCCACCGTACCCCAGTGAGAGTCAGCACCTCCAGGGGAGATAAACCCACCGTACCCCAGTGAATCAGCACCTTCAGGGGAGGGTAAACCCACCGTACCCCAGTGAGAGTCAGCACCTCCAGGGGAGATAAACCCACCGTACCCCAGTGACTCAGCACCTTCAGGGGAGATAAACCCACCGTACCCCAGTGAGTCAGCACCTTCAGGGGAGATAAACTCACCGTACCCCTGTGAGTCAGCACCTTCAGGGGAGATAAACCCACCATACCCGAGTGAGAGTCAGCACCTTCAGGGGAGATAAACCCACCATACCCCAGTGAGTCAGCACCTTCAGGGGAGATAAACCCACCGTACCCCAGTGAGAGTCAGCACCTTCAGGGGAGATAAACCCACCGTACCCCAGTGAGGGTCAGCACCTTCAGGGGAGGGTAAACCCACCGTACCCCAGTGAGAGTCAGCACCTTCAGGGGAGGGTAAACCCACCGTACCCCAGTGAGAGTCAGCACCTTCAGGGGAGGGTAAACACACCGTACCCCAGTGAGGGTCAGCACCTTCAGGGGAGATAAACCCACCGTACCCCAGTGAGAGTCAGCACCTTCAGGGGAGATAAACCCACCGTACCCCAGTGAGAGTCAGCAACTTCAGGGGAGGATAAACCCACCGTACCCCAGTGAGAGTCAGCACCTTCAGGGGAGATAAACCCACCGTACCCCAGTGAGAGTCAGCAACTTCAGGGGAGGATAAACCCACCGTACCCCAGTGAGAGTCAGCACCTTCAGGGGAGGGTAAACCCACTGTACCCCAGTGAGAGTCAGCACCTTCAGGGGAGATAAACCCACCGTACCCCAGTGAGAGTCAGCACCTTCAGGGGAGGGTAAACCCACCGTACCCCAGTGAGAGTCAGCACCTTCAGGGGAGGGTAAACCCACTGTACCCCAGTGAGAGTCAGCACCTTCAGGGGAGATAAACCCACCGTACCCCAGTGAGAGTCAGCACCTTCACAGGAGATAAACCCACCGTACCCCAGTGAGAGTCAGCACCTTCAGGGGAGGGTAAAACCACTGTACCCCAGTGAGAGTCAGCACCTTCAGGGGAGGGTAAACCCACCGTACCCCAGTGAGAGTCAGCACCTTCAGGGGAGATAAACCCAACGTACCCCAGTGAGAGTCAGCACCTTCAGGGGAGGGTAAACCCACCGTATCCCAGTGAGAGTCAGCACCTTCAGGGGAGGGTAAACCCACCGTACCCCAATGAGAGTCAGCCCCTTCAGGGGAGGGTAAACCCACCGTACCCCAGAGAGTCAGCACCTTCAGGGGAGGGTAAACCCACCGTACCCCAGTGAGTCAGCACCTTCAGGGGAGATAAACCCACCGTACCCCAGTGAGTCAGCACCTTCAGGGGAGATAAACCCACCGTACCCCAGTGAGAGTCAGCACCTTCAGGGGAGATAAACCCACCGTACCCCAGTGAGTCAGCACCTTCAGGGGAGATAAACCCACCGTACCCCAGTGAGTCAGCACCTTCAGGGGAGATAAACCCACCGTACCCCAGTGAGTCAGCACCTTCAGGGGAGATAAACCCACCGTACCCCAGTGAGAGTCAGCACCTTCATGGCGATAAACCCACTGTACCCCAGTGAGAGTCAGCACCTTCAGGGTAGGGTAAACCCACCGTACCCCAGTGAGAGTCAGCACCTTCAGGGGAAGGTAAACCCACCGTACCCCAGTGAGAGTCAGCACCTTCAGGGGAGGGTAAACCCACCGTATACCAGTGAGAGTCAGCACCTTCAGGGGAGGGGAAACCCACCGTACCCCAGTGAGAGTCAGCACCTTCAGGGGAGATAAACCCACCGTACCCCAGTGAGAGTCAGCACCTTCAGGGGAGATAAACCCACCGTACCCCAGTGAGAGTCAGCACCTTCAGGGGAGATAAACCCACCGTACCCCAGTGAGTCAGCACCTTCAGGGGAGGGTAAACCCACCGTACCCCAGTGAGAGTCAGCACCTTCAGGGGAGATAAACCCACCGTACCCCAGTGAGAGTCAACACCTTCAGGAAAGGGTAAACCTACCGTACCCCAGTGAGAGTCAGCACCTTCAGGAGAGATAAACCCCCCGTACCCCAGTGAAAGTCAGCACCTTCAGGGGAGGGTGAACCCACCGTACCCCAGTGAGAGTCAGCACCTTCAGGGGAGGGTAAACCCACCGTACCCCAGTGAGTCAGCACCTTCAGGGGAGGGTAAACCCACCGTACCCCAGTGAGAGTCAGCACCTTCAGGGGAGATAAACCCACCGTACCCGAGTGAGAGTCAGCACCTTCAGGGGAGGGTAAACCCACCGTACCCCAGTGAGAGTCAGCACCTTCAGGGGAGGGTAAACCCACCGTACTCCAGTGAGAGTCAGCACCTTCAGGGGAGGGTAAACCCACCGTACCCCAGTGAGGTCAGCACCTTCAGGGGAGATAAACCCACCGTACCCCAGTGAGGGTCAGCACCTTCAGGGGAGGGTAAACCCACCGTACCCCAGTGAGGTCAGCACCTTCAGGGGAGATAAACCCACCGTACCCCAGTGAGAGTCAGCACCTTCAGGGGAGAGAAACCCACCGTACCCCAGTGAGAGTCAGCACCTTCAGGGGAGAGAAACCCACCGTACCCCAGTGAGAGTCAGCACCTTCAGGGGAGGGTAAACCCACCGTACCCCAGTGAGGGTCAGCAGCTTCAGGGGAGATAAACCCACCGTACCCCAGTGAGAGTCAGCACCTTCAGGGGAGATAAACCCACCGTACCCCAGTGAGAGTCAGCACCTTCAGGGGAGATAAACTCACCGTACCCCAGTGAGAGTCAGCACCTTCAGGGGAGATAAACCCACCGTACCCCAGAGAGAGTCAGTACCTTCAGGGGGAATAAACCCACCGTACCCCAGTGAGAGTCAGCACCTTCAGGGGAGGGTAAACCCACCGTACCCCAGTGAGAGTCAGCACCTTCAGGGGAGGGTAAACCCACCGTACCCCAGTGAGAGTCAGCACCTTCAGTGGAGATAAACCCACCATACCCCAGTGAGAGTCAGTACCTTCAGGGGAGGGTAAACCCACCGTACCCCAGTGAGTCAGCACCTTCAGGGGAGATAAACCCACCGTACCCCAGTGAGAGTCAGCACCTTCAGGGAAGATAAAGCCACCATACCCCAGTGAGTCAGCATATTCAGGGGAGGGTAAACCCACCGTACCCCAGTGAGAGTCAGCACCTTCAGGGGAGATAAACCCACCGTACCCCAGTGAGAGTCAGCGCCTTCAGGGGAGGGTTAAACCCACCGTACCGCAGTGAGAGTCAGCACCTTCAGGGGATATAAACCCACCGAACCCCAGTGAGTCAGCACCTTCAGGGGAGCGTAAACGTAACGTACCCCAGTGAGAGTCAGCGCCTTCAGGGGAGGGTTAAACCCACCGTACCGCAGTGAGAGTCAGCACCTTCAGGGGAGATAAACCCACCATACCCCAGTGAGAGTCAGCACCTTCAGGGGAGGCTAAACACACCGTACCCCAGTGAGAGTCAGCACCTTCAGGGGAGATAAACCCACCGTACCCCAGTGAGAGTCAGCACCTTCAGGGAAGATAAACCCACCGTACCCCAGTGAGAGTCAGCACCTTCAGGGGAGGGTAAACCCACTGTACCCCAGTGAGAGTCAGCACCTTCAGGGGAGATAAACACACCGTACCCCAGTGAGCGTCAGCACCTTCAGGGGAGATAAACCACCGTACCCCAGTGAGAGTCAGCACCTTCAGGGAAGATAAACCCACCGTACCCCAGTGAGAGTCAGCACCTTCAGGGGATGGTAAACCCACCGTACCAAAGTGAGAGTCAGTACCTTCAGGGGAGGGTAAACCCACCGTACCAAAGTGAGAGTCAGTACCTTCAGGGGAGGGTAAACCCACCGTACACCAGTGAGAGTCAGTACCTTCAGGGGAGGGTAAACCCACCGTACCCCAGTGAGAGTCAGCACCTTCAGGGAAGATAAACCCACCGTACCCCAGTGAGAGTCAGCACCTTCAGGGGAGATAAACCCACCGTACCCCATTGAGAGTCAGCACCTTCAGGGGAGATAAACCCACCGTACCCCAGTGAGAGTCAGCACCTTTAGGGAAGATAAACCCACCGTACCCCAGTGAGTCAGCACCTTCAGGGGAGATAAACCCACCGTACCCCAGTGAGTCAGCACCTTCAGCGGAGTTAAACCCACCGTACCCCAGTGAGAGTCAGCGCCTTCAGGGCAGATGAATCCACCGTACCCCAGTTAGAGTCAGCACCTTCAGGGGAGGGTAAACCCACCGTACCCCAGTGAGAGTGAGCACCTTCAAGGGATATAAACCCACCGAACCCCAGGGAGCGTCAGCACCTTCAGGGGAGATAAACCCACCGTACCCCAGTGAGAGTCAGCACCTTCAGGGGAGGGTAAACCCACCGTACCCCAGTGAGTCAGCACCTTCAGGGGAGATAAACCCACCGTACCCCAGTGAGTCAGCACCTTCAGGGGAGATAAACTCACCGTACCCCAGTGAGTCAGCACCCTCAGGGGAGATAAACCCACCATACCCCAGTGAGAGTCAGCACCTTCAGGCGAGATAAACCCACCATACCCCAGTGAGTCAGCACCTTCAGGGGAGATAAACCCACCGTACCCCAGTGAGAGTCAGCACCTTCAGGGGAGATAATCCCACCGTACCCCAGTGAGGGTCAGCACCTTCAGGGGAGGGTAAACCCACCATACCCCAGTGAGAGTCAGCACCTTCAGGGGAGGGTAAACCCACCGTACCCCAGTGAGAGTCAGCACCTTCAGGGGAGGGTAAACACACCGTACCCCAGTGAGGGTCAGCACCTTCAGGGGAGATAAACCCACCGTACCCCAGTGAGAGTCAGCACCTTCAGGGGAGATAAACCCACCGTACCCCAGTGAGAGTCAGCACCTTCAGGGGAGGATAAACCCACCGTACACCAGTGAGAGTCAGCACCTTCAGGGGAGGGTAAACCCACCGTACCCCAGTGAGAGTCAGCACCTTCAGGGGAGGATAAACCCACCGTACCCCAGTGAGAGTCAGCACCTTCAGGGGAGGGTAAACCCACCGTACCCCAGTGAGAGTCAGCACCTTCAGGGGAGGGTATACCCACTGTACTCTAGTGAGAGTCAGCACCTTCAGGGGAGATAAACCCACCGTACCCCAGTGAGAGTCAGCACCTTCAGAGGAGATAAACCCACCGTACCCCAGTGAGAGTCAGCACCTTCAGGGGAGGGTAAACCCACTGTACCCCAGTGAGAGACAGCACCTTCAGGGGAGGGTAAACCCACCGTACCCCAGTGAGAGTCAGCACCTTCAGGGGAGATAAACCCAACGTACCCCAGTGAGAGTCAGCACCTTCAGGGGAGGGTAAACCCACCGTATCCCAGTGAGAGTCAGCACCTTCAGGGGAGGGTAAACCCACCGTACCCCAATGAGAGTCAGCCCCTTCAGGGGAGGGTAAACCCACCGTACCCCAGAGAGTCAGCACCTTCAGGGGAGGGTAAACCCACCGTACCCCAGTGAGTCAGCACCTTCAGGGGAGATAAACCCACCGTACCCCAGTGAGTCAGCACCTTCAGGGGAGATAAACCCACCGTACCCCAGTGAGAGTCAGCACCTTCAGGGGAGATAAACCCACCGTACCCCAGTGAGAGTCAGCACCTTCAGGGGAGATAAACCCACCGTACCCCAGTGAGTCAGCACCTTCAGGGGAGGGTAAACCCACCGTACCCCAGTGAGAGTCAGCACCTTCAGGGGAGATAAACCCACCGTACCCCAGTGAGAGTCAACACCTTCAGGAAAGGGTAAACCTACCGTACCCCAGTGAGAGTCAGCACCTTCAGGAGAGATAAACCCCCCGTACCCCAGTGAGAGTCAGCACCTTCAGGGGAGATAAACCCACCGTACCCCAGTGAGAGTCAGCACCTTCAGGAGAGATAAACCCCCCGTACCCCAGTGAAAGTCAGCACCTTCAGGGGAGGGTGAACCCACCGTACCCCAGTGAGAGTCAGCACCTTCAGGGGAGGGTAAACCCACCGTACCCCAGTGAGTCAGCACCTTCAGGGGAGGGTAAACCCACCGTACCCCAGTGAGAGTCAGCACCTTCAGGGGAGATAAACCCACCGTACCCCAGTGAGAGTCAGCACCTTCAGGGGAGGGTAAACCCACCGTACCCCAGTGAGAGTCAGCACCTTCAGGGGAGGGTAAACCCACCGTACTCCAGTGAGAGTCAGCACCTTCAGGGGAGGGTAAACCCACCGTACCCCAGTGAGGTCAGCACCTTCAGGGGAGATAAACCCACCGTACCCCAGTGAGGGTCAGCACCTTCAGGGGAGGGTAAACCCACCGTACCCCAGTGAGGTCAGCACCTTCAGGGGAGATAAACCCACCGTACCCCAGTGAGAGTCAGCACCTTCAGGGGAGAGAAACCCACCGTACCCCAGTGAGAGTCAGCACCTTCAGGGGAGAGAAACCCACCGTACCCCAGTGAGAGTCAGCACCTTCAGGGGAGGGTAAACCCACCGTACCCCAGTGAGGGTCAGCAGCTTCAGGGGAGATAAACCCACCGTACCCCAGTGAGAGTCAGCACCTTCAGGGGAGATAAACCCACCGTACCCCAGTGAGAGTCAGCACCTTCAGGGGAGATAAACTCACCGTACCCCAGTGAGAGTCAGCACCTTCAGGGGAGATAAACCCACCGTACCCCAGAGAGAGTCAGTACCTTCAGGGGGAATAAACCCACCGTACCCCAGTGAGAGTCAGCACCTTCAGGGGAGGGTAAACCCACCGTACCCCAGTGAGAGTCAGCGCCTTCAGGGGAGGGTTAAACCCACCGTACCGCAGTGAGAGTCAGCACCTTCAGGGGAGATAAACCCACCGTACCCCAGTGAGAGTCAGCACCTTCAGGGGAGGGTAAACACACCGTACCCCAGTGAGAGTCAGCACCTTCAGGGGAGATAAACCCACCGTACCCCAGTGAGAGTCAGCACCTTCAGGGAAGATAAACCCACCGTACCCCAGTGAGAGTCAGCACCTTCAGGGGATGGTAAACCCACCGTACCAAAGTGAGAGTCAGTACCTTCAGGGGAGAGTAAACCCACCGTACCAAAGTGAGAGTCAGTACCTTCAGGGGAGGGTAAACCCACCGTACACCAGTGAGAGTCAGTACCTTCAGGGGAGGGTAAACCCACCGTACCCCAGTGAGAGTCAGCACCTTCAGGGAAGATAAACCCACCGTACCCCAGTGAGAGTCAGCACCTTCAGGGGAGATAAACCCACCGTACCCCATTGAGAGTCAGCACCTTCAGGGGAGATAAACCCACCGTACCCCAGTGAGAGTCAGCACCTTTAGGGAAGATAAACCCACCGTACCCCAGTGAGTCAGCACCTTCAGGGGAGATAAACCCACCGTACCCCAGTGAGTCAGCACCTTCAGCGGAGTTAAACCCACCGTACCCCAGTGAGAGTCAGCGCCTTCAGGGCAGATGAATCCACCGTACCCCAGTTAGAGTCAGCACCTTCAGGGGAGGGTAAACCCACCGTACCCCAGTGAGAGTGAGCACCTTCAAGGGATATAAACCCACCGAACCCCAGGGAGCGTCAGCACCTTCAGGGGAGATAAACCCACCGTACCCCAGTGAGAGTCAGCACCTTCAGGGGAGGGTAAACCCACCGTACCCCAGTGAGTCAGCACCTTCAGGGGAGATAAACCCACCGTACCCCAGTGAGTCAGCACCTTCAGGGGTGATAAACTCACCGTACCCCAGTGAGTCAGCAACCTGAGGGGAGATAAACCCACCATACCCCAGTGAGAGTCAGCACCTTCAGGGGAGATAAACCCACCATACCCCAGTGAGAGTCAGCACCTTCAGGGGAGATAAACCCACCGTACCCCAGTGAGAGTCAGCACCTTCAGGGGAGATAATCCCACCGTACCCCAGTGAGGGTCAGCACCTTCAGGGGAGGGTAAACCCACCATACCCCAGTGAGAGTCAGCACCTTCAGGGGAGGGTAAACCCACCGTACCCCAGTGAGAGTCAGCACCTTCAGGGGAGGGTAAACACACCGTACCCCAGTGAGGGTCAGCACCTTCAGGGGAGATAAACCCACCGTACCCCAGTGAGAGTCAGCACCTTCAGGGGAGATAAACCCACCGTACCCCAGTGAGAGTCAGCACCTTCAGGGGAGGATAAACCCACCGTACCCCAGTGAGAGTCAGCACCTTCAGGGGAGGGTAAACCCACCGTACCCCAGTGAGAGTCAGCACCTTCAGGGGAGGATAAACCCACCGTACCCCAGTGAGAGTCAGCACCTTCAGGGGAGGGTAAACCCACCGTACCCCAGTGAGAGTCAGCACCTTCAGGGGAGGGTATACCCACTGTACTCTAGTGAGAGTCAGCACCTTCAGGGGAGATAAACCCACCGTACCCCAGTGAGAGTCAGCACCTTCAGAGGAGATAAACCCACCGTACCCCAGTGAGAGTCAGCACCTTCAGGGGAGGGTAAACCCACTGTACCCCAGTGAGAGACAGCACCTTCAGGGGAGGGTAAACCCACCGTACCCCAGTGAGAGTCAGCACCTTCAGGGGAGATAAACCCAACGTACCCCAGTGAGAGTCAGCACCTTCAGGGGAGGGTAAACCCACCGTATCCCAGTGAGAGTCAGCACCTTCAGGGGAGGGTAAACCCACCGTACCCCAATGAGAGTCAGCCCCTTCAGGGGAGGGTAAACCCACCGTACCCCAGAGAGTCAGCACCTTCAGGGGAGGGTAAACCCACCGTACCCCAGTGAGTCAGCACCTTCAGGGGAGATAAACCCACCGTACCCCAGTGAGTCAGCACCTTCAGGGGAGATAAACCCACCGTACCCCAGTGAGAGTCAGCACCTTCATGGGGATAAACCCACTGTAACCCAGTGAGAGTCAGCACCTTCAGGGTAGGGTAAACCCACCGTACCCCAGTGAGAGTCAGCACCTTCAGGGGAAGGTAAACCCACCGTACCCCAGTGAGAGTCAGCACCTTCAGGGGAGGGTAAACCCACCGTACACCAGTGAGAGTCAGCACCTTCAGGGGAGGGGAAACCCACCGTACCCCAGTGAGAGTCAGCACCTTCAGGGGAGATAAACCCACCGTACCCCAGTGAGAGTCAGCACCTTCAGGAGAGATAAACCCCCCGTACCCCAGTGAGAGTCAGCACCTTCAGGGGAGATAAACCCACCGTACCCCAGTGAGAGTCAGCACCTTCAGGGGAGGGTAAACCCACCGTACCCCAGTGAGTCAGCACCTTCAGGGGAGGGTAAACCCACCGTACCCCAGTGAGAGTCAGCACCTTCAGGGGAGATAAACCCACCGTACCCCAGTGAGAGTCAGCACCTTCAGGGGAGATAAACCCACCGTACCCCAGTGAGAGTCAGCTCCTTCAGGGGAGATAAACCCACCGTACCCCAGTGAGGGTCAGCACCTTCAGGGGAGATAAACTCACCGTACCCCAGTGAGAGTCAGCACCTTCAGGGGAGATAAACCCACCGTACCCCAGTGAGAGTCAGCTCCTTCAGGGGAGATAAACCCACCGTACCCCAGTGAGAGTCAGCACCTTCAGGGGAGATAAACCCACCGTACCCCAGAGAGAGTCAGTACCTTCAGGGGGAATAAACCCACCGTACCCCAGTGAGAGTCAGCACCTTCAGGGGAGGGTAAACCCACCGTACCCCAGTGAGAGTCAGCACCTTCAGGGGAGGGTAAACCCACCGTACCCCAGTGAGAGTCAGCACCTTCAGTGGAGATAAACCCACCATACCCCAGTGAGAGTCAGTACCTTCAGGGGAGGGTAAACCCACCGTACCCCAGTGAGTCAGCACCTTCAGGGGAGATAAACCCACCGTACCCCAGTGAGAGTCAGCACCTTCAGGGAAGATAAAGCCACCATACCCCAGTGAGTCAGCATATTCAGGGGAGGGTAAACCCACCGTACCCCAGTGAGAGTCAGCGCCTTCAGGGGAGGGTTAAACCCACCGTACCGCAGTGAGAGTCAGCACCTTCAGGGGATATAAACCCACCGAACCCCAGTGAGTCAGCACCTTCAGGGGAGGGTAAACCCACCGTACCCCAGTGAGAGTCAGCACCTTCAGGTGAGATAAACCCACCGTACCCCAGTGAGAGTCAGCACCTTCAGGGGAGATAAACCCACCGTACCCCAGTGAGAGTCAGCACCTTCAGGGAAGATAAACCCACCGTACCCCAGTGAGAGTCAGCACCTTCAGGGGAAGGTAAACCCACTGTACCCCAGTGAGAGTCAGCACCTTCAGGGGAGATAAACCCACCGTACCCCAGTGAGCGTCAGCACCTTCAGGGGAGATAAACCACCGTACCCCAGTGAGAGTCAGCACCTTCAGGGGATGGTAAACCCACCGTACCAAAGTGAGAGTCAGTACCTTCAGGGGAGGGTAAACCCACCGTACCAAAGTGAGAGTCAGTCCCTTCAGGGGAGGGTAAACCCACCGTACACCAGTGAGAGTCAGTACCTTCAGGGGAGGGTAAACCCACCGTACCCCAGTGAGAGTCAGCACCTTCAGGGAAGATAAACCCACCGTACCCCAGTGAGAGTCAGCACCTTCAGGGGAGATAAACCCACCGTACCCCATTGAGAGTCAGCACCTTCAGGGGAGATAAACCCACCGTACCCCAGTGAGAGTCAGCACCTTTAGGGAAGATAAACCCACCGTACCCCAGTGAGAGTCAGCACCTTCAGGGGAGATAAACCCACCGTACCCCAGTGAGAGTCAGCACCTTCAGGAGAGGGTAAACACACCGTACCCCGGTGAGGGTCAGCACCTTCAGGGGAGATAAACCCACCGTACCCCAGTGAGTCAGCACCTTCAGGGGAGTTAAACCCACCGTACCCCAGTGAGAGTCAGCGCCTTCAGGGCAGATGAATCCACCGCACCCCAGTTAGAGTCAGCACCTTCAGGGGAGGGTAAACCCACCGTACCCCAGTGAGAGTCTGCACCTTCAGGGGATATAAACCCACCGAACCCCAGGGAGCGTCAGCACCTTCAGGGGAGATAAACCCACCGTACCCCAGTGAGAGTCAGCACCTTCAGGGGAGGGTAAACCCACCGTACCCCAGTGAGTCAGCACCTTCAGGGGAGATAAACCCACCATACCCCAGTGAGTCAGCACCTTCAGGGGAGATAAACCCACCGTACCCCAGTGAGAGTCAGCACCTTCAGGGGAGGATAAACCCACCGTACCCCAGTGAGAGTCAGCACCTTCAGGGGAGGGTAAACCCACCGTACCCCTGTGAGAGTCAGCACCTTCAGGGGAGGGTATACCCACTCTACTCCAGTGAGAGTCAGCACCTTCAGGGGAGATAAACCCACCGTACCCCAGTGAGAGTCAGCACCTTCAGGGGAGATAAACCCACCGTACCCCAGTGAGAGTCAGCACCTTCAGGGGAGGGTAAACCCACTGTACCCCAGTGAGAGTCAGCACCTTCAGGGGAGGGTAAACCCACCGTACCCCAGTGAGAGTCAGCACCTTCAGGGGAGATAAACCCAAAGTACCCCAGTGAGAGTCAGCACCTTCAGGGGAGATAAACCCACCGTACCCCAGTGAGAGTCAGTACCTTCAGGGGAGGGTAAAGCCACCGTACCCCAGTGAGAGTCAGCACCTTCAGGGGAAGGTAAACCCACCGTACCCCAGTGAGGGTCAGCACCTTCAGGGGAGATAAACCCACCGTACCCCAGTGAGAGTCAGCACCTTCAGGGGAGATAAACCCACCGTACCCCAGTGAGTCAGCACCTTCAGGGGAGGGTAAACACACCGTACCCCAGTGAGGGTCAGCACCTTCAGGGGAGATAAACCCACCGTACCCCAGTGAGAGTCAGCACCTTCAGGGGAGGGTAAACCCACCGTACCCCAGTGAGAGTCAGCACCTTCAGGGGAGGGTAAACCCACCGTACCCCAGTGAGAGTCAGCACCTTCAGGGCAGGGTAAACCCACCGTACCCCAGTGAGAGTCAGCACCTTCAGGGGAGGGTAAACCCACCGTACCCCAGTGAGAGTCAGCACCTTCAGGGGAGGGTATACCCACTGTACTCCAGTGAGAGTCAGACCTTCAGCGGAGATAAACCCACCGTACCCCAGTGAGAGTCAGCACCTTCAGGGGAGATAAACCCACCGTACCCCAGTGAGAGTCAGCACCTTCAGGGGAGGGTAAACCCACTTTACCCCAGTGAGAGTCAGCACCTTCAGGGGAGGGTAAACCCAACGTACCCCAGTGAGAGTCAGCACCTTCAGGCGAGGGTAAACCCACCGTACCCCAATGAGAGTCAGCCCCTTCAGGGGAGGGTAAACCCACCGTACCCCAGAGAGTCAGCACCTTCAGGGGAGGGTAAACCCACCGTACCCCAGTGAGTCAGCACCTTCAGGGGAGGGTCAACCCACCGTACCCCAGTGAGAGTCAGCACCTTCAGGGGAGATAATCCCACCGTACCCCAGTGAGTCAGCACCTTCAGGGGAGATAAACCCACCGTACCCCAGTGAGTCAGCACCTTCAGGGGTGATAAACTCACCGTACCCCAGTGAGTCAGCAACCTGAGGGGAGATAAACCCACCATACCCCAGTGAGAGTCAGCACCTTCAGGGGAGATAAACCCACCATACCCCAGTGAGAGTCAGCACCTTCAGGGGAGATAAACCCACCGTACCCCAGTGAGAGTCAGCACCTTCAGGGGAGATAATCCCACCGTACCCCAGTGAGGGTCAGCACCTTCAGGGGAGGGTAAACCCACCATACCCCAGTGAGAGTCAGCACCTTCAGGGGAGGGTAAACCCACCGTACCCCAGTGAGAGTCAGCACCTTCAGGGGAGGGTAAACACACCGTACCCCAGTGAGGGTCAGCACCTTCAGGGGAGATAAACCCACCGTACCCCAGTGAGAGTCAGCACCTTCAGGGGAGATAAACCCACCGTACCCCAGTGAGAGTCAGCACCTTCAGGGGAGGATAAACCCACCGTACCCCAGTGAGAGTCAGCACCTTCAGGGGAGGGTAAACCCACCGTACCCCAGTGAGAGTCAGCACCTTCAGGGGAGGATAAACCCACCGTACCCCAGTGAGAGTCAGCACCTTCAGGGGAGGGTAAACCCACCGTACCCCAGTGAGAGTCAGCACCTTCAGGGGAGGGTATACCCACTGTACTCTAGTGAGAGTCAGCACCTTCAGGGGAGATAAACCCACCGTACCCCAGTGAGAGTCAGCACCTTCAGAGGAGATAAACCCACCGTACCCCAGTGAGAGTCAGCACCTTCAGGGGAGGGTAAACCCACTGTACCCCAGTGAGAGACAGCACCTTCAGGGGAGGGTAAACCCACCGTACCCCAGTGAGAGTCAGCACCTTCAGGGGAGATAAACCCAACGTACCCCAGTGAGAGTCAGCACCTTCAGGGGAGGGTAAACCCACCGTATCCCAGTGAGAGTCAGCACCTTCAGGGGAGGGTAAACCCACCGTACCCCAATGAGAGTCAGCCCCTTCAGGGGAGGGTAAACCCACCGTACCCCAGAGAGTCAGCACCTTCAGGGGAGGGTAAACCCACCGTACCCCAGTGAGTCAGCACCTTCAGGGGAGATAAACCCACCGTACCCCAGTGAGTCAGCACCTTCAGGGGAGATAAACCCACCGTACCCCAGTGAGAGTCAGCACCTTCATGGGGATAAACCCACTGTAACCCAGTGAGAGTCAGCACCTTCAGGGTAGGGTAAACCCACCGTACCCCAGTGAGAGTCAGCACCTTCAGGGGAAGGTAAACCCTCCGTACCCCAGTGAGAGTCAGCACCTTCAGGGGAGGGTAAACCCACCGTACACCAGTGAGAGTCAGCACCTTCAGGGGAGGGTATACCCACTCTACTCCAGTGAGAGTCAGCACCTTCAGGGGAGATAAACCCACCGTACCCCAGTGAGAGTCAGCACCTTCAGGGGAGATAAACCCACCGTACCCCAGTGAGAGTCAGCACCTTCAGGGGAGGGTAAACCCACTGTACCCCAGTGAGAGTCAGCACCTTCAGGGGAGGGTAAACCCACCGTACCCCAGTGAGAGTCAGCACCTTCAGGGGAGATAAACCCAAAGTACCCCAGTGAGAGTCAGCACCTTCAGGGGAGATAAACCCACCGTACCCCAGTGAGAGTCAGTACCTTCAGGGGAGGGTAAAGCCACCGTACCCCAGTGAGAGTCAGCACCTTCAGGGGAAGGTAAACCCACCGTACCCCAGTGAGGGTCAGCACCTTCAGGGGAGATAAACCCACCGTACCCCAGTGAGAGTCAGCACCTTCAGGGGAGATAAACCCACCGTACCCCAGTGAGTCAGCACCTTCAGGGGAGGGTAAACACACCGTACCCCAGTGAGGGTCAGCACCTTCAGGGGAGATAAACCCACCGTACCCCAGTGAGAGTCAGCACCTTCAGGGGAGGGTAAACCCACCGTACCCCAGTGAGAGTCAGCACCTTCAGGGGAGGGTAAACCCACCGTACCCCAGTGAGAGTCAGCACCTTCAGGGCAGGGTAAACCCACCGTACCCCAGTGAGAGTCAGCACCTTCAGGGGAGGGTAAACCCACCGTACCCCAGTGAGAGTCAGCACCTTCAGGGGAGGGTATACCCACTGTACTCCAGTGAGAGTCAGACCTTCAGCGGAGATAAACCCACCGTACCCCAGTGAGAGTCAGCACCTTCAGGGGAGGGTAAACCCACCGTACCCCTGTGAGAGTCAGCACCTTCAGGGGAGGGTATACCCACTCTACTCCAGTGAGAGTCAGCACCTTCAGGGGAGATAAACCCACCGTACCCCAGTGAGAGTCAGCACCTTCAGGGGAGATAAACCCACCGTACCCCAGTGAGAGTCAGCACCTTCAGGGGAGGGTAAACCCACTGTACCCCAGTGAGAGTCAGCACCTTCAGGGGAGGGTAAACCCACCGTACCCCAGTGAGAGTCAGCACCTTCAGGGGAGATAAACCCAAAGTACCCCAGTGAGAGTCAGCACCTTCAGGGGAGATAAACCCACCGTACCCCAGTGAGAGTCAGTACCTTCAGGGGAGGGTAAAGCCACCGTACCCCAGTGAGGGTCAGCACCTTCAGGGGAGATAAACCCACCGTACCCCAGTGAGAGTCAGCACCTTCAGGGGAGATAAACCCACCGTACCCCAGTGAGTCAGCACCTTCAGGGGAGGGTAAACACACCGTACCCCAGTGAGGGTCAGCACCTTCAGGGGAGATAAACCCACCGTACCCCAGTGAGAGTCAGCACCTTCAGGGGAGGGTAAACCCACCGTACCCCAGTGAGAGTCAGCACCTTCAGGGGAGGGTAAACCCACCGTACCCCAGTGAGAGTCAGCACCTTCAGGGCAGGGTAAACCCACCGTACCCCAGTGAGAGTCAGCACCTTCAGGGGAGGGTAAACCCACCGTACCCCAGTGAGAGTCAGCACCTTCAGGGGAGGGTATACCCACTGTACTCCAGTGAGAGTCAGACCTTCAGCGGAGATAAACCCACCGTACCCCAGTGAGAGTCAGCACCTTCAGGGGAGATAAACCCACCGTACCCCAGTGAGAGTCAGCACCTTCAGGGGAGGGTAAACCCACTTTACCCCAGTGAGAGTCAGCACCTTCAGGGGAGGGTAAACCCAACGTACCCCAGTGAGAGTCAGCACCTTCAGGCGAGGGTAAACCCACCGTACCCCAATGAGAGTCAGCCCCTTCAGGGGAGGGTAAACCCACCGTACCCCAGAGAGTCAGCACCTTCAGGGGAGGGTAAACCCACCGTACCCCAGTGAGTCAGCACCTTCAGGGGAGGGTCAACCCACCGTACCCCAGTGAGAGTCAGCACCTTCAGGGGAGATAAACCCACCGTACCCCAGTGAGTCAGCACCTTCAGGGGAGATAAACCCACCGTACCCCAGTGAGTCAGCACCTTCAGGGGTGATAAACTCACCGTACCCCAGTGAGTCAGCAACCTGAGGGGAGATAAACCCACCATACCCCAGTGAGAGTCAGCACCTTCAGGGGAGATAAACCCACCATACCCCAGTGAGAGTCAGCACCTTCAGGGGAGATAAACCCACCGTACCCCAGTGAGAGTCAGCACCTTCAGGGGAGATAATCCCACCGTACCCCAGTGAGGGTCAGCACCTTCAGGGGAGGGTAAACCCACCATACCCCAGTGAGAGTCAGCACCTTCAGGGGAGGGTAAACCCACCGTACCCCAGTGAGAGTCAGCACCTTCAGGGGAGGGTAAACACACCGTACCCCAGTGAGGGTCAGCACCTTCAGGGGAGATAAACCCACCGTACCCCAGTGAGAGTCAGCACCTTCAGGGGAGATAAACCCACCGTACCCCAGTGAGAGTCAGCACCTTCAGGGGAGGATAAACCCACCGTACCCCAGTGAGAGTCAGCACCTTCAGGGGAGGGTAAACCCACCGTACCCCAGTGAGAGTCAGCACCTTCAGGGGAGGATAAACCCACCGTACCCCAGTGAGAGTCAGCACCTTCAGGGGAGGGTAAACCCACCGTACCCCAGTGAGAGTCAGCACCTTCAGGGGAGGGTATACCCACTGTACTCTAGTGAGAGTCAGCACCTTCAGGGGAGATAAACCCACCGTACCCCAGTGAGAGTCAGCACCTTCAGAGGAGATAAACCCACCGTACCCCAGTGAGAGTCAGCACCTTCAGGGGAGGGTAAACCCACTGTACCCCAGTGAGAGACAGCACCTTCAGGGGAGGGTAAACCCACCGTACCCCAGTGAGAGTCAGCACCTTCAGGGGAGATAAACCCAACGTACCCCAGTGAGAGTCAGCACCTTCAGGGGAGGGTAAACCCACCGTATCCCAGTGAGAGTCAGCACCTTCAGGGGAGGGTAAACCCACCGTACCCCAATGAGAGTCAGCCCCTTCAGGGGAGGGTAAACCCACCGTACCCCAGAGAGTCAGCACCTTCAGGGGAGGGTAAACCCACCGTACCCCAGTGAGTCAGCACCTTCAGGGGAGATAAACCCACCGTACCCCAGTGAGTCAGCACCTTCAGGGGAGATAAACCCACCGTACCCCAGTGAGAGTCAGCACCTTCATGGGGATAAACCCACTGTAACCCAGTGAGAGTCAGCACCTTCAGGGTAGGGTAAACCCACCGTACCCCAGTGAGAGTCAGCACCTTCAGGGGAAGGTAAACCCACCGTACCCCAGTGAGAGTCAGCACCTTCAGGGGAGGGTAAACCCACCGTACACCAGTGAGAGTCAGCACCTTCAGGGGAGGGTATACCCACTCTACTCCAGTGAGAGTCAGCACCTTCAGGGGAGATAAACCCACCGTACCCCAGTGAGAGTCAGCACCTTCAGGGGAGATAAACCCACCGTACCCCAGTGAGAGTCAGCACCTTCAGGGGAGGGTAAACCCACTGTACCCCAGTGAGAGTCAGCACCTTCAGGGGAGGGTAAACCCACCGTACCCCAGTGAGAGTCAGCACCTTCAGGGGAGATAAACCCAAAGTACCCCAGTGAGAGTCAGCACCTTCAGGGGAGATAAACCCACCGTACCCCAGTGAGAGTCAGTACCTTCAGGGGAGGGTAAAGCCACCGTACCCCAGTGAGAGTCAGCACCTTCAGGGGAAGGTAAACCCACCGTACCCCAGTGAGGGTCAGCACCTTCAGGGGAGATAAACCCACCGTACCCCAGTGAGAGTCAGCACCTTCAGGGGAGATAAACCCACCGTACCCCAGTGAGTCAGCACCTTCAGGGGAGGGTAAACACACCGTACCCCAGTGAGGGTCAGCACCTTCAGGGGAGATAAACCCACCGTACCCCAGTGAGAGTCAGCACCTTCAGGGGAGGGTAAACCCACCGTACTCCAGTGAGAGTCAGCACCTTCAGGGGAGGGTAAACCCACCGTACCCCAGTGAGAGTCAGCACCTTCAGGGCAGGGTAAACCCACCGTACCCCAGTGAGAGTCAGCACCTTCAGGGGAGGGTAAACCCACCGTACCCCAGTGAGAGTCAGCACCTTCAGGGGAGGGTATACCCACTGTACTCCAGTGAGAGTCAGACCTTCAGCGGAGATAAACCCACCGTACCCCAGTGAGAGTCAGCACCTTCAGGGGAGATAAACCCACCGTACCCCAGTGAGAGTCAGCACCTTCAGGGGAGGGTAAACCCACTTTACCCCAGTGAGAGTCAGCACCTTCAGGGGAGGGTAAACCCAACGTACCCCAGTGAGAGTCAGCACCTTCAGGCGAGGGTAAACCCACCGTACCCCAATGAGAGTCAGCCCCTTCAGGGGAGGGTAAACCCACCGTACCCCAGAGAGTCAGCACCTTCAGGGGAGGGTAAACCCACCGTACCCCAGTGAGTCAGCACCTTCAGGGGAGGGTCAACCCACCGTACCCCAGTGAGAGTCAGCACCTTCAGGGGAGATAAACCCACCGTACCCCAGTGAGTCAGCACCTTCAGGGGAGATAAACCCACCGTACCCCAGTGAGTCAGCACCTTCAGGGGTGATAAACTCACCGTACCCCAGTGAGTCAGCAACCTGAGGGGAGATAAACCCACCATACCCCAGTGAGAGTCAGCACCTTCAGGGGAGATAAACCCACCATACCCCAGTGAGAGTCAGCACCTTCAGGGGAGATAAACCCACCGTACCCCAGTGAGAGTCAGCACCTTCAGGGGAGATAATCCCACCGTACCCCAGTGAGGGTCAGCACCTTCAGGGGAGGGTAAACCCACCATACCCCAGTGAGAGTCAGCACCTTCAGGGGAGGGTAAACCCACCGTACCCCAGTGAGAGTCAGCACCTTCAGGGGAGGGTAAACACACCGTACCCCAGTGAGGGTCAGCACCTTCAGGGGAGATAAACCCACCGTACCCCAGTGAGAGTCAGCACCTTCAGGGGAGATAAACCCACCGTACCCCAGTGAGAGTCAGCACCTTCAGGGGAGGATAAACCCACCGTACCCCAGTGAGAGTCAGCACCTTCAGGGGAGGGTAAACCCACCGTACCCCAGTGAGAGTCAGCACCTTCAGGGGAGGATAAACCCACCGTACCCCAGTGAGAGTCAGCACCTTCAGGGGAGGGTAAACCCACCGTACCCCAGTGAGAGTCAGCACCTTCAGGGGAGGGTATACCCACTGTACTCTAGTGAGAGTCAGCACCTTCAGGGGAGATAAACCCACCGTACCCCAGTGAGAGTCAGCACCTTCAGAGGAGATAAACCCACCGTACCCCAGTGAGAGTCAGCACCTTCAGGGGAGGGTAAACCCACTGTACCCCAGTGAGAGACAGCACCTTCAGGGGAGGGTAAACCCACCGTAACCCAGTGAGAGTCAGCACCTTCAGGGGAGATAAACCCAACGTACCCCAGTGAGAGTCAGCACCTTCAGGGGAGGGTAAACCCACCGTATCCCAGTGAGAGTCAGCACCTTCAGGGGAGGGTAAACCCACCGTACCCCAATGAGAGTCAGCCCCTTCAGGGGAGGGTAAACCCACCGTACCCCAGAGAGTCAGCACCTTCAGGGGAGGGTAAACCCACCGTACCCCAGTGAGTCAGCACCTTCAGGGGAGATAAACCCACCGTACCCCAGTGAGTCAGCACCTTCAGGGGAGATAAACCCACCGTACCCCAGTGAGAGTCAGCACCTTCATGGGGATAAACCCACTGTAACCCAGTGAGAGTCAGCACCTTCAGGGTAGGGTAAACCCACCGTACCCCAGTGAGAGTCAGCACCTTCAGGGGAAGGTAAACCCACCGTACCCCAGTGAGAGTCAGCACCTTCAGGGGAGGGTAAACCCACCGTACACCAGTGAGAGTCAGCACCTTCAGGGGAGGGGAAACCCACCGTACCCCAGTGAGAGTCAGCACCTTCAGGGGAGATAAACCCACCGTACCCCAGTGAGAGTCAGCACCTTCAGGAGAGATAAACCCCCCGTACCCCAGTGAGAGTCAGCACCTTCAGGGGAGATAAACCCACCGTACCCCAGTGAGAGTCAGCACCTTCAGGGGAGGGTAAACCCACCGTACCCCAGTGAGTCAGCACCTTCAGGGGAGGGTAAACCCACCGTACCCCAGTGAGAGTCAGCACCTTCAGGGGAGATAAACCCACCGTACCCCAGTGAGAGTCAGCACCTTCAGGGGAGATAAACCCACCGTACCCCAGTGAGAGTCAGCTCCTTCAGGGGAGATAAACCCACCGTACCCCAGTGAGGGTCAGCACCTTCAGGGGAGATAAACTCACCGTACCCCAGTGAGAGTCAGCACCTTCAGGGGAGATAAACCCACCGTACCCCAGTGAGAGTCAGCTCCTTCAGGGGAGATAAACCCACCGTACCCCAGTGAGAGTCAGCACCTTCAGGGGAGATAAACCCACCGTACCCCAGAGAGAGTCAGTACCTTCAGGGGGAATAAACCCACCGTACCCCAGTGAGAGTCAGCACCTTCAGGGGAGGGTAAACCCACCGTACCCCAGTGAGAGTCAGCACCTTCAGGGGAGGGTAAACCCACCGTACCCCAGTGAGAGTCAGCACCTTCAGTGGAGATAAACCCACCATACCCCAGTGAGAGTCAGTACCTTCAGGGGAGGGTAAACCCACCGTACCCCAGTGAGTCAGCACCTTCAGGGGAGATAAACCCACCGTACCCCAGTGAGAGTCAGCACCTTCAGGGAAGATAAAGCCACCATACCCCAGTGAGTCAGCATATTCAGGGGAGGGTAAACCCACCGTACCCCAGTGAGAGTCAGCGCCTTCAGGGGAGGGTTAAACCCACCGTACCGCAGTGAGAGTCAGCACCTTCAGGGGATATAAACCCACCGAACCCCAGTGAGTCAGCACCTTCAGGGGAGGGTAAACCCACCGTACCCCAGTGAGAGTCAGCACCTTCAGGTGAGATAAACCCACCGTACCCCAGTGAGAGTCAGCACCTTCAGGGGAGATAAACCCACCGTACCCCAGTGAGAGTCAGCACCTTCAGGGAAGATAAACCCACCGTACCCCAGTGAGAGTCAGCACCTTCAGGGGAAGGTAAACCCACTGTACCCCAGTGAGAGTCAGCACCTTCAGGGGAGATAAACCCACCGTACCCCAGTGAGCGTCAGCACCTTCAGGGGAGATAAACCACCGTACCCCAGTGAGAGTCAGCACCTTCAGGGGATGGTAAACCCACCGTACCAAAGTGAGAGTCAGTACCTTCAGGGGAGGGTAAACCCACCGTACCAAAGTGAGAGTCAGTCCCTTCAGGGGAGGGTAAACCCACCGTACACCAGTGAGAGTCAGTACCTTCAGGGGAGGGTAAACCCACCGTACCCCAGTGAGAGTCAGCACCTTCAGGGAAGATAAACCCACCGTACCCCAGTGAGAGTCAGCACCTTCAGGGGAGATAAACCCACCGTACCCCATTGAGAGTCAGCACCTTCAGGGGAGATAAACCCACCGTACCCCAGTGAGAGTCAGCACCTTTAGGGAAGATAAACCCACCGTACCCCAGTGAGAGTCAGCACCTTCAGGGGAGATAAACCCACCGTACCCCAGTGAGAGTCAGCACCTTCAGGAGAGGGTAAACACACCGTACCCCGGTGAGGGTCAGCACCTTCAGGGGAGATAAACCCACCGTACCCCAGTGAGTCAGCACCTTCAGGGGAGTTAAACCCACCGTACCCCAGTGAGAGTCAGCGCCTTCAGGGCAGATGAATCCACCGCACCCCAGTTAGAGTCAGCACCTTCAGGGGAGGGTAAACCCACCGTACCCCAGTGAGAGTCTGCACCTTCAGGGGATATAAACCCACCGAACCCCAGGGAGCGTCAGCACCTTCAGGGGAGATAAACCCACCGTACCCCAGTGAGAGTCAGCACCTTCAGGGGAGGGTAAACCCACCGTACCCCAGTGAGTCAGCACCTTCAGGGGAGATAAACCCACCATACCCCAGTGAGTCAGCACCTTCAGGGGAGATAAACCCACCGTACCCCAGTGAGAGTCAGCACCTTCAGGGGAGGATAAACCCACCGTACCCCAGTGAGAGTCAGCACCTTCAGGGGAGGGTAAACCCACCGTACCCCTGTGAGAGTCAGCACCTTCAGGGGAGGGTATACCCACTCTACTCCAGTGAGAGTCAGCACCTTCAGGGGAGATAAACCCACCGTACCCCAGTGAGAGTCAGCACCTTCAGGGGAGATAAACCCACCGTACCCCAGTGAGAGTCAGCACCTTCAGGGGAGGGTAAACCCACTGTACCCCAGTGAGAGTCAGCACCTTCAGGGGAGGGTAAACCCACCGTACCCCAGTGAGAGTCAGCACCTTCAGGGGAGATAAACCCAAAGTACCCCAGTGAGAGTCAGCACCTTCAGGGGAGATAAACCCACCGTACCCCAGTGAGAGTCAGCACCTTCAGGGGAGGGTAAAGCCACCGTACCCCAGTGAGAGTCAGCACCTTCAGGGGAAGGTAAACCCACCGTACCCCAGTGAGGGTCAGCACCTTCAGGGGAGATAAACCCACCGTACCCCAGTGAGAGTCAGCACCTTCAGGGGAGATAAACCCACCGTACCCCAGTGAGTCAGCACCTTCAGGGGAGGGTAAACACACCGTACCCCAGTGAGGGTCAGCACCTTCAGGGGAGATAAACCCACCGTACCCCAGTGAGAGTCAGCACCTTCAGGGGAGGGTAAACCCACCGTACCCCAGTGAGAGTCAGCACCTTCAGGGGAGGGTAAACCCACCGTACCCCAGTGAGAGTCAGCACCTTCAGGGCAGGGTAAACCCACCGTACCCCAGTGAGAGTCAGCACCTTCAGGGGAGGGTAAACCCACCGTACCCCAGTGAGAGTCAGCACCTTCAGGGGAGGGTATACCCACTGTACTCCAGTGAGAGTCAGACCTTCAGCGGAGATAAACCCACCGTACCCCAGTGAGAGTCAGCACCTTCAGGGGAGATAAACCCACCGTACCCCAGTGAGAGTCAGCACCTTCAGGGGAGGGTAAACCCACTTTACCCCAGTGAGAGTCAGCACCTTCAGGGGAGGGTAAACCCAACGTACCCCAGTGAGAGTCAGCACCTTCAGGCGAGGGTAAACCCACCGTACCCCAATGAGAGTCAGCCCCTTCAGGGGAGGGTAAACCCACCGTACCCCAGAGAGTCAGCACCTTCAGGGGAGGGTAAACCCACCGTACCCCAGTGAGTCAGCACCTTCAGGGGAGGGTCAACCCACCGTACCCCAGTGAGAGTCAGCACCTTCAGGGGAGATAAACCCACCGTACCCCAGTGAGAGTCAGCACCTTCAGGGGAGATAAACCCACCGTACCCCAGTGAGAGTCAGCACCTTCAGGGGAGATAAACCCACCGTAACCCAGTGAGAGTCAGCACCTCCAGGGGAGATAAACCCACCGTACCCCAGTGAGAGTCAGCACCTTCAGGGGAGGGTAAACCCACCGTACCCCAGTGAGAGTCAGCACCTCCAAGGGAGATAAACCCACCGTACCCCAGTGAGTCAGCACCTTCAGGGTAGGGTAAACCCACCATACCCCAGTGAGTCAGCACCTTCAGGGGAGGGTAAACCCACCGTACCCCAGTGAGTCAGCACCTTCAGGGGAGATAAACCCACCATACCCCAGTGAGTCAGCACCTTCAGGGGAGATAAACTCACCGTACCCCAGTGAGTCAGCACCTTCAGGGGAGATAAACCCACCATACACCAGTGAGAGTCAGCACGTTCAGGGGAGATAAACCCACCATACCGCAGTGAGTCAGCACCTTCAGGGGCGATAAACCCACCGTACCCCAGTGAGAGTCAGCACCTTCAGGGGAGATAAACCCACCGTACCCCAGTGAGAGTCAGCACCTTCAGGGGAGGGTAAACCCACCGTACCCCAGTGAGAGTCAGCAACTTCAGGGGAGGGTAAACCCACCGTACCCCAGTGAGAGTCAGCACCTTCAGGGGAAGGTAAACCCACCGTACCCCAGTGAGGGTCAGCACCTTCAGGGGAGGGTAAACCCACCGTACCCCAGTGAGAGTCAGCACCTCCAAGGGAGATAAACCCACCGTACCCCAGTGAGTCAGCACCTTCAGGGTAGGGTAAACCCACCATACCCCAGTGAGTCAGCACCTTCAGGGGAGATAAACCCACCGTACCCCAGTGAGTCAGCACCTTCAGGGGAGGGTAAACACACCGTACCCCAGTGAGGGTCAGCACCTTCAGGGGAGATGAACCCACCGTACCCCAGTGAGAGTCAGCACCTTCAGGGGAGGGTAAACCCACCGTACCCCAGTGAGAGTCAGCACCTTCAGGGGAGGGTAAACCCACCGTACCCCAGTGAGAGTCAGCACCTTCAGGGGAGGGTATACCCACTGTACTCCGGTGAGAGTCAGACCTTCAGGGGAGATAAACCCACCGTACCCCAGTGAGAATCAGCACCTTCAGGGGAGATAAACCCACCGTACCCCAGTGAGAGTCAGCACCTTCAGGGGAGGGTAAACCCACTTTACCCCAGTGAGAGTCAGCACCTTCAGGGGAGGGTAAACCCACCGTACCCCAGTGAGAGTCAGCACCTTCAGGGGAGGGTAAACCCACCGTACCCCAGTGAGAGTCAGCACCTCCAATGGAGATAAACCCACCGTACCCCAGTGAGTCAGCACCTTCAGGGTAGGGTAAACCCACCATACCCCAGTGAGTCAGCACCTTCAGGGGAGGGTAAACCCACCGTACCCCAGTGAGTCAGCACCTTCAGGGGAGATAAACCCACCGTACCCCAGTGAGTCAGCACCTTCAGGGGAGATAAACCCACCGTACCCCAGTGAGTCAGCACCTTCAGGGGAGATAAACTCACCGTACCCCAGTGAGTCAGCACCTTCAAAGGAGATAAACCCACCATACCCCAGTGAGAGTCAGCACCTTCAGGGGCGATAAACCCACCATACCGCAGTGAGTCAGCACCTTCAGGGGCGATAAACCCACCGTACTCCAGTGAGAGTCAGCACCTTCAGGGGAGGGTAAACCCACCGTACCCCAGTGAGAGTCAGCACCTTCAGGGGAGGGTAAACCCACCGTACCCCAGTGAGAGTCAGCAACTTCAGGGGAGGGTAAACCCACCGTACCCCAGTGAGAGTCAGCAACTTCAGGGGAGATAAACCCACCGTACCCCAGTGAGAGTCAGCACCTTCAGGGGAGATAAACCCACCGTACCCCAGTGAGAGTCAGCACCTTCAGGGGAGGGTAAACCCACCGTACCCCAGTGAGAGTCAGCAACTTCAGGGGAGGGTAAACCCACCGTACCCCAGTGAGAGTCAGCACCTTCAGTGGAAGGTAAACCCACCGTACCCCAGTGAGAGTCAGCACCTTCAGGGGAGATAAACCCACCGTACCCCAGTGAGTCAGCACCTTCAGGGGAGATAAACCCACCGTACCCCAGTGAGTCAGCACCTTCAGGGGAGGGTAAACACACCGTACCCCAGTGAGGGTCAGCACCTTCAGGGGAGATAAAGCCACCGTACCCCAGTGAGAGTCAGCACCTTCAGGGGAGAGAAACCCACCGTACCCCAGTGAGAGTCAGCACCTTCAGGGGAGATAAACCCACCGTACCCCAGTGACTCAGCACCTTCAGGGGAGGGTAAACCCACCGTACCCCAGTGAGGGTCAGCACCTTCAGGGGAGATAAACCCACCGTACCCCAGTGAGAGTCAGCACCTTCAGGGGAGGGTAAACCCACCGTACCCCAGTGAGAGTCAGCACCTTCAGGGGAGGGTAAACCCACCGTACCCCTGTGAGAGTCAGCACCTTCAGGGGAGGGTAAACCCACCGTACCCCAGTGAGAGTCAGCACCTTCAGGGGAGGGTAAACCCACCGTACCCCAGTGAGAGTCAGCACCTTCAGGGGAGGGTATACCCACTGTACTCCGGTGAGAGTCAGACCTTCAGGGGAGATAAACCCACCGTACCCCAGTGAGAATCAGCACCTTCAGGGAAGGGTAAACCCACCGTACCCCAGTGAGAGTCAGCACCTTCAGGGGAGGGTAAACCCACCGTACCCCAATGAGAGTCAGCCCCTTCAGGGGAGGGTAAACCCACCGTACCCCAGAGAGTCAGCAGCTTCAGGGGAGGGTAAACCCACCGTACCCCAGTGAGTCAGCACCTTCAGGGGAGGGTAAACCCACCGTACCCCAGTGAGAGTCAGCACCTTCAGGGGAGATAAACCCACCGTACCCCAGTGAGAGTCAGCACCTTCAGGGGAGGGTAAACCCACCGTAACCCAGTGAGAGTCAGCACCTCCAGGGGAGATAAACCCACCGTACCCCAGTGAGAGTCAGCACCTCCAAGGGAGATAAACCCACCGTACCCCAGTGAGTCAGCACCTTCAGGGTAGGGTAAAACCACCATACCCCAGTGAGTCAGCACCTTCAGGGGAGGGTAAACCCACCGTACCCCAGTGAGTCAGCACCTTCAGGGGAGATAAACCCACCGTACCCCAGTGAGTCAGCACCTTCAGGGGAGATAAACTCACCGTACCCCAGTGAGTCAGCACCTTCAGGGGAGATAAACCCACCATACCCCAGTGAGAGTCAGCACCTTCAGGGGAGATAAACCCACCATACCCCAGTGAGTCAGCACCTTCAGGGGCGATAAACCACCGTACCCCAGTGAGAGTCAGCACCTTCAGGGGAGATAAACCCACCGTACCCCAGTGAGAGTCAGCACCTTCAGGGGAGATAAACCCACCGTACCCCAGTGAGTCAGCAACTTCAGGGGAGGGTAAACCCACCGTACCCCAGTGAGAGTCAGCATCTTCAGGGGAGGGTGAACCCACCGTACCCCAGTGAGAGTCAGCAACTTCAGGGGAGGGTAAACCCACCGTACCCCAGTGAGAGTCAGCACCTTCAGGGGAAGGTAAACCCACTGTACCCCAGTGAGGGTCAGCACCTTCAGGGGAGATAAACCCACCGTACCCCAGTGAGAGTCAGCACCTTCAGGGGAGATAAACCCACCGTACCCCAGTGAGTCAGCACCTTCAGGGGAGGGTAAACACACCGTACCCCAGTGAGGGTCAGCACCTTCAGGGGAGATAAACCCACCGTACCCCAGTGAGAGTCAGCACCTTCAGGGGAGAGAAACCCACCGTACCCCAGTGAGATTCAGCACCTTCAGGGGAGGATAAACCCACCGTACCCCAGTGAGAGTCAGCACCTTCAGGGGAGGATAAACCCACCGTACCCCAGTGAGAGTCAGCACCTTCAGGGGAGGGTAAACCCACCGTACCCCAGTGAGAGTCAGCACCTTCTGGGGAGATGAACCCACCGTACCCCAGTGAGAGTCAGCACCTTCAGGGGAGATAAACCCACCGTACCCCAGTGAGAGTCAGCACCTTCAGGGGAGGGTAAACCCACTGTACCCCAGTGAGAGTCAGCACCTTCAGGGGAGGGTAAACCCACCGTATCCCAGTGAGAGTCAGCACCTTCAGGGGAGGGTAAACCCACCGTACCCCAATGAGAGTCAGCCCCTTCAGGGGAGGGTAAACCCACCGTACCCCAGAGAGTCAGCACCTTCAGGGGAGGGTAAACCCACCGTACCCCAGTGAGTCAGCACCTTCAGGGGATGGTAAACCCACCGTACCCCAGTGAGAGTCAGCACCTTCAGGGGAGATAAACCCACCGTACCCCAGTGAGAGTCAGCACCTTCAGGGGAGGGTAAACCCACCGTACCCCAGTGAGAGTCAGCACCTCCAGGGGAGATAAACCCACCGTACCCCAGTGAGTCAGCACCTTCAGGGGAGGGTAAACCCACCGTACCCAAGTGAGTCAGCACCTTCAGGGGAGGGTAAACCCACCGTACCCCAGTGAGTCAGCACCTTCAGGGGAGATAAACCCACCATACCCCAGTGAGTCAGCACCTTCAGGGGTGATAAACTCACCGTACCCCAGTGAGTCAGCACCTTCAGGGGAGATAAACCCACCATACCCCAGTGAGAGTCAGCACCTTCAGGGGAGATAATCCCACCATACCCCAGTTAGAGTCAGCACCTTCAGGGGAGATAAACTCACCGTACCCCAGTGAGTCAGCACCTTCAGGGGAGATAAACCCACCATACCCCAGTGAGTCAGCACCTTCAGGGGAGGGTAAACCCACCGTACCCCAGTGAGTCAGCACCTTCAGGGGAGATAAACCCATCGTACTCCAGTGAGAGTCAGACCTTCAGGGGAGATAAACCCACCGTACCCCAGTGAGAGTCAGCACCTTCAGGGGAGGATAAACCCACCGTACCCCAGTGAGAGTCAGCACCTTCAGGGGAGGGTAAACCCACCGTACCCCAATGAGAGTCAGCCCCTTCAGGGGAGGGTAAACCCACCGTACCCCAGAGAGTCAGCACCTTCAGGGGAGGGTAAACCCACCGTACCCCAGTGAGAGTCAGCCCCTTCAGGGGAGGGTAAACCCACCGTACCCCAGTGAGAGTCAGCCCCTTCAGGGGAGGGTAAACCCACCGTACCCCAGTGAGTCAGCACCTTCAGGGGAGGGTAAACCCACCGTACCCCAGTGAGAGTCAGCACCTTCAGGGGAGATAAACCCACCGTACCCCAGTGAGTCAGCACCTTCAGGGGAGGGTAAACCCACCGTAACCCAGTGAGAGTCAGCACCTCCAGGGGAGATAAACCCACCGTACCCCAGTGAGAGTCAGCACCTTCAGGGGAGATAAACCCACCGTACCCCAGTGAGTCAGCACCTTCAGGGTAGGGTAAACCCACCATACCCCAGTGAGTCAGCACCTTCAGGGGAGGGTAAACCCACCGTACCCCAGTGAGTCAGCACCTTCAGGGGAGATAAACCCACCGTACCCCAGTGAGTCAGCACCTTCAGGGGAGATAAACTCACCGTACCCCAGTGAGTCAGCACCTTCAGGGGAGATAAACCCACCATACCCCAGTGAGAGTCAGCACCTTCAGGGGAGATAAACCCACCATACCGCAGTGAGTCAGCACCTTCAGGGGCGATAAACCCACCGTACCCCAGTGAGAGTCAGCACCTTCAGGGGAGGGTAAACCCACCGTACCCCAGTGAGAGTCAGCACCTTCAGGGGAGATAAACCCACCGTACCCCAGTGAGAGTCAGCACCTTCAGGGGAGGGTAAACCCACTTTACCCCAGTGAGAGTCAGCACCTTCAGGGGAGGGTAAACCCAACGTACCCCAGTGAGAGTCAGCACCTTCAGGGGAGGGTAAACCCACCGTACCCCAATGAGAGTCAGCCCCTTCAGGGGATGGTAAACCCACCGTACCCCAGAGAGTCAGCAACTTCAGGGGAGGGTAAACCCACCGTACCCCAGTGAGTCAGCACCTTCAGGGGAGGGTAAACCCACAGTACCCCAGTGAGAGTCAGCACCTTCAGGGGAGATAAACCCACCGTACCCCATTGAGAGTCAGCACCTTCAGGGGAGGGTAAACCCACCGTAACCCAGTGAGAGTCAGCACCTTCAGGGGAGATAAACCCACCGTACCCCAGTGAGAGTCAGCACCTTCAGGGGAGATAAACCCACCGTACCCCAGTGAGTCAGCACCTTCAGGGGAGGGTAAACCCACCGTACCCCAGTGAGAGTCAGCACCTTCAGGGGAGGGTAAACCCACCGTACCCCAGTGAGAGTCAGCACCTTCAGGGGAGATAAACCCACCGTACCCCAGTGAGAGTCAGCACCTTCAGGGGAGGGTAAACCCACCATACCCCAGTGAGTCAGCACCTTCAGGGGAGGGTAAACCCACCGTACCCCAGTGAGTCAGCACCTTCAGGGGAGATAAACCCACCGTACCCCAGTGAGTCAGCACCTTCAGGGGAGATAAACTCACCGTACCCCAGTGAGTCAGCACCTTCAGGGGAGATAAACCCACCATACCCCAGAGAGAGTCAGCACCTTCAGGGGAGATAAACCCACCATACCGCAGTGAGTCAGCACCTTCAGGAGCGATAAACCCACCGTACCCCAGTGAGAGTCAGCACCTTCAGGGGAGATAAACCCACCGTACCCCAGTGAGAGTCAGCACCTTCAGGGGAGGGTAAACCCACCGTACCCCAGTGAGAGTCAGCAACTTCAGGGGAGGGTAAACCCACCGTACCCCAGTGAGAGTCAGCACCTTCAGGGGAGATAAACCCACCGTACCCCAGTGAGAGTCAGCACCTTCAGGGGAAGGTAAACCCACCGTACCCCAGTGAGGGTCAGCACCTTCAGGGGAGATAAACCCACCGTACCCCAGTGAGAGAGAGCACCTTCAGGGGAGATAAACCCACCGTACCCCAGTGAGAGTCAGCACCTTCAGGGGAGGGTAAACCCACCGTACCCCAGTGAGAGTCAGCACCTTCAGGGGAGAGAAACACACCGTACCCCAGTGAGAGTCAGCACCTTCAGGGGAGGATAAACCCACCGTACCCCAGTGAGAGTCAGCACCTTCAGGGGAGGATAAACCCACCGTACCCCAGTGAGAGTCAGCACCTTCAGGGGAGGGTAAACCCACCGTACCCCAGTGAGAGTCAGCACCTTCAGGGGAGGGTAAACCCACCGTACCCCAGTGAGAGTCAGCACCTTCAGGGGAGATAAACCCACCGTACCCCAGTGAGTCAGCACCTTCAGGGGAGATAAACCCACCGTACCCCAGTGAGAGTCAGCACCTTCAGGGGAGATAAACCCACCGTACCCCAGTGAGTCAGCACCTTCAGAGGAGGGTAAACCCACCGTACCCCAGTGAGAGTCAGCACCTTCAGGGGAGGGTAAACCCACCGTACCCCAGTGAGAGTCAGCACCTTCAGGGGAGGGTAAACCCACCGTACCCCAGTGAGAGTCAGCACCTTCAGGGGAGATAAACCCACCGTACCCCAGTGAGAGTCAGCACCTTCAGGGGAGGGTAAACACACCGTACCCCAGTGAGAGTCAGCACCTTCAGGGGAGGGTAAACCCACCGTACCCCAGTGAGAGTCAGCACCTTCAGGGGAGGGTAAACCCACCGTACCCCAGTGAGAGTCAGCACCTCCAAGGGAGATAAACCCACCGTACCCCAGTGAGTCAGCACCTTCAGGGTAGGGTAAACCCACCATACCCCAGTGAGTCAGCACCTTCCGGTGGAGGGTAAACCCACCGTACCCCAGTGAGTCAGCACCTTCAGGGGAGATAAACCCACCGTACCCCAGTGAGTCAGCACCTTCAGGGGAGATAAACTCACCGTACCCCAGTGAGAGTCAGCACCTTCAGGGGAGATAAACCCACCATACCCCAGTGAGAGTCAGCATCTTCAGGGGAGATAAACCCACCATACCGCAGTGAGTCAGCACCTTCAGGGGCGATAAACCCACCGTACCCCAGTGAGAGTCAGCACCTTCAGGGGAGATTAACCCACCGTACCCCAGTGAGAGTCAGCACCTTCAGGGGAGGGTAAACCCACCGTACCCCAGTGAGAGTCAGCAACTTCAGGGGAGGGTAAACCCACCGTACCCCAGTGAGAGTCAGCACCTTCAGGGGAAGGTAAACCCACCGTACCCCAGTGAGGGTCAGCACCTTCAGGGGAGATAAACACACCGTACCCCAGTGAGAGTCAGCACCTTCAGGGGAGATAAACCCACCGTACCCCAGTGAGTCAGCACCTTCAGGGGAGAGAAACCCACCGTACCCCAGTGAGAGTCAGCACCTTCAGGGGAGGATAAACCCACCGTACCCCAGTGAGAGTCAGCACCTTCAGGGGAGGATAAACCCACCGTATCCCAGTGAGAGTCAGCACCTTCAGGGGAGGGTAAACCCACCGTACCCCAGTGAGAGTCAGCACCTTCAGGGGAGGGTAAACCCACCGTACCCCAGTGAGAGTCAGCACCTTCAGGGGAGATAAACCCACCGTACCCCAGTGAGTCAGCACCTTCAGGGGAGGGTAAACACACCGTACCCCAGTGAGGGTCAGCACCTTCAGGGGAGATAAACCCACCGTACCCCAGTGAGAGTCAGCACCTTCAGGGGAGGGTAAACCCACCGTACCCCAGTGAGAGTCAGCACCTTCAGGGGAGGGTAAACCCACCGTACCCCAGTGAGAGTCAGCACCTCCAAGGGAGATAAACCCACCGTACCCCAGTGAGTCAGCACCTTCAGGGTAGGGTAAACCCACCGTACCCCAGTGAGTCAGCACCTTCAGGGGAGGGTAAACCCACCGTACCCCAGTGAGTCAGCACCTTCAGGGGAGATAAACCCACCGTACCCCAGTGAGTCAGCACCTTCAGGGGAGATAAACTCACCGTACCCCAGTGAGTCAGCACCTTCAGGGGAGATAAACCCACCGTACCCCAGTGAGAGTCAGCACCTTCAGGGGCGATAAACCCACCGTACCCCAGTGAGAGTCAGCACCTTCAGGGGAGATAAACCCACCGTACCCCAGTGAGAGTCAGCACCTTCAGGGGAGGGTAAACCCACCGTACCCCAGTGAGAGTCAGCAACTTCAGGGGAGGGTAAACCCACCGTACCCCAGTGAGAGTCAGCACCTTCAGGGGAAGGTAAACCCACCGTACCCCAGTGAGGGTCAGCACCTTCAGGGGAGATAAACCCACCGTACCCCAGTGAGAGTCAGCACCTTCAGGGGAGATAAACCCACCGTACCCCAGTGAGTCAGCACCTTCAGGGGAGGGTAAACACACCGTACCCCAGTGAGGGTCAGCACCTTCAGGGGAGATAAACCCACCGTACCCCAGTGAGAGTCAGCACCTTCAGGGGAGAGAAACCCACCGTACCCCAGTGAGAGTCAGCACCTTCAGGGGAGCGTAAACCCACCGTACCCCAGTGAGTCAGCACCTTCAGGGGAGGGTAAACCCACCGTACCCCAGTGAGAGTCAGCACCTTCAGGGGAGATAAACGCACCGTACCCCAGTGAGAGTCAGCACCTTCAGGGGAGGGTAAACCCACCGTACCCCAGTGAGAGTCAGCACCTCCAGGGGAGATAAACCCACCGTACCCCAGTGAGTCAGCACCTTCAGGGGAGGGTAAACCCACCGTACCCCAGTGAGTCAGCACCTTCAGGGGAGGGTAAACCCACCGTACCCCAGTGAGTCAGCACCTTCAGGGGAGATAAACCCACCGTACCCCAGTGAGTCAGCACCTTCAGGGGAGATAAACTCACCGTACCCCAGTGAGTCAGCACCTTCAGGGGAGATAAACCCACCATACCCCAGTGAGAGTCAGCACCTTCAGGGGAGATAAACCCACCATACCCCAGTGAGAGTCAGCACCTTCAGGGGAGATAAACTCACCGTACCCCAGTGAGTCAGCACCTTCAGGGGAGATAAACCCACCATACCCCAGTGAGTCAGCACCTTCAGGGGAGGGTAAACCCACCGTACCCCAGTGAGTCAGCACCTTCAGGGGAGATAAACCCATCGTACTCCAGTGAGAGTCAGACCTTCAGGGGAGATAAACCCACCGTACCCCAGTGAGAGTCAGCACCTTCAGGGGAGATAAACCCACCGTACCCCAATGAGAGTCAGCCCCTTCAGGGGAGGGTAAACCCACCGTACCCCAGAGAGTCAGCACCTTCAGGGGAGGGTAAACCCACCGTACCCCAGTGAGTCAGCACCTTCAGGGGAGGGTAAACCCACCGTACCCCAGTGAGAGTCAGCACCTTCAGGGGAGATAAACCCACCGTACCCCAGTGAGAGTCAGCACCTTCAGGGGAGGGTAAACCCACCGTAACCCAGTGAGAGTCAGCACCTCCAGGGGAGATAAACCCACCGTACCCCAGTGAGAGTCAGCACCTTCAGGGGAGGGTAAACCCACCGTACCCCAGTGAGAGTCAGCACCTCCAAGGGAGATAAACCCACCGTACCCCAGTGAGTCAGCACCTTCAGGGTAGGGTAAACCCACCATACCCCAGTGAGTCAGCACCTTCAGGGGAGGGTAAACCCACCGTACCCCAGTGAGTCAGCACCTTCAGGGGAGATAAACCCACCGTACCCCAGTGAGTCAGCACCTTCAGGGGAGATAAACTCACCGTACCCCAGTGAGTCAGCACCTTCAGGGGAGATAAACCCACCATACCCCAGTGAGAGTCAGCACCTTCAGGGGAGGTAAACCCACCATACCGCAGTGAGTCAGCACCTTCAGGGGCGATAAACCCACCGTACCCCAGTGAGAGTCAGCACCTTCAGGGGAGATAAACCCACCGTACCCCAGTGAGAGTCAGCACCTTCAGGGGAGGGTAAACCCACCGTACCCCAGTGAGAGTCAGCAACTTCAGGGGAGGGTAAACCCACCGTACCCCAGTGAGAGTCAGCACCTTCAGGGGAAGGTAAACCCACTGTACCCCAGTGAGGGTCAGCACCTTCAGGGGAGATAAACCCACCGTACCCCAGTGAGAGTCAGCACCTTCAGGGGAGATAAACCCACCGTACCCCAGTGAGTCAGCACCTTCAGGGGAGGGTAAACACACCGTACCCCAGTGAAGGTCAGCACCTTCAGGGGAGATAAACCCACCGTACCCCAGTGAGAGTCAGCACCTTCAGGGGAGGGTAAACCCACCGTACCCCAGTGAGAGTCAGCACCTTCAGGGGAGGGTAAACCCACCGTACCCCAGTGAGAGTCAGCACCTTCAGGGGAGGGTAAACCCACCGTACCCCAGTGAGAGTCAGCACCTTCAGGGGAGGGTAAACCCACCGTACCCCAGTGAGAGTCAGCACCTTCAGGGGAGGGTATACCCACTGTACTCCAGTGAGAGTCAGACCTTCAGGGGAGATAAACCCACCATACCCCAGTGAGAATCAGCACCTTCAGGGGAGATAAACCCACCGTACCCCAGTGAGAGTCAGCACCTTCAGGGGAGGGTAAACCCACTTTACCCCAGTGAGAGTCAGCACCTTCAGGGGAGGGTAAACCCAACGTACCCCAGTGAGAGTCAGCACCGTCAGGGGACGGTAAACCCACCGTACCCCAATGAGAGTCAGCCCCTTCAGGGGAGGTTAAACCCACCGTACCCCAGTGAGAGTCAGCACCTTCAGGGGAGATAAACCCACCGTACCCCAGTGAGAGTCAGCACCTTCAGGGGAGGGTAAACCCACCGTAACCCAGTGAGAGTCAGCACCTTCAGGGGAGATAAACCCACCGTACCCCAGTGAGAGTCAGCACCTTCAGGGGAGATAAACCCACCGTACCCCAGTGAGAGTCAGCACCTTCAGGGGAGATAAACCCACCGTACCCCAGTGAGAGTCAGCACCTTCAGGGGAGGGTAAACCCACCGTACCCCAGTGAGAGTCAGCACCTCCAAGGGAGATAAACCCACCGTACCCCAGTGAGTCAGCACCTTCAGGGTAGGGTAAACCCACCATACCCCAGTGAGTCAGCACCTTCAGGGGAGGGTAAACCCACCGTACCCCAGTGAGTCAGCACCTTCAGGGGAGATAAACCCACCGTACCCCAGTGAGTCAGCACCTTCAGGGGAGATAAACTCACCGTACCCCAGTGAGTCAGCACCTTCAGGGGAGATAAACCCACCATACCCCAGTGAGAGTCAGCACCTTCAGGGGAGATAAACCCACCATACCGCAGTGAGTCAGCACCTTCAGGGGCGATAAACCCACCGTACCCCAGTGAGAGTCAGCACCTTCAGGGGTGATAAACCCACCGTACCCCAGTGAGAGTCAGCACCTTCAGGGAAGGGTAAACCCACCGTACCCCAGTGAGAGTCAGCAACTTCAGGGGAGGGTAAACCCACCGTACCCCAGTGAGAGTCAGCACCTTCAGGGGAAGGTAAACCCACCGTACCCCAGTGAGAGTCAGCACCTTCAGGGGAGATAAACCCACCGTACCCCAGTGAGAGTCAGCACCTTCAGGGGAGATAAACCCACCGTACCCCAGTGAGAGTCAGCACCTTCAGGGGAGATAAACCCACCGTACCCCAGTGAGAGTCAGCACCTTCAGGGGAGATAAACCCACCGTACCCCAGTGAGTCAGCACCTTCAGAGGAGGGTAAACACACCGTACCCCAGTGAGGGTCAGCACCTTCAGGGGAGATAAACCCATCGTACCCCAGTGAGAGTCAGCACCTTCAGGGGAGAGAAACCCACCGTACCCCAGTGAGAGTCAGCGCCTTCAGGGGAGATAAACCCACCGTACCCCAGTGAGAGTCAGCACCTTCAGGGGAGATAAACCCACCGTACCCCAGTGAGAGTCAGCACCTTCAGGGGAGGATAAACCCACCGTACCCCAGTGAGAGTCAGCACCTTCAGGGGAGGATAAACCCACCGTACCCCAGTGAGAGTCAGCACCTTCAGGGGAGGGTATACCCACTGTACTCCAGTGAGAGTCAGCACCTTCAGGGGAGATAAACCCACCGTACGCCAGTGAGAGTCAGCACCTTCAGGGGAGATAAACCCACCGTACCCCAGTGAGAGTCAGCACCTTCACGGGAGGGTAAACCCACCGTATCCCAGTGAGAGTCAGCACCTTCAGGGGAGGGTAAACCCACCGTACCCCAGTGAGAGTCAGCACCTTCAGGGGAGGGTAAACCCACCGTACCCCAGTGAGAGTCAGCACCTCCAGGGGAGATAAACCCACCGTACCCCAGTGAGTCAGCACCTTCAGGGGAGGGTAAACCCACCGTACCCCAGTGAGTCAGCACCTTCAGGGGAGATAAACCCACCGTACCCCAGTGAGTCAGCACCTTCAGGGGAGATAAACTCACCGTACCCCAGTGAGTCAGCACCTTCAGGGGAGATAAACCCACCATACCCCAGTGAGAGTCAGCACCTTCAGGGGAGATAAACCCACCGTACCCCAGTGAGTCAGCACCTTCAGGGGAGGGTAAACCCACCATACCCCAGTGAGAGTCAGCACCTTCAGGGGAGGGTAAACCCACCGTACCCCAGTGAGAGTCAGCACCTTCAGGGGAGATAAACCCACCGTACCCCAGTGAGAGTCAGCACCTTCAGGGGAGGGTAAACCCACCGTACCCCAGTGAGAGTCAGCACCTTCAGGGGAGGGTAAACCCACCGTACCCCAGTGAGAGTCAGCACCTTCAGGGGAAGGTAAACCCACCGTACCCCAGTGAGGGTCAGCACCTTCAGGGGAGATAAACCCACCGTACCCCAGTGAGAGTCAGCACCTTCAGGGGAGAGTAAACCCACCGTACCCCAGTGAGAGTCAGCACCTTCAGGGGAGATAAACCCACCGTACCCCAGTGAGAGTCAGCACCTTCAGGGGAGATAAACCCACCGTACCCCAGTGAGAGTCAGCACCTTCAGGGGAGATAAACCCACCGTACCCCAGTGAGGGTCAGCACCTTCAGGGGAGGGTAAACACACCGTACCCCAGTGATGGTCAGCACCTTCAGGGGAGATAAACCCACCGTACCCCAGTGAGAGTCAGCACCTTCAGGGGAGGGTAAACCCACCGTACCCCAGTGAGAGTCAGCACCTTCAGGGGAGGGTAAACCCACCGTACCCCAGTGAGAGTCAGCACCTTCAGGGGAGGGTAAACCCACCGTACCCCAGTGAGAGTCAGCACCTTCAGGGGAGGGTATACCCACTGTACTCCAGTGAGAGTCAGACCTTCAGGGGAGATAAACCCACCGTACCCCAGTGAGAATCAGCACCTTCAGGGGAGATAAACCCACCGTACCCCAGTGAGAGTCAGCACCTTCAGGGGAGGGTAAACCCACTTTACCCCAGTGAGAGTCAGCACCTTCAGGGGAGATAAACCCACCGTACCCCAGTGAGAGTCAGCACCTTCAGGGGAGGATAAACCCACCGTACACCAGTGAGAGTCAGCACCTTCAGGGGAGGATAAACCCACCGTACCCCAGTGAGAGTCAGCACCTTCAGGGGAGGGTAAACCCACCGTACCCCAGTGAGAGTCAGCACCTTCAGGGGAGGGTATACCCACCGTACCCCAGTGAGAGTCAGCGCCTTCAGGGGAGATAAACCCACCGTACCCCAGTGAGAGTCAGCACCTTCAGGGGAGATAAACCCACCGTACCCCAGTGACAGTCAGCACCTTCAGGGGAGATAAACCCACCGTACCCCAGTGAGAGTCAGCACCTTCAGGGGAAGGTAAACCCACCGTACCCCAGTGAGGGTCAGCACCTTCAGGGGAGATAAACCCACCGTACCCCAGTGAGAGAAAGCACCTTCAGGGGATATAAACCCACCGTACCCCAGTGAGAGTCAGCACCTTCAGGGGAGATAAACCCACCGTAACCCAGTGAGTCAGCACCTTCAGGGGAGGGTAAACACACCGTACCCCAGTGAAGGTCAGCACCTTCAGGGGAGATAAACCCACCGTACCCCAGTGAGAGTCAGCACCTTCAGGGGAGGGTAAACCCACCGTACCCCAGTGAGAGTCAGCACCTTCAGGGGAGGGTATAATCACTGTACTCCAGTGAGAGTCAGTCCTTCAGGGGAGATAAACCCACCGTACCCCAGTGAGAATCAGCACCTTCAGGGGAGATAAACCCACCGTACCCCAGTGAGAGTCAGCACCTTCAGGGGAGGGTAAACCCACCGTACCCCAGTGAGAGTCAGCACCTTCAGGGGAGGGTAAACCCACCGTACCCCAGTGAGAGTCAGCACCTTCAGGGGAGGGTAAACCCACTTTACCCCAGTGAGAGTCAGCACCTTCAGGGGAGGGTAAACCCAACATACCCCAGTGAGAGTCAGCACCTTCAGGGGAGGGTAAACCCACCGTACCCCAGTGAGAGTCAGCACCTTCAGGGGAGATAAACCCACCGTACCCCAGTGAGTCAGCACCTTCAGGGGAGGGTAAACCCACCGTACCCCAGTGAGAGTCAGCACCTCCAAGGGAGATAAACCCACCGTACCCCAGTGAGTCAGCACCTTCAGGGTAGTGTAAACCCACCATACCCCAGTGAGTCAGCACCTTCAGGGGAGGGTAAACCCACCGTACCCCAGTGAGTCAGCACCTTCAGGGGAGGGTAAACCCACCGTACCCCAGTGAGAGTCAGCACCTTCAGGGGAGGGTAAACCCACCGTACCCCAGTGAGAGTCAGCACGTCCAGGGGAGATAAACCCACCGTACCCCAGTGAGTCAGCACCTTCAGGGAAGATAAACCCACCGTACCCCAGTGAGAGTCAGCACCTTCAGGGGAGGGTAAACCCACCGTAACCCAGTGAGAGTCAGCACCTCCAGGGGAGATAAACCCACCGTACCCCAGTGAGAGTCAGCACCTTCAGGGGAGGGTAAACCCACCGTACCCCAGTGAGAGTCAGCACCTCCAAGGGAGGGTAAACCCACCGTAACCCAGTGAGAGTCAGCACCTCCAGGGGAGGGTAAACCCACCGTAACCCAGTGAGAGTCAGCACCTCCAGGGGAGATAAACCCACCGTACCCCAGTGAGAGTCAGCACCTTCAGGGGAGGGTAAACCCACCGTACCCCAGTGAGAGTCAGCACCTCCAAGGGAGATAAACCCACCGTACCCCAGTGAGTCAGCACCTTCAGGGTAGGGTAAACCCACCATACCCCAGTGAGTCAGCACCTTCAGGGGAGGGTAAACCCACCGTACCCCAGTGAGTCAGCACCTTCAGGGGAGATAAACTCACCGTACCCCAGTGAGTCAGCACCTTCAGGGGCGATAAACCCACCGTACCCCAGTGAGAGTCAGCACCTTCAGGGGAGATAAACCCACCGTACCCCAGTGAGAGTCAGCACCTTCAGGGGAGATAAACCCACCGTACCCCAGTGAGAGTCAGCACCTTCAGGGGAGGGTAAACCCACCGTACCCCAGTGAGAGTCAGCACCTTCAGGGGAGGGTAAACCCACCGTACCCCAGTGAGAGTCAGCACCTTCAGGGGAGGGTATACCCAGTGTACTCCAGTGAGAGTCAGCACCTTCAGGGGAGATAAACCCACCGTACCCCAGTGAGAGTCAGCACCTTCAGGGGAGATAAACCCACCGTACCCCAGTGAGAGTCAGCACCTTCAGGGGAGGGTAAACCCACTGTACCCCAGTGAGAGTCAGCACCTTCAGGGGAGGGTAAACCCACCGTATCCCAGTGAGAGTCAGCACCTTCAGGGGAGGGTAAACCCACCGTACCCCAATGAGAGTCAGCCCCTTCAGGGGAGGGTAAACCCACCGTACCCCAGAGAGTCAGCACCTTCAGGGGAGGGTAAACCCACCGTACCCCAGTGAGTCAGCACCTTCAGGGGAGGGAAAACCCACCGTACCCCAGTGAGAGTCAGCACCTCCAGGGGAGATAAACCCACCGTACCCCAGTGAGTCAGCACCTTCAGGGGAGGGTAAACCCACCGTACCCCAGTGAGTCAGCACCTTCAGGGGAGGGTAAACCCACCGTACCCCAGTGAGTCAGCACCTTCAGGGGAGATAAACCCACCGTACCCCAGTGAGTCAGCACCTTCAGGGGAGATAAACTCACCGTACCCCAGTGAGTCAGCACCTTCAGGGGAGATAAACCCACCATACTCCAGTGAGAGTCAGCACCTTCAGGGGAGATAAACCCACCGTACTCCAGTGAGTCAGCACCTTCAGGGGAGATAAACCCACCGTACCCCAGTGAGAGTCAGCACCTTTAGGGGAGATAAACCCATCGTACCCCAGTGAGAGTCAGCACCTTCAGGGGAGATAAACCCACCGTACCCCAGTGAGGGTCAGCACCTTCAGGGGAAGGTAAACCCACTGTACCCCAGTCAGAGTCAGTACCTTCAGGGGAGGGTAAACCCACCGTACCCCAGTGAGTCAGCACCTTCAGGGGAGATAAACCCACCGTACCCCAGTGAGAGTCAGCACCTTCAGGGGAGATAAACCCACCGTATCCCAGTGAGTCTGCACCTTCAGGGGAGATAAACCCACCGTACCCCAGTGAGAGTCAGCACCTTCAGGGGAGATAAACCCACCGTACCCCAGTGAGTCAGCACTTTCAGGGGAGATAAACCCACCGTACCCCAGTGAGTCAGCACATTCATGGGAGATAAACCCACCGTACCCCAGTGAGTCATCACCTTCAGGGGAGATAAACCCACCGTACCCCAGTGAGAGTCAGCACCTTCAGGGGAGGGTAAACCCACCGTACCCCAGTGAGAGTCAGCACCTTCAGGGTAGGGTAAACCCACTGTACCCCAGTGAGAGTCAGCACCTTCAGGGTAGGGTAAACCCACCGTACCCCAGTGTGAGTCAGCACCTTCAGGGGAGGGTAAACCCACCGTACCCCAATGAGAGTCAGCACCTTCAGGGGAGGGTAAACCCACCGTACCCCAGTGAGAGTCAGCACCTTCAGGGAAGATAAACCCACTGTACTCCAGTGAGAGTCAGCACCTTCAGGGGAGGGTAAACCCACCGTACCCCAGTGAGGGTCAGCACCTTCAGGGGAGATAAACCCACCGTACCCCAGTGAGTCAGCACCTTCAGGGAAGGGTAAACCCATTGTACCCCAGTGAGAGTCAGCCCTTTCAGGGGAGGGTAAACCCATTGTACCCCAGTGAGAGTCAGCACCTTCAGGGGATATAAACCCACCGTACCCCAGTGAGAGTCAGCACCTTCAGGGGAGAGTAAATCCACCGTACCCCAGTGAGAGTCAGCACCTTCAGGGAAGATCAACCCACCGTACCCCAGTGAGAGTCAGCACCTTCAGGGGAGGGTAAACCCACCGTACCCCTGTGAGAGTCAGCACCTTCAGGGGAGATAAACCCACCGTACCCCAGTGAGAGTCAGCACCTTCAGGGGAGGGTAAACCCACCGTACCCCAGTGAGAGTCAGCACCTTCAGGGGAGGGTAAACCCACCGTACCCCAGTGAGAGTCAGCACCTTCAGGGGAGATAAACCCACCGTACCCCAGTGAGAGTCAGCGCCTTCAGGGGAGATAAACCCACCGTACCCCAGTGAGAGTCAGCACCTTCAGGGGAGATAAACCCACCGTACCCCAGTGAGACTCAGCACCTTCAGGGGAGGGTAAACCCACCGTACCCCAGTGAGAGTCAGCACCTTCAGGGGAGGGTAAACCCACCGTACCCCAGTGAGAGTCAGCACCTTCAGGGGAAGGTAAACCCACCGTACCCCAGTGAGAGTCAGCACCTTCAGGGGAGATAAACCCACCGTACCCCAGTGAGAGTCAGCACCTTCAGGGGAGATAAACCCACCGTACCCCAGTGAGAATCAGCACCTTCAGGGGAGATAAACCCACCGTACCCCAGTGAGAGTCAGCACCTTCAGGGGAGATAAACCCATCGTACCCCAGTGAGAGTCAGCACCTTCAGGGGAGATAAATCCACCGTACCCCAGTCAGGGTCAGCACCTTCAGGGGAGATAAACCCACCGTACCCCAGTGAGAGTCTGCACCTTCAGGGGAGATAAACCCACCGTACCCCAGTGAGAGTCAGCACCTTCAGGGGAGATAATCCCACCGTACCCCAGTGAGGGTCAGCACCTTCAGGGGAGGGTAAACCCACCGTACCCCAGTGAGAGTCAGCACCTTCAGGGGAGGGTAAACCCACCGTACCCCAGTGAGAGTCAGCACCTTCAGGGGAGGGTAAACACACCGTACCCCAGTGAGGGTCAGCACCTTCAGGGGAGATAAACCCACCGTACCCCAGTGAGAGTCAGCACCTTCAGGGGAGATAAACCCACCGTACCCCAGTGAGAGTCAGCACCTTCAGGGGAGGATAAACCCACCGTACCCCAGTGAGAGTCAGCACCTTCATGGGAGGATAAACCCACCGTACCCCAGTGAGAGTCAGCACCTTCAGGGGAGGGTAAACCCACCGTACCCCAGTGAGAGTCAGCACCTTCAGGGGAGGGTAAACCCACTGTCCCCCAGTGAGAGTCAGCACCTTCAGGGGAGGGTATACCCACTGTACTCCAGTGAGAGTCAGCACCTTCAGGGGAGATAAACCCACCGTACCCCAGTGAGAGTCAGCACCTTCAGGGGAGGGTAAACCCACCGCACCCCAGTGAGAGTCAGCACCTTCAGGGGAGATAAACCCAACGTACCCCAGTGAGAGTCAGCACCTTCAGGGGAGATAAACCCACCGTACCCCAGTGAGAGTCAGCACCTTCAGGGGAGGGTAAACCCACCGTACCCCAGTGAGAGTCAGCACCTTCAGGGGAAGGTAAACCCACCGTACCCCAGTGAGGGTCAGCACCTTCAGGGGAGATAAACCCACCGTACCCCAGTGAGAGTCAGCACCTTCAGGGGAGATAAACCCACCGTACCCCAGTGAGTCAGCACCTTCAGGGGAGGGTAAACACACCGTACCCCAGTGAGGGTCAGCATCTTCAGGGGAGATAAACCCACCGTATCCCAGTGAGAGTCAGCACCTTCAGGGGAGGGTAAACCCACCGTACCCCAGTGAGAGTCAGCACCTTCAGGGGAGGGTAAACCCACCGTACCCCAGTGAGAGTCAGCACCTTCAGGGGAGGGTATACCCACTGTACTCCAGTGAGAGTCAGTCCTTCAGGGGAGATAAACCCACCGTACCCCAGTGAGAATCAGCACCTTCAGGGGAGATAAACCCACCGTACCCCAGTGAGAGTCAGCACCTTCAGGGGAGGGTGAACCCACTTTACCCCAGTGAGAGTCAGCACCTTCAGGGGAGGGTAAACCCAACATACCCCAGTGAGAGTCAGCACCTTCAGGGGAGGGTAAACCCACCGTACCCCAGTGAGAGTCAGCACCTTCAGGGGAGATAAACCCACCGTACCCCAGTGAGTCAGCACCTTCAGGGGAGGGTAAACCCACCGTACCCCAGTGAGAGTCAGCACCTCCAAGGGAGATAAACCCACCGTACCCCAGTGAGTCAGCACCTTCAGGGTAGTGTAAACCCACCACACCCCAGTGAGTCAGCACCTTCAGGGGAGGGTAAACCCACCGTACCCCAGTGAGTCAGCACCTTCAGGGGAGGGTAAACCCACCGTACCCCAGTGAGAGTCAGCACCTTCAGGGGAGGGTAAACCCACCGTACCCCAGTGAGAGTCAGCACCTCCAGGGGAGATAAACCCACCGTACCCCAGTGAGTCAGCACCTTCAGGGAAGATAAACCCACCGTACCCCAGTGAGAGTCAGCACCTTCAGGGGAGGGTAAACCCACCGTACCCCAGTGAGAGTCAGCACCTCCAGGGGAGATAAACCCACCGTACCCCAGTGAGTCAGCACCTTCAGGGGAGGGTAAACCCACCGTAACCCAGTGAGAGTCAGCACCTCCAGGGGAGATAAACCCACCGTACCCCAGTGAGAGTCAGCACCTTCAGGGGAGGGTAAACCCACCGTACCCCAGTGAGAGTCAGCACCTCCAAGGGAGGGTAAACCCACCGTAACCCAGTGAGAGTCAGCACCTCCAGGGGAGGGTAAACCCACCGTAACCCAGTGAGAGTCAGCACCTCCAGGGGAGATAAACCCACCGTACCCCAGTGAGAGTCAGCACCTCCAAGGGAGATAAACCCACCGTACCCCAGTGAGTCAGCACCTTCAGGGTAGTGTAAACCCACCATACCCCAGTGAGTCAGCACCTTCAGGGGAGGGTAAACCCACCGTACCCCAGTGAGTCAGCACCTTCAGGGGAGATAAACCCACCGTACCCCAGTGAGTCAGCACCTTCAGGGGAGATAAACTCACCGTACCCCAGTGAGAGTCAGCACCTACAGGGGAGATAAACCCACCATACCCCAGTGAGAGTCAGCACCTTCAGGGGAGATAAACCCACCATACCGCAGTGAGTCAGCACCTTCAGGGGAGATAAACTCACCGTACCCCAGTGAGTCAGCACCTTCAGGGGCGATAAACCCACCGTACCCCAGTGAGAGTCAGCACCTTCAGGGGAGATAAACCCACCGTACCCCAGTGAGAGTCAGCACCTTCAGGGGAGGGTAAACCCACCGTACCCCAGTGAGAGTCAGCACCTTCAGGGGAGATAACCCACCGTACCCCAGTGAGTCAGCACCTTCAGGGGACGGTAAACACACCGTACCCCAGTGAGGGTCAGCACCTTCAGGGGAGATAAACCCACCGTACCCCAGTGAGAGTCAGCACCTTCAGGGGAGGATAAACCCACCGTACCCCAGTGAGAGTCAGCACCTTCAGGGGAGGATAAACCCACCGTACCCCAGTGAGAGTCAGCACCTTCAGGGGAGGGTAAACCCACCGTACCCCAGTGAGAGTCAGCACCTTCAGGGGAGGGTAAACCCACCGTACCCCAGTGAGAGTCAGCACCTTCAGGGGAGGGTATACCCAGTGTACTCCAGTGAGAGTCAGCACCTTCAGGGGAGATAAACCCACCGTACCCCAGTGAGAGTCAGCACCTTCAGGGGAGGGTAAACCCACCGTATCCCAGTGAGAGTCAGCACCTTCAGGGGAGGGTAAACCCACCGTACCCCAATGAGAGTCAGCCCCTTCAGGGGAGGGTAAACCCACCGTACCCCAGAGAGTCAGCACCTTCAGGGGAGGGTAAACCCACCGTACCCCAGTGAGTCAGCACCTTCAAGGGAGGGAAAACCCACCGTACTCCAGTGAGAGTCAGCACCTTCAGGGGAGATAAACGCACCGTACCCCAGTGAGAGTCAGCACCTTCAGGGGAGATAAACCCACCGTACCCCAGTGAGTCAGCACCTTCAGGGGAGGGTAAACCCACCGTACCCCAGTGAGTCAGCACCTTCAGGGGAGGGTAAACCCACCGTACCCCAGTGAGTCAGCACCTTCAGGGGAGATAAACCCACCGTACCCCAGTGAGTCAGCACCTTCAGGGGAGATAAACTCACCGTACCCCAGTGAGTCAGCACCTTCAGGGGAGATAAACCCACAATACCCCAGTGAGAGTCAGCACCTTCAGGGGAGATAAACCCACCGTACCCCAGTGAGTCAGCACCTTCAGGGGAGATAAACCCACCGTACCCCAGTGAGAGTCAGCACCTTCAGGGGAGATAAACCCATCGTACCCCAGTGAGAGTCAGCACCTTCAGGGGAGATAAACCCACCGTACCCCAGTGAGGGTCAGCACCTTCAGGGGAAGGTAAACCCACTGTACCTCAGTCAGAGTCAGTACCTTCAGGGGAGGGTAAACCCACCGTACCCCAGTGAGTCAGCACCTTCAGGGGAGATAAACCCACCGTACCCCAGTGAGAGTCAGCACCTTCAGGGGAGATAAACCCACCGTATCCCAGTGAGTCTGCACCTTCAGGGGAGATAAACCCACCGTACCCCAGTGAGAGTCAGCACCTTCAGGGGAGATAAACCCACCGTACCCCAGTGAGTCAGCACTTTCAGGGGAGATAAACCCACCGTACCCCAGTGAGTCAGCACATTCATGGGAGATAAACCCACCGTACCCCAGTGAGTCATCACCTTCAGGGGAGATAAACCCACCGTACCCCAGTGAGAGTCAGCACCTTCAGGGGAGGGTAAACCCACCGTACCCCAGTGAGAGTCAGCACCTTCATGGGGATAAACCCACTGTACCCCAGTGAGAGTCAGCACCTTCAGGGTAGGGTAAACCCACCGTACCCCAGTGAGAGTCAGCACCTTCAGGGGAGGGTAAACCCACCGTACCCCAATGAGAGTCAGCACCTTCAGGGGAGGGTAAACCCACCGTACCCCAGTGAGAGTCAGCACCTTCAGGGAAGATAAACCCACTGTACTCCAGTGAGAGTCAGCACCTTCAGGGGAGGGTAAATCCACCGTACCCCAGTGAGAGTCAGCACCTTCAGGGGAGATAAACCCACCGTACCCCAGTGAGTCAGCACCTTCAGGGAAGGGTAAACCCATTGTACCCCAGTGAGAGTCAGCACTTTCAGGGGAGGGTAAACCCATTGTACCCCAGTGAGAGTCAGCACCTTCAGGGGATATAAACCCACCGTACCCCAGTGAGAGTCAGCACCTTCAGGGGAGGGTAAATCCACCGTACCCCAGTGAGAGTCAGCACCTTCAGGGAAGATCAACCCACCGTACCCCAGTGAGAGTCAGCACCTTCAGGGGAGGGTAAACCCACCGTACCCCTGTGAGAGTCAGCACCTTCAGGGGAGATAAACCCACCGTACCCCAGTGAGAGTCAGCACCTTCAGGGGAGGGTAAACCCACCGTACCCCAGTGAGAGTCAGCACCTTCAGGGGAGGGTAAACCCACCGTACCCCAGTGAGAGTCAGCACCTTCAGGGGAGATAAACCCACCGTACCCCAGTGAGAGTCAGCGCCTTCAGGGGAGATAAACCCACCGTACCCCAGTGAGAGTCAGCACCTTCAGGGGAGATAAACCCACCGTACCCCAGTGAGAGTCAGCACCTTCAGGGGAGGGTAAACCCACCGTACCCCAGTGAGAGTCAGCACCTTCAGGGGAGGGTAAACCCACCGTACCCCAGTGAGAGTCAGCACCTTCAGGGGATTGTAAACCCACCGTACCCCAGTGAGGGTCAGCACCTTCAGGGGAGATAAACCCACCGTACCCCAGTGAGAGTCAGCACCTTCAGGGGAGATAAACCCACCGTACCCCAGTGAGAGTCAGCACCTTCAGGGGAGATAAACCCAACGTACCCCAGTGAGAGTCAGCACCTTCAGGGGAGATAAACCCATCGTACCCCAGTGAGAGTCAGAACCTTCAGGGGAGATAAATCCACCGTACCCCAGTCAGGGTCAGCACCTTCAGGGGAGATAAACCCACCGTACCCCAGTGAGAGTCTGCACCTTCAGGGGAGATAAACCCACCGTACCCCAGTGAGTCAGCACCTTCAGGGGAGATAAACCCACCGTACCCCAGTGAGAGTCAGCACCTTCAGGGGAGATAATCCCACCGTACCCCAGTGAGGGTCAGCACCTTCAGGGGAGGGTAAACCCACCGTACCCCAGTGAGAGTCAGCACCTTCAGGGGAGGGTAAACCCACCGTACCCCAGTGAGAGTCAGCACCTTCAGGGGAGGGTAAACACACCGTACCCCAGTGAGGGTCAGCACCTTCAGGGGAGATAAACCCACCGTACCCCAGTGAGAGTCAGCACCTTCAGGGGAGATAAACCCACCGTACCCCAGTGAGAGTCAGCACCTTCAGGGGAGGATAAACCCACCGTACCCCAGTGAGAGTCAGCACCTTCATGGGAGGATAAACCCACCGTACCCCAGTGAGAGTCAGCACCTTCAGGGGAGGGTAAACCCACCGTACCCCAGTGAGAGTCAGCACCTTCAGGGGAGGGTAAACCCACTGTCCCCCAGTGAGAGTCAGCACCTTCAGGGGAGGGTATACCCACTGTACTCCAGTGAGAGTCAGCACCTTCAGGGGAGATAAACCCACCGTACCCCAGTGAGAGTCAGCACCTTCAGGGGAGGGTAAACCCACCGCACCCCAGTGAGGGTCAGCACCTTCAGGGGAGATAAACCCAACGTACCCCAGTGAGAGTCAGCACCTTCAGGGGAGATAAACCCACCGTACCCCAGTGAGAGTCAGCACCTTCAGGGGAGGGTAAACCCACCGTACCCCAGTGAGAGTCAGCACCTTCAGGGGAGGGTAAACCCACCGTACCCCAGTGAGAGTCAGCACCTTCAGGGGAGGGTAAACACACCGTACCCCAGTGAGGGTCAGCACCTTCAGGGGAGATAAACCCACCGTACCCCAGTGAGAGTCAGCACCTTCAGGGGAGATAAACCCACCGTACCCCAGTGAGAGTCAGCACCTTCAGGGGAGGATAAACCCACCGTACCCCAGTGAGAGTCAGCACCTTCATGGGAGGATAAACCCACCGTACCCCAGTGAGAGTCAGCACCTTCAGGGGAGGGTAAACCCACCGTACCCCAGTGAGAGTCAGCACCTTCAGGGGAGGGTAAACCCACTGTCCCCCAGTGAGAGTCAGCACCTTCAGGGGAGGGTATACCCACTGTACTCCAGTGAGAGTCAGCACCTTCAGGGGAGATAAACCCACCGTACCCCAGTGAGAGTCAGCACCTTCAGGGGAGGGTAAACCCACCGCACCCCAGTGAGGGTCAGCACCTTCAGGGGAGATAAACCCAACGTACCCCAGTGAGAGTCAGCACCTTCAGGGGAGATAAACCCACCGTACCCCAGTGAGAGTCAGCACCTTCAGGGGAGGGTAAACCCACCGTACCCCAGTGAGAGTCAGCACCTTCAGGGGAAGGTAAACCCACCGTACCCCAGTGAGGGTCAGCACCTTCAGGGGAGATAAACCCACCGTACCCCAGTGAGAGTCAGCACCTTCAGGGGAGATAAACCCACCGTACCCCAGTGAGTCAGCACCTTCAGGGGAGGGTAAACACACCGTACCCCACTGAGGGTCAGCATCTTCAGGGGAGATAAACCCACCGTATCCCAGTGAGAGTCAGCACCTTCAGGGGAGGGTAAACCCACCGTACCCCAGTGAGAGTCAGCACCTTCAGGGGAGGGTAAACCCACCGTACCCCAGTGAGAGTCAGCACCTTCAGGGGAGGGTAAACCCACCGTACCCCAGTGAGAGTCAGCACCTTCAGGGGAGGGTAAACCCACCGTACCCCAGTGAGAGTCAGCACCTTCAGGGGAGGGTATACCCACTGTACTCCAGTGAGAGTCAGACCTTCAGGGCAGATAAACCCACCGTACCCCAGTGAGAGTCAGCACCTTCAGGGGAGATAAACCCACCGTACCCCAGTGAGAGTCAGCACCTTCAGGGAAGGGTAAACCCACTTTACCCCAGTGAGATTCAGCACCTTCAGGGGAGGGTAAACCCAACGTACCCCAGTGAGAGTCAGCACCTTCAGGGGAGGGTAAACCCACCGTACCCCAATGAGAGTCAGCCCCTTCAGGGGAGGGTAAACCCACCGTACCCCAGAGAGTCAGCAGCTTCAGGGGAGGGTAAACCCACCGTACCCCAGTGAGTCAGCACCTTCAGGGGAGGGTAAACCCACCGTACCCCAGTGAGAGTCAGCACCTTCAGGGGAGATAAACCCACCGTACCCCAGTGAGAGTCAGCAACTTCAGGGGAGGGTAAACCCACCGTACCCCAGTGAGAGTCAGCACCTTCAGGGGAGATAAACCCACCGTACCCCAGTGAGAGTCAGCACCTTCAGGGGAGGGTAAACCCACCGTACCCCAGTGAGAGTCAGCACCTCCAAGGGAGATAAACCCACCGTACCCCAGTGAGTCAGCACCTTCAGGGTAGGGTAAACCCACCATACCCCAGTGAGTCAGCACCTTCAGGGGAGGGTAAACCCACCGTACCCCAGTGAGAGTCAGCACCTTCAGGGGAGATAAACCCACCGTACCCCAGTGAGTCAGCACCTTCAGGGGAGATAAACCCACCATACCCCAGTGAGAGTCAGCACCTTAAGGGGAGATAAACCCACCATACCGCAGTGAGTCAGCACCTTCAGGGGCGATTAACCCACCGTACCCCAGTGAGAGTCAGCATCTTCAGGGGAGATAAACCCACCGTACCCCAGTGAGAGTCAGCACCTTCAGGGGAGGGTAAACCCACCGTACCCCAGTGAGAGTCAGCAACTTCAGGGGAGGGTAAACCCACCGTACCCCAGTGAGAGTCAGCACCTTCAGGTGAAGGTAAACCCACCGTACCCCAGTGAGGGTCAGCACCTTCAGGGGAGATAAACCCACCGTACCCCAGTGAGAGTCAGCACCTTCAGGGGAGGATAAACCCACCGTACCCCAGTGAGAGTCAGCACCTTCAGGGGAGGGTAAACACACCGTACCCCAGTGAGAGTCAGCACCTTCAGGGGAGGGTAAACCCACCGTACCCCAGTGAGAGTCAGCACCTTCAGGGGAGGGTAAACCCACTGTACCCCAGTGAGAGTCAGCACCTTCAGGGGAGGGTAAACCCACCGTACCCCAGTGAGAGTCAGCACCTTCAGGGGAGGGTATACCCACTGTACTCCAGTGAGAGTCAGCACCTTCAGGGGAGATAAACCCACCGTACCCCAGTGAGAGTCAGCACCTTCAGGGGAGGGTAAATCCACCGTACCCCAGTGAGAGTCAGCACCTTCAGGGAAGATAAACCCACCGTACCCCAGTGAGAGTCAGCACCTTCAGGGGAGGGTAAACCCACCGTACCCCTGTGAGAGTCAGCACCTTCAGGGGAGATAAACCCACCGTACCCCAGTGAGAGTCAGCACCTTCAGGGGAGGGTAAACCCACCGTACCCCAGTGAGAGTCAGCACCTTCAGGGGAGATAAACCCACCGTACCCCAGTGAGAGTCAGCGCCTTCAGGGGAGATAAACCCACCGTACCCCAGTGAGAGTCAGCACCTTCAGGGGAGATAAACCCACCGTACCCCAGTGAGAGTCAGCACCTTCAGGGGAGGGTAAACCCACCGTACCCCAGTGAGAGTCAGAACCTTCAGGGGAGATAAATCCACCGTACCCCAGTCAGGGTCAGCACCTTCAGGGGAGATAAACCCACCGTACCCCAGTGAGAGTCTGCACCTTCAGGGGAGATAAACCCACCGTACCCCAGTGAGAGTCAGCACCTTCAGGGGAGATAAACCCACCGTACCCCAGTGAGAGTCAGCACCTTCAGGGGAGGATAAACCCACCGTACCCCAGTGAGAGTCAGCACCTTCATGGGAGGATAAACCCACCGTACCCCAGTGAGAGTCAGCACCTTCAGGGGAGGGTAAACCCACCGTACCCCAGTGAGAGTCAGCACCTTCAGGGGAGGGTAAACCCACTGTCCCCCAGTGAGAGTCAGCACCTTCAGGGGAGGGTAAACCCACCGTACCCCAGTGAGAGTCAGCACCTTCAGGGGAGATAAACCCAACGTACCCCAGTGAGAGTCAGCACCTTCAGGGGAGATAAACCCACCGTACCCCAGTGAGAGTCAGCACCTTCAGGGGAGGGTAAACCCACCGTACCCCAGTGAGAGTCAGCACCTTCAGGGGAAGGTAAACCCACCGTACCCCAGTGAGAGTCAGCACCTTCAGGGGAGATAAACCCACCGTACCCCAGTGAGAGTCAGCAACTTCAGGGGAGGGTAAACCCACCGTACCCCAGTGAGAGTCAGCACCTTCAGGGGAGATAAACCCACCGTACCCCAGTGAGTCAGCACCTTCAGGGAAGGGTAAACCCATTGTACCCCAGTGAGAGTCAGCACCTTCAGGGAAGATAAACCCACCGTACCCCAGTGAGAGTCAGCACCTTCAGGGGAGGGTAAACCCACCGTACCCCTGTGAGAGTCAGCACCTTCAGGGGAGATAAACCCACCGTACCCCAGTGAGAGTCAGCACCTTCAGGGGAGGGTAAACCCACCGTACCCCAGTGAGAGTCAGCACCTTCAGGGGAGATAAACCCACCGTACCCCAGTGAGAGTCAGCGCCTTCAGGGGAGATAAACCCACCGTACCCCAGTGAGAGTCAGCACCTTCAGGGGAGATAAACCCACCGTACCCCAGTGAGAGTCAGCACCTTCAGGGGAGGGTAAACCCACCGTACCCCAGTGAGAGTCAGAACCTTCAGGGGAGATAAATCCACCGTACCCCAGTCAGGGTCAGCACCTTCAGGGGAGATAAACCCACCGTACCCCAGTGAGAGTCTGCACCTTCAGGGGAGATAAACCCACCGTACCCCAGTGAGAGTCAGCACCTTCAGGGGAGATAAACCCACCGTACCCCAGTGAGAGTCAGCACCTTCAGGGGAGGATAAACCCACCGTACCCCAGTGAGAGTCAGCACCTTCATGGGAGGATAAACCCACCGTACCCCAGTGAGAGTCAGCACCTTCAGGGGAGGGTAAACCCACCGTACCCCAGTGAGAGTCAGCACCTTCAGGGGAGGGTAAACCCACTGTCCCCCAGTGAGAGTCAGCACCTTCAGGGGAGGGTAAACCCACCGTACCCCAGTGAGAGTCAGCACCTTCAGGGGAGATAAACCCAACGTACCCCAGTGAGAGTCAGCACCTTCAGGGGAGATAAACCCACCGTACCCCAGTGAGAGTCAGCACCTTCAGGGGAGGGTAAACCCACCGTACCCCAGTGAGAGTCAGCACCTTCAGGGGAAGGTAAACCCACCGTACCCCAGTGAGAGTCAGCACCTTCAGGGGAGATAAACCCACCGTACCCCAGTGAGAGTCAGCAACTTCAGGGGAGGGTAAACCCACCGTACCCCAGTGAGAGTCAGCACCTTCAGGGGAGATAAACCCACCGTACCCCAGTGAGAGTCAGCACCTTCAGGGGAGGGTAAACCCACCGTACCCCAGTGAGAGTCAGCACCTCCAAGGGAGATAAACCCACCGTACCCCAGTGAGTCAGCACCTTCAGGGTTGGGTAAACCCACCATACCCCAGTGAGTCAGCACCTTCAGGGGAGGGTAAACCCACCGTACCCCAGTGAGAGTCAGCACCTTCAGGGGAGGGTAAACCCACCGTACCACAATGAGAGTCAGCCCCTTCAGGGGAGGGTAAACCCACCGTACCCCAGAGAGTCAGCAGCTTCAGGGGAGGGTAAACCCACCGTACCCCAGTGAGTCAGCACCTTCAGGGGAGGGTAAACCCACCGTACCCCAGTGAGAGTCAGCACCTTCAGGGGAGATAAACCCACCGTACCCCAGTGAGAGTCAGCAACTTCAGGGGAGGGTAAACCCACCGTACCCCAGTGAGAGTCAGCACCTTCAGGGGAGATAAACCCACCGTACCCCAGTGAGAGTCAGCACCTTCAGGGGAGGGTAAACCCACCGTACCCCAGTGAGAGTCAGCACCTCCAAGGGAGATAAACCCACCGTACCCCAGTGAGTCAGCACCTTCAGGGTAGGGTAAACCCACCATACCCCAGTGAGTCAGCACCTTCAGGGGAGGGTAAACCCACCGTACCCCAGTGAGAGTCAGCACCTTCAGGGGAGATAAACCCACCGTACCCCAGTGAGTCAGCACCTTCAGGGGAGATAAACCCACCATACCCCAGTGAGAGTCAGCACCTTAAGGGGAGATAAACCCACCATACCGCAGTGAGTCAGCACCTTCAGGGGCGATTAACCCACCGTACCCCAGTGAGAGTCAGCATCTTCAGGGGAGATAAACCCACCGTACCCCAGTGAGAGTCAGCACCTTCAGGGGAGGGTAAACCCACCATACCCCAGTGAGAGTCAGCAACTTCAGGGGAGGGTAAACCCACCGTACCCCAGTGAGAGTCAGCACCTTCAGGTGAAGGTAAACCCACCGTACCCCAGTGAGGGTCAGCACCTTCAGGGGAGATAAACCCACCGTACCCCAGTGAGAGTCAGCACCTTCAGGGGAGGATAAACCCACCGTACCCCAGTGAGAGTCAGCACCTTCAGGGGAGGGTAAACACACCGTACCCCAGTGAGAGTCAGCACCTTCAGGGGAGGGTAAACCCACCGTACCCCAGTGAGAGTCAGCACCTTCAGGGGTGGGTAAACCCACCGTACCCCAGTGAGAGTCAGCACCTTCAGGGGAGGGTATACCCACTGTACTCCAGTGAGAGTCAGCACCTTCAGGGGAGATAAACCCACCGTACCCCAGTGAGAGTCAGCACCTTCAGGGGAGGGTAAACCCACTGTACCCCAGTGAGAGTCAGCACCTTCAGGGGAGGGTAAACCCACCGTATCCCAGTGAGAGTCAGCACCTTCAGGGGAGGGTAAACCCACCGTACCCCAATGAGAGTCAGCCCCGTCAGGGGAGGGTAAACCCACCGTACCCCAGAGAGTCAGCACCTTCAGGGGAGGGTAAACCCACCGTACCCCAGTGAGTCAGCACCTTCAGGGGAGGGTAAACCCACCGTACCCCAGTGAGAGTCAGCACCTTCAGGGGAGATAAACGCACCGTACCCCAGTGAGAGTCAGCACCTTCAGGGGAGAGTAAACCCACCGTACCCCAGTGAGTCAGCACCTTCAGGGGAGATAAACCCACCGTACCCCAGTGAGAGTCAGCACCTTCAGGGGAGATAAACCCACCGTACCCCAGTGAGAGTCAGCACCTTCAGGGGAGATAAACCCATCGTACCCCAGTGAGAGTCAGCACCTTCAGGGGAGGGTAATCCCACCATACCCCAGTGAGGGTCAGCACCTTCAGGGGAGATAAACCCACCGTACCCCAGTGAGGGTCAGCACCTTCAGGGGAAGGTAAACCCACTGTACCCCAGTCAGAGTCAGTACCTTCAGGGGAGGGTAAACCCACCGTACCCCAGTGAGTCAGCACCTTCAGGGCAGATAAACCCACCGTACCCCAGTGAGAGTCAGCACCTTCAGGGGAGATAAACCCACCGTATCCCAGTGAGTCAGCACCTTCAGGGGAGATAAACCCACCGTACCCCAGTGAGAGTCAGCACCTTCAGGGGAGATAAACCCACCGTACCCCAGTGAGTCAGCACCTTCAGGGGAGATAAACCCACCGTACCCGAGTGAGTCAGCACCTTCAGGGGAGATAAACCCACCGTACCCCAGTGAGTCATCACCTTCAGGGGAGATAAACCCACCGTACCCCAGTGAGAGTCAGCACCTTCAGGGGAGGGTAAACCCACCGTACCCCAGTGAGAGTCAGCACCTTCATGGGGATAAACCCACCGTACCCCAGTGAGTCATCACCTTCAGGGGAGATAAACCCACCGTACCCCAGTGAGAGTCAGCACCTTCAGGGGAGGGTAAACCCACCGTACCCCAGTGAGAGTCAGCACCTTCAGGGTAGGGTAAACCCACCGTACCCCAGTGAGAGTCAGCACCTTCAGGGGAGGGTAAACCCACCGTACCCCAATGAGAGTCAGCGCCTTCAGGGGAGATAAACCCACCGTACCCCAGTGAGAGTCAGCACCTTCAGGGGAGATAAACCCACCGTACCCCAGTGAGAGTCAGCACCTTCAGGGGAGGGTAAACCCACCGTACCCCAGTGAGAGTCAGCACCTTCAGGGGAGGGTAAACCCACCGTACCCCAGTGAGAGTCAGCACCTTCAGGGGAGGGTAAACCCACCGTACCCCAATGAGAGTCAGCACCTTCAGGGGAGGGTAAACCCACCGTACCCCAGTGAGAGTCAGCACCTTCAGGGAAGATAAACCCACTGTACTCCAGTGAGAGTCAGCACCTTCAGGGGAGGGTAAACCCACCGTACCCCAGTGAGAGTCAGCACCTTCAGGGGAGATAAACCCACCGTACCCCAGTGAGTCAGCACCTTCAGGGAAGGGTAAACCCATTGTACCCCAGTGAGAGTCAGCACTTTCAGGGGAGGGTAAACCCATTGTACCCCAGTGAGAGTCAGCCCCTTCAGGGGATATAAACCCACCGTACCCCAGTGAGAGTCAGCACCTTCAGGGGAGGGTAAATCCACCGTACCCCAGTGAGAGTCAGCACCTTCAGGGAAGATAAACCCACCGTACCCCAGTGAGAGTCAGCACCTTCAGGGGAGGGTAAACCCATCGTACCCCTGTGAGAGTCAGCACCTTCAGGGGAGATAAACCCACCGTACCCCAGTGAGAGTCAGCACCTTCAGGGGAGGGTAAACCCACCGTACCCCAGTGAGAGTCAGCACCTTCAGGGGAGATAAACCCACCGTACCCCAGTGAGAGTCAGCGCCTTCAGGGGAGATAAACCCACCGTACCCCAGTGAGAGTCAGCACCTTCAGGGGAGATAAACCCACCGTACCCCAGTGAGAGTCAGCACCTTCAGGGGAGGGTAAACCCACCGTACCCCAGTGAGAGTCAGAACCTTCAGGGGAGATAAATCCACCGTACCCCAGTCAGGGTCAGCACCTTCAGGGGAGATAAACCCACCGTACCCCAGTGAGAGTCTGCACCTTCAGGGGAGATAAACCCACCGTACCCCAGTGAGAGTCAGCACCTTCAGGGGAGGATAAACCCACCGTACCCCAGTGAGAGTCAGCACCTTCATGGGAGGATAAACCCACCGTACCCCAGTGAGAGTCAGCACCTTCAGGGGAGGGTAAACCCACCGTACCCCAGTGAGAGTCAGCACCTTCAGGGGAGGGTAAACCCACTGTCCCCCAGTGAGAGTCAGCACCTTCAGGGGAGGGTAAACCCACCGTACCCCAGTGAGAGTCAGCACCTTCAGGGGAGATAAACCCAACGTACCCCAGTGAGAGTCAGCACCTTCAGGGGAGATAAACCCACCGTACCCCAGTGAGAGTCAGCACCTTCAGGGGAGGGTAAACCCACCGTACCCCAGTGAGTGTCAGCACCTTCAGGGGAGGGTAAACCCACCGTACCCCAGTGAGTGTCAGCACCTTCAGGGGAGGGTAAACCCACCGTACCCCAGTGAGAGTCAGCACCTTCAGGGGAGGGTAAACCCACCGTACCCCAGTGAGAGTCAGCACCTTCAGGGGAGGGTAAACCCACCGTACCCCAGTGAGAGTCAGCACCTTCAGGGGAGGGTATACCCACTGTACTCCAGTGAGAGTCAGACCTTCAGGGGAGATAAACCCACCGTACCCCAGTGAGAGTCAGCACCTTCAGGGGAGATAAACCCACCGTACCCCAGTGAGAGTCAGCACCTTCAGGGGAGGGTAAACTCACTTTACCCCAGTGAGATTCAGCACCTTCAGGGGAGGGTAAACCCAACGTACCCCAGTGAGAGTCAGCACCTTCAGGGAAGGGGAAACCCACCGTACACCAATGAGAGTCAGCCCCTTCAGGGGAGGGAAAACCCACCGTACCCCAGAGAGTCAGCAGTTTCAGGGGAGGGTAAACCCACCGTACCCCAGTGAGTCAGCACCTTCAGGGGAGGGTAAATCCACCGTACCCCAGTGAGAGTCAGCACCTTCAGGGGAGATAAACCCACCGTACCCCAGTGAGAGTCAGCACCTTCAGGGGAGAGTAAACCCACCGTAACCCAGTGAGAGTCAGCACCTCCAGGGGAGATAAACCCACCGTACCCCAGTGAGAGTCAGCACCTTCAGGGGAGGGTAAACCCACCGTACCCCAGTGAGAGGCAGCACCTCCAAGGGAGATAAACCCACCGTACCCCAGTGAGTCAGCACCTTCAGGGTAGGGTAAACCCACCATACCCCAGTGAGTCAGCACCTTCAGGGGAGGGTAAACCCACCGTACCCGAGTGAGTCAGCACCTTCAGGGGAGATAAACCCACCGTACCCCAGTGAGTCAGCACCTTCAGGGGAGATAAACCCACCATACCCCAGTGAGAGTCAGCACCTTCAGGGGAGATAAACCCACCATACCGCAGTGAGTCAGCACCTTCAGGGGAGGGTAAACCCACCGTACCCCAGTGAGAGTCAGCAACTTCAGGGGAGATAAACCCACCGTACCCCAGTGAGAGTCAGCACCTTCAGGGGAGATAAACCCACCGTACCCCAGTGAGAGTCAGCACCTTCAGGGGAGGGTAAACCCACCGTACCCCAGTGAGAGTCAGCAACTTTAGGGGAGGGTAAACCCACCGTACCCCAGTGAGAGTCAGCACCTTCAGGGGAAGGTAAACCCACCGTACCCCAGTGAGGGTCAGCACCTTCAGGGGAGATAAACCCACCGTACCCCAGTGAGAGTCAGCACCTTCAGGGGAAGGTAAACCCACCGTACCCCAGTGAGGGTCAGCACCTTCAGGGGAGATAAACCCACCGTACCCCAGTGAGAGTCAGCACCTTCAGGGGAGATAAACCCACCGTACCCCAGTGAGTCAGCACCTTCAGGGTAGGGTAAACCCACCATACCCCAGTGAGTCAGCACCTTCAGGGGAGGGTAAACCCACCGTACCCCAGTGAGTCAGCACCTTCAGGGGAGATAAACCCATCGTACCCCAGTGAGTCAGCACCTTCAGGGGAGATAAACTCACCGTACCCCAGTGAGTCAGCACCTTCAGGGGAGATAAACCCACCATACCCCAGTGAGAGTCAGCACCTTCAGGGGAGATAAACCCACCATACCGCAGTGAGTCAGCACCTTCAGGGGCGATTAACCCACCGTACCCCAGTGAGAGTCAGCACCTTCAGTGGAGATAAACCCACCGTACCCCAGTGAGAGTCAGCACCTTCAGGGGAGGGTAAACACACCGTACCCCAGTGAGGGTCAGCACCTTCAGGGGAGATAAACCCACCGTACCCCAGTGAGAGTCAGCACCTTCAGGGGAGAGAAACCCACCGTACCCCAGTGAGAGTCAGCACCTTCAGGGGAGGGTAAACCCACCGTACCCCAGTGAGAGTCAGCACCTTCAGGGGAGGGTAAACCCACCGTACCCCAGTGAGAGTCAGCACCTTCAGGGGAGGGTATACCCACTGTACTCCAGTGAGAGTCAGCACCTTCAGGGGAGATAAACCCACCGTACCCCAGTGAGAGTCAGCACCTTCAGGGGAGGGTAAACCCACTGTACCCCAGTGAGAGTCAGCACCTTCAGGGGAGGGTAAACCCACCGTATCCCAGTGAGAGTCAGCACCTTCAGGGGAGGGTAAACCCACCGTACCCCAATGAGAGTCAGCCCCGTCAGGGGAGGGTAAACCCACCGTACCCCAGAGAGTCAGCACCTTCAGGGGAGGGTAAACCCACCGTACCCCAGTGAGTCAGCACCTTCAGGGGAGGGTAAACCCACCGTACCCCAGTGAGAGTCAGCACCTTCAGGGGAGATAAACGCACCGTACCCCAGTGAGAGTCAGCACCTTCAGGGGAGAGTAAACCCACCGTACCCCAGTGAGTCAGCACCTTCAGGGGAGATAAACCCACCGTACCCCAGTGAGAGTCAGCACCTTCAGGGGAGATAAACCCACCGTACCCCAGTGAGAGTCAGCACCTTCAGGGGAGATAAACCCATCGTACCCCAGTGAGAGTCAGCACCTTCAGGGGAGGGTAATCCCACCATACCCCAGTGAGGGTCAGCACCTTCAGGGGAGATAAACCCACCGTACCCCAGTGAGGGTCAGCACCTTCAGGGGAAGGTAAACCCACTGTACCCCAGTCAGAGTCAGTACCTTCAGGGGAGGGTAAACCCACCGTACCCCAGTGAGTCAGCACCTTCAGGGCAGATAAACCCACCGTACCCCAGTGAGAGTCAGCACCTTCAGGGGAGATAAACCCACCGTATCCCAGTGAGTCAGCACCTTCAGGGGAGATAAACCCACCGTACCCCAGTGAGAGTCAGCACCTTCAGGGGAGATAAACCCACCGTACCCCAGTGAGTCAGCACCTTCAGGGGAGATAAACCCACCGTACCCCAGTGAGTCAGCACCTTCAGGGGAGATAAACCCACCGTACCCCAGTGAGTCATCACCTTCAGGGGAGATAAACCCACCGTACCCCAGTGAGAGTCAGCACCTTCAGGGGAGGGTAAACCCACCGTACCCCAGTGAGAGTCAGCACCTTCATGGGGATAAACCCACCGTACCCCAGTGAGTCATCACCTTCAGGGGAGATAAACCCACCGTACCCCAGTGAGAGTCAGCACCTTCAGGGGAGGGTAAACCCACCGTACCCCAGTGAGAGTCAGCACCTTCAGGGTAGGGTAAACCCACCGTACCCCAGTGAGAGTCAGCACCTTCAGGGGAGGGTAAACCCACCGTACCCCAATGAGAGTCAGCGCCTTCAGGGGAGATAAACCCACCGTACCCCAGTGAGAGTCAGCACCTTCAGGGGAGATAAACCCACCGTACCCCAGTGAGAGTCAGCACCTTCAGGGGAGGGTAAACCCACCGTACCCCAGTGAGAGTCAGCACCTTCAGGGGAGGGTAAACCCACCGTACCCCAGTGAGAGTCAGCACCTTCAGGGGAGGGTAAACCCACCGTACCCCAATGAGAGTCAGCACCTTCAGGGGAGGGTAAACCCACCGTACCCCAGTGAGAGTCAGCACCTTCAGGGAAGATAAACCCACTGTACTCCAGTGAGAGTCAGCACCTTCAGGGGAGGGTAAACCCACCGTACCCCAGTGAGAGTCAGCACCTTCAGGGGAGATAAACCCACCGTACCCCAGTGAGTCAGCACCTTCAGGGAAGGGTAAACCCATTGTACCCCAGTGAGAGTCAGCACTTTCAGGGGAGGGTAAACCCATTGTACCCCAGTGAGAGTCAGCCCCTTCAGGGGATATAAACCCACCGTACCCCAGTGAGAGTCAGCACCTTCAGGGGAGGGTAAATCCACCGTACCCCAGTGAGAGTCAGCACCTTCAGGGAAGATAAACCCACCGTACCCCAGTGAGAGTCAGCACCTTCAGGGGAGGGTAAACCCACCGTACCCCTGTGAGAGTCAGCACCTTCAGGGGAGATAAACCCACCGTACCCCAGTGAGAGTCAGCACCTTCAGGGGAGGGTAAACCCACCGTACCCCAGTGAGAGTCAGCACCTTCAGGGGAGATAAACCCACCGTACCCCAGTGAGAGTCAGCGCCTTCAGGGGAGATAAACCCACCGTACCCCAGTGAGAGTCAGCACCTTCAGGGGAGATAAACCCACCGTACCCCAGTGAGAGTCAGCACCTTCAGGGGAGGGTAAACCCACCGTACCCCAGTGAGAGTCAGAACCTTCAGGGGAGATAAATCCACCGTACCCCAGTCAGGGTCAGCACCTTCAGGGGAGATAAACCCACCGTACCCCAGTGAGAGTCTGCACCTTCAGGGGAGATAAACCCACCGTACCCCAGTGAGAGTCAGCACCTTCAGGGGAGATAAACCCACCGTACCCCAGTGAGAGTCAGCACCTTCAGGGGAGGATAAACCCACCGTACCCCAGTGAGAGTCAGCACCTTCATGGGAGGATAAACCCACCGTACCCCAGTGAGAGTCAGCACCTTCAGGGGAGGGTAAACCCACCGTACCCCAGTGAGAGTCAGCACCTTCAGGGGAGGGTAAACCCACTGTCCCCCAGTGAGAGTCAGCACCTTCAGGGGAGGGTAAACCCACCGTACCCCAGTGAGAGTCAGCACCTTCAGGGGAGATAAACCCAACGTACCCCAGTGAGAGTCAGCACCTTCAGGGGAGATAAACCCACCGTACCCCAGTGAGAGTCAGCACCTTCAGGGGAGGGTAAACCCACCGTACCCCAGTGAGAGTCAGCACCTTCAGGGGAAGGTAAACCCACCGTACCCCAGTGAGGGTCAGCACCTTCAGGGGAGATAAACCCACCGTACCCCAGTGAGAGTCAGTACCTTCAGGGGAGATAAACCCACCGTACCCCAGTGAGTCAGCACCTTCAGGGGAGGGTAAACCCACCGTACCCCAGTGAGGGTCAGCATCTTCAGGGGAGATAAACCCACCGTACCCCAGTGAGAGTCAGCACCTTCAGGGGAGGGTAAACCCACCGTACCCCAGTGAGTGTCAGCACCTTCAGGGGAGGGTAAACCCACCGTACCCCAGTGAGAGTCAGCACCTTCAGGGGAGGGTAAACCCACCGTACCCCAGTGAGAGTCAGCACCTTCAGGGGAGGGTATACCCACTGTACTCCAGTGAGAGTCAGCACCTTCAGGGGAGATAAACCCACCGTACCCCAGTGAGAGTCAGCACCTTCAGGGGAGGGTAAACCCACTGTACCCCAGTGAGAGTCAGCACCTTCAGGGGAGGGTAAACCCACCGTATCCCAGTGAGAGTCAGCACCTTCAGGGGAGGGTAAACCCACCGTACCCCAATGAGAGTCAGCCCCGTCAGGGGAGGGTAAACCCACCGTACCCCAGAGAGTCAGCACCTTCAGGGGAGGGTAAACCCACCGTACCCCAGTGAGTCAGCACCTTCAGGGGAGGGTAAACCCACCGTACCCCAGTGAGAGTCAGCACCTTCAGGGGAGATAAACGCACCGTACCCCAGTGAGAGTCAGCACCTTCAGGGGAGAGTAAACCCACCGTACCCCAGTGAGTCAGCACCTTCAGGGGAGATAAACCCACCGTACCCCAGTGAGAGTCAGCACCTTCAGGGGAGATAAACCCACCGTACCCCAGTGAGAGTCAGCACCTTCAGGGGAGATAAACCCATCGTACCCCAGTGAGAGTCAGCACCTTCAGGGGAGGGTAATCCCACCATACCCCAGTGAGGGTCAGCACCTTCAGGGGAGATAAACCCACCGTACCCCAGTGAGGGTCAGCACCTTCAGGGGAAGGTAAACCCACTGTACCCCAGTCAGAGTCAGTACCTTCAGGGGAGGGTAAACCCACCGTACCCCAGTGAGTCAGCACCTTCAGGGCAGATAAACCCACCGTACCCCAGTGAGAGTCAGCACCTTCAGGGGAGATAAACCCACCGTATCCCAGTGAGTCAGCACCTTCAGGGGAGATAAACCCACCGTACCCCAGTGAGAGTCAGCACCTTCAGGGGAGATAAACCCACCGTACCCCAGTGAGTCAGCACCTTCAGGGGAGATAAACCCACCGTACCCCAGTGAGTCAGCACCTTCAGGGGAGATAAACCCACCGTACCCCAGTGAGTCATCACCTTCAGGGGAGATAAACCCACCGTACCCCAGTGAGAGTCAGCACCTTCAGGGGAGGGTAAACCCACCGTACCCCAGTGAGAGTCAGCACCTTCATGGGGATAAACCCACCGTACCCCAGTGAGTCATCACCTTCAGGGGAGATAAACCCACCGTACCCCAGTGAGAGTCAGCACCTTCAGGGGAGGGTAAACCCACCGTACCCCAGTGAGAGTCAGCACCTTCAGGGTAGGGTAAACCCACCGTACCCCAGTGAGAGTCAGCACCTTCAGGGGAGGGTAAACCCACCGTACCCCAATGAGAGTCAGCGCCTTCAGGGGAGATAAACCCACCGTACCCCAGTGAGAGTCAGCACCTTCAGGGGAGATAAACCCACCGTACCCCAGTGAGAGTCAGCACCTTCAGGGGAGGGTAAACCCACCGTACCCCAGTGAGAGTCAGCACCTTCAGGGGAGGGTAAACCCACCGTACCCCAGTGAGAGTCAGCACCTTCAGGGGAGGGTAAACCCACCGTACCCCAATGAGAGTCAGCACCTTCAGGGGAGGGTAAACCCACCGTACCCCAGTGAGAGTCAGCACCTTCAGGGAAGATAAACCCACTGTACTCCAGTGAGAGTCAGCACCTTCAGGGGAGGGTAAACCCACCGTACCCCAGTGAGAGTCAGCACCTTCAGGGGAGATAAACCCACCGTACCCCAGTGAGTCAGCACCTTCAGGGAAGGGTAAACCCATTGTACCCCAGTGAGAGTCAGCACTTTCAGGGGAGGGTAAACCCATTGTACCCCAGTGAGAGTCAGCCCCTTCAGGGGATATAAACCCACCGTACCCCAGTGAGAGTCAGCACCTTCAGGGGAGGGTAAATCCACCGTACCCCAGTGAGAGTCAGCACCTTCAGGGAAGATAAACCCACCGTACCCCAGTGAGAGTCAGCACCTTCAGGGGAGGGTAAACCCACCGTACCCCTGTGAGAGTCAGCACCTTCAGGGGAGATAAACCCACCGTACCCCAGTGAGAGTCAGCACCTTCAGGGGAGGGTAAACCCACCGTACCCCAGTGAGAGTCAGCACCTTCAGGGGAGATAAACCCACCGTACCCCAGTGAGAGTCAGCGCCTTCAGGGGAGATAAACCCACCGTACCCCAGTGAGAGTCAGCACCTTCAGGGGAGATAAACCCACCGTACCCCAGTGAGAGTCAGCACCTTCAGGGGAGGGTAAACCCACCGTACCCCAGTGAGAGTCAGAACCTTCAGGGGAGATAAATCCACCGTACCCCAGTCAGGGTCAGCACCTTCAGGGGAGATAAACCCACCGTACCCCAGTGAGAGTCTGCACCTTCAGGGGAGATAAACCCACCGTACCCCAGTGAGAGTCAGCACCTTCAGGGGAGATAAACCCACCGTACCCCAGTGAGAGTCAGCACCTTCAGGGGAGGATAAACCCACCGTACCCCAGTGAGAGTCAGCACCTTCATGGGAGGATAAACCCACCGTACCCCAGTGAGAGTCAGCACCTTCAGGGGAGGGTAAACCCACCGTACCCCAGTGAGAGTCAGCACCTTCAGGGGAGGGTAAACCCACTGTCCCCCAGTGAGAGTCAGCACCTTCAGGGGAGGGTAAACCCACCGTACCCCAGTGAGAGTCAGCACCTTCAGGGGAGATAAACCCAACGTACCCCAGTGAGAGTCAGCACCTTCAGGGGAGATAAACCCACCGTACCCCAGTGAGAGTCAGCACCTTCAGGGGAGGGTAAACCCACCGTACCCCAGTGAGAGTCAGCACCTTCAGGGGAAGGTAAACCCACCGTACCCCAGTGAGGGTCAGCACCTTCAGGGGAGATAAACCCACCGTACCCCAGTGAGAGTCAGCACCTTCAGGGGAGATAAACCCACCGTACCCCAGTGAGTCAGCACCTTCAGGGGAGGGTAAACCCACCGTACCCCAGTGAGGGTCAGCATCTTCAGGGGAGATAAACCCACCGTACCCCAGTGAGAGTCAGCACCTTCAGGGGAGGGTAAACCCACCGTACCCCAGTGAGTGTCAGCACCTTCAGGGGAGGGTAAACCCACCGTACCCCAGTGAGAGTCAGCACCTTCAGGGGAGGGTAAACCCACCGTACCCCAGTGAGAGTCAGCACCTTCAGGGGAGGGTAAACCCACCGTACCCCAGTGAGAGTCAGCACCTTCAGGGGAGGGTATACCCACTGTACTCCAGTGAGAGTCAGACCTTCAGGGGAGATAAACCCACCGTACCCCAGTGAGAGTCAGCACCTTCAGGGGAGATAAACCCACCGTACCCCAGTGAGAGTCAGCACCTTCAGGGGAGGGTAAACTCACTTTACCCCAGTGAGATTCAGCACCTTCAGGGGAGGGTAAACCCAACGTACCCCAGTGAGAGTCAGCACCTTCAGGGAAGGGGAAACCCACCGTACACCAATGAGAGTCAGCCCCTTCAGGGGAGGGAAAACCCACCGTACCCCAGAGAGTCAGCAGTTTCAGGGGAGGGTAAACCCACCGTACCCCAGTGAGTCAGCACCTTCAGGGGAGGGTAAATCCACCGTACCCCAGTGAGAGTCAGCACCTTCAGGGGAGATAAACCCACCGTACCCCAGTGAGAGTCAGCACCTTCAGGGGAGAGTAAACCCACCGTAACCCAGTGAGAGTCAGCACCTCCAGGGGAGATAAACCCACCGTACCCCAGTGAGAGTCAGCACCTTCAGGGGAGGGTAAACCCACCGTACCCCAGTGAGAGGCAGCACCTCCAAGGGAGATAAACCCACCGTACCCCAGTGAGTCAGCACCTTCAGGGTAGGGTAAACCCACCATACCCCAGTGAGTCAGCACCTTCAGGGGAGGGTAAACCCACCGTACCCGAGTGAGTCAGCACCTTCAGGGGAGATAAACCCACCGTACCCCAGTGAGTCAGCACCTTCAGGGGAGATAAACCCACCATACCCCAGTGAGAGTCAGCACCTTCAGGGGAGATAAACCCACCATACCGCAGTGAGTCAGCACCTTCAGGGGAGGGTAAACCCACCGTACCCCAGTGAGAGTCAGCAACTTCAGGGGAGATAAACCCACCGTACCCCAGTGAGAGTCAGCACCTTCAGGGGAGATAAACCCACCGTACCCCAGTGAGAGTCAGCACCTTCAGGGGAGGGTAAACCCACCGTACCCCAGTGAGAGTCAGCAACTTTAGGGGAGGGTAAACCCACCGTACCCCAGTGAGAGTCAGCACCTTCAGGGGAAGGTAAACCCACCGTACCCCAGTGAGGGTCAGCACCTTCAGGGGAGATAAACCCACCGTACCCCAGTGAGAGTCAGCACCTTCAGGGGAGATAAACCCACCGTACCCCAGTGAGTCAGCACCTTCAGGGTAGGGTAAACCCACCATACCCCAGTGAGTCAGCACCTTCAGGGGAGGGTAAACCCACCGTACCCCAGTGAGTCAGCACCTTCAGGGGAGATAAACCCATCGTACCCCAGTGAGTCAGCACCTTCAGGGGAGATAAACTCACCGTACCCCAGTGAGTCAGCACCTTCAGGGGAGATAAACCCACCATACCCCAGTGAGAGTCAGCACCTTCAGGGGAGATAAACCCACCATACCGCAGTGAGTCAGCACCTTCAGGGGCGATTAACCCACCGTACCCCAGTGAGAGTCAGCACCTTCAGTGGAGATAAACCCACCGTACCCCAGTGAGAGTCAGCACCTTCAGGGGAGGGTAAACCCACCGTACCCCAGTGAGAGTCAGCAACTTCAGGGGAGGGTAAACCCACCGTACCCCAGTGAGAGTCAGCACCTTCAGGGGAAGGTAAACCCACCGTACCCCAGTGAGGGTCAGCACCTTCAGGGGAGATAAACCCACCGTACCCCAGTGAGAGTCAGCACCTTCAGTGGAGATAAACCCACCATACCCCAGTGAGTCAGCACCTTCAGGGGAGGGTAAACACACCGTACCCCAGTGAGGGTCAGCACCTTCAGGGGAGATAAACCCACCGTACCCCAGTGAGAGTCAGCACCTTCAGGGGAGAGAAACCCACCGTACCCCAGTGAGAGTCAGCACCTTCAGGGGAGGATAAACCCACCGTACACCAGTGAGAGTCAGCACCTTCAGGGGAGGATAAACCCACCGTACCCCAGTGAGAGTCAGCACCTTCAGGGGAGGGTATACCCACTGTACTCCAGTGAGAGTCAGCACCTTCAGGGGAGATAAACCCACCGTACCCCAGTGAGAGTCAGCACCTTCAGGGGAGATAAACCCATCGTACCCCAGTGAGAGTCAGCACCTTCAGGGGAGGGTAATCCCACCATACCCCAGTGAGGGTCAGCACCTTCAGGGGAGATAAACCCACCGTACCCCAGTGAGGGTCAGCACCTTCAGGGGAAGGTAAACCCACTGTACCCCAGTCAGAATCAGTACCTTCAGGGGAGGGTAAACCCACCGTACCCCAGTGAGAGTCAGCACCTTCAGGGGAGATAAACCCACCGTACCCCAGTGAGAGTCAGCACCTTCAGGGGAGATAAACCCACCGTATCCCAGTGAGTCAGCACCTTCAGGGGAGATAAACCCACCGTACCCCAGTGAGAGTCAGCACCTTCAGGGGAGATAAACCCACCGTACCCGAGTGAGTCAGCACCTTCAGGGGAGATAAACCCACCGTACCCCAGTGAGTCAGCACCTTCAGGGGAGATAAACCCACCGTACCCCAGTGAGTCATCACCTTCAGGGGAGATAAACCCACCGTACCCCAGTGAGAGTCAGCACCTTCAGGGGAGGGTAAACCCACCGTACCCCAGTGAGAGTCAGCACCTTCATGTAAATAAACCCACCGTACCCCAGTGAGTCATCACCTTCAGGGGAGATAAACCCACCGTACCCCAGTGAGAGTCAGCACTTTCAGGGGAGGGTAAACCCAGCGTACCCCAGTGAGAGTCAGCACCTTCAGGGTAGGGTAAACCCACCGTACCCCAGTGAGAGTCAGCACCTTCAGGGGAGGGTAAACCCACCGTACCCCAGTGAGAGTCAGCACCTTCAGGGGAGGGTAAACCCACCGTACCCCAGTGAGAGTCAGCACCTTCAGGGGAGGGTAAACCCACCGTACCCCAGTGAGAGTCAGCGCCTTCAGGGGAGATAAACCCACCGTACCCCAGTGAGAGTCAGCACCTTCAGGGGAGATAAACCCACTGTACCCCAGTGAGAGTCAGCACCTTCAGGGGAGGGTAAACCCACCGTACCCCAGTGAGAGTCAGCACCTTCAGGGGAAGGTAAACCCACCGTACCCCAGTGAGGGTCAGCACCTTCAGGGGAAGGTAAACCCACCGTACCCCAGTGAGAGTCAGCACCTTCAGGGGAGATAAACCCACCGTACCCCAGTGAGAGTCAGCACCTTCAGGGGAAGGTAAACCCACCGTACCCCAGTGAGGGTCAGCACCTTCAGGGGAGATAAACCCACCGTACCCCAGTGAGAGTCAGCACCTTCAGGGGAGATAAACCCACCGTACCCCAGTGAGAGTCAGCACCTTCATGGGGATAAACCCACTGTACCCCAGTGAGAGTCAGCACCGTCAGGGTAGGGTAAACCCACCGTACCCCAGTGAGAGTCAGCACCTTCAGGTGAGGGTAAACCCACCGTACCCCAATGAGAGTCAGCACCTTCAGGGGAGGGTAAACCCACCGTACCCCAGTGAGAGTCAGCACCTTCAGGGAAGATAAACCCACTGTACTCCAGTAAGAGTCAGCACCTTCAGGGGAGGGTAAACCCACCGTACCCCAGTGAGAGTCAGCACCTTCAGGGGAGATAAACCCACCGTACCCCAGTGAGAGTCAGCACCTTCAGGGAAGGGTAAACCCATTGTACCCCAGTGAGAGTCAGCACTTTCAGGGGAGGGTAAACCCACCGTACCACAGTGAGAGTCAGCACCTTCAGGGAAGATAAACCCACCGTACCCCAGTCAGAGTCAGCACCTTCAGGGAAGATAAACCCACCGTACCCCAGTGAGAGTCAGCACCTTCAGGGGAGATAAACCCACCGTACCCCAGTGAGAGTCAGCACCTTCAGGGGAAGGTAAACCCACCGTACCCCAGTGAGGGTCAGCACCTTCAGGGGAGATAAACCCACCGTACCCCAGTGAGAGTCAGCACCTTCAGGGGAGATAAACCCACCGTACCCCAGTGAGAGTCAGCACCTTCAGGGGAGATAAACCCATCGTACCCCAGTGAGAGTCAGAACCTTCAGGGGAGATAAATCCACCGTACCCCAGTCAGGGTCAGCACCTTCAGGGGAGATAAACCCACCGTACCCCAGTGAGAGTCTGCACCTTCAGGGGAGATAAACCCACCGTACCCCAGTGAGTCAGCACCTTCAGGGGAGATAAACCCACCGTACCCCAGTGAGAGTCAGCACCTTCAGGGGAGATAATCCCACCGTACCCCAGTGAGGGTCAGCACCTTCAGGGGAAGGTAAACCCACCGTACCCCAGTGAGAGTCAGCACCTTCAGGGGAGGGTAAACCCACCGTACCCCAGTGAGAGTCAGCACCTTCAGGGGAGGGTAAACCCACTGTCCCCCAGTGAGAGTCAGCACCTTCAGGGGAGGGTATACCCACTGTACTCCAGTGAGAGTCAGCACCTTCAGGGGAGATAAACCCACCGTACCCCAGTGAGAGTCAGCACCTTCAGGGGAGATAAACCCACCGTACCCCAGTGAGAGTCAGCACCTTCAGGGGAGGGTAAACCCACCGTACCCCAGTGAGAGTCAGCACCTTCAGGGGAGGGTAAACCCACCGTACCCCAGTGAGAGTCAGCACCTTCAGGGGAGATAAACCCAACGTACCCCAGTGAGAGTCAGCACCTTCAGGGGAGATAAACCCACCGAACCCCAGTGAGAGTCAGCACCTTCAGGGGAGGGTAAACCCACCGTACCCCAGTGAGAGTCAGCACCTTCAGGGGAAGGTAAACCCACCGTACCCCAGTGAGGGTCAGCACCTTCAGGGGAGATAAACCCACCGTACCCCAGTGAGAGTCAGCACCTTCAGGGGAGATAAACCCACCGTACCCCAGTGAGTCAGCACCTTCAGGGGAGGGTAAACACACCGTACCCCAGTGAGGGTCAGCATCTTCAGGGGAGATAAACCCACCGTACCCCAGTGAGAGTCAGCACCTTCAGGGGAGGGTAAACCCACCGTACCCCAGTGAGAGTCAGCACCTTCAGGGGAGGGTAAACCCACCGTACCCCAGTGAGAGTCAGCACCTTCAGGGGAGGGTAAACCCACCGTACCCCAGTGAGAGTCAGCACCTTCAGGGGAGGGTAAACCCACCGTACCCCAGTGAGAGTCAGCACCTTCAGGGGAGGGTATACCCACTGTACTCCAGTGAGAGTCAGACCTTCAGGGGAGATAAACCCACCGTACCCCAGTGAGAGTCAGCACCTTCAGGGGAGATAAACCCACCGTACCCCAGTGAGAGTCAGCACCTTCAGGGGAGGGTAAACCCACTTTACCCCAGTGAGAGTCAGCACCTTCAGGGGAGGGTAAACCCACCGTACCCCAGTGAGAGTCAGCACCTTCAGGGGAGGGTAAACCCACCGTACCCCAGTGAGAGTCAGCACCTTCAGGGGAGATAAACCCCCCATACCCCAGTGAGATTCAGCACCTTCAGGGGAGGGTAAACCCAACGTACCCCAGTGAGAGTCAGCACCTTCAGGGGAGGGTAAACCCACCGTACCCCAGTGAGAGTCAGCACCTTCAGGGGAGGGTAAACCCACCGTAACCCAGTGAGAGTCAGCACCTCCAGGGGAGATAAACCCACCGTACCCCAGTGAGAGTCAGCACCTTCAGGGGAGGGTAAACCCACCGTACCCCAGTGAGAGTCAGCACCTCCAAGGGAGATAAACCCACCGTACCCCAGTGAGTCAGCACCTTCAGGGTAGGGTAAACCCACCATACCCCAGTGAGTCAGCACCTTCAGGGGAGGGTAAACCCACCGTACCCCAGTGAGTCAGCACCTTCAGGGGAGATAAACCCACCGTACCCCAGTGAGTCAGCACCTTCAGGGGAGATAAACTCACCGTACCCCAGTGAGTCAGCACCTTCAGGGGAGATAAACCCACCATACCCCAGTGAGAGTCAGCACCTTCAGGGGAGATAAACCCACCATACCGCAGTGAGTCAGCACCTTCAGGGGCGATTAACCCACCGTACCCCAGTGAGAGTCAGCACCTTCAGGGGAGATAAACCCACCGTACCCCAGTGAGAGTCAGCACCTTCAGGGGAGGGTAAACCCACCGTACCCCAGTGAGAGTCAGCAACTTCAGGGGAGGGTAAACCCACCGTACCCCAGTGAGAGTCAGCACCTTCAGGGGAGAGAAACCCACCGTACCCCAGTGAGGGTCAGCACCTTCAGGGGAGATAAACCCACCGTACCCCAGTGAGAGTCAGCACCTTCAGGGGAGGATAAACCCACCGTACCCCAGTGAGAGTCAGCACCTTCAGGGGAGGGTAAACCCACCGTACCCCAGTGAGAGTCAGCACCTTCAGGGGAGGGTAAACCCACCGTACCCCAGTGAGAGTCAGCACCTTCAGGGGAGGGTATACCCACTGTACTCCAGTGAGAGTCAGCACCTTCAGGGGAGATAAACCCACCGTACCCCAGTGAGAGTCAGCACCTTCAGGGGAGATAAACCCACCGTACCCCAGTGAGAGTCAGCACCTTCAGGGGAGGGTAAACCCACTGTACCCCAGTGAGAGTCAGCACCTTCAGGGGAGGGTAAACCCACCGTATCCCAGTGAGAGTCAGCACCTTCAGGGGAGGGTAAACCCACCGTACCCCAATGAGAGTCAGCCCCTTCAGGGGAGGGTAAACCCACCGTACCCCAGAGAGTCAGCACCTTCAGGGGAGGGTAAACCCACCGTACCCCAGTGAGTCAGCACCTTCAGGGGAGGGTAAACCCACCGTACCCCAGTGAGAGTCAGCACCTTCAGGGGAGATAAACGCACCGTACCCCAGTGAGAGTCAGCACCTTCAGGGGAGAGTAAACCCACCGTACCCCAGTGAGTCAGCACCTTCAGGGGAGATAAACCCACCGTACCCCAGTGAGAGTCAGCACCTTCAGGGGAGATAAACCCACCGTACCCCAGTGAGAGTCAGCACCTTCAGGGGAGATAAACCCATCGTACCCCAGTGAGAGTCAGCACCTTCAGGGGAGGGTAATCCCACCATACCCCAGTGAGGGTCAGCACCTTCAGGGGAGATAAACCCACCGTACCCCAGTGAGGGTCAGCACCTTCAGGGGAAGGTAAACCCACTGTACCCCAGTCAGAGTCAGTACCTTCAGGGGAGGGTAAACCCACCGTACCCCAGTGAGTCAGCACCTTCAGGGGAGATAAACCCACCGTACCCCAGTGAGAGTCAGCACCTTCAGGGGAGATAAACCCACCGTATCCCAGTGAGTCAGCACCTTCAGGGGAGATAAACCCACCGTACCCCAGTGAGAGTCAGCACCTTCAGGGGAGATAAACCCACCGTACCCCAGTGAGTCAGCACCTTCAGGGGAGATAAACCCACCGTACCCCAGTGAGTCAGCACCTTCAGGGGAGATAAACCCACCGTACCCCAGTGAGTCATCACCTTCAGGGGAGATAAACCCACCGTTCCCCAGTGAGAGTCAGCACCTTCAGGGGAGGGTAAACCCACCGTACCCCAGTGAGAGTCAGCACCTTCATGGGGATAAACCCACCGTACCCCAGTGAGTCATCACCTTCAGGGGAGATAAACCCACCGTACCCCAGTGAGAGTCAGCACCTTCAGGGGAGGGTAAACCCACCGTACCCCAGTGAGAGTCAGCACCTTCAGGGGAGGGTAAACCCACCGTACCCCAGTGAGAGTCAGCACCTTCAGGGTAGGGTAAACCCACCGTACCCCAGTGAGAGTCAGCACCTTCAGGGGAGGGTAAACCCACCGTACCCCAATGAGAGTCAGCGCCTTCAGGGGAGATAAACCCACCGTACCCCAGTGAGAGTCAGCACCTTCAGGGGAGATAAACCCACCGTACCCCAGTGAGAGTCAGCACCTTCAGGGGAGGGTAAACCCACCGTACCCCAGTGAGAGTCAGCACCTTCAGGGGAGGGTAAACCCACCGTACCCCAGTGAGAGTCAGCACCTTCAGGGGAAGGTAAACCCACCGTACCCCAGTGAGGGTCAGCAGCTTCAGGGGAGATAAACCCACCGTACCCCAGTGAGAGTCAGCACCTTCAGGGGAGATAAACCCACCGTACCCCAGTGAGAGTCAGCACCTTCAGGGGAGATAAACCCACCGTACCCCAGTGAGAGTCAGCACCTTCAGGGGAGATAAACCCATCGTACCCCAGTGAGAGTCAGAACCTTCAGGGGAGGGTAATCCCACCATACCCCAGTGAGGGTCAGCACCTTCAGGGGAAGGTAAACCCACCGTACCCCAGTGAGGGTCAGCACCTTCAGGGGAGATAAATCCACCGTACCCCAGTCAGGGTCAGCACCTTCAGGGGAGATAAACCCACCGTACCCCAGTGAGAGTCTGCACCTTCAGGGGAGATAAACCCACCGTACCCCAGTGAGTCAGCACCTTCAGGGGAGATAAACCCACCGTACCCCAGTGAGTCAGCACCTTCAGGGGAGATGAACCCACCGTACCCCAGTGAGTCAGCACCTTCAGGGGAGATAAACCCACCGTACCCCAGTGAGAGTCAGCACCTTCAGGGAAGATAAACCCACCGTACCCCAGTGAGATTCAGCACCTTCAGGGGAGGGTAAACCCACCGTACCCCAGTGAGAGTCAGCACCTTCAGGGGAGATAAACCCACCGTACCCCAGTGAGAGTCAGCACCTTCAGGGGAGGGTAAACCCACCGTACCCCAGTGAGAGTCAGCACCTTCAGGGGAGATAAACCCGCCGTACCCCAGTGAGAGTCAGCGCCTTCAGGGGAGATAAACCCACCGTACCCCAGTGAGAGTCAGCACCTTCAGGGGAGATAAACCCACCGTACCCCAGTGAGAGTCAGCACCTTCAGGGGAGGGTAAACCCACCGTACCCCAGTGAGAGTCAGCACCTTCAGGGGAGGGGAAACCCACCGTACCCCAGTGAGAGTCAGCACCTCCAGGGGAGGGTAAACCCACCGTACCCCAGTGAGGGTCAGCACCTTCAGGGGAGATAAACCCACCGTACCCCAGTGAGAGTCAGCACCTTCAGGGGAGATAAACCCACCGTACCCCAGTGAGTCAGCACCTTCAGGGGAGGGTAAACACACCGTACCCCAGTGAGGGTCAGCACCTTCAGGGGAGATAAACCCACTGTACCCCAGTGAGAGTCAGCACCTTCAGGGGAGATAAACCCATCGTACCCCAGTGAGAGTCAGCACCTTCAGGGGAGGATAAACCCACCGTACCCCAGTGAGAGTCAGCACCTTCAGGGGAGGGTAAACCCACCGTACCCCAGTGAGAGTCAGCACCTTCAGGGGAGGATAAACCCACCGAACCCCAGTGAGGGTCAGCACCTTCAGGGGAGGGTAAACCCACCGTACCCCAGTGAGAGTCAGCACCTTCAGGGGAGGGTATACCCACTGTACTCCAGTGAGAGTCAGCACCTTCAGGGGAGATAAACCCACCGTACCCCAGTGAGAGTCAGCACCTTCAGGGGAGGGTAAACCCACCGTACCCCAGTGAGAGTCAGCACCTTCAGGGGAAGGTAAACCCACCGTACCCCAGTGAGGGTCAGCACCTTCAGGGGAGATAAACCCACCGTACCCCAGTGAGAGTCAGCACCTTCAGGGGAGATAAACCCACCGTACCCCAGTGAGTCAGCACCTTCAGGGGAGGGTAAACACACCGTACCCCAGTGAGGGTCAGCATCTTCAGGGGAGATAAACCCACCGTACCCCAGTGAGAGTCAGCACCTTCAGGGGAGGGTAAACCCACCGTACCCCAGTGAGAGTCAGCACCTTCAGGGGAGGGTAAACCCACCGTACCCCAGTGAGAGTCAGCACCTTCAGGGGAGGGTATACCCACTGTACTCCAGTGAGAGTCAGCACCTCCAAGGGAGATAAACCCACCGTACCCCAGTGAGTCAGCACCTTCAGGGTAGGGTAAACCCACCATACCCCAGTGAGTCAGCACCTTCAGGGGAGGGTAAACCCACCGTACCCCAGTGAGTCAGCACCTTCAGGGGAGATAAACCCACCGTACCCCAGTGAGAGTCAGCACCTTCAGGGGAGATAAACCCACCGTACCCCAGTGAGAGTCAGCACCTTCAGGGGAGGGTAAACCCACTGTACCCCAGTGAGAGTCAGCTCCTCCAGGGGAGGGTAAACCCACCGTACCCCAGTGAGAGTCAGCACCTTCAGGGGAGATAAACCCAACGTACCCCAGTGAGAGTCAGCACCTTCAGGGGAGGTAAACCCACCGTACCCCAGTGAGAGTCAGCACCTTCAGGGGAGGGTAAACCCACCGTACCCCAGTGAGAGTCAGCACCTTCAGGGGAAGGTAAACCCACCGTACCCCAGTGAGGGTCAGCACCTTCAGGGGAGATAAACCCACCGTACCCCAGTGAGAGTCAGCACCTTCAGGGGAGATAAACCCACCGTACCCCAGTGAGTCAGCACCTTCAGGGGAGGGTAAACACACCGTACCCCAGTGAGGGTCAGCATCTTCAGGGGAGATAAACCCACCGTACCCCAGTGAGAGTCAGCACCTTCAGGGGAGGGTAAACCCACCGTACCCCAGTGAGAGTCAGCACCTTCAGGGGAGGGTAAACCCACCGTACCCCAGTGAGAGTCAGCACCTTCAGGGGAGGGTAAACCCACCGTACCCCAGTGAGAGTCAGCACCTTCAGGGGAGGGTAAACCCACCGTACCCCAGTGAGCGTCAGCACCTTCAGGGGAGGGTATACCCACTGTACTCCAGTGAGAGTCAGACCTTCAGGGGAGATAAACCCACCGTACCCCAGTGAGAGTCAGCACCTTCAGGGGAGATAAACCCACCGTACCCCAGTGAGAGTCAGCACCTTCAGGGGAGGGTAAACCCACTTTACCCCAGTGAGATTCAGCACCTTCAGGGGCGGGTAAACCCAACGTACCCCAGTGAGAGTCAGCACCTTCAGGGGAGGGTAAACCCACCGTACCCCAATGAGAGTCAGCCCCTTCAGGGGAGGGTAAACCCACCGTACCCCAGAGAGTCAGCAGCTTCAGGGGAGGGTAAACCCACCGTACCCCAGTGAGTCAGCACCTTCAGGGGAGGGTAAACCCACCGTACCCCAGTGAGAGTCAGCACCTTCAGGGGAGATAAACCCACCGTACCCCAGTGAGAGTCAGCACCTTCAGGGGAGGGTAAACCCACCGTAACCCAGTGAGAGTCAGCACCTCCAGGGGAGATAAACCCACCGTACCCCAATGAGAGTCAGCACCTTCAGGGGAGGGTAAACCCACCGTACCCCAGTGAGAGTCAGCACCTCCAAGGGAGATAAACCCACCGTACCCCAGTGAGTCAGCACCTTCAGGGTAGGGTAAACCCACCATACCCCAGTGAGTCAGCACCTTCAGGGGAGGGTAAACCCACCGTACCCCAGTGAGTCAGCACCTTCAGGGGAGATAAACCCACCGTACCCCAGTGAGTCAGCACCTTCAGGGGAGATAAACTCACCGTACCCCAGTGAGTCAGCACCTTCAGTGGAGATAAACCCACCATACCCCAGTGAGAGTCAGCACCTTCAGGGGAGATAAACCCACCATACCGCAGTGAGTCAGCACCTTCAGGGGCGATTAACCCACCGTACCCCAGTGAGAGTCAGCACCTTCAGGGGAGATAAACCCACCGTACCCCAGTGAGAGTCAGCACCTTCAGGGGAGGGTAAACCCACCGTACCCCAGTGAGAGTCAGCAACTTCAGGGGAGGGTAAACCCACCGTACCCCAGTGAGAGTCAGCACCTTCAGGGGAAGGTAAACCCACCGTACCCCAGTGAGGGTCAGCACCTTCAGGGGAGATAAACCCACCGTACCCCAGTGAGAGTCAGCACCTTCAGGGGAGATAAACCCACCGTACCCCAGTGAGTCAGCACCTTCAGGGGAGGGTAAACACACCGTACCCCAGTGAGGGTCAGCATCTTCAGGGGAGATAAACCCACCGTACCCCAGTGAGAGTCAGCACCTTCAGGGGAGAGAAACCCACCGTACCCCAGTGAGGGTCAGCACCTTCAGGGGAGATAAACCCACCGTACCCCAGTGAGAGTCAGCACCTTCAGGGGAGAGAAACCCACCGTACCCCAGTGAGAGTCAGCACCTTCAGGGGAGGATAAACCCACCGTACCCCAGTGAGAGTCAGCACCTTCAGGGGAGGATAAACCCACCGTACCCCAGTGAGAGTCAGCCCCTTCAGGGGAGGGTAAACCCACCGTACCCCAGAGAGTCAGCACCTTCAGGGGAGGGTAAACCCACCGTACCCCAGTGAGAGTCAGCACCTTCAGGGGAGGGTATACCCACTGTACTCCAGTGAGAGTCAGCACCTTCAGGGGAGATAAACGCACCGTACCCCAGTGAGAGTCAGCACCTTCAGGGGAGAGTAAACCCACCGTACCCCAGTGAGTCAGCACCTTCAGGGGAGATAAACCCACCGTACCCCAGTGAGAGTCAGCACCTTCAGGGGAGATAAACCCACCGTACCCCAGTGAGAGTCAGCACCTTCAGGGGAGATAAACCCATCGTACCCCAGTGAGATTCAGCACCTTCAGGGGAGGGTAATCCCACCATACCCCAGTGAGGGTCAGCACCTTCAGGGGAGATAAACCCACCGTACCCCAGTGAGGGTCAGCACCTTCAGGGGAAGGTAAACCCACTGTACCCCAGTCAGAGTCAGTACCTTCAGGGGAGGGTAAACCCACCGTACCCCAGTGAGTCAGCACCTTCAGGGGAGATAAACCCACCGTACCCCAGTGAGAGTCAGCACCTTCAGGGGAGATAAACCCACCGTACCCCAGTGAGAGTCAGCACCTTCAGGGGAGGGTAAACCCACTTTACCCCAGTGAGAGTCAGCACCTTCAGGGGAGGGTAAACCCACCGTACCCCAGTGAGAGTCAGCACCTTCAGGGGAGGGTAAACCCACCGTACCCCAGTGAGAGTCAGCACCTTCAGGGGAGATAAACCCCCCGTACCCCAGTGAGATTCAGCACCTTCAGGGGAGGGTAAACCCAACGTACCCCAGTGAGAGTCAGCACCTTCAGGGGAGGGTAAACCCACCGTACCCCAGTGAGAGTCAGCACCTTCAGGGGAGGGTAAACCCACCGTAACCCAGTGAGAGTCAGCACCTCCAGGGGAGATAAACCCACCGTACCCCAGTGAGAGTCAGCACCTTCAGGGGAGGGTAAACCCACCGTACCCCAGTGAGAGTCAGCACCTCCAAGGGAGATAAACCCACCGTACCCCAGTGAGTCAGCACCTTCAGGGTAGGGTAAACCCACCATACCCCAGTGAGTCAGCACCTTCAGGGGAGGGTAAACCCACCGTACCCCAGTGAGTCAGCACCTTCAGGGGAGATAAACCCACCGTACCCCAGTGAGTCAGCACCTTCAGGGGAGATAAACTCACCGTACCCCAGTGAGTCAGCACCTTCAGGGGAGATAAACCCACCATACCCCAGTGAGAGTCAGCACCTTCAGGGGAGATAAACCCACCATACCGCAGTGAGTCAGCACCTTCAGGGGCGATTAACCCACCGTACCCCAGTGAGAGTCAGCACCTTCAGGGGAGATAAACCCACCGTACCCCAGTGAGAGTCAGCACCTTCAGGGGAGGGTAAACCCACCGTACCCCAGTGAGAGTCAGCAACTTCAGGGGAGGGTAAACCCACCGTACCCCAGTGAGAGTCAGCACCTTCAGGGGAGAGAAACCCACCGTACCCCAGTGAGGGTCAGCACCTTCAGGGGAGATAAACCCACCGTACCCCAGTGAGAGTCAGCACCTTCAGGGGAGGATAAACCCACCGTACCCCAGTGAGAGTCAGCACCTTCAGGGGAGGGTAAACCCACCGTACCCCAGTGAGAGTCAGCACCTTCAGGGGAGGGTAAACCCACCGTACCCCAGTGAGAGTCAGCACCTTCAGGGGAGGGTATACCCACTGTACTCCAGTGAGAGTCAGCACCTTCAGGGGAGATAAACCCACCGTACCCCAGTGAGAGTCAGCACCTTCAGGGGAGATAAACCCACCGTACCCCAGTGAGAGTCAGCACCTTCAGGGGAGGGTAAACCCACTGTACCCCAGTGAGAGTCAGCACCTTCAGGGGAGGGTAAACCCACCGTATCCCAGTGAGAGTCAGCACCTTCAGGGGAGGGTAAACCCACCGTACCCCAATGAGAGTCAGCCCCTTCAGGGGAGGGTAAACCCACCGTACCCCAGAGAGTCAGCACCTTCAGGGGAGGGTAAACCCACCGTACCCCAGTGAGTCAGCACCTTCAGGGGAGGGTAAACCCACCGTACCCCAGTGAGAGTCAGCACCTTCAGGGGAGATAAACGCACCGTACCCCAGTGAGAGTCAGCACCTTCAGGGGAGAGTAAACCCACCGTACCCCAGTGAGTCAGCACCTTCAGGGGAGATAAACCCACCGTACCCCAGTGAGAGTCAGCACCTTCAGGGGAGATAAACCCACCGTACCCCAGTGAGAGTCAGCACCTTCAGGGGAGATAAACCCATCGTACCCCAGTGAGAGTCAGCACCTTCAGGGGAGGGTAATCCCACCATACCCCAGTGAGGGTCAGCACCTTCAGGGGAGATAAACCCACCGTACCCCAGTGAGGGTCAGCACCTTCAGGGGAAGGTAAACCCACTGTACCCCAGTCAGAGTCAGTACCTTCAGGGGAGGGTAAACCCACCGTACCCCAGTGAGTCAGCACCTTCAGGGGAGATAAACCCACCGTACCCCAGTGAGAGTCAGCACCTTCAGGGGAGATAAACCCACCGTATCCCAGTGAGTCAGCACCTTCAGGGGAGATAAACCCACCGTACCCCAGTGAGAGTCAGCACCTTCAGGGGAGATAAACCCACCGTACCCCAGTGAGTCAGCACCTTCAGGGGAGATAAACCCACCGTACCCCAGTGAGTCAGCACCTTCAGGGGAGATAAACCCACCGTACCCCAGTGAGTCATCACCTTCAGGGGAGATAAACCCACCGTTCCCCAGTGAGAGTCAGCACCTTCAGGGGAGGGTAAACCCACCGTACCCCAGTGAGAGTCAGCACCTTCATGGGGATAAACCCACCGTACCCCAGTGAGTCATCACCTTCAGGGGAGATAAACCCACCGTACCCCAGTGAGAGTCAGCACCTTCAGGGGAGGGTAAACCCACCGTACCCCAGTGAGAGTCAGCACCTTCAGGGGAGGGTAAACCCACCGTACCCCAGTGAGAGTCAGCACCTTCAGGGTAGGGTAAACCCACCGTACCCCAGTGAGAGTCAGCACCTTCAGGGGAGGGTAAACCCACCGTACCCCAATGAGAGTCAGCGCCTTCAGGGGAGATAAACCCACCGTACCCCAGTGAGAGTCAGCACCTTCAGGGGAGATAAACCCACCGTACCCCAGTGAGAGTCAGCACCTTCAGGGGAGGGTAAACCCACCGTACCCCAGTGAGAGTCAGCACCTTCAGGGGAGGGTAAACCCACCGTACCCCAGTGAGAGTCAGCACCTTCAGGGGAAGGTAAACCCACCGTACCCCAGTGAGGGTCAGCAGCTTCAGGGGAGATAAACCCACCGTACCCCAGTGAGAGTCAGCACCTTCAGGGGAGATAAACCCACCGTACCCCAGTGAGAGTCAGCACCTTCAGGGGAGATAAACCCACCGTACCCCAGTGAGAGTCAGCACCTTCAGGGGAGATAAACCCATCGTACCCCAGTGAGAGTCAGAACCTTCAGGGGAGGGTAATCCCACCATACCCCAGTGAGGGTCAGCACCTTCAGGGGAAGGTAAACCCACCGTACCCCAGTGAGGGTCAGCACCTTCAGGGGAGATAAATCCACCGTACCCCAGTCAGGGTCAGCACCTTCAGGGGAGATAAACCCACCGTACCCCAGTGAGAGTCTGCACCTTCAGGGGAGATAAACCCACCGTACCCCAGTGAGTCAGCACCTTCAGGGGAGATAAACCCACCGTACCCCAGTGAGTCAGCACCTTCAGGGGAGATGAACCCACCGTACCCCAGTGAGTCAGCACCTTCAGGGGAGATAAACCCACCGTACCCCAGTGTGAGTCAGCACCTTCAGGGGAGGGTAAACCCACCGTACCCCAGTGAGAGTCAGCACCTTCATGGGGATAAACCCACTGTACCCCAGTGAGAGTCAGCACCTTCAGGGTAGGGTAAACCCACCGTACCCCAGTGAGAGTCAGCACCTTCAGGGGAGGGTAAACCCACCGTACCCCAATGAGAGTCAGCACCTTCAGGGGAGGGTAAACCCATTGTACCCCAGTGAGAGTCAGCACCTTCAGGGGATATAAACCCACCGTACCCCAGTGAGAGTCAGCACCTTCAGGGAAGATAAACCCACCGTACCCCAGTGAGATTCAGCACCTTCAGGGGAGGGTAAACCCACCGTACCCCAGTGAGAGTCAGCACCTTCAGGGGAGATAAACCCACCGTACCCCAGTGAGAGTCAGCACCTTCAGGGGAGGGTAAACCCACCGTACCCCAGTGAGAGTCAGCACCTTCAGGGGAGATAAACCCGCCGTACCCCAGTGAGAGTCAGCGCCTTCAGGGGAGATAAACCCACCGTACCCCAGTGAGAGTCAGCACCTTCAGGGGAGATAAACCCACCGTACCCCAGTGAGAGTCAGCACCTTCAGGGGAGGGTAAACCCACCGTACCCCAGTGAGAGTCAGCACCTTCAGGGGAGGGGAAACCCACCGTACCCCAGTGAGAGTCAGCACCTCCAGGGGAGGGTAAACCCACCGTACCCCAGTGAGGGTCAGCACCTTCAGGGGAGATAAACCCACCGTACCCCAGTGAGAGTCAGCACCTTCAGGGGAGATAAACCCACCGTACCCCAGTGAGTCAGCACCTTCAGGGGAGGGTAAACACACCGTACCCCAGTGAGGGTCAGCACCTTCAGGGGAGATAAACCCACTGTACCCCAGTGAGAGTCAGCACCTTCAGGGGAGATAAACCCATCGTACCCCAGTGAGAGTCAGCACCTTCAGGGGAGGATAAACCCACCGTACCCCAGTGAGAGTCAGCACCTTCAGGGGAGGGTAAACCCACCGTACCCCAGTGAGAGTCAGCACCTTCAGGGGAGGATAAACCCACCGAACCCCAGTGAGGGTCAGCACCTTCAGGGGAGGGTAAACCCACCGTACCCCAGTGAGAGTCAGCACCTTCAGGGGAGGGTATACCCACTGTACTCCAGTGAGAGTCAGCACCTTCAGGGGAGATAAACCCACCGTACCCCAGTGAGAGTCAGCACCTTCAGGGGAGGGTAAACCCACCGTACCCCAGTGAGAGTCAGCACCTTCAGGGGAAGGTAAACCCACCGTACCCCAGTGAGGGTCAGCACCTTCAGGGGAGATAAACCCACCGTACCCCAGTGAGAGTCAGCACCTTCAGGGGAGATAAACCCACCGTACCCCAGTGAGTCAGCACCTTCAGGGGAGGGTAAACACACCGTACCCCAGTGAGGGTCAGCATCTTCAGGGGAGATAAACCCACCGTACCCCAGTGAGAGTCAGCACCTTCAGGGGAGGGTAAACCCACCGTACCCCAGTGAGAGTCAGCACCTTCAGGGGAGGGTAAACCCACCGTACCCCAGTGAGAGTCAGCACCTTCAGGGGAGGGTATACCCACTGTACTCCAGTGAGAGTCAGCACCTCCAAGGGAGATAAACCCACCGTACCCCAGTGAGTCAGCACCTTCAGGGTAGGGTAAACCCACCATACCCCAGTGAGTCAGCACCTTCAGGGGAGGGTAAACCCACCGTACCCCAGTGAGTCAGCACCTTCAGGGGAGATAAACCCACCGTACCCCAGTGAGAGTCAGCACCTTCAGGGGAGATAAACCCACCGTACCCCAGTGAGAGTCAGCACCTTCAGGGGAGGGTAAACCCACTGTACCCCAGTGAGAGTCAGCTCCTCCAGGGGAGGGTAAACCCACCGTACCCCAGTGAGAGTCAGCACCTTCAGGGGAGATAAACCCAACGTACCCCAGTGAGAGTCAGCACCTTCAGGGGAGGTAAACCCACCGTACCCCAGTGAGAGTCAGCACCTTCAGGGGAGGGTAAACCCACCGTACCCCAGTGAGAGTCAGCACCTTCAGGGGAAGGTAAACCCACCGTACCCCAGTGAGGGTCAGCACCTTCAGGGGAGATAAACCCACCGTACCCCAGTGAGAGTCAGCACCTTCAGGGGAGATAAACCCACCGTACCCCAGTGAGTCAGCACCTTCAGGGGAGGGTAAACACACCGTACCCCAGTGAGGGTCAGCATCTTCAGGGGAGATAAACCCACCGTACCCCAGTGAGAGTCAGCACCTTCAGGGGAGGGTAAACCCACCGTACCCCAGTGAGAGTCAGCACCTTCAGGGGAGGGTAAACCCACCGTACCCCAGTGAGAGTCAGCACCTTCAGGGGAGGGTAAACCCACCGTACCCCAGTGAGAGTCAGCACCTTCAGGGGAGGGTAAACCCACCGTACCCCAGTGAGCGTCAGCACCTTCAGGGGAGGGTATACCCACTGTACTCCAGTGAGAGTCAGACCTTCAGGGGAGATAAACCCACCGTACCCCAGTGAGAGTCAGCACCTTCAGGGGAGATAAACCCACCGTACCCCAGTGAGAGTCAGCACCTTCAGGGGAGGGTAAACCCACTTTACCCCAGTGAGATTCAGCACCTTCAGGGGCGGGTAAACCCAACGTACCCCAGTGAGAGTCAGCACCTTCAGGGGAGGGTAAACCCACCGTACCCCAATGAGAGTCAGCCCCTTCAGGGGAGGGTAAACCCACCGTACCCCAGAGAGTCAGCAGCTTCAGGGGAGGGTAAACCCACCGTACCCCAGTGAGTCAGCACCTTCAGGGGAGGGTAAACCCACCGTACCCCAGTGAGAGTCAGCACCTTCAGGGGAGATAAACCCACCGTACCCCAGTGAGAGTCAGCACCTTCAGGGGAGGGTAAACCCACCGTAACCCAGTGAGAGTCAGCACCTCCAGGGGAGATAAACCCACCGTACCCCAGTGAGAGTCAGCACCTTCAGGGGAGGGTAAACCCACCGTACCCCAGTGAGAGTCAGCACCTCCAAGGGAGATAAACCCACCGTACCCCAGTGAGTCAGCACCTTCAGGGTAGGGTAAACCCACCATACCCCAGTGAGTCAGCACCTTCAGGGGAGGGTAAACCCACCGTACCCCAGTGAGTCAGCACCTTCAGGGGAGATAAACCCACCGTACCCCAGTGAGTCAGCACCTTCAGGGGAGATAAACTCACCGTACCCCAGTGAGTCAGCACCTTCAGGGGAGATAAACCCACCATACCCCAGTGAGAGTCAGCACCTTCAGGGGAGATAAACCCACCATACCGCAGTGAGTCAGCACCTTCAGGGGCGATTAACCCACCGTACCCCAGTGAGAGTCAGCACCTTCAGGGGAGATAAACCCACCGTACCCCAGTGAGAGTCAGCACCTTCAGGGGAGGGTAAACCCACCGTACCCCAGTGAGAGTCAGCAACTTCAGGGGAGGGTAAACCCACCGTACCCCAGTGAGAGTCAGCACCTTCAGGGGAAGGTAAACCCACCGTACCCCAGTGAGGGTCAGCACCTTCAGGGGAGATAAACCCACCGTACCCCAGTGAGAGTCAGCACCTTCAGGGGAGATAAACCCACCGTACCCCAGTGAGTCAGCACCTTCAGGGGAGGGTAAACACACCGTACCCCAGTGAGGGTCAGCATCTTCAGGGGAGATAAACCCACCGTACCCCAGTGAGAGTCAGCACCTTCAGGGGAGAGAAACCCACCGTACCCCAGTGAGGGTCAGCACCTTCAGGGGAGATAAACCCACCGTACCCCAGTGAGAGTCAGCACCTTCAGGGGAGAGAAACCCACCGTACCCCAGTGAGAGTCAGCACCTTCAGGGGAGGATAAACCCACCGTACCCCAGTGAGAGTCAGCACCTTCAGGGGAGGATAAACCCACCGTACCCCAGTGAGAGTCAGCCCCTTCAGGGGAGGGTAAACCCACCGTACCCCAGAGAGTCAGCACCTTCAGGGGAGGGTAAACCCACCGTACCCCAGTGAGAGTCAGCACCTTCAGGGGAGGGTATACCCACTGTACTCCAGTGAGAGTCAGCACCTTCAGGGGAGATAAACGCACCGTACCCCAGTGAGAGTCAGCACCTTCAGGGGAGAGTAAACCCACCGTACCCCAGTGAGTCAGCACCTTCAGGGGAGATAAACCCACCGTACCCCAGTGAGAGTCAGCACCTTCAGGGGAGATAAACCCACCGTACCCCAGTGAGAGTCAGCACCTTCAGGGGAGATAAACCCATCGTACCCCAGTGAGATTCAGCACCTTCAGGGGAGGGTAATCCCACCATACCCCAGTGAGGGTCAGCACCTTCAGGGGAGATAAACCCACCGTACCCCAGTGAGGGTCAGCACCTTCAGGGGAAGGTAAACCCACTGTACCCCAGTCAGAGTCAGTACCTTCAGGGGAGGGTAAACCCACCGTACCCCAGTGAGTCAGCACCTTCAGGGGAGATAAACCCACCGTACCCCAGTGAGAGTCAGCACCTTCAGGGGAGATAAACCCACCGTATCCCAGTGAGTCAGCACCTTCAGGGGAGATAAACCCACCGTACCCCAGTGAGAGTCAGCACCTTCAGGGGAGATAAACCCACCGTACCCCAGTGAGTCAGCACCTTCAGGGGAGATAAACCCACCGTACCCCAGTGAGTCAGCACCTTCAGGGGAGATAATCCCACCGTACCCCAGTGAGTCATCACCTTCAGGGGAGATAAACCCACCGTACCCCAGTGAGAGTCAGCACCTTCAGGGGAGGGTAAACCCACCGTACCCCAGTGAGAGTCAGCACCTTCATGGGGATAAACCCACCGTACCCCAGTGAGTCATCACCTTCAGGGGAGATAAACCCACCGTACCCCAGTGAGAGTCAGCACCTTCAGGGGAGGGTAAACCCACCGTACCCCAGTGAGAGTCAGCACCTTCAGGGTAGGGTAAACCCACCGTACCCCAGTGAGAGTCAGCACCTTCAGGGGAGGGTAAACCCACCGTTCCCCAATGAGAGTCAGCGCCTTCAGGGGAGATAAACCCACCGTACCCCAGTGAGAGTCAGCACCTTCAGGGGAGGGTAAACCCACCGTACCCCAGTGAGAGTCAGCACCTTCAGGGGAGATAAACCCACCGTACCCCAGTGAGAGTCAGCACCTTCAGGGGAGGGTAAACCCACCGTACCCCAGTGAGAGTCAGCACCTTCAGGGGAGGGTAAACCCACCGTACCCCAGTGAGAGTCAGCACCTTCAGGGGAAGGTAAACCCACCGTACCCCAGTGAGGGTCAGCACCTTCAGGGGAGATAAACCCACCGTACCCCAGTGAGAGTCAGCACCTTCAGGGGAGATAAACCCACCGTACCCCAGTGAGAGTCAGCACCTTCAGGGGAGATAAATCCACCGTACCCCAGTGAGAGTCAGCACCTTCAGGGGAGATAAACCCACCGTATCCCAGTGAGTCAGCACCTTCAGGGGAGATAAACCCACCGTACCCCAGTGAGAGTCAGCACCTTCAGGGGAGATAAAACCACCGTACCCCAGTGAGTCAGCACCTTCAGGGGAGATAAACCCACCGTACCCCAGTGAGTCAGCACCTTCAGGGGAGATAATCCCACCGTACCCCAGTGAGTCATCACCTTCAGGGGAGATAAACCCACCGTACCCCAGTGAGAGTCAGCACCTTCAGGGGAGGGTAAACCCACCGTACCCCAGTGAGAGTCAGCACCTTCATGGGGATAAACCCACCGTACCCCAGTGAGTCATCACCTTCAGGGGAGATAAACCCACCGTACCCCAGTGAGAGTCAGCACCTTCAGGGGAGGGTAAACCCACCGTACCCCAGTGAGAGTCAGCACCTTCAGGGTAGGGTAAACCCACCGTACCCCAGTGAGAGTCAGCACCTTCAGGGGAGGGTAAACCCACCGTACCCCAATGAGAGTCAGCGCCTTCAGGGGAGATAAACCCACCGTACCCCAGTGAGAGTCAGCACCTTCAGGGGAGATAAACCCACCGTACCCCAGTGAGAGTCAGCACCTTCAGGGGAGGGTAAACCCACCGTACCCCAGTGAGAGTCAGCACCTTCAGCGGAGGGTAAACCCACCGTACCCCAGTGAGAGTCAGCACCTTCAGGGGAGGGTAAACACACCGTACCCCAGTGAGGGTCAGCATCTTCAGGGGAGATAAACCCACCGTACCCCAGTGAGAGTCAGCACCTTCAGGGGAGAGAAACCCACCGTACCCCAGTGAGGGTCAGCACCTTCAGGGGAGATAAACCCACCGTACCCCAGTGAGAGTCAGCACCTTCAGGGGAGAGAAACCCACCGTACCCCAGTGAGAGTCAGCACCTTCAGGGGAGGATAAACCCACCGTACCCCAGTGAGAGTCAGCACCTTCAGGGGAGGATAAACCCACCGTACCCCAGTGAGAGTCAGCCCCTTCAGGGGAGGGTAAACCCACCGTACCCCAGAGAGTCAGCACCTTCAGGGGAGGGTAAACCCACCGTACCCCAGTGAGAGTCAGCACCTTCAGGGGAGGGTATACCCACTGTACTCCAGTGAGAGTCAGCACCTTCAGGGGAGATAAACGCACCGTACCCCAGTGAGAGTCAGCACCTTCAGGGGAGAGTAAACCCACCGTACCCCAGTGAGTCAGCACCTTCAGGGGAGATAAACCCACCGTACCCCAGTGAGAGTCAGCACCTTCAGGGGAGATAAACCCACCGTACCCCAGTGAGAGTCAGCACCTTCAGGGGAGATAAACCCATCGTACCCCAGTGAGATTCAGCACCTTCAGGGGAGGGTAATCCCACCATACCCCAGTGAGGGTCAGCACCTTCAGGGGAGATAAACCCACCGTACCCCAGTGAGGGTCAGCACCTTCAGGGGAAGGTAAACCCACTGTACCCCAGTCAGAGTCAGGACCTTCAGGGGAGGGTAAACCAACCGTACCCCAGTGAGTCAGCACCTTCAGGGGAGATAAACCCACCGTACCCCAGTGAGAGTCAGCACCTTCAGGGGAGATAAACCCACCGTATCCCAGTGAGTCAGCACCTTCAGGGGAGATAAACCCACCGTACCCCAGTGAGAGTCAGCACCTTCAGGGGAGATAAACCCACCGTACCCCAGTGAGTCAGCACCTTCAGGGGAGATAAACCCACCGTACCCCAGTGAGTCAGCACCTTCAGGGGAGATAATCCCACCGTACCCCAGTGAGTCATCACCTTCAGGGGAGATAAACCCACCGTACCCCAGTGAGAGTCAGCACCTTCAGGGGAGGGTAAACCCACCGTACCCCAGTGAGAGTCAGCACCTTCATGGGGATAAACCCACCGTACCCCAGTGAGTCATCACCTTCAGGGGAGATAAACCCACCGTACCCCAGTGAGAGTCAGCACCTTCAGGGGAGGGTAAACCCACCGTACCCCAGTGAGAGTCAGCACCTTCAGGGTAGGGTAAACCCACCGTACCCCAGTGAGAGTCAGCACCTTCAGGGGAGGGTAAACCCACCGTACCCCAATGAGAGTCAGCGCCTTCAGGGGAGATAAACCCACCGTACCCCAGTGAGAGTCAGCACCTTCAGGGGAGATAAACCCACCGTACCCCAGTGAGAGTCAGCACCTTCAGGGGAGGGTAAACCCACCGTACCCCAGTGAGAGTCAGCACCTTCAGGGGAGGGTAAACCCACCGTACCCCAGTGAGAGTCAGCACCTTCAGGGGAAGGTAAACCCACCGTACCCCAGTGAGGGTCAGCACCTTCAGGGGAGATAAACCCACCGTACCCCAGTGAGAGTCAGCACCTTCAGGGGAGATAAACCCACCGTACCCCAGTGAGAGTCAGCACCTTCAGGGGAGATAAACCCACCATACCCCAGTGAGAGTCAGCACCTTCAGGGGAGATAAACCCATCGTACCCCAGTGAGAGTCAGAACCTTCAGGGGAGGGTAATCCCACCATACCCCAGTGAGGGTCAGCACCTTCAGGGGAAGGTAAACCCACCGTACCCCAGTGAGAGTCAGCACCTTCAGGGGAGATAAACCCACCGTACCCCAGTGAGAGTCTGCACCTTCAGGGGAGATAAACCCACCGTACCCCAGTGAGTCAGCATCTTCAGGGGAGAAAAACCCACCGTACCCCAGTGAGTCAGCACCTTCAGGGGAGATGAACCCACCGTACCCCAGTGAGTCAGCACCTTCAGGGGTGATAAACCCACCGTACCCCAGTGTGAGTCAGCACCTTCAGGGGAGGGTAAACCCACCGTACCCCAGTGAGAGTCAGCACCTTCATGGGGATAAACCCACTGTACCTCAGTGAGAGTCAGCACCTTCAGGGTAGGGTAAACCCACCGTATCCCAGTGAGAGTCAGCACCTTCAGGGGAGGGTAAACCCACCGTATCCCATTAAGAGTCAGCACCTTCAGGGGAGGGTAAACCCACCGTACCCCAATGAGAGTCAGCACCTTCAGGGGAGGGTAAACCCATTGTACCCCAGTGAGAGTCAGCACCTTCAGGGGATATAAACCCACCGTACCCCAGTGAGAGTCAGCACCTTCAGGGAAGATAAACCCACCGTACCCCAGTGAGATTCAGCACCTTCAGGGGAGGGTAAACCCACCGTACCCCAGTGAGAGTCAGCACCTTCAGGGGAGATAAACCCACCGTACCCCAGTGAGAGTCAGCACCTTCAGGGGAGGGTAAACCCACCGTACCCCAGTGAGAGTCAGCACCTTCAGGGGAGATAAACCCGCCGTACCCCAGTGAGAGTCAGCGCCTTCAGGGGAGATAAACCCACCGTACCCCAGTGAGAGTCAGCACCTTCAGGGGAGATAAACCCACCGTACCCCAGTGAGAGTCAGCACCTTCAGGGGAGGGTAAACCCACCGTACCCCAGTGAGAGTCAGCACCTTCAGGGGAGGGGAAACCCACCGTACCCCAGTGAGAGTCAGCACCTTCAGGGGAGGGTAAACCCACCGTACCCCAGTGAGGGTCAGCACCTTCAGGGGAGATAAACCCACCGTACCCCAGTGAGAGTCAGCACCTTCAGGGGAGATAAACCCACCGTACCCCAGTGAGTCAGCACCTTCAGGGGAGGGTAAACACACCGTACCCCAGTGAGGGTCAGCACCTTCAGGGGAGATAAACCCACTGTACCCCAGTGAGAGTCAGCACCTTCAGGGGAGATAAACCCATCGTACCCCAGTGAGAGTCAGCACCTTCAGGGGAGGATAAACCCACCGTACCCCAGTGAGAGTCAGCACCTTCAGGGGAGGGTAAACCCACCGTACCCCAGTGAGAGTCAGCACCTTCAGGGGAGGGTAAACCCACCGTACCCCAGTGAGAGTCAGCACCTTCAGGGGAGGATAAACCCACCGAACCCCAGTGAGGGTCAGCACCTTCAGGGGAGGGTAAACCCACCGTACCCCAGTGAGAGTCAGCACCTTCAGGGGAGGGTATACCCACTGTACTCCAGTGAGAGTCAGCACCTTCAGGGGAGATAAACCCACCGTACCCCAGTGAGAGTCAGCACCTTCAGGGGAGGGTAAACCCACCGTACCCCAGTGAGAGTCAGCACCTTCAGGGGAAGGTAAACCCACCGTACCCCAGTGAGGGTCAGCACCTTCAGGGGAGATAAACCCACCGTACCCCAGTGAGAGTCAGCACCTTCAGGGGAGATAAACCCACCGTACCCCAGTGAGTCAGCACCTTCAGGGGAGGGTAAACACACCGTACCCCAGTGAGGGTCAGCATCTTCAGGGGAGATAAACCCACCGTACCCCAGTGAGAGTCAGCACCTTCAGGGGAGGGTAAACCCACCGTACCCCAGTGAGAGTCAGCACCTTCAGGGGAGGGTAAACCCACCGTACCCCAGTGAGAGTCAGCACCTTCAGGGGAGGGTAAACCCACCGTACCCCAGTGAGAGTCAGCACCTTCAGGGGAGGGTAAACCCACCGTACCCCAGTGAGAGTCAGCACCTTCAGGGGAGGGTATACCCACTGTACTCCAGTGAGAGTCAGCACCTCCAAGGGAGATAAACCCACCGTACCCCAGTGAGTCAGCACCTTCAGGGTAGGGTAAACCCACCATACCCCAGTGAGTCAGCACCTTCAGGGGAGGGTAAACCCACCGTACCCCAGTGAGTCAGCACCTTCAGGGGAGATAAACCCACCGTACCCCAGTGAGTCAGCACCTTCAGGGGAGATAAACTCACCGTACCCCAGTGAGTCAGCACCTTCAGGGGAGATAAACCCACCGTACCCCAGTGAGAGTCAGCACCTTCAGGGAAGGGTAAACCCACCGTACCCCAGTGAGAGTCAGCAACTTCAGGGGAGGGTAAACCCACCGTACCCCAGTGAGAGTCAGCACCTTCAGCGGAGATAAACCCACCGTACCCCAGTGAGAGTCAGCACCTTCAGGGGAGGGTAAACCCACCGTACCCCAGTGAGAGTCAGCACCTTCAGGGGAAGGTAAACCCACCGTACCCCAGTGAGGGTCAGCACCTTCAGGGGAGATAAACCCACCGTACCCCAGTGAGAGTCAGCACCTTCAGGGGAGATAAACCCACCGTACCCCAGTGAGTCAGCACCTTCAGGGGAGGGTAAACACACCGTACCCCAGTGAGGGTCAGCATCTTCAGGGGAGATAAACCCACCATACCGCAGTGAGTCAGCACCTTCAGGGGCGATTAACCCACCGTGCCCCAGTGAGAGTCAGCACCTTCAGGGGAGATAAACCCACCGTACCCCAGTGAGAGTCAGCAACTTCAGGGGAGGGTAAACCCACCGTACCCCAGTGAGAGTCAGCAACTTCAGGGGAGGGTAAACCCACCGTACCCCAGTGAGAGTCAGCACCTTCAGGGGAAGGTAAACCCACCGTACCCCAGTGAGGGTCAGCACCTTCAGGGGAGATAAACCCACCGTACCCCAGTGAGAGTCAGCACCTTCAGGGGAGATAAACCCACCGTACCCCAGTGAGTCAGCACCTTCAGGGGAGGGTAAACACACCGTACCCCAGTGAGGGTCAGCACCTTCAGGGGAGATAAGCCCACCGTACCCCAGTGAGAGTCAGCACCTTCAGGGGAGAGAAACCCACCGTACCCCAGTGAGAGTCAGCACCTTCAGGGGAGGATAAACCCACCGTACCCCAGTGAGAGTCAGCACCTTCAGGGGAGGATAAACCCACCGTACCCCAGTGAGAGTCAGCACCTTCAGGGGAGGGTAAACCCACCGTACCCCAGTGAGAGTCAGCAACTTCAGGGGAGATAAACCCACCGTACCCCAGTGAGAGTCAGCACCTTCAGGGGAGATAAACCCACCGTACCCCAGTGAGAGTCAGCACCTTCAGGGGAGGGTAAACCCACTGTACCCCAGTGAGAGTCAGCACCTTCAGGGGAGGGTGAACCCACCGTATCCCAGTGAGAGTCAGCACCTTCAGGGGAGGGTAAACCCACCGTACCCCAATGAGAGTCAGCCCCTTCAGGGGAGGGTAAACCCACCGTACCCCAGAGAGTCAGCACCTTCAGGGGAGGGTAAACCCACCGTACCCCAGTGAGTCAGCACCTTCAGGGGAGGGTAAACCCACCGTACCCCAGTGAGAGTCAGCACCTTCAGGGGAGATAAACGCACCGTACCCCAGTGAGAGTCAGCACCTTCAGGGGAGAGTAAACCCACCGTACCCCAGTGAGAGTCAGCACCTTCAGGGGAGATAAACGCACCGTACCCCAGTGAGAGTCAGCACCTTCAGGGGAGAGTAAACCCACCGTACCCCAGTGAGAGTCAGCACCTTCAGGGGAGATAAACCCACCGTACCCCAGTGAGTCAGCACCTTCAGGGGAGATAAACCCACCGTACCCCAGTGAGAGTCAGCACCTTCAGGGGAGATAAACCCACCGTACCCCAGTGAGAGTCAGCACCTTCAGGGGAGATAAACCCACCGTACCCCAATGAGAGTCAGCCCCTTCAGGGGAGGGTAAACCCACCGTACCCCAGTGAGAGTCAGCACCTTCAGGGGAGGGTAATCCCACCGTACCCCAGTGAGGGTCAGCACCTTCAGGGGAGGGTAAACCCACCGTACCCCAGTGAGGGTCAGCACCTTCAGGGGAAGGTAAACCCACTGTACCCCAGTCAGAGTCAGTACCTTCAGGGGAGGGTAAACCCACCGTACCCCAGTGAGTCAGCACCTTCAGGGGAGATAAACCCACCGTACCCCAGTGAGAGTCAGCACCTTCAGGGGAGATAAACCCACCGTATCCCAGTGAGTCAGCACCTTCAGGGGAGATAAACCCACCGTACCCCAGTGAGAGTCAGCACCTTCAGGGGAGATAAACCCACCGTACCCCAGTGAGTCAGCACTTTCAGGGGAGATAAACCCACCGTACCCCAGTGAGTCAGCACCTTCAGGGGAGATAAACCCACCGTACCCCAGTGAGTCATCACCTTCAGGGGAGATAAACCCACCGTACCCCAGTGAGAGTCAGCACCTTCAGGGGAGGGTAAACCCACCGTACCCCAGTGAGAGTCAGCACCTTCATGGGGATAAACCCACCGTACCCCAGTGAGTCATCACCTTCAGGGGAGATAAACCCACCGTACCCCAGTGAGAGTCAGCACCTTCAGGGGAGGGTAAACCCACCGTACCCCAGTGAGAGTCAGCACCTTCAGGGTAGGGTAAACCCACCGTACCCCAGTGAGAGTCAGCACCTTCAGGGGAGGGTAAACCCACCGTACCCTAGTGAGAGTCAGCACCTTCAGGGGAAGGTAAACCCACCGTACCCCAGTGAGGGTCAGCACCTTCAGGGGAGATAAACCCACCGTACCCCAGTGAGAGTCAGCACCTTCAGGGGAGATAAACCCACCGTACCCCAGTGAGAGTCAGCACCTTCAGGGGAGATAAACCCACCGTACCCCAGTGAGAGTCAGCACCTTCAGGGGAGATAAACCCATCGTACCCCAGTGAGAGTCAGAACCTTCAGGGGAGGGTAATCCCACCATACCCCAGTGAGGGTCAGCACCTTCAGGGGAAGGTAAACCCACCGTACCCCAGTGAGGGTCAGCACCTTCAGGGGAGTTAAATCCACCGTACCCCAGTCAGGGTCAGCACCTTCAGGGGAGATAAACCCAACGTACCCCAGTGAGAGTCTGCACCTTCAGGGGAGATAAACCCACCGTACCCCAGTGAGTCAGCACCTTCAGGGGAGATAAACCCACCGTACCCCAGTGAGTCAGCACCTTCAGGGGAGATGAACCCACCGTACCCCAGTGAGTCAGCACCTTCAGGGGAGATAAACCCACCGTACCCCAGTGTGAGTCAGCACCTTCAGGGGAGGGTAAACCCACCGTACCCCAGTGAGAGTCAGCACCTTCATGGGGATAAACCCACTGTACCCCAGTGAGAGTCAGCACCTTCAGGGTAGGGTAAACCCACCGTACCCCAGTGAGAGTCAGCACCTTCAGGGGAGGGTAAACCCACCGTACCCCAATGAGAGTCAGCACCTTCAGGGGAGGGTAAACCCATTGTACCCCAGTGAGAGTCAGCACCTTCAGGGGATATAAACCCACCGTACCCCAGTGAGAGTCAGCACCTTCAGGGAAGATAAACCCACCGTACCCCAGTGAGATTCAGCACCTTCAGGGGAGATAAACCCGCCGTACCCCAGTGAGAGTCAGCGCCTTCAGGGGAGATAAACCCACCGTACCCCAGTGAGAGTCAGCACCTTCAGGGGAGATAAACCCACCGTACCCCAGTGAGAGTCAGCACCTTCAGGGGAGGGTAAACCCACCGTACCCCAGTGAAAGTCAGCACCTTCAGGGGAGGGGAAACCCACCGTACCCCAGTGAGAGTCAGCACCTTCAGGGGAGGGTAAACCCACCGTACCCCAGTGAGGGTCAGCACCTTCAGGGGAGATAAACCCACCGTACCCCAGTGAGAGTCAGCACCTTCAGGGGAGGGTAAACCCACCGTACCCCAGTGAGAGTCAGCACCTTCAGGGGAGGATAAACCCACCGTACCCCAGTGAGAGTCAGCACCTTCAGGGGAGGGTAAGCCCACCGTACCCCAGTGAGAGTCAGCACCTTCAGGGGAGGGTAAACCCACCGTACCCCAGTGAGAGTCAGCACCTTCAGGGGAGGGTAAACCCACCGAACCCCAGTGAGGGTCAGCACCTTCAGGGGAGATAAACCCACCGTACCCCAGTGAGAGTCAGCACCTTCAGGGGAGATAAACCCACCGTACCCCAGTGAGTCAGCACCTTCAGGGGAGGGTAAACACACCGTACCCCAATGAGGGTCAGCACCTTCAGGGGAGATAAACCCACTGTACCCCAGTGAGAGTCAGCACCTTCAGGGGAGATAAACCCATCGTACCCCAGTGAGAGTCAGCACCTTCAGGGGAGGATAAACCCACCGTACCCCAGTGAGAGTCAGCACCTTCAGGGGAGATAAACCCACCGTACCCCAGTGAGAGTCAGCACCTTCAGGGGAGATAAACCCACCGTACCCCAGTGAGAGTCAGCACCTTTAGGGTGGGTAAACCCACTGTACCCCAGTGAGAGTCAGCACCTTCAGGGGAGGGTAATCCCACCGTACCCCAGTGAGAGTCAGCACCTTCAGGGGAGGGTAAACCCACCGTACCCCAATGAGAGTCAGCCCCTTCAGGGGAGGGTAAACCCCCCGTACCCCAGTGAGTCAGCACCTTCAGGGGAGGGTAAACCCACCGTACCCCAGTGAGAGTCAGCACCTTCAGTGGAGATAAAACCACTGTACCCCAGTGAGAGTCAGCACCTTCAGGGGAGGGTAAACCCACCGTACCCCAGTGAGAGTCAGCACCTCCAGGGGAGATAAACCCACCGTACCCCAGTGAGTCAGCACCTTCAGGGTAGGGTAAACCCACCATACCCCAGTGAGTCAGCACCTTCAGGGGAGGGTAAACCCACCATACCCCAGTGAGTCAGCACCTTCAGGGGAGATAAACCCACCGTACCCCAGTGAGTCAGCACCTTCAGGGGAGATAAACTCACCGTACCCCAGTGAGTCAGCACCTTCAGGGGAGATAAACCCACCATACCCCAGTGAGAGTCAGCACCATCAGGGGAGATAAACCCACCATACCCCAGTGAGTCAGCACCTTCAGGGGAGATAAACCCACCGTACCCCAGTGAGTAAGCACCTTCAGGGGAGATGAACCCACCGTACCCCAGTGAGAGTCAGCACCTTCAGGGGAGGGTAAACCCACCGTACCCCAGTGAGAGTCAGCACCTTCAGGGGAGGGTAAACCCACCGTACCCCAGTGAGGGTCAGCACCTTCAGGGGAGATAAACCCACCGTACCCCAGTGAGAGTCAGCACCTTCAGAGGAGATAAACCCACCGTACCCCAGTGAGTCAGCACCTTCAGGGGAGGGTAAACACACCGTACCCCAGTGAGGGTCAGCACCTTCAGGGGAGATAAACCCACCGTACCCCAGTGAGAGTCAGCACCTTCAGGGGAGATAAACCCACCGTACCCCAGTGAGAGTCAGCACCTTCAGGGGAGGATAAACCCACCGTACCCCAATGAGAGTCAGCACCTTCAGGGGAGGATAAACCCACCGTACCCCAGTGAGAGTCAGCACCTTCAGGGGAGGGTAAACCCACCGTACCCCAGTGAGAGTCAGCACCTTCAGGGGAGGGTAAACCCACCGTACCCCAGTGAGAGTCAGCAACTTCAGGGGAGGGTAAACCCACCATACCCCAGTGAGTTTCAGCACCTTCAGGGGAGGGTATACCCACCGTACCCCAGTGAGAGTCAGCACCTTCAGGGGAGGGTAAACCCACCGTACCCCAGTGAGAGTCAGCACCTTCAGGGGAGATAAACCCACCGTACCCCAGTGAGAGTCAGCACCTTCAGGGGAGGGTAAACCCACTGTACCCCAGTGAGAGTCAGCACCTTCAGGGGAGGGTAAACCCACCGTACCCCAGTGAGAGTCAGCACCTTCAGGGGAGATAAACCCACCGTACCCCAGTGAGAGTCAGCACCTTGAGGGGAGGGTTAACCCACCGTACACCAGAGAGTCAGCACCTTCAGGGGTGGGTAAACCCACCGTACCCCAGTGAGTCAGCACCTTCAGGGGAGGGTAAACCCACCGTACCCCAGTGAGAGTCAGCAACTTCAGGGGAGATAAACGCACCGTACCCCAGTGAGAGTCAGCACCTTCAGGGGAGGGTAAACCCACCGTACCCCAGTGAGAGTCAGCACCTCCAGGGGAGATAAACCCACCGTACCTCCAGTGAGTCAGCACCTTCAGGGGAGGGTAAACCCACCGTACCCCAGTGAGTCAGCACCTTCAGGGGAGGGTAAACCCACCGTACCCCAGTGAGAGTCAGCACCTTCAGGGGAGATATACCCACCGTACCCCAGTGAGTCAGCACCTTCAGGGGAGATAAACTCACCGTACCCCAGTGAGTCAGCACCTTCAGGGGAGATAAACCCACCATACCCCAGTGAGAGTCAGCACCTTCAGGGGAGATAAACCCACCGTACCCCAGTGAGTCAGCACCTTCAGGAGAGATAAACCCACCGTACCCCAGTGAGAGTCAGCACCTTCAGGGGAGATAAACCCACCGTACCCCAGTGAGAGTCAGCACCTTCAGGGGAGATAAACCCATCGTACCCCAGTGAGAGTCAGCACCTTCAGGGGAGGGTAATCCCATCATACCCCAGTGAGGGTCAGCACCTTCAGGGGAAGGTAAACCCACCGTACCCCAGTGAGGGTCAGCACCTTCAGGGGAGATAAACCCACCGTACCCCAGTGAGGGTCAGCACCTTCAGGGGAGATAAACCCACCGTACCCCTGGGAGAGTCAGCACCTTCAGGGGAGATAAACCCACCGTACCCCAGTGAGGGTCAGCACCTTCAGGGGAAGGTAAACCCACTGTACCCCAGTCAGAGTCAGCACCTTCAGGGGAGATAAACCCACCGTACCCCAGTGAGAGTCAGCACCTTCAGGGGTGGGTAAACCCACCGTACCTCAGTGAGAGTCAGCACCTTCAGAGGAGATAAACCCACCGTACCCCAGTGAGTCAGCACCTTCAGGGGAGATAAACCCACCGTACCCCAGTGAGTCAGCACCTTCAGGGGAGATAAACCCACCGTACCCCAGTGAGTCAGCACCTTCAGGGGAGATAAACCCACCGTACCCCAGTGAGAGTCAGCACCTTCAGGGGAGGGTAAACCCACTGTACCCCAGTGAGAGTCAGCACCTTCAGGGTAGGGTAAACCCACGGTACCCCAGTGAGAGTCAGCACCTTCAGGGGAGGGTAAACCCACCGTACCCCAATGAGAGTCAGCACCTTCAGGGGAGGGTAAACCCACCGTACCCCAGTGAGAGTCAGCACCTTCAGGGGAGATAAACCCACCGTACCCCAGTGAGAGTCAGCACCTTCAGGGGAGGGTAAACCCACCGTACCCCAGTGAGAGTCAATACCTTCATGGGGATAAACCCACTGTACCCCAGTGAGAGTCAGCACCTTCAGGGTAGGGTAAACCCACCGTACCCCAGTGAGAGTCAGCACCTTCAGGGGAGGGTAAACCCACCGTACCCCAATGAGAGTCAGCACCTTCAGGGGAGGGTAAACCCACCGTACCCCAGTGAGAGTCAGCACCTTCAGGGAAGATAAACCCACTGTACTCCAGTGAGAGTCAGCACCTTCAGGGGAGGGTAAACCCACCGTACCCCAGTGAGAGTCAGCACCTTCAGGGGAGATAAACCCACCGTACCCCAGTGAGTCAGCACCTTCAGGGAAGGGTAAACCCATTGTACCCCAGTGAGAGTCAGCACTTTCAGGGGAGGGTAAACCCATTGTACCCCAGTGAGAGTCAGCACCTTCAGGGGATATAAACCCACCGTACCCCAGTGAGAGTCAGCACCTTCAGGGGAGGGGAAACCCACCGTACCCCAGTGAGAGTCAGCACCTTCAGGGAAGATAAACCCACCGTACCCCAGTGAGAGTCAGCACCTTCAGGGGAGGGTAAACCCACCGTACCCCTGTGAGAGTCAGCACCTTCAGGGTAGATAAACCCACCGTACCCCAGTGAGAGTCAGCACCTTCAGGGGAGGGTAAACCCACCGTACCCCAGTGAGAGTCAGCACCTTCAGGGGAGATAAACCCACCGTACCCCAGTGAGAGTCAGCGCCTTCAGGAGAGATAAACCCACCGTACCCCAGTGACAGTCAGCACCTTCAGGGGAGATAAACCCACCGTACCCCAGTGAGAGTCAGCACCTTCAGGGGAGGGTAAACCCACCGTACCCCAGTGAGAGTCAGCACCTTCAGGGGAGGGTAAACCCACCGTACCCCAGTGAGAGTCAGCACCTTCAGGGGAAGGTAAACCCACCGTACCCCAGTGAGGGTCAGCACCTTCAGGGGAGATAAACCCACCGTACCCCAGTGAGAGTCAGCACCTTCAGGGGAGATAAACCCACCGTACCCCACTGAGAGTCAGCATCTTCAGGTGAGATAAACCCACCGTACCCCAGTGAGAGTCAGCACCTTCAGGGGAGATAAACCCATCGTACCCCAGTGAGAGTCAGCACCTTCAGGGGAGGGTAATCCCACCATACCCCAGTGAGGGTCAGCACCTTCAGGGGAAGGTAAACCCACCATACCCCAGTGAGGGTCAGCACCTTCAGGGGAGATAAATCCACCGGACCCCAGTCAGGGTCAGCACCTTCAGGGGAGATAAACCCGGCGTACCCCAGTGAGAGTCAGCACCATCAGGGGAGATAAACCCACCATACCCCAGTGAGTCAGCACCTTCAGGGGAGATAAACCCACCGTACCCCAGTGAGTCAGCACCTTCAGGGGAGATGAACCCACCGTACCCCAGTGAGTCAGCACCTTCAGGGGAGATAAACCCACCGTACCCCAGTGAGAGTCAGCACCTTCAGGGGAGGGTAAACCCACCGTACCCCAGTGAGAGTCAGCACCTTCATGGGGATAAACCCACTGTACCCCAGTGAGAGTCAGCACCTTCAGGGGAGGGTAAATCCACCGTACCCCAATGAGAGTCAGCACCTTCAGGGGATGGTAAACCCATTGTACCCCAGTGAGAGTCAGCACCTTCAGGGGATATAAACCCACCGTACCCCAGTGAGAGTCAGCACCTTCAGGGGAGATAAACCCACCGTACCCCAGTGAGAGTCAGCACCTTCAGGGGAGGGTAAACCCACCGTACCCCAGTGAGAGTCAGCACCTTCAGGGGAGGGTAAACCCACCGTACCCCAGTGAAAGTCAGCAGCTTCAGGGGAGGGTAAACCCACCGTACCCCAGTGAGGGTCAGCACCTTCAGGGGAGATAAACCCACCGTACCCCAGTGAGTCAGCACCTTCAGGGGAGGGTAAACACACCGTACCCCAGTGAGGGTCAGCACCTTCAGGGGAGATAAACCCACTGTACCCCAGTGAGAGTCAGCACCTTCAGGGGAGATAAACCCATCGTACCCCAGTGAGAGTCAGCACCTTCAGGGGAGGATAAACCCACCGTACCCCAGTGAGAGTCAGCACCTTCAGGGGAGGGTAAACCCACCGTACCCCAGTGAGAGTCAGCACCTTCAGGGGAGGGTAAACCCACCGTACCCCAGTGAGAGTCAGCACCTTCAGGGGAGATAAACCCACCGTACCCCAGTGAGTCAGCACCTTCAGGGGAGAGTAAACACACCGTACCCCAGTGAGGGTCAGCACCTTCAGGGGAGATAAACCCACTGTACCCCAGTGAGAGTCAGCACCTTCAGGGGAGATAAACCCATCGTACCCCAGTGAGAGTCAGCACCTTCAGGGGAGGATAAACCCACCGTACCCCAGTGAGAGTCAGCACCTTCAGGGGAGATAAACCCACCGTACCCCAGTGAGAGTCAGCACCTTCAGGGGAGATAAACCCACCGTACCCCAGTGAGAGTCAGCACCTTTAGGGTGGGTAAACCCACTGTACCCCAGTGAGAGTCAGCACCTTCAGGGGAGGGTAAACCCACCTTCCTCCAGTGAGAGTCAGCACCTTCAGGGGAGGGTAAACCCACCGTACCGCAATGAGAGTCAGCCCCTTCAGGGGAGGGTAAACCCCCCGTACCCCAGTGAGTCAGCACCTTCAGGGGAGGGTAAACCCACCGTACCCCAGTGAGAGTCAGCACCTTCAGTGGAGATAAAACCACTGTACCCCAGAGAGAGTCAGCACCTTCAGGGGAGGGTAAACCCACCGTACCCCAGTGAGAGTCAGCACCTCCAGGGGAGATAAACCCACCGTACCCCAGTGAGTCAGCACCTTCAGGGGAGATAAACGCACCATACCCCAGTGAGAGTCAGCACCTTCAGGGGAGATAAACCCACCGTACCCCAGTGAGAGTCAGCACCTTCAGGGGAGGGTAAACCCACCGTACCCCAGTGAGAGTCAGCACCTTCAGGGGAGATAAAAACACCGTACCCCAGTGAGGGTCAGCACCTTCAGGGGAGATAAACCCACCGTACCCCAGTGAGAGTCAGCACCTTCAGGGGAGATAAACCCACCGTACCCCAGTGAGAGTCAGCACCTTCAGGGGAGGATAAACCCACCGTACCCCAGTGAGAGTCAGCACCTTCAGGGGAGGATAAACCCACCGTACCCCAGTGAGAGTCAGCACCTTCAGGGGAGGGTAAACCCACCGTACCCCAGTGAGAGTCAGCACCTTCAGGGGAGGGTAAACCCACCGTACCCCAGTGAGAGTCAGCACCTTCAGGGGAGGTTAAACCCACCGTACCCCAGTGAGAGTCAGCACCTTCAGGGGAGATAAACCCACCGTACCCCAGTGAGAGTCAGCACCTTCAGGGGAGATAAACCCACCGTACCCCAGTGAGAGTCAGCACCTTCAGGGGAGGGTAAACCCACCGTACCCCAGTGAGAGTCAGCACCTTGAGGGGAGATAAACCCACCGTACCCCAGTGAGAGTCAGCACCTTGAGGGGAGATAAACGCACCGTACCCCAGTGAGAGTCAGCACCTTCAGGGGAGATAAACCCACCGTACCCCAGTGAGTCAGCACCTTCAGGGGAGGGTAAACCCACCGTACCCCAGTGAGAGTCAGCACCTTCAGGGGAGATAAACCCACCGTACCCCAGTGAGAGTCAGCACCTCCAGGGGAGATAAACCTACCGTACCTCCAGTGAGTCAGCACCTTCAGGGGAGGGTAAACCCACCGTACCCCAGTGAGTCAGCACCTTCAGGGGAGGGTAAACCCACCGTACCCCAGTGAGTCAGCACCTTCAGGCGAGATAAACCCACCGTACCCCAGTGAGTCAGCACCTTCAGGGGAGATAAACTCACCGTACCCCAGTGAGTCAGCACCTTCAGGGGAGATAAACCCACCATACCCCAGTGAGAGTCAGCACCTTCAGGGGAGATAAACCCACCGTACCCCAGTGAGTCAGCACCTTCATGGGAGATAAATCCACCGTACCCCAGTGAGAGTCAGCACCTTCAGGGGAGATAAACCCACCGTACCCCAGTGAGAGTCAGCACCTTCAGGGGAGATAAACCCATCGTACCCCAGTGAGAGTCAGCACCTTCAGGGGAGGGTAATCCCACCATACCCCAGTGAGGGTCAGCACCTTCAGGGGAAGGTAAACCCACCGTACCCCAGTGAGGGTCAGCACCTTCAGGGGAGATAAACCCACCGTACCCCAGTGAGGGTCAGCACCTTCAGGGGAGATAAACCCACCGTACCCCAGTGAGAGTCAGCACCTTCAGGGGAGATAAACCCACCGTACCCCAGTGAGGGTCAGCACCTTCAGGGGAAGGTAAACCCACTGTACCCCAGTCAGAGTCAGCACCTTCAGGGGAGATAAACCCACCGTACCCCAGTGAGAGTCAGCACCTTCAGGGGAGATAAACCCACCGTATCCCAGTGAGTCAGCACCTTCAGGGGAGATAAACCCACCGTACCCCAGTGAGAGTCAGCACCTTCAGGGGAGATAAACCCACCGTACCCCAGTGAGAGTCAGCACCTTCAGGGGAGGGTAAACCCACCGTACCCCAGTGAGAGTCAGCACCATCAGGGGAGATAAACCCACCGTACCCCAGTGAGAGTCAGCACCTTCAGGGGAGATAAATCCACCGTACCCCAGTGAGAGTCAGCACCTTCAGGGGAGGGTAAACCCACCGTACCCCAGTGAGAGTCAGCACCTTGAGGGGAGATAAACCCACCGTACCCCAGTGAGAGTCAGCACCTTCAGGGGAGGGTAAACCCACCGTACCCCAGTGAGAGTCAGCACCTCCAGGGGAGATAAACCCACCGTACCTCCAGTGAGTCAGCACCTTCAGGGGAGGGTAAACCCACCGTACCCCAGTGAGTCAGCACCTTCAGGGGAGGGTAAACCCACCGTACCCCAGTGAGTCAGCACCTTCAGGCGAGATAAACTCACCGTACCCCAGTGAGTCAGCACCTTCAGGGGAGATAAACCCACCATACCCCAGTGAGAGTCAGCACCTTCAGGGGAGATAAACCCACCGTACCCCAGTGAGTCAGCACCTTCAGGGGAGATAAACCCACCGTACCCCAGTGAGAGTCAGCACCTTCAGGGGAGATAAACCCACCGTACCCCAGTGAGAGTCAGCACCTTCAGGGGAGATAAACCCATCGTACCCCAGTGAGAGTCAGCACCTTCAGGGGAGGGTAATCCCACCATACCCCAGTGAGGGTCAGCACCTTCAGGGGAAGGTAAACCCACCGTACCCCAGTGAGGGTCAGCACCTTCAGGGGAGATAAACCCACCGTACCCCAGTGAGGGTCAGCACCTTCAGGGGAGATAAACCCACCGTACCCCAGTGAGAGTCAGCACCTTCAGGGGAGATAAAACCACCGTACCCCAGTGAGAGTCAGCACCTTCAGGGGAGATAAACCCACCGTACCCCAGTGAGGGTCAGCACCTTCAGGGGAGATAAACCCACCGTACCCCAGTGAGGGTCAGCACCTTCAGGGGAAGGTAAACCCACTGTACCCCAGTCAGAGTCAGCACCTTCAGGGGAGGGTAAACCCACCGTACCCCAGTGAGTCAGCACCTTCAGGGGAGATAAACCCACCGTACCCCAGTGAGAGTCAGCACCTTCAGGGGAGATAAACCCACCGTATCCCAGTGAGTCAGCACCTTCAGGGGAGATAAACCCACCGTACCCCAGTGAGAGTCAGCACCTTCAGGGGAGATAAACCCACCGTACCCCAGTGAGTCAGCACCTTCAGGGGAGATAAACCCACCGTACCCCAGTGAGAGTCAGCACCTTCAGGGGAGGATAAACCCACCGTACCCCAGTGAGAGTCAGCACCTTCAGGGGAGGGTAAACCCATTGTACCCCAGTGAGAGTCAGCACTTTCAGGGGAGGGTAAACCCATTGTACCCCAGTGAGAGTCAGCACCTTCAGGGGATATAAACCCACCGTACCCCAGTGAGAGTCAGCACCTTCAGGGGAGGGTAAATCCACCGTACCCCAGTGAGAGTCAGCACCTTCAGGGAAGATAAACCCACCGTACCCCAGTGAGAGTCAGCACCTTCAGGGGAGGGTAAACCCACCGTACCCCTGTGAGAGTCAGCACCTTCAGGGTAGATAAACCCACCGTACCCCAGTGAGAGTCAGCACCTTCAGGGGAGGGTAAACCCACCGTACCCCAGTGAGAGTCAGCACCTTCAGGGGAGATAAACCCACCGTACCCCAGTGAGAGTCAGCGCCTTCAGGGGAGATAAACCCACCGTACCCCAGTGACAGTCAGCACCTTCAGGGGAGATAAACCCACCGTACCCCAGTGAGAGTCAGCACCTTCAGGGGAGGGTAAACCCACCGTACCCCAGTGAGAGTCAGCACCTTCAGGGGAGGGTAAACCCACCGTACCCCAGTGAGAGTCAGCACCTTCAGGGGAAGGTAAACCCACCGTACCCCAGTGAGGGTCAGCACCTTCAGGGGAGATAAACCCACCGTACCACAGTGAGAGTCAGCACCTTCAGGGGAGATAAACCCACCGTACCCCACTGAGAGTCAGCATCTTCAGGTGAGATAAACCCACCGTACCCCAGTGAGAGTCAGCACCTTCAGGGGAGATAAACCCATCGTACCCCAGTGAGAGTCAGCACCTTCAGGGGAGGGTAATCCCACCATACCCCAGTGAGGGTCAGCACCTTCAGGGGAAGGTAAACCCACCGTACCCCAGTGAGGGTCAGCACCTTCAGGGGAGATAAATCCACCGTACCCCAGTCAGGGTCAGCACCTTCAGGGGAGATAAACCCAGCGTACCCCAGTGAGAGTCAGCACCATCAGGGGAGATAAACCCACCATACCCCAGTGAGTCAGCACCTTCAGGGGAGATAAACCCACCGTACCCCAGTGAGTCAGCACCTTCAGGGGAGATGAACCCACCGTACCCCAGTGAGTCAGCACCTTCAGGGGAGATAAACCCACCGTACCCCAGTGAGAGTCAGCACCTTCAGGGGAGGGTAAACCCACCGTACCCCAGTGAGAGTCAGCACCTTCATGGGGATAAACCCACTGTACCCCAGTGAGAGTCAGCACCTTCAGGGGAGGGTAAATCCACTGTACCCCAATGAGAGTCAGCACCTTCAGGTGATGGTAAACCCATTGTACCCCAGTGAGAGGCAGCACCTTCAGGGGATATAAACCCACCGTACCCCAGTGAGAGTCAGCACCTTCAGGGGAGATAAACCCACCGTACCCCAGTGAGAGTCAGCACCTTCAGGGGAGGGTAAACCCACCGTACCCCAGTGAGAGTCAGCACCTTCAGGGGAGGGTAAACCCACCGTACCCCAGTGAAAGTCAGCAGCTTCAGGGGAGGGTAAACCCACCGTACCCCAGTGAGGGTCAGCACCTTCAGGGGAGATAAACCCACCGTACCCCAGTGAGAGTCAGCACCTTCAGGGGAGATAAACCCACCGTACCCCAGTGAGTCAGCACCTTCAGGGGAGGGTAAACACACCGTACCCCAGTGAGGGTCAGCACCTTCAGGGGAGATAAACCCACTGTACCCCAGTGAGAGTCACCACCTTCAGGGGAGATAAACCCATCGTACCCCAGTGAGAGTCAGCACCTTCAGGGGAGGATAAACCCACCGTACCCCAGTGAGAGTCAGCACCTTCAGGGGAGGGTAAACCCACCGTACCCCAGTGAGAGTCAGCACCTTCAGGGGAGGGTAAACCCACCGTACCCCAGTGAGAGTCAGCACCTTCAGGGGAGATAAACCCACCGTACCCCAGTGAGTCAGCACCTTCAGGGGAGAGTAAACACACCGTACCCCAGTGAGGGTCAGCACCTTCAGGGGAGATAAACCCACTGTACCCCAGTGAGAGTCAGCACCTTCAGGGGAGATAAACCCATCGTACCCCAGTGAGAGTCAGCACCTTCAGGGGAGGATAAACCCACCGTACCCCAGTGAGAGTCAGCACCTTCAGGGGAGATAAACCCACCGTACCCCAGTGAGAGTCAGCACCTTCAGGGGAGATAAACCCACCGTACCCCAGTGAGAGTCAGCACCTTTAGGGTGGGTAAACCCACTGTACCCCAGTGAGAGTCAGCACCTTCAGGGGAGGGTAAACCCACCTTCCTCCAGTGAGAGTCAGCACCTTCAGGGGAGGGTAAACCCACCGTACCGCAATGAGAGTCAGCCCCTTCAGGGGAGGGTAAACCCCCCGTACCCCAGTGAGTCAGCACCTTCAGGGGAGGGTAAACCCACCGTACCCCAGTGAGAGTCAGCACCTTCAGTGGAGATAAAACCACTGTACCCCAGAGAGAGTCAGCACCTTCAGGGGAGGGTAAACCCACCGTACCCCAGTGAGAGTCAGCACCTCCAGGGGAGATAAACCCACCGTACCCCAGTGAGTCAGCACCTTCAGGGCAGGGTAAACCCACCATACCCCAGTGAGTCAGCACCTTCAGGGGAGGGTAAACCCACCGTACCCCAGTGAGTCTGCACCTTCAGGGGAGATAAACCCACCGTACCCCAGTGAGTCAGCACCTTCAGGGGAGATAAACGCACCATACCCCAGTGAGAGTCAGCACCTTCAGGGGAGATAAACCCACCGTACCCCAGTGAGAGTCAGCACCTTCAGGGGAGATAAACCCACCGTACCCCAGTGAGAGTCAGCACCTTCAGGGGAGGGTAAACCCACCGTACCCCAGTGAGAGTCAGCACCTTCAGGGGAGGATAAACCCACCGTACCCCAGTGAGAGTCAGCACCTTCAGGGGAGGATAAACCCACCGTACCCCAGTGAGAGTCAGCACCTTCAGGGGAGGGTAAACCCACCGTACCCCAGTGAGAGTCAGCACCTTCAGGGGAGATAAACCCACCGTACCCCAGTGAGAGTCAGCACCTTCAGGGGAGATAAACCCACCGTACCCCAGTGAGAGTCAGCACCTTCAGGGGAGGGTAAACCCACCGTACCCCAGTGAGAGTCAGCACCTTGAGGGGAGATAAACCCACCGTACCCCAGTGAGAGTCAGCACCTTGAGGGGAGATAAACCCACCGTACCCCAGTGAGAGTCAGCACCTCCAGGGGAGATAAACCTACCGTACCTCCAGTGAGTCAGCACCTTCAGGGGAGGGTAAACCCACCGTACCCCAGTGAGAGTCAGTACCTTCAGGGGAGGGTAAACCCACCGTACCCCAGTGAGAGTCAGCACCTCCAGGGGAGATAAACCTACCGTACCTCCAGTGAGTCAGCACCTTCAGGGGAGGGTAAACCCACCGTACCCCAGTGAGTCAGCACCTTCAGGCGAGATAAACCCACCGTACCCCAGTGAGTCAGCACCTTCAGGGGAGATAAACTCACCGTACCCCAGTGAGTCAGCACCTTCAGGGGAGATAAACCCACCATACCCCAGTGAGAGTCAGCACCTTCAGGGGAGATAAACCCACCGTACCCCAGTGAGTCAGCACCTTCAGGGGAGATAAACCCACCGTACCCCAGTGAGAGTCAGCACCTTCAGGGGAGATAAACCCACCGTACCCCAGTGAGAGTCAGCACCTTCAGGGGAGATAAACCCATCGTACCCCAGTGAGAGTCAGCACCTTCAGGGGAGGGTAATCCCACCATACCCCAGTGAGGGTCAGCACCTTCAGGGGAAGGTAAACCCACCGTACCCCAGTGAGGGTCAGCACCTTCAGGGGAGATAAACCCACCGTACCCCAGTGAGAGTCAGCACCTTCAGGGGAGATAAACCCACCGTACCCCAGTGAGAGTCAGCACCTTCAGGGGAGGGTAAACCCACCGTACCCCAGTGAGAGTCAGCACCTTCAGGGGAGATAAACCCACCGTACCCCAGTGAGAGTCAGCACCTTCAGGGGAGATAAATCCACCGTACCCCAGTGAGAGTCAGCACCTTCAGGGGAGGGTAAACCCACCGTACCCCAGTGAGAGTCAGCACCTTGAGGGGAGATAAACCCACCGTACCCCAGTGAGAGTCAGCACCTTCAGGGGAGGGTAAACCCACCGTACCCCAGTGAGTCAGCACCTTCAGGGGAGGGTAAACCCACCGTACCCCAGTGAGTCAGCACCTTCAGGCGAGATAAACTCACCGTACCCCAGTGAGTCAGCACCTTCAGGGGAGATAAACCCACCATACCCCAGTGAGAGTCAGCACCTTCAGGGGAGATAAACCCACCGTACCCCAGTGAGTCAGCACCTTCAGGGGAGATAAACCCACCGTACCCCAGTGAGAGTCAGCACCTTCAGGGGAGATAAACCCACCGTACCCCAGTGAGAGTCAGCACCTTCAGGGGAGATAAACCCATCGTACCCCAGTGAGAGTCAGCACCTTCAGGGGAGGGTAATCCCACCATACCCCAGTGAGGGTCAGCACCTTCAGGGGAAGGTAAACCCACCGTACCCCAGTGAGGGTCAGGACCTTCAGGGGAGATAAACCCACCGTACCCCAGTGAGAGTCAGCACCTTCAGGGGAGATAAACCCACCGTACCCCAGTGAGAGTCAGCACCTTCAGGGGAGATAAACCCACCGTACCCCAGTGAGGGTCAGCACCTTCAGGGGAGATAAACCCACCGTACCCCAGTGAGGGTCAGCACCTTCAGGGGAAGGTAAACCCACTGTACCCCAGTCAGAGTCAGCACCTTCAGGGGAGGGTAAACCCACCGTACCCCAGTGAGAGTCAGCACCTTCAGGGGAGATAAACCCACCGTACCCCAGTGAGAGTCAGCACCTTCAGGGGAGATAAACCCACCGTATCCCAGTGAGTCAGCACCTTCAGGGGAGATAAACCCACCGTACCCCAGTGAGAGTCAGCACCTTCAGGGGAGATAAACCCACCGTACCCCAGTGAGTCAGCACCTTCAGGGGAGATAAACCCACCGTACCCCAGTGAGAGTCAGCACCTTCAGGGGAGGATAAACCCACCGTACCCCAGTGAGAGTCAGCACCTTCAGGGGAGGATAAACCCACCGTACCCCAGTGAGAGTCAGCACCTTCAGGGGAGGGTAAACCCACCGTACCCCAGTGAGAGTCAGCACCTTCAGGGGAGGGTAAACCCACCGTACCCCAGTGAGAGTCAGCACCTTCAGGGGAGGTTAAACCCACCGTACCCCAGTGAGTGTCAGCACCTTCAGAGGAGGGTATACCCACTGTACTCCAGTGAGAGTCAGCACCTTCAGGGGAGATAAACCCACCGTACCCCAGTGAGAGTCAGCACCTTCAGGGGAGATAAATCCACCGTACCCCAGTGAGTCAGCACCTTCAGGGGAGATAAACCCACCGTACCCCAGTGAGAGTCAGCACCTTCAGGGGAGTTTAAACCCACCGTACCCCAGTGAGAGTCAGCACCTTCAGGGGAGATAAACCCACCGTACCCCAGTGAGAGTGAGCACCTTCAGGGCAGATAAACCCACCGTACCCCAGTGAGAGTCAGCACCTTCAGGGGAGGGTAAACCCACCGTACCCCAGTGAGTCAGCACCTTCAGGGGAGATAAACTCACCGTACCCCAGTGAGTCAGCACCTTCAGGGGAGATAAACCCACCATACCCCAGTGAGAGTCAGCACCTTCAGGGGAGATAAACCCACCGTACCCCAGTGAGTCAGCACCTTCAGGGGAGATAAACCCACCGTACCCCAGTGAGAGTCAGCACCTTCAGGGGAGATAAACCCACCGTACCCCAGTGAGAGTCAGCACCTTCAGGGGAGGGTAATCCCACCATACCCCAGTGAGGGTCAGCACCTTCAGGGGAGATAAACCCACCGTACCCCAGTGAGTGTCAGCATCTTCAGGGGAGATAAACCCACCGTACCCCAGTGAGGCTCAGCACCTTCAGGGGAAGGTAAACCCACTGTACCCCAGTCAGAGTCAGCACCTTCAGGGGAGGGTAAACCCACCGTACCCCAGTGAGTCAGCACCTTCAGGGGAGATAAACCCACCGTACCCCAGTGAGAGTCAGCACCTTCAGGGGAGATAAACCCACCGTACCCCAGTGAGAGTCAGCACCTTCAGGGGAGGATAAACCCACCGTACCCCAGTGAGAGTCAGCACCTTCAGGGGAGGATAAACCCACCGTACCCCAGTGAGAGTCAGCACCTTCAGGGGAGGGTAAACCCACCGTACCCCAGTGAGAATCAGCACCTTCAGGGGAGGTTAAACCCACCGTACCCCAGTGAGTGTCAGCACCTTCAGGGGAGGGTAAACCCACCGTACCCCAGTGAGAGTCAGCACCTTCAGGGGAGATAAACCCACCGTACCCCAGTGAGAGTCAGCACCTTCAGGGGAGATAAATCCACCGTACCCCAGTGAGAGTCAGCACCTTCAGGGGAGGGTAAACCCACCGTACCCCAGTGAGAGTCAGCACCTTCAGGGGAGATAAACCCACCGTACCCCAGTGAGGGTCAGCACCTTCAGGGGAGATAAACTCACCGTACAAAGTGAGAGTCAGCACCTTCAGTGGAGGGTAAACCCACCGTACCCCAGTGAGAGTCAGCACCTTCAGGGGAGGGTAAACCCACCGTACCCCAGTGAGAGTCAGCACCTTGAGGGGAGATAAACGCACCGTACCCCAGTGAGAGTCAGCACCTTCAGGGGAGGGTAAACCCACCGTACCCCAGTGAGTCAGCACCTTCAGGGGAGGGTAAACCCACCGTACCCCAGTGAGTCAGCACCTTCAGGCGAGATAAACCCACCGTACCCCAGTGAGTCAGCACCTTCAGGGGAGATAAACCCACCATACCCCAGTGAGAGTCAGCACCTTCAGGGGAGATAAACCCACCGTACCCCAGTGAGTCAGCACCTTCAGGGGAGATAAACCCACCGTACCCCAGTGAGTCAGCACCTTCAGGGGAGATAAACCCACCGTACCCCAGTGAGAGTCAGCACCTTCAGGGGAGATAAACCCACCGTACCCCAGTGAGAGTCAGCACCTTCAGGGGAGGGTAATCCCACCATACCCCAGTGAGGGTCAGCACCTTCAGGGGAAGGTAAACCCACCGTACCCCAGTGAGGGTCAGCACCTTCAGGGGAGATAAACCCACCGTACCCCAGTGAGGGTCAGCACCTTCAGGGGAGATAAACCCACCGTACCCCAGTGAGGGTCAGCACCTTCAGGGGAAGGTAAACCCACTGTACCCCAGTCAGAGTCAGCACCTTCAGGGGAGGGTAAACCCACCGTACCCCAGTGAGTCAGCACCTTCAGGGGAGATAAACCCACCGTACACCAGTGAGAGTCAGCACCTTCAGGGGAGATAAACCCACCGTATCCCAGTGAGTCAGCACCTTCAGGGGAGATAAACCCACCGTACCCCAGTGAGAGTCAGCACCTTCAGGGGAGATAAACCCACCGTACCCCAGTGAGTCAGCACCTTCAGGGGAGATAAACCCACCGTACCCCAGTGAGTCAGCACCTTCAGGGGAGATAAACCCACCGTACCCCAGTGAGTCAGCACCTTCAGGGGAGGATAAACCCACCGTACCCCAGTGAGAGTCAGCACCTTCAGGGTAGGGTAAACCCACCGTACCCCAGTGAGAGTCAGCACCTTCAGGGGAGGGTAAACCCACCGTAACCCAATGAGAGTCAGCACCTTCAGGGGAGGGTAAACCCACCGTACCCCAGTGAGAGTCAGCACCTTCAGGGAAGATAAACCCACCGTACTCCAGTGAGAGTCAGCACCTTCAGGGGAGGGTAAACCCACCGTACCCCAGTGAGTCAGCACCTTCAGGGAAGGGTAAACCCATTGTACCCCAGTGAGAGTCAGCACCTTCAGGGGAGGGTAAACCCATTGTACCCCAGTGAGAGTCAGCACCTTCAGGGGATATAAACCCACCGTACCCCAGTGAGAGTCAGCACCTTCAGGGGAGGGTAAACCCACCGTACCCCAGTGAGAGTCAGCACCTTCAGGGGAGATAAACCCACCGTACCCCAGTGAGAGTCAGCGCATTCAGGGGAGATAAACCCACCGTACCCCAGTGAGAGTCAGCACCTTCAGGGGAGATAAACCCACCGTACCCCAGTGAGAGTCAGCACCTTCAGGGGAGGGTAAACCCACCGTACCCCAGTGAGAGTCAGCACCTTCAGGGGAGGGTAAACCCACCGTACCCCAATGAGAGTCAGCCCCTTCAGGGGAGGGTAAACCCACCGTACTCCAGTGAGTCAGCACCTTCAGGGGAGGGTAAACCCACCGTACCCCAGTGAGTCAGCGCCTTCAGGGGAGATAAACCCACCGTACCCCAGTGAGAGTCAGCACCTTCAGGGGAGGGTAAACCCACCGTACCCCAGTGAGAGTCAGCACCTTCAGGGGAGATAAACCCACCGTACCCCAGTGAGAGTCAGCACCTTCAGGGGAGGGTAAACCCACCGTACCCCAGTGAGAGTCAGCACCTCCAGGGGAGATAAACCCACCGTACCCCAGTGAGTCAGCACCTTCAGGGTAGGGTAAACCCACCGTTCCCCAGTGAGTCAGCACCTTCAGGGGAGGGTAATCCCACCATACCCCAGTGAGGGTCAGCACCTACAGGGGAAGGTAAACCCACCGTACCCCAGTAAGGGTCAGCACCTTCAGGGGAGATAAACCCACCGTACCCCAGTGAGGGTCAGCACCTTCAGGGGAGATAAACCCACCGTACCCCAGTGAGAGTCAGCACCTTCAGGGGAGATAAACCCACCATACCCCAGTGAGGGTCAGCACCTTCAGGGGAAGGTAAACCCACTGTACCCCAGTCAGAGTCAGCACCTTCAGGGGAGGGTAAACCCACCGTACCCCAGTGAGAGTCACCACCTTCAGGGGAGATAAACCCACCGTATCCCAGTGAGTCAGCACCTTCAGGGGAGATAAACCCACCGTACCCCAGTGAGAGTCAGCACCTTCAGGGGAGATAAACCCACCGTACCCCAGTGAGTCAGCACCTTCAGGGGAGATAAACCCACCGTACCCCAGTGAATCAGCACCTTCAGGGGAGATAAACCCACCGTACTCCAGTGAGTCAGCACCTTCAGGGGAGATAAACCCACCGTACCCCAGTGAGAGTCAGCACCTTCAGGGAAGATAAACCCACCATACTCCAGTGAGAGTCAGCACCTTCAGGGGAGGGTAAACCCACCGTACCCCAGTGAGAGTCAGCACCTTCAGGTGAGATAAACCCACCGTACCCCAGTGAGTCAGCACCTTCAGGGAAGGGTAAACCCATTCTACCCCAGTGAGAGTCAGCACCTTCAGGGGAGGGTAAACCCATTGTACCCCAGTGAGAGTCAGCACCTTCAGGGGATATAAACCCACCATACCCCAGTGAGAGTCAGCAACTTCAGGGGAGGGTAAATCCACCGTACCCCAGTGAGAGTCATCACCTTCAGGGAAGATAAACCCACCGTACCCCAGTGAGAGTCAGCACCTTCAGGGGAGGGTAAACCCACCATACCCCAGTGAGAGTCAGCACCTTCAGGGGAGATAAACCCACCGTACCCCAGTGAGAGTCAGCACCTTCAGGGGAGGGTAAACCCACCGTACCCCAGTGAGAGTCAGCACCTTCAGGGGAGGGTAAACCCACCGTACCCCAGTGAGAGTCAGCACCTTCAGGGGAGGGTAAACCCACCGTACCCCAGTGAGAGTCAGCACCTTCAGGGGAAGGTAAACCCACCGTACCCCAGTGAGGGTCAGCAACTTCAGGGGAGATAAACCCACCGTACCCCAGTGAGTGAGCACCTTCAGGGGAGGGTAAACACACCGTACCCCAGTGAGAGTCAGCACCTTCAGGGGAGATAAACCCACCGTACCCCAGTGAGAGTCAGCACTTTCAGGGGAGGATAAACCCAGCGTACCCCAGTGAGAGTCAGCACCTTCAGGGGAGGGTAAACCCACTGTACCCCAGTGAGAGTCAGCACCTTCAGGGGAGGGTAAACCCACCGTACTCCAGTGAGTCAGCACCTTCAGGGGAGGGTAAATCCACCGTACCCCAGTGAGTCAGCACCTTCAGGGGAGGGTAAACCCACCGTAACCCAGTGAGAGTCAGAACCTTCAGGGGAGATAAACCCACCGTACCCCAGTGAGAGTCAGCACCTTCAGGGGAGGGTAAACCCACCGTACCCCAGTGAGAGTCAGCACCTCCAGGGGAGATAAACCCACCGTACCCCAGTGAGTCAGCACCTTCAGGGTAGGGTAAACCCACCGTACCCCAGTGAGTCAGCACCTTCAGGGGATGGTAATCCCACCATACCCCAGTGAGGGTCAGCACCTTCAGGGGAAGGTAAACCCACCGTACCCCAGTGAGGGTCAGCACCTTCAGGGGAGATAAACCCACCGTACCCCAGTGAGGGTCAGCACCTTCAGGGGAGATAAACCCACCGTACCCCAGTGAGAGTCAGCACCTTCAGGGGAGATAAACCCACCATAGCCCAGTGAGGGTCAGCACCTTCAGGGGAAGGTAAACCCACTGTACCCCAGTCAGAGTCAGCACCTTCAGGGGAGGGTAAACCCACCGTACCCCAGTGAGTCAGCACCTTCAGGGGAGATAAACCCACCGTATCCCATTAAGAGTCAGCACCTTCAGGGGAGATAAACCCACCGTATCCCAGTGAGTCAGCACCTTCAGGGGAGATAAACCCACCGCACCCCAGTGAGAGTCAGCACCTTCAGGGGAGATAAACCCACCGTACCCCAGTGAGTCAGCACCTTCAGGGGAGATAAACCCACCGTACCCCAGTGAGTCAGCACCTTCAGGGGAGATAAACCCACCGTACCCCAGTGAGTCAGCACCTTCAGGGGAGATAAACCCACCGTACCCCAATGAGAGTCAGCACCTTCAGGGAAGGGTAAACCCATTGTACCCCAGTGAGAGTCAGCACCTTCAGGGGAGGGTAAACCCACCGTACCCCAGTGAGAGTCAGCACCTTCAGGGAAGATAAACCCACCGTACCCCAGTGAGAGTCAGCACCTTCAGGGGAGGGTAAACCCACCGTACCCCTGTGAGAGTCAGCACCTTCAGGGGAGATAAACCCACCGTACCCAAGTGAGAGTCAGCACCTTCAGGGGAGGGTAAACCCACCGTACCCCAGTGAGAGTCAGCACCTTCAGGGGAGATAAACCCACCGTACCCCAGTGAGAGTCAGCGCCTTCAGGGGAGATAAACCCACCGTACCCCAGTGAGAGTCAGCACCTTCAGGGGAGATAAACCCACCGTACCCCAGTGAGAGTTAGCACCTTCAGGGGAGGGTAAACCCAGCGTACCCCAGTGAGTGTCAGCACCTTCAGGGGAGGGTAAACCCACTGTACCCCAGTGAGAGTCAGCACCTTCAGGGGAGGGTAAACCCACCGTACCCCAGTGAGTCAGCACCTTCAGGGGAGGGTAATCCCACCATACCCCAGTGAGGGTCAGCACCTTCAGGGGAAGGTAAACCCACCGTACCCCAGTGAGGGTCAGCACCTTCAGGGGAGATAAACCCACCGTACCCCAGTGAGGGTCAGCACCTTCAGGGGAGATAAACCCACCATACCCCAGTGAGAGTCAGCACCTTCAGGGGAGATAAACCCACCGTACCCCAGTGAGAGTCAGCACCTTCAGGGGAGGGTAAACCCACCGTACCCCAGTGAGAGTCAGCACCTTCAGGGGAGGGTAAACCCACCGTACCCCAGTGAGAGTCAGCACCTTCAGGGGAGGGTAAACCCACCGTACCCCAGTGAGAGTCAGCACCTTCAGGGGAAGGTAAACCCACCGTACCCCAGTGAGGGTCAGCAACTTCAGGGGAGATAAACCCACCGTACCCCAGTGAGTGAGCACCTTCAGGGGAGGGTAAACACACCGTACCCCAGTGAGAGTCAGCACCTTCAGGGGAGATAAACCCACCGTACCCCAGTGAGAGTCAGCACTTTCAGGGGAGGATAAACCCAGCGTACCCCAGTGAGAGTCAGCACCTTCAGGGGAGGGTAAACCCACTGTACCCCAGTGAGAGTCAGCACCTTCAGGGGAGGGTAAACCCACCGTACTCCAGTGAGTCAGCACCTTCAGGGGAGGGTAAATCCACCGTACCCCAGTGAGTCAGCACCTTCAGGGGAGGGTAAACCCACCGTAACCCAGTGAGAGTCAGAACCTTCAGGGGAGATAAACCCACCGTACCCCAGTGAGAGTCAGCACCTTCAGGGGAGGGTAAACCCACCGTACCCCAGTGAGAGTCAGCACCTCCAGGGGAGATAAACCCACCGTACCCCAGTGAGTCAGCACCTTCAGGGTAGGGTAAACCCACCGTACCCCAGTGAGTCAGCACCTTCAGGGGATGGTAATCCCACCATACCCCAGTGAGGGTCAGCACCTTCAGGGGAAGGTAAACCCACCGTACCCCAGTGAGGGTCAGCACCTTCAGGGGAGATAAACCCACCGTACCCCAGTGAGGGTCAGCACCTTCAGGGGAGATAAACCCACCGTACCCCAGTGAGAGTCAGCACCTTCAGGGGAGATAAACCCACCATAGCCCAGTGAGGGTCAGCACCTTCAGGGGAAGGTAAACCCACTGTACCCCAGTCAGAGTCAGCACCTTCAGGGGAGGGTAAACCCACCGTACCCCAGTGAGTCAGCACCTTCAGGGGAGATAAACCCACCGTATCCCATTAAGAGTCAGCACCTTCAGGGGAGATAAACCCACCGTATCCCAGTGAGTCAGCACCTTCAGGGGAGATAAACCCACCGCACCCCAGTGAGAGTCAGCACCTTCAGGGGAGATAAACCCACCGTACCCCAGTGAGTCAGCACCTTCAGGGGAGATAAACCCACCGTACCCCAGTGAGTCAGCACCTTCAGGGGAGATAAACCCACCGTACCCCAGTGAGTCAGCACCTTCAGGGGAGATAAACCCACCGTACCCCAATGAGAGTCAGCACCTTCAGGGAAGGGTAAACCCATTGTACCCCAGTGAGAGTCAGCACCTTCAGGGGAGGGTAAACCCACCGTACCCCAGTGAGAGTCAGCACCTTCAGGGAAGATAAACCCACCGTACCCCAGTGAGAGTCAGCACCTTCAGGGGAGGGTAAACCCACCGTACCCCTGTGAGAGTCAGCACCTTCAGGGGAGATAAACCCACCGTACCCCAGTGAGAGTCAGCACCTTCAGGGGAGGGTAAACCCACCGTACCCCAGTGAGAGTCAGCACCTTCAGGGGAGATAAACCCACCGTACCCCAGTGAGAGTCAGCGCCTTCAGGGGAGATAAACCCACCGTACCCCAGTGAGAGTCAGCACCTTCAGGGGAGATAAACCCACCGTACCCCAGTGAGAGTTAGCACCTTCAGGGGAGGGTAAACCCAGCGTACCCCAGTGAGTGTCAGCACCTTCAGGGGAGGGTAAACCCACTGTACCCCAGTGAGAGTCAGCACCTTCAGGGGAGGGTAAACCCACCGTACCCCAGTGAGAGCAGCACCTTCAGGGGAGGGTAAACCCACCGTACCCCAATGAGAGTCAGCCACTTCAGGGGAGGGTAAACCCACCGTACCCCAGTGAGAGTCAGCAACTTCAGGGGAGGGTAAACCCACCATACCCCAGTGAGAGTCAGCACCTTCAGGGGAAGGTAAACCCACCGTACCCCAGTGAGGGTCAGCACCTTCAGGGGAGATAAACCCACCGTACCCCAGTGAGAGTCAGCACCTTCAGGGGAGATAAACCCACCGTACCCCAGTGAGTCAGCACCTTCAGGGGAGGGTAAACACACCGTACCCCAGTGAGAGTCAGCACCTCCAGGGGAGATAAACCCACCGTACCCCAGTGAGAGTCAGCACCTTCAGGGGAGGGTAAACCCACCGTATGCCAGTGAGAGTCAGCACCTTCAGGGGAGGGTAAACCCACCATACCCCAGTGAGTCAGCACCTTCAGGGGAGGGTAAACCCACCGTACCCCAGTGAGTCAGCACCTTCAGGGGAGATAAACCCACCGTACCCCAGTGAGTCAGCACATTCAGGGGAGATAAACTCACCGTACCCCAGTGAGTCAGCACCTTCAGGGGAGATAAACCCACCATACCCCAGAGAGAGTCAGCACCTTCAGGGGAGATAAACCCACCATACCGCAGTGAGTCAGCACCTTCAGGAGCGATAAACCCACCGTACCCCAGTGAGAGTCAGCACCTTCAGGGGAGATAAACCCACCGTACCCCAGTGAGAGTCAGCACCTTCAGGGGAGGGTAAACCCACCGTACCCCAGTGAGAGTCAGCAACTTCAGGGGAGGGTAAACCCACCGTACCCCAGTGAGAGTCAGCACCTTCAGGGGAGATAAACCCACCGTACCCCAGTGAGAGTCAGCACCTTCAGGGGAAGGTAAACCCACCGTACCCCAGTGAGGGTCAGCACCTTCAGGGGAGATAAACCCACCGTACCCCAGTGAGAGAGAGCACCTTCAGGGGAGATAAACCCACCGTACCCCAGTGAGAGTCAGCACCTTCAGGGGAGGGTAAACCCACCGTACCCCAGTGAGAGTCAGCACCTTCAGGGGAGAGAAACACACCGTACCCCAGTGAGAGTCAGCACCTTCAGGGGAGGATAAACCCACCGTACCCCAGTGAGAGTCAGCACCTTCAGGGGAGGATAAACCCACCGTACCCCAGTGAGAGTCAGCACCTTCAGGGGAGGGTAAACCCACCGTACCCCAGTGAGAGTCAGCACCTTCAGGGGAGGGTAAACCCACCGTACCCCAGTGAGAGTCAGCACCTTCAGGGGAGATAAACCCACCGTACCCCAGTGAGTCAGCACCTTCAGGGGAGGGTAAACCCACCGTACCCCAGTGAGGGTCAGCACCTTCAGGGGAGATAAACCCACCGTACCCCAGTGAGAGTCAGCACCTTCAGGGGAGATAAACCCACCGTACCCCAGTGAGTCAGCACCTTCAGAGGAGGGTAAACCCACCGTACCCCAGTGAGAGTCAGCACCTTCAGGGGAGGGTAAACCCACCGTACCCCAGTGAGAGTCAGCACCTTCAGGGGAGGGTAAACCCACCGTACCCCAGTGAGAGTCAGCACCTTCAGGGGAGATAAACCCACCGTACCCCAGTGAGAGTCAGCACCTTCAGGGGAGGGTAAACACACCGTACCCCAGTGAGAGTCAGCACCTTCAGGGGAGGGTAAACCCACCGTACCCCAGTGAGAGTCAGCACCTTCAGGGGAGGGTAAACCCACCGTACCCCAGTGAGAGTCAGCACCTCCAAGGGAGATAAACCCACCGTACCCCAGTGAGTCAGCACCTTCAGGGTAGGGTAAACCCACCATACCCCAGTGAGTCAGCACCTTCCGGTGGAGGGTAAACCCACCGTACCCCAGTGAGTCAGCACCTTCAGGGGAGATAAACCCACCGTACCCCAGTGAGTCAGCACCTTCAGGGGAGATAAACTCACCGTACCCCAGTGAGAGTCAGCACCTTCAGGGGAGATAAACCCACCATACCCCAGTGAGAGTCAGCATCTTCAGGGGAGATAAACCCACCATACCGCAGTGAGTCAGCACCTTCAGGGGCGATAAACCCACCGTACCCCAGTGAGAGTCAGCACCTTCAGGGGAGATTAACCCACCGTACCCCAGTGAGAGTCAGCACCTTCAGGGGAGGGTAAACCCACCGTACCCCAGTGAGAGTCAGCAACTTCAGGGGAGGGTAAACCCACCGTACCCCAGTGAGAGTCAGCACCTTCAGGGGAAGGTAAACCCACCGTACCCCAGTGAGGGTCAGCACCTTCAGGGGAGATAAACCCACCGTACCCCAGTGAGAGTCAGCACCTTCAGGGGAGATAAACCCACCGTACCCCAGTGAGTCAGCACCTTCAGGGGAGGGTAAACACACCGTACCCCAATGAGGGTCAGCACCTTCAGGGGAGATAAACCCACCGTACCCCAGTGAGAGTCAGCACCTTCAGGGGAGAGAAACCCACCGTACCCCAGTGAGAGTCAGCACCTTCAGGGGAGGATAAACCCACCGTACCCCAGTGAGAGTCAGCACCTTCAGGGGAGGATAAACCCACCGTATCCCAGTGAGAGTCAGCACCTTCAGGGGAGGGTAAACCCACCGTACCCCAGTGAGAGTCAGCACCTTCAGGGGAGGGTAAACCCACCGTACCCCAGTGAGAGTCAGCACCTTCAGGGGAGATAAACCCACCGTACCCCAGTGAGTCAGCACCTTCAGGGGAGGGTAAACACACCGTACCCCAGTGAGGGTCAGCACCTTCAGGGGAGATAAACCCACCGTACCCCAGTGAGAGTCAGCACCTTCAGGGGAGGGTAAACCCACCGTACCCCAGTGAGAGTCAGCACCTTCAGGGGAGGGTAAACCCACCGTACCCCAGTGAGAGTCAGCACCTCCAAGGGAGATAAACCCACCGTACCCCAGTGAGTCAGCACCTTCAGGGTAGGGTAAACCCACCATACCCCAGTGAGTCAGCACCTTCAGGGGAGGGTAAACCCACCGTACCCCAGTGAGTCAGCACCTTCAGGGGAGATAAACCCACCGTACCCCAGTGAGTCAGCACCTTCAGGGGAGATAAACTCACCGTACCCCAGTGAGTCAGCACCTTCAGGGGAGATAAACCCACCGTACCCCAGTGAGAGTCAGCACCTTCAGGGGCGATAAACCCACCGTACCCCAGTGAGAGTCAGCACCTTCAGGGGAGATAAACCCACCGTACCCCAGTGAGAGTCAGCACCTTCAGGGGAGGGTAAACCCACCGTACCCCAGTGAGAGTCAGCAACTTCAGGGGAGGGTAAACCCACCGTACCCCAGTGAGAGTCAGCACCTTCAGGGGAAGGTAAACCCACCGTACCCCAGTGAGGGTCAGCACCTTCAGGGGAGATAAACCCACCGTACCCCAGTGAGAGTCAGCACCTTCAGGGGAGATAAACCCACCGTACCCCAGTGAGTCAGCACCTTCAGGGGAGGGTAAACACACCGTACCCCAGTGAGGGTCAGCACCTTCAGGGGAGATAAACCCACCGTACCCCAGTGAGAGTCAGCACCTTCAGGGGAGAGAAACCCACCGTACCCCAGTGAGAGTCAGCACCTTCAGGGGAGCGTAAACCCACCGTACCCCAGTGAGTCAGCACCTTCAGGGGAGGGTAAACCCACCGTACCCCAGTGAGAGTCAGCACCTTCAGGGGAGATAAACGCACCGTACCCCAGTGAGAGTCAGCACCTTCAGGGGAGGGTAAACCCACCGTACCCCAGTGAGAGTCAGCACCTCCAGGGGAGATAAACCCACCGTACCCCAGTGAGTCAGCACCTTCAGGGGAGGGTAAACCCACCGTACCCCAGTGAGTCAGCACCTTCAGGGGAGGGTAAACCCACCGTACCCCAGTGAGTCAGCACCTTCAGGGGAGATAAACCCACCGTACCCCAGTGAGTCAGCACCTTCAGGGGAGATAAACTCACCGTACCCCAGTGAGTCAGCACCTTCAGGGGAGATAAAACCACCATACCCCAGTGAGAGTCAGCACCTTCAGGGGAGATAAACCCACCATACCCCAGTGAGAGTCAGCACCTTCAGGGGAGATAAACTCACCGTACCCCAGTGAGTCAGCACCTTCAGGGGAGATAAACCCACCATACCCCAGTGAGTCAGCACCTTCAGGGGAGGGTAAACCCACCGTACCCCAGTGAGTCAGCACCTTCAGGGGAGATAAACCCATCGTACTCCAGTGAGAGTCAGACCTTCAGGGGAGATAAACCCACCGTACCCCAGTGAGAGTCAGCACCTTCAGGGGAGATAAACCCACCGTACCCCAATGAGAGTCAGCCCCTTCAGGGGAGGGTAAACCCACCGTACCCCAGAGAGTCAGCACCTTCAGGGGAGGGTAAACCCACCGTACCCCAGTGAGTCAGCACCTTCAGGGGAGGGTAAACCCACCGTACCCCAGTGAGAGTCAGCACCTTCAGGGGAGATAAACCCACCGTACCCCAGTGAGAGTCAGCACCTTCAGGGGAGGGTAAACCCACCGTAACCCAGTGAGAGTCAGCACCTCCAGGGGAGATAAACCCACCGTACCCCAGTGAGAGTCAGCACCTTCAGGGGAGGGTAAACCCACCGTACCCCAGTGAGAGTCAGCACCTCCAAGGGAGATAAACCCACCGTACCCCAGTGAGTCAGCACCTTCAGGGTAGGGTAAACCCACCATACCCCAGTGAGTCAGCACCTTCAGGGGAGGGTAAACCCACCGTACCCCAGTGAGTCAGCACCTTCAGGGGAGATAAACCCACCGTACCCCAGTGAGTCAGCACCTTCAGGGGAGATAAACTCACCGTACCCCAGTGAGTCAGCACCTTCAGGGGAGATAAACCCACCATACCCCAGTGAGAGTCAGCACCTTCAGGGGAGGTAAACCCACCATACCGCAGTGAGTCAGCACCTTCAGGGGCGATAAACCCACCGTACCCCAGTGAGAGTCAGCACCTTCAGGGGAGATAAACCCACCGTACCCCAGTGAGAGTCAGCACCTTCAGGGGAGGGTAAACCCACCGTACCCCAGTGAGAGTCAGCAACTTCAGGGGAGGGTAAACCCACCGTACCCCAGTGAGAGTCAGCACCTTCAGGGGAAGGTAAACCCACTGTACCCCAGTGAGGGTCAGCACCTTCAGGGGAGATAAACCCACCGTACCCCAGTGAGAGTCAGCACCTTCAGGGGAGATAAACCCACCGTACCCCAGTGAGTCAGCACCTTCAGGGGAGGGTAAACACACCGTACCCCAGTGAAGGTCAGCACCTTCAGGGGAGATAAACCCACCGTACCCCAGTGAGAGTCAGCACCTTCAGGGGAGGGTAAACCCACCGTACCCCAGTGAGAGTCAGCACCTTCAGGGGAGGGTAAACCCACCGTACCCCAGTGAGAGTCAGCACCTTCAGGGGAGGGTAAACCCACCGTACCCCAGTGAGAGTCAGCACCTTCAGGGGAGGGTAAACCCACCGTACCCCAGTGAGAGTCAGCACCTTCAGGGGAGGGTATACCCACTGTACTCCAGTGAGAGTCAGACCTTCAGGGGAGATAAACCCACCATACCCCAGTGAGAATCAGCACCTTCAGGGGAGATAAACCCACCGTACCCCAGTGAGAGTCAGCACCTTCAGGGGAGGGTAAACCCACTTTACCCCAGTGAGAGTCAGCACCTTCAGGGGAGGGTAAACCCAACGTACCCCAGTGAGAGTCAGCACCTTCAGGGGACGGTAAACCCACCGTACCCCAATGAGAGTCAGCCCCTTCAGGGGAGGGTAAACCCACCGGACCCCAGTGAGAGTCAGCACCTTCAGGGGAGATAAACCCACCGTACCCCAGTGAGAGTCAGCACCTTCAGGGGAGGGTAAACCCACCGTAACCCAGTGAGAGTCAGCACCTTCAGGGGAGATAAACCCACCGTACCCCAGTGAGAGTCAGCACCTTCAGGGGAGATAAACCCACCGTACCCCAGTGAGAGTCAGCACCTTCAGGGGAGATAAACCCACCGTACCCCAGTGAGAGTCAGCACCTTCAGGGGAGGGTAAACCCACCGTACCCCAGTGAGAGTCAGCACCTCCAAGGGAGATAAACCCACCGTACCCCAGTGAGTCAGCACCTTCAGGGTAGGGTAAACCCACCATACCCCAGTGAGTCAGCACCTTCAGGGGAGGGTAAACCCACCGTACCCCAGTGAGTCAGCACCTTCAGGGGAGATAAACCCACCGTACCCCAGTGAGTCAGCACCTTCAGGGGAGATAAACTCACCGTACCCCAGTGAGTCAGCACCTTCAGGGGAGATAAACCCACCATACCCCAGTGAGAGTCAGCACCTTCAGGGGAGATAAACCCACCATACCGCAGTGAGTCAGCACCTTCAGGGGCGATAAACCCACCGTACCCCAGTGAGAGTCAGCACCTTCAGGGGTGATAAACCCACCGTACCCCAGTGAGAGTCAGCACCTTCAGGGAAGGGTAAACCCACCGTACCCCAGTGAGAGTCAGCAACTTCAGGGGAGGGTAAACCCACCGTACCCCAGTGAGAGTCAGCACCTTCAGGGGAAGGTAAACCCACCGTACCCCAGTGAGAGTCAGCACCTTCAGGGGAGATAAACCCACCGTACCCCAGTGAGAGTCAGCACCTTCAGGGGAGATAAACCCACCGTACCCCAGTGAGAGTCAGCACCTTCAGGGGAGATAAACCCACCGTACCCCAGTGAGAGTCAGCACCTTCAGGGGAGATAAACCCACCGTACCCCAGTGAGTCAGCACCTTCAGAGGAGGGTAAACACACCGTACCCCAGTGAGGGTCAGCACCTTCAGGGGAGATAAACCCATCGTACCCCAGTGAGAGTCAGCACCTTCAGGGGAGAGAAACCCACCGTACCCCAGTGAGAGTCAGCGCCTTCAGGGGAGATAAACCCACCGTACCCCAGTGAGAGTCAGCACCTTCAGGGGAGATAAACCCACCGTACCCCAGTGAGAGTCAGCACCTTCAGGGGAGGATAAACCCACCGTACCCCAGTGAGAGTCAGCACCTTCAGGGGAGGATAAACCCACCGTACCCCAGTGAGAGTCAGCACCTTCAGGGGAGGGTATACCCACTGTACTCCAGTGAGAGTCAGCACCTTCAGGGGAGATAAACCCACCGTACGCCAGTGAGAGTCAGCACCTTCAGGGGAGATAAACCCACCGTACCCCAGTGAGAGTCAGCACCTTCACGGGAGGGTAAACCCACCGTATCCCAGTGAGAGTCAGCACCTTCAGGGGAGGGTAAACCCACCGTACCCCAGTGAGAGTCAGCACCTTCAGGGGAGGGTAAACCCACCGTACCCCAGTGAGAGTCAGCACCTCCAGGGGAGATAAACCCACCGTACCCCAGTGAGTCAGCACCTTCAGGGGAGGGTAAACCCACCGTACCCCAGTGAGTCAGCACCTTCAGGGGAGATAAACCCACCGTACCCCAGTGAGTCAGCACCTTCAGGGGAGATAAACTCACCGTACCCCAGTGAGTCAGCACCTTCAGGGGAGATAAACCCACCATACCCCAGTGAGAGTCAGCACCTTCAGGGGAGATAAACCCACCGTACCCCAGTGAGTCAGCACCTTCAGGGGAGGGTAAACCCACCATACCCCAGTGAGAGTCAGCACCTTCAGGGGAGGGTAAACCCACCGTACCCCAGTGAGAGTCAGCACCTTCAGGGGAGATAAACCCACCGTACCCCAGTGAGAGTCAGCACCTTCAGGGGAGGGTAAACCCACCGTACCCCAGTGAGAGTCAGCACCTTCAGGGGAGGGTAAACCCACCGTACCCCAGTGAGAGTCAGCACCTTCAGGGGAAGGTAAACCCACCGTACCCCAGTGAGGGTCAGCACCTTCAGGGGAGATAAACCCACCGTACCCCAGTGAGAGTCAGCACCTTCAGGGGAGAGTAAACCCACCGTACCCCAGTGAGAGTCAGCACCTTCAGGGGAGATAAACCCACCGTACCCCAGTGAGAGTCAGCACCTTCAGGGGAGATAAACCCACCGTACCCCAGTGAGAGTCAGCACCTTCAGGGGAGATAAACCCACCGTACCCCAGTGAGGGTCAGCACCTTCAGGGGAGGGTAAACACACCGTACCCCAGTGATGGTCAGCACCTTCAGGGGAGATAAACCCACCGTACCCCAGTGAGAGTCAGCACCTTCAGGGGAGGGTAAACCCACCGTACCCCAGTGAGAGTCAGCACCTTCAGGGGAGGGTAAACCCACCGTACCCCAGTGAGAGTCAGCACCTTCAGGGGAGGGTAAACCCACCGTACCCCAGTGAGAGTCAGCACCTTCAGGGGAGGGTATACCCACTGTACTCCAGTGAGAGTCAGACCTTCAGGGGAGATAAACCCACCGTACCCCAGTGAGAATCAGCACCTTCAGGGGAGATAAACCCACCGTACCCCAGTGAGAGTCAGCACCTTCAGGGGAGGGTAAACCCACTTTACCCCAGTGAGAGTCAGCACCTTCAGGGGAGATAAACCCACCGTACCCCAGTGAGAGTCAGCACCTTCAGGGGAGGATAAACCCACCGTACACCAGTGAGAGTCAGCACCTTCAGGGGAGGATAAACCCACCGTACCCCAGTGAGAGTCAGCACCTTCAGGGGAGGGTAAACCCACCGTACCCCAGTGAGAGTCAGCACCTTCAGGGGAGGGTATACCCACCGTACCCCAGTGAGGGTCAGCACCTTCAGGGGAGATAAACCCACCGTACCCCAGTGAGAGAAAGCACCTTCAGGGGATATAAACCCACCGTACCCCAGTGAGAGTCAGCACCTTCAGGGGAGATAAACCCACCGTAACCCAGTGAGTCAGCACCTTCAGGGGAGGGTAAACACACCGTACCCCAGTGAAGGTCAGCACCTTCAGGGGAGATAAACCCACCGTACCCCAGTGAGAGTCAGCACCTTCAGGGGAGGGTAAACCCACCGTACCCCAGTGAGAGTCAGCACCTTCAGGGGAGGGTATAATCACTGTACTCCAGTGAGAGTCAGTCCTTCAGGGGAGATAAACCCACCGTACCCCAGTGAGAATCAGCACCTTCAGGGGAGATAAACCCACCGTACCCCAGTGAGAGTCAGCACCTTCAGGGGAGGGTAAACCCACCGTACCCCAGTGAGAGTCAGCACCTTCAGGGGAGGGTAAACCCACCGTACCCCAGTGAGAGTCAGCACCTTCAGGGGAGGGTAAACCCACTTTACCCCAGTGAGAGTCAGCACCTTCAGGGGAGGGTAAACCCAACATACCCCAGTGAGAGTCAGCACCTTCAGGGGAGGGTAAACCCACCGTACCCCAGTGAGAGTCAGCACCTTCAGGGGAGATAAACCCACCGTACCCCAGTGAGTCAGCACCTTCAGGGGAGGGTAAACCCACCGTACCCCAGTGAGAGTCAGCACCTCCAAGGGAGATAAACCCACCGTACCCCAGTGAGTCAGCACCTTCAGGGTAGTGTAAACCCACCATACCCCAGTGAGTCAGCACCTTCAGGGGAGGGTAAACCCACCGTACCCCAGTGAGTCAGCACCTTCAGGGGAGGGTAAACCCACCGTACCCCAGTGAGAGTCAGCACCTTCAGGGGAGGGTAAACCCACCGTACCCCAGTGAGAGTCAGCACGTCCAGGGGAGATAAACCCACCGTACCCCAGTGAGTCAGCACCTTCAGGGAAGATAAACCCACCGTACCCCAGTGAGAGTCAGCACCTTCAGGGGAGGGTAAACCCACCGTAACCCAGTGAGAGTCAGCACCTCCAGGGGAGATAAACCCACCGTACCCCAGTGAGAGTCAGCACCTTCAGGGGAGGGTAAACCCACCGTACCCCAGTGAGAGTCAGCACCTCCAAGGGAGGGTAAACCCACCGTAACCCAGTGAGAGTCAGCACCTCCAGGGGAGGGTAAACCCACCGTAACCCAGTGAGAGTCAGCACCTCCAGGGGAGATAAACCCACCGTACCCCAGTGAGAGTCAGCACCTTCAGGGGAGGGTAAACCCACCGTACCCCAGTGAGAGTCAGCACCTCCAAGGGAGATAAACCCACCGTACCCCAGTGAGTCAGCACCTTCAGGGTAGGGTAAACCCACCATACCCCAGTGAGTCAGCACCTTCAGGGGAGGGTAAACCCACCGTACCCCAGTGAGTCAGCACCTTCAGGGGAGATAAACTCACCGTACCCCAGTGAGTCAGCACCTTCAGGGGCGATAAACCCACCGTACCCCAGTGAGAGTCAGCACCTTCAGGGGAGATAAACCCACCGTACCCCAGTGAGAGTCAGCACCTTCAGGGGAGATAAACCCACCGTACCCCAGTGAGAGTCAGCACCTTCAGGGGAGGGTAAACCCACCGTACCCCAGTGAGAGTCAGCACCTTCAGGGGAGGGTAAACCCACCGTACCCCAGTGAGAGTCAGCACCTTCAGGGGAGGGTATACCCAGTGTACTCCAGTGAGAGTCAGCACCTTCAGGGGAGATAAACCCACCGTACCCCAGTGAGAGTCAGCACCTTCAGGGGAGATAAACCCACCGTACCCCAGTGAGAGTCAGCACCTTCAGGGGAGGGTAAACCCACTGTACCCCAGTGAGAGTCAGCACCTTCAGGGGAGGGTAAACCCACCGTATCCCAGTGAGAGTCAGCACCTTCAGGGGAGGGTAAACCCACCGTACCCCAATGAGAGTCAGCCCCTTGAGGGGAGGGTAAACCCACCGTACCCCAGAGAGTCAGCACCTTCAGGGGAGGGTAAACCCACCGTACCCCAGTGAGTCAGCACCTTCAGGGGAGGGAAAACCCACCGTACCCCAGTGAGAGTCAGCACCTCCAGGGGAGATAAACCCACCGTACCCCAGTGAGTCAGCACCTTCAGGGGAGGGTAAACCCACCGTACCCCAGTGAGTCAGCACCTTCAGGGGAGGGTAAACCCACCGTACCCCAGTGAGTCAGCATCTTCAGGGGAGATAAACCCACCGTACCCCAGTGAGTCAGCACCTTCAGGGGAGATAAACTCACCGTACCCCAGTGAGTCAGCACCTTCAGGGGAGATAAACCCACCATACTCCAGTGAGAGTCAGCACCTTCAGGGGAGATAAACCCACCGTACTCCAGTGAGTCAGCACCTTCAGGGGAGATAAACCCACCGTACCCCAGTGAGAGTCAGCACCTTTAGGGGAGATAAACCCATCGTACCCCAGTGAGAGTCAGCACCTTCAGGGGAGATAAACCCACCGTACCCCAGTGAGGGTCAGCACCTTCAGGGGAAGGTAAACCCACTGTACCCCAGTCAGAGTCAGTACCTTCAGGGGAGGGTAAACCCACCGTACCCCAGTGAGTCAGCACCTTCAGGGGAGATAAACCCACCGTACCCCAGTGAGAGTCAGCACCTTCAGGGGAGATAAACCCACCGTATCCCAGTGAGTCTGCACCTTCAGGGGAGATAAACCCACCGTACCCCAGTGAGAGTCAGCACCTTCAGGGGAGATAAACCCACCGTACCCCAGTGAGTCAGCACTTTCAGGGGAGATAAACCCACCGTACCCCAGTGAGTCAGCACATTCATGGGAGATAAACCCACCGTACCCCAGTGAGTCATCACCTTCAGGGGAGATAAACCCACCGTACCCCAGTGAGAGTCAGCACCTTCAGGGGAGGGTAAACCCACCGTACCCCAGTGAGAGTCAGCACCTTCAGGGTAGGGTAAACCCACTGTACCCCAGTGAGAGTCAGCACCTTCAGGGTAGGGTAAACCCACCGTACCCCAGTGTGAGTCAGCACCTTCAGGGGAGGGTAAACCCACCGTACCCCAATGAGAGTCAGCACCTTCAGGGGAGGGTAAACCCACCGTACCCCAGTGAGAGTCAGCACCTTCAGGGAAGATAAACCCACTGTACTCCAGTGAGAGTCAGCACCTTCAGGGGAGGGTAAACCCACCGTACCCCAGTGAGGGTCAGCACCTTCAGGGGAGATAAACCCACCGTACCCCAGTGAGTCAGCACCTTCAGGGAAGGGTAAACCCATTGTACCCCAGTGAGAGTCAGCCCTTTCAGGGGAGGGTAAACCCATTGTACCCCAGTGAGAGTCAGCACCTTCAGGGGATATAAACCCACCGTACCCCAGTGAGAGTCAGCACCTTCAGGGGAGAGTAAATCCACCGTACCCCAGTGAGAGTCAGCACCTTCAGGGAAGATCAACCCACCGTACCCCAGTGAGAGTCAGCACCTTTAGGGGAGGGTAAACCCACCGTACCCCTGTGAGAGTCAGCACCTTCAGGGGAGATAAACCCACCGTACCCCAGTGAGAGTCAGCACCTTCAGGGGAGGGTAAACCCACCGTACCCCAGTGAGAGTCAGCACCTTCAGGGGAGGGTAAACCCACCGTACCCCAGTGAGAGTCAGCACCTTCAGGGGAGATAAACCCACCGTACCCCAGTGAGAGTCAGCGCCTTCAGGGGAGATAAACCCACCGTACCCCAGTGAGAGTCAGCACCTTCAGGGGAGATAAACCCACCGTACCCCAGTGAGACTCAGCACCTTCAGGGGAGGGTAAACCCACCGTACCCCAGTGAGAGTCAGCACCTTCAGGGGAGGGTAAACCCACCGTACCCCAGTGAGAGTCAGCACCTTCAGGGGAAGGTAAACCCACCGTACCCCAGTGAGAGTCAGCACCTTCAGGGGAGATAAACCCACCGTACCCCAGTGAGAGTCAGCACCTTCAGGGGAGATAAACCCACCGTACCCCAGTGAGAATCAGCACCTTCAGGGGAGATAAACCCACCGTACCCCAGTGAGAGTCAGCACCTTCAGGGGAGATAAACCCATCGTACCCCAGTGAGAGTCAGCACCTTCAGGGGAGATAAATCCACCGTACCCCAGTCAGGGTCAGCACCTTCAGGGGAGATAAACCCACCGTACCCCAGTGAGAGTCTGCACCTTCAGGGGAGATAAACCCACCGTACCCCAGTGAGAGTCAGCACCTTCAGGGGAGATAATCCCACCGTACCCCAGTGAGGGTCAGCACCTTCAGGGGAGGGTAAACCCACCGTACCCCAGTGAGAGTCAGCACCTTCAGGGGAGGGTAAACCCACCGTACCCCAGTGAGAGTCAGCACCTTCAGGGGAGGGTAAACACACCGTACCCCAGTGAGGGTCAGCACCTTCAGGGGAGATAAACCCACCGTACCCCAGTGAGAGTCAGCACCTTCAGGGGAGATAAACCCACCGTACCCCAGTGAGAGTCAGCACCTTCAGGGGAGGATAAACCCACCGTACCCCAGTGAGAGTCAGCACCTTCATGGGAGGATAAACCCACCGTACCCCAGTGAGAGTCAGCACCTTCAGGGGAGGGTAAACCCACCGTACCCCAGTGAGAGTCAGCACCTTCAGGGGAGGGTAAACCCACTGTCCCCCAGTGAGAGTCAGCACCTTCAGGGGAGGGTATACCCACTGTACTCCAGTGAGAGTCAGCACCTTCAGGGGAGATAAACCCACCGTACCCCAGTGAGAGTCAGCACCTTCAGGGGAGGGTAAACCCACCGCACCCCAGTGAGAGTCAGCACCTTCAGGGGAGATAAACCCAACGTACCCCAGTGAGAGTCAGCACCTTCAGGGGAGATAAACCCACCGTACCCCAGTGAGAGTCAGCACCTTTAGGGGAGGGTAAACCCACCGTACCCCAGTGAGAGTCAGCACCTTCAGGGGAAGGTAAACCCACCGTACCCCAGTGAGGGTCAGCACCTTCAGGGGAGATAAACCCACCGTACCCCAGTGAGAGTCAGCACCTTCAGGGGAGATAAACCCACCGTACCCCAGTGAGTCAGCACCTTCAGGGGAGGGTAAACACACCGTACCCCAGTGAGGGTCAGCATCTTCAGGGGAGATAAACCCACCGTATCCCAGTGAGAGTCAGCACCTTCAGGGGAGGGTAAACCCACCGTACCCCAGTGAGAGTCAGCACCTTCAGGGGAGGGTAAACCCACCGTACCCCAGTGAGAGTCAGCACCTTCAGGGGAGGGTATACCCACTGTACTCCAGTGAGAGTCAGTCCTTCAGGGGAGATAAACCCACCGTACCCCAGTGAGAATCAGCACCTTCAGGGGAGATAAACCCACCGTACCCCAGTGAGAGTCAGCACCTTCAGGGGAGGGTGAACCCACTTTACCCCAGTGAGAGTCAGCACCTTCAGGGGAGGGTAAACCCAACATACCCCAGTGAAAGTCAGCACCTTCAGGGGAGGGTAAACCCACCGTACCCCAGTGAGAGTCAGCACCTTCAGGGGAGATAAACCCACCGTACCCCAGTGAGTCAGCACCTTCAGGGGAGGGTAAACCCACCGTACCCCAGTGAGAGTCAGCACCTCCAAGGGAGATAAACCCACCGTACCCCAGTGAGTCAGCACCTTCAGGGTAGTGTAAACCCACCATACCCCAGTGAGTCAGCACCTTCAGGGGAGGGTAAACCCACCGTACCCCAGTGAGTCAGCACCTTCAGGGGAGGGTAAACCCACCGTACCCCAGTGAGAGTCAGCACCTTCAGGGGAGGGTAAACCCACCGTACCCCAGTGAGAGTCAGCACCTCCAGGGGAGATAAACCCACCGTACCCCAGTGAGTCAGCACCTTCAGGGAAGATAAACCCACCGTACCCCAGTGAGAGTCAGCACCTTCAGGGGAGGGTAAACCCACCGTACCCCAGTGAGAGTCAGCACCTCCAGGGGAGATAAACCCACCGTACCCCAGTGAGTCAGCACCTTCAGGGGAGGGTAAACCCACCGTAACCCAGTGAGAGTCAGCACCTCCAGGGGAGATAAACCCACCGTACCCCAGTGAGAGTCAGCACCTTCAGGGGAGGGTAAACCCACCGTACCCCAGTGAGAGTCAGCACCTCCAAGGGAGGGTAAACCCACCGTAACCCAGTGAGAGTCAGCACCTCCAGGGGAGGGTAAACCCACCGTAACCCAGTGAGAGTCAGCACCTCCAGGGGAGATAAACCCACCGTACCCCAGTGAGAGTCAGCACCTCCAAGGGAGATAAACCCACCGTACCCCAGTGAGTCAGCACCTTCAGGGTAGTGTAAACCCACCATACCCCAGTGAGTCAGCACCTTCAGGGGAGGGTAAACCCACCGTACCCCAGTGAGTCAGCACCTTCAGGGGAGATAAACCCACCGTACCCCAGTGAGTCAGCACCTTCAGGGGAGATAAACTCACCGTACCCCAGTGAGAGTCAGCACCTACAGGGGAGATAAACCCACCATACCCCAGTGAGAGTCAGCACCTTCAGGGGAGATAAACCCACCATACCGCAGTGAGTCAGCACCTTCAGGGGAGATAAACTCACCGTACCCCAGTGAGTCAGCACCTTCAGGGGCGATAAACCCACCGTACCCCAGTGAGAGTCAGCACCTTCAGGGGAGATAAACCCACCGTACCCCAGTGAGAGTCAGCACCTTCAGGGGAGGGTAAACCCACCGTACCCCAGTGAGAGTCAGCACCTTCAGGGGAGATAACCCACCGTACCCCAGTGAGTCAGCACCTTCAGGGGACGGTAAACACACCGTACCCCAGTGAGGGTCAGCACCTTCAGGGGAGATAAACCCACCGTACCCCAGTGAGAGTCAGCACCTTCAGGGGAGGATAAACCCACCGTACCCCAGTGAGAGTCAGCACCTTCAGGGGAGGATAAACCCACCGTACCCCAGTGAGAGTCAGCACCTTCAGGGGAGGGTAAACCCACCGTACCCCAGTGAGAGTCAGCACCTTCAGGGGAGGGTAAACCCACCGTACCCCAGTGAGAGTCAGCACCTTCAGGGGAGGGTATACCCAGTGTACTCCAGTGAGAGTCAGCACCTTCAGGGGAGATAAACCCACCGTACCCCAGTGAGAGTCAGCACCTTCAGGGGAGGGTAAACCCACCGTATCCCAGTGAGAGTCAGCACCTTCAGTGGAGGGTAAACCCACCGTACCCCAATGAGAGTCAGCCCCTTCAGGGGAGGGTAAACCCACCGTACCCCAGAGAGTCAGCACCTTCAGGGGAGGGTAAACCCACCGTACCCCAGTGAGTCAGCACCTTCAGGGGAGGGAAAACCCACCGTACTCCAGTGAGAGTCAGCACCTTCAGGGGAGATAAACGCACCGTACCCCAGTGAGAGTCAGCACCTTCAGGGGAGATAAACCCACCGTACCCCAGTGAGTCAGCACCTTCAGGGGAGGGTAAACCCACCGTACCCCAGTGAGTCAGCACCTTCAGGGGAGGGTAAACCCACCGTACCCCAGTGAGTCAGCACCTTCAGGGGAGATAAACCCACCGTACCCCAGTGAGTCAGCACCTTCAGGGGAGATAAACTCACCGTACCCCAGTGAGTCAGCACCTTCAGGGGAGATAAACCCACAATACCCCAGTGAGAGTCAGCACCTTCAGGGGAGATAAACCCACCGTACCCCAGTGAGTCAGCACCTTCAGGGGAGGGTAAACACACCGTACCCCAGTGAGGGTCAGCATCTTCAGGGGAGATAAACCCACCGTATCCCAGTGAGAGTCAGCACCTTCAGGGGAGGGTAAACCCACCGTACCCCAGTGAGAGTCAGCACCTTCAGGGGAGGGTAAACCCACCGTACCCCAGTGAGAGTCAGCACCTTCAGGGGAGGGTATACCCACTGTACTCCAGTGAGAGTCAGTCCTTCAGGGGAGATAAACCCACCGTACCCCAGTGAGAATCAGCACCTTCAGGGGAGATAAACCCACCGTACCCCAGTGAGAGTCAGCACCTTCAGGGGAGGGTGAACCCACTTTACCCCAGTGAGAGTCAGCACCTTCAGGGGAGGGTAAACCCAACATACCCCAGTGAGAGTCAGCACCTTCAGGGGAGGGTAAACCCACCGTACCCCAGTGAGAGTCAGCACCTTCAGGGGAGATAAACCCACCGTACCCCAGTGAGTCAGCACCTTCAGGGGAGGGTAAACCCACCGTACCCCAGTGAGAGTCAGCACCTCCAAGGGAGATAAACCCACCGTACCCCAGTGAGTCAGCACCTTCAGGGTAGTGTAAACCCACCATACCCCAGTGAGTCAGCACCTTCAGGGGAGGGTAAACCCACCGTACCCCAGTGAGTCAGCACCTTCAGGGGAGGGTAAACCCACCGTACCCCAGTGAGAGTCAGCACCTTCAGGGGAGGGTAAACCCACCGTACCCCAGTGAGAGTCAGCACCTCCAGGGGAGATAAACCCACCGTACCCCAGTGAGTCAGCACCTTCAGGGAAGATAAACCCACCGTACCCCAGTGAGAGTCAGCACCTTCAGGGGAGGGTAAACCCACCGTACCCCAGTGAGAGTCAGCACCTCCAGGGGAGATAAACCCACCGTACCCCAGTGAGTCAGCACCTTCAGGGGAGGGTAAACCCACCGTAACCCAGTGAGAGTCAGCACCTCCAGGGGAGATAAACCCACCGTACCCCAGTGAGAGTCAGCACCTTCAGGGGAGGGTAAACCCACCGTACCCCAGTGAGAGTCAGCACCTCCAAGGGAGGGTAAACCCACCGTAACCCAGTGAGAGTCAGCACCTCCAGGGGAGGGTAAACCCACCGTAACCCAGTGAGAGTCAGCACCTCCAGGGGAGATAAACCCACCGTACCCCAGTGAGAGTCAGCACCTCCAAGGGAGATAAACCCACCGTACCCCAGTGAGTCAGCACCTTCAGGGTAGTGTAAACCCACCATACCCCAGTGAGTCAGCACCTTCAGGGGAGGGTAAACCCACCGTACCCCAGTGAGTCAGCACCTTCAGGGGAGATAAACCCACCGTACCCCAGTGAGTCAGCACCTTCAGGGGAGATAAACTCACCGTACCCCAGTGAGAGTCAGCACCTACAGGGGAGATAAACCCACCATACCCCAGTGAGAGTCAGCACCTTCAGGGGAGATAAACCCACCATACCGCAGTGAGTCAGCACCTTCAGGGGAGATAAACTCACCGTACCCCAGTGAGTCAGCACCTTCAGGGGCGATAAACCCACCGTACCCCAGTGAGAGTCAGCACCTTCAGGGGAGATAAACCCACCGTACCCCAGTGAGAGTCAGCACCTTCAGGGGAGGGTAAACCCACCGTACCCCAGTGAGAGTCAGCACCTTCAGGGGAGATAACCCACCGTACCCCAGTGAGTCAGCACCTTCAGGGGACGGTAAACACACCGTACCCCAGTGAGGGTCAGCACCTTCAGGGGAGATAAACCCACCGTACCCCAGTGAGAGTCAGCACCTTCAGGGGAGGATAAACCCACCGTACCCCAGTGAGAGTCAGCACCTTCAGGGGAGGATAAACCCACCGTACCCCAGTGAGAGTCAGCACCTTCAGGGGAGGGTAAACCCACCGTACCCCAGTGAGAGTCAGCACCTTCAGGGGAGGGTAAACCCACCGTACCCCAGTGAGAGTCAGCACCTTCAGGGGAGGGTATACCCAGTGTACTCCAGTGAGAGTCAGCACCTTCAGGGGAGATAAACCCACCGTACCCCAGTGAGAGTCAGCACCTTCAGGGGAGGGTAAACCCACCGTATCCCAGTGAGAGTCAGCACCTTCAGGGGAGGGTAAACCCACCGTACCCCAATGAGAGTCAGCCCCTTCAGGGGAGGGTAAACCCACCGTACCCCAGAGAGTCAGCACCTTCAGGGGAGGGTAAACCCACCGTACCCCAGTGAGTCAGCACCTTCAGGGGAGGGAAAACCCACCGTACTCCAGTGAGAGTCAGCACCTTCAGGGGAGATAAACGCACCGTACCCCAGTGAGAGTCAGCACCTTCAGGGGAGATAAACCCACCGTACCCCAGTGAGTCAGCACCTTCAGGGGAGGGTAAACCCACCGTACCCCAGTGAGTCAGCACCTTCAGGGGAGGGTAAACCCACCGTACCCCAGTGAGTCAGCACCTTCAGGGGAGATAAACCCACCGTACCCCAGTGAGTCAGCACCTTCAGGGGAGATAAACTCACCGTACCCCAGTGAGTCAGCACCTTCAGGGGAGATAAACCCACAATACCCCAGTGAGAGTCAGCACCTTCAGGGGAGATAAACCCACCGTACCCCAGTGAGTCAGCACCTTCAGGGGAGATAAACCCACCGTACCCCAGTGAGAGTCAGCACCTTCAGGGGAGATAAACCCATCGTACCCCAGTGAGAGTCAGCACCTTCAGGGGAGATAAACCCACCGTACCCCAGTGAGGGTCAGCACCTTCAGGGGAAGGTAAACCCACTGTACCTCAGTCAGAGTCAGTACCTTCAGGGGAGGGTAAACCCACCGTACCCCAGTGAGTCAGCACCTTCAGGGGAGATAAACCCACCGTACCCCAGTGAGAGTCAGCACCTTCAGGGGAGATAAACCCACCGTATCCCAGTGAGTCTGCACCTTCAGGGGAGATAAACCCACCGTACCCCAGTGAGAGTCAGCACCTTCAGGGGAGATAAACCCACCGTACCCCAGTGAGTCAGCACTTTCAGGGGAGATAAACCCACCGTACCCCAGTGAGTCAGCACATTCATGGGAGATAAACCCACCGTACCCCAGTGAGTCATCACCTTCAGGGGAGATAAACCCACCGTACCCCAGTGAGAGTCAGCACCTTCAGGGGAGGGTAAACCCACCGTACCCCAGTGAGAGTCAGCACCTTCATGGGGATAAACCCACTGTACCCCAGTGAGAGTCAGCACCTTCAGGGTAGGGTAAACCCACCGTACCCCAGTGAGAGTCAGCACCTTCAGGGGAGGGTAAACCCACCGTACCCCAATGAGAGTCAGCACCTTCAGGGGAGGGTAAACCCACCGTACCCCAGTGAGAGTCAGCACCTTCAGGGAAGATAAACCCACTGTACTCCAGTGAGAGTCAGCACCTTCAGGGGAGGGTAAACCCACCGTACCCCAGTGAGAGTCAGCACCTTCAGGGGAGATAAACCCACCGTACCCCAGTGAGTCAGCACCTTCAGGGAAGGGTAAACCCATTGTACCCCAGTGAGAGTCAGCACTTTCAGGGGAGGGTAAACCCATTGTACCCCAGTGAGAGTCAGCACCTTCAGGGGATATAAACCCACCGTACCCCAGTGAGAGTCAGCACCTTCAGGGGAGGGTAAATCCACCGTACCCCAGTGAGAGTCAGCACCTTCAGGGAAGATCAACCCACCGTACCCCAGTGAGAGTCAGCACCTTCAGGGGAGGGTAAACCCACCGTACCCCTGTGAGAGTCAGCACCTTCAGGGGAGATAAACCCACCGTACCCCAGTGAGAGTCAGCACCTTCAGGGGAGGGTAAACCCACCGTACCCCAGTGAGAGTCAGCACCTTCAGGGGAGTGTAAACCCACCGTACCCCAGTGAAAGTCAGCACCTTCAGGGGAGATAAACCCACCGTACCCCAGTGAGAGTCAGCGCCTTCAGGGGAGATAAACCCACCGTACCCCAGTGAGAGTCAGCACCTTCAGGGGAGATAAACCCACCGTACCCCAGTGAGAGTCAGCACCTTCAGGGGAGGGTAAACCCACCGTACCCCAGTGAGAGTCAGCACCTTCAGGGGAGGGTAAACCCACCGTACCCCAGTGAGAGTCAGCACCTTCAGGGGATTGTAAACCCACCGTACCCCAGTGAGGGTCAGCACCTTCAGGGGAGATAAACCCACCGTACCCCAGTGAGAGTCAGCACCTTCAGGGGAGATAAACCCACCGTACCCCAGTGAGAGTCAGCACCTTCAGGGGAGATAAACCCAACGTACCCCAGTGAGAGTCAGCACCTTCAGGGGAGATAAACCCATCGTACCCCAGTGAGAGTCAGAACCTTCAGGGGAGATAAATCCACCGTACCCCAGTCAGGGTCAGCACCTTCAGGGGAGATAAACCCACCGTACCCCAGTGAGAGTCTGCACCTTCAGGGGAGATAAACCCACCGTACCCCAGTGAGTCAGCACCTTCAGGGGAGATAAACCCACCGTACCCCAGTGAGAGTCAGCACCTTCAGGGGAGATAATCCCACCGTACCCCAGTGAGGGTCAGCACCTTCAGGGGAGGGTAAACCCACCGTACCCCAGTGAGAGTCAGCACCTTCAGGGGAGGGTAAACCCACCGTACCCCAGTGAGAGTCAGCACCTTCAGGGGAGGGTAAACACACCGTACCCCAGTGAGGGTCAGCACCTTCAGGGGAGATAAACCCACCGTACCCCAGTGAGAGTCAGCACCTTCAGGGGAGATAAACCCACCGTACCCCAGTGAGAGTCAGCACCTTCAGGGGAGGATAAACCCACCGTACCCCAGTGAGAGTCAGCACCTTCATGGGAGGATAAACCCACCGTACCCCAGTGAGAGTCAGCACCTTCAGGGGAGGGTAAACCCACCGTACCCCAGTGAGAGTCAGCACCTTCAGGGGAGGGTAAACCCACTGTCCCCCAGTGAGAGTCAGCACCTTCAGGGGAGGGTATACCCACTGTACTCCAGTGAGAGTCAGCACCTTCAGGGGAGATAAACCCACCGTACCCCAGTGAGAGTCAGCACCTTCAGGGGAGGGTAAACCCACCGCACCCCAGTGAGGGTCAGCACCTTCAGGGGAGATAAACCCAACGTACCCCAGTGAGAGTCAGCACCTTCAGGGGAGATAAACCCACCGTACCCCAGTGAGAGTCAGCACCTTCAGGGGAGGGTAAACCCACCGTACCCCAGTGAGAGTCAGCACCTTCAGGGGAAGGTAAACCCACCGTACCCCAGTGAGGGTCAGCACCTTCAGGGGAGATAAACCCACCGTACCCCAGTGAGAGTCAGCACCTTCAGGGGAGATAAACCCACCGTACCCCAGTGAGTCAGCACCTTCAGGGGAGGGTAAACACACCGTACCCCACTGAGGGTCAGCATCTTCAGGGGAGATAAACCCACCGTATCCCAGTGAGAGTCAGCACCTTCAGGGGAGGGTAAACCCACCGTACCCCAGTGAGAGTCAGCACCTTCAGGGGAGGGTAAACCCACCGTACCCCAGTGAGAGTCAGCACCTTCAGGGGAGGGTAAACCCACCGTACCCCAGTGAGAGTCAGCACCTTCAGGGGAGGGTAAACCCACCGTACCCCAGTGAGAGTCAGCACCTTCAGGGGAGGGTATACCCACTGTACTCCAGTGAGAGTCAGACCTTCAGGGCAGATAAACCCACCGTACCCCAGTGAGAGTCAGCACCTTCAGGGGAGATAAACCCACCGTACCCCAGTGAGAGTCAGCACCTTCAGGGAAGGGTAAACCCACTTTACCCCAGTGAGATTCAGCACCTTCAGGGGAGGGTAAACCCAACGTACCCCAGTGAGAGTCAGCACCTTCAGGGGAGGGTAAACCCACCGTACCCCAATGAGAGTCAGCCCCTTCAGGGGAGGGTAAACCCACCGTACCCCAGAGAGTCAGCAGCTTCAGGGGAGGGTAAACCCACCGTACCCCAGTGAGTCAGCACCTTCAGGGGAGGGTAAACCCACCGTACCCCAGTGAGAGTCAGCACCTTCAGGGGAGATAAACCCACCGTACCCCAGTGAGAGTCAGCAACTTCAGGGGAGGGTAAACCCACCGTACCCCAGTGAGAGTCAGCACCTTCAGGGGAGATAAACCCACCGTACCCCAGTGAGAGTCAGCACCTTCAGGGGAGGGTAAACCCACCGTACCCCAGTGAGAGTCAGCACCTCCAAGGGAGATAAACCCACCGTACCCCAGTGAGTCAGCACCTTCAGGGTAGGGTAAACCCACCATACCCCAGTGAGTCAGCAACTTCAGGGGAGGGTAAACCCACCGTACCCCAGTGAGAGTCAGCACCTTCAGGGGAGATAAACCCACCGTACCCCAGTGAGTCAGCACCTTCAGGGGAGATAAACCCACCATACCCCAGTGAGAGTCAGCACCTTAAGGGGAGATAAACCCACCATACCGCAGTGAGTCAGCACCTTCAGGGGCGATTAACCCACCGTACCCCAGTGAGAGTCAGCATCTTCAGGGGAGATAAACCCACCGTACCCCAGTGAGAGTCAGCACCTTCAGGGGAGGGTAAACCCACCGTACCCCAGTGAGAGTCAGCAACTTCAGGGGAGGGTAAACCCACCGTACCCCAGTGAGAGTCAGCACCTTCAGGTGAAGGTAAACCCACCGTACCCCAGTGAGGGTCAGCACCTTCAGGGGAGATAAACCCACCGTACCCCAGTGAGAGTCAGCACCTTCAGGGGAGGATAAACCCACCGTACCCCAGTGAGAGTCAGCACCTTCAGGGGAGGGTAAACACACCGTACCCCAGTGAGAGTCAGCACCTTCAGGGGAGGGTAAACCCACCGTACCCCAGTGAGAGTCAGCACCTTCAGGGGAGGGTAAACCCACCGTACCCCAGTGAGAGTCAGCACCTTCAGGGGAGGGTATACCCACTGTACTCCAGTGAGAGTCAGCACCTTCAGGGGAGATAAACCCACCGTACCCCAGTGAGAGTCAGCACCTTCAGGGGAGGGTAAACCCACTGTACCCCAGTGAGAGTCAGCACCTTCAGGGGAGGGTAAACCCACCGTACCCCAATGAGAGTCAGCCCCGTCAGGGGAGGGTAAACCCACCGTACCCCAGAGAGTCAGCACCTTCAGGGGAGGGTAAACCCACCGTACCCCAGTGAGTCAGCACCTTCAGGGGAGGGTAAACCCACCGTACCCCAGTGAGAGTCAGCACCTTCAGGGGAGATAAACGCACCGTACCCCAGTGAGAGTCAGCACCTTCAGGGGAGAGTAAACCCACCGTACCCCAGTGAGTCAGCACCTTCAGGGGAGATAAACCCACCGTACCCCAGTGAGAGTCAGCACCTTCAGGGGAGATAAACCCACCGTACCCCAGTGAGAGTCAGCACCTTCAGGGGAGATAAACCCATCGTACCCCAGTGAGAGTCAGCACCTTCAGGGGAGGGTAATCCCACCATACCCCAGTGAGGGTCAGCACCTTCAGGGGAGATAAACCCACCGTACCCCAGTGAGGGTCAGCACCTTCAGGGGAAGGTAAACCCACTGTACCCCAGTCAGAGTCAGTACCTTCAGGGGAGGGTAAACCCACCGTACCCCAGTGAGTCAGCACCTTCAGGGCAGATAAACCCACCGTACCCCAGTGAGAGTCAGCACCTTCAGGGGAGATAAACCCACCGTATCCCAGTGAGTCAGCACCTTCAGGGGAGATAAACCCACCGTACCCCAGTGAGAGTCAGCACCTTCAGGGGAGATAAACCCACCGTACCCCAGTGAGTCAGCACCTTCAGGGGAGATAAACCCACCGTACCCCAGTGAGTCAGCACCTTCAGGGGAGATAAACCCACCGTACCCCAGTGAGTCATCACCTTCAGGGGAGATAAACCCACCGTACCCCAGTGAGAGTCAGCACCTTCAGGGGAGGGTAAACCCACCGTACCCCAGTGAGAGTCAGCACCTTCATGGGGATAAACCCACCGTACCCCAGTGAGTCATCACCTTCAGGGGAGATAAACCCACCGTACCCCAGTGAGAGTCAGCACCTTCAGGGGAGGGTAAACCCACCGTACCCCAGTGAGAGTCAGCACCTTCAGGGTAGGGTAAACCCACCGTACCCCAGTGAGAGTCAGCACCTTCAGGGGAGGGTAAACCCACCGTACCCCAATGAGAGTCAGCGCCTTCAGGGGAGATAAACCCACCGTACCCCAGTGAGAGTCAGCACCTTCAGGGGAGATAAACCCACCGTACCCCAGTGAGAGTCAGCACCTTCAGGGGAGGGTAAACCCACCGTACCCCAGTGAGAGTCAGCACCTTCAGGGGAGGGTAAACCCACCGTACCCCAGTGAGAGTCAGCACCTTCAGGGGAGGGTAAACCCACCGTACCCCAATGAGAGTCAGCACCTTCAGGGGAGGGTAAACCCACCGTACCCCAGTGAGAGTCAGCACCTTCAGGGAAGATAAACCCACTGTACTCCAGTGAGAGTCAGCACCTTCAGGGGAGGGTAAACCCACCGTACCCCAGTGAGAGTCAGCACCTTCAGGGGAGATAAACCCACCGTACCCCAGTGAGTCAGCACCTTCAGGGAAGGGTAAACCCATTGTACCCCAGTGAGAGTCAGCACTTTCAGGGGAGGGTAAACCCATTGTACCCCAGTGAGAGTCAGCCCCTTCAGGGGATATAAACCCACCGTACCCCAGTGAGAGTCAGCACCTTCAGGGGAGGGTAAATCCACCGTACCCCAGTGAGAGTCAGCACCTTCAGGGAAGATAAACCCACCGTACCCCAGTGAGAGTCAGCACCTTCAGGGGAGGGTAAACCCACCGTACCCCTGTGAGAGTCAGCACCTTCAGGGGAGATAAACCCACCGTACCCCAGTGAGAGTCAGCACCTTCAGGGGAGGGTAAACCCACCGTACCCCAGTGAGAGTCAGCACCTTCAGGGGAGATAAACCCACCGTACCCCAGTGAGAGTCAGCGCCTTCAGGGGAGATAAACCCACCGTACCCCAGTGAGAGTCAGCACCTTCAGGGGAGATAAACCCACCGTACCCCAGTGAGAGTCAGCACCTTCAGGGGAGGGTAAACCCACCGTACCCCAGTGAGAGTCAGAACCTTCAGGGGAGATAAATCCACCGTACCCCAGTCAGGGTCAGCACCTTCAGGGGAGATAAACCCACCGTACCCCAGTGAGAGTCTGCACCTTCAGGGGAGATAAACCCACCGTACCCCAGTGAGAGTCAGCACCTTCAGGGGAGATAAACCCACCGTACCCCAGTGAGAGTCAGCACCTTCAGGGGAGGATAAACCCACCGTACCCCAGTGAGAGTCAGCACCTTCATGGGAGGATAAACCCACCGTACCCCAGTGAGAGTCAGCACCTTCAGGGGAGGGTTAACCCACCGTACCCCAGTGAGAGTCAGCACCTTCAGGGGAGGGTAAACCCACTGTCCCCCAGTGAGAGTCAGCACCTTCAGGGGAGGGTAAACCCACCGTACCCCAGTGAGAGTCAGCACCTTCAGGGGAGATAAACCCAACGTACCCCAGTGAGAGTCAGCACCTTCAGGGGAGATAAACCCACCGTACCCCAGTGAGAGTCAGCACCTTCAGGGGAGGGTAAACCCACCGTACCCCAGTGAGAGTCAGCACCTTCAGGGGAAGGTAAACCCACCGTACCCCAGTGAGAGTCAGCACCTTCAGGGGAGATAAACCCACCGTACCCCAGTGAGAGTCAGCAACTTCAGGGGAGGGTAAACCCACCGTACCCCAGTGAGAGTCAGCACCTTCAGGGGAGATAAACCCACCGTACCCCAGTGAGTCAGCACCTTCAGGGAAGGGTAAACCCATTGTACCCCAGTGAGAGTCAGCACTTTCAGGGGAGGGTAAACCCATTGTACCCCAGTGAGAGTCAGCCCCTTCAGGGGATATAAACCCACCGTACCCCAGTGAGAGTCAGCACCTTCAGGGGAGGGTAAATCCACCGTACCCCAGTGAGAGTCAGCACCTTCAGGGAAGATAAACCCACCGTACCCCAGTGAGAGTCAGCACCTTCAGGGGAGGGTAAACCCACCGTACCCCTGTGAGAGTCAGCACCTTCAGGGGAGATAAACCCACCGTACCCCAGTGAGAGTCAGCACCTTCAGGGGAGGGTAAACCCACCGTACCCCAGTGAGAGTCAGCACCTTCAGGGGAGATAAACCCACCGTACCCCAGTGAGAGTCAGCGCCTTCAGGGGAGATAAACCCACCGTACCCCAGTGAGAGTCAGCACCTTCAGGGGAGATAAACCCACCGTACCCCAGTGAGAGTCAGCACCTTCAGGGGAGGGTAAACCCACCGTACCCCAGTGAGAGTCAGAACCTTCAGGGGAGATAAATCCACCGTACCCCAGTCAGGGTCAGCACCTTCAGGGGAGATAAACCCACCGTACCCCAGTGAGAGTCTGCACCTTCAGGGGAGATAAACCCACCGTACCCCAGTGAGAGTCAGCACCTTCAGGGGAGATAAACCCACCGTACCCCAGTGAGAGTCAGCACCTTCAGGGGAGGATAAACCCACCGTACCCCAGTGAGAGTCAGCACCTTCATGGGAGGATAAACCCACCGTACCCCAGTGAGAGTCAGCACCTTCAGGGGAGGGTAAACCCACCGTACCCCAGTGAGAGTCAGCACCTTCAGGGGAGGGTAAACCCACTGTCCCCCAGTGAGAGTCAGCACCTTCAGGGGAGGGTAAACCCACCGTACCCCAGTGAGAGTCAGCACCTTCAGGGGAGATAAACCCAACGTACCCCAGTGAGAGTCAGCACCTTCAGGGGAGATAAACCCACCGTACCCCAGTGAGAGTCAGCACCTTCAGGGGAGGGTAAACCCACCGTACCCCAGTGAGAGTCAGCACCTTCAGGGGAAGGTAAACCCACCGTACCCCAGTGAGAGTCAGCACCTTCAGGGGAGATAAACCCACCGTACCCCAGTGAGAGTCAGCAACTTCAGGGGAGGGTAAACCCACCGTACCCCAGTGAGAGTCAGCACCTTCAGGGGAGATAAACCCACCGTACACCAGTGAGAGTCAGCACCTTCAGGGGAGGGTAAACCCACCGTACCCCAGTGAGAGTCAGCACCTCCAAGGGAGATAAACCCACCGTACCCCAGTGAGTCAGCACCTTCAGGGTAGGGTAAACCCACCATACCCCAGTGAGTCAGCACCTTCAGGGGAGGGTAAACCCACCGTACCCCAGTGAGAGTCAGCACCTTCAGGGGAGGGTAAACCCACCGTACCCCAATGAGAGTCAGCCCCTTCAGGGGAGGGTAAACCCACCGTACCCCAGAGAGTCAGCAGCTTCAGGGGAGGGTAAACCCACCGTACCCCAGTGAGTCAGCACCTTCAGGGGAGGGTAAACCCACCGTACCCCAGTGAGAGTCAGCACCTTCAGGGGAGATAAACCCACCGTACCCCAGTGAGAGTCAGCAACTTCAGGGGAGGGTAAACCCACCGTACCCCAGTGAGAGTCAGCACCTTCAGGGGAGATAAACCCACCGTACCCCAGTGAGAGTCAGCACCTTCAGGGGAGGGTAAACCCACCGTACCCCAGTGAGAGTCAGCACCTCCAAGGGAGATAAACCCACCGTACCCCAGTGAGTCAGCACCTTCAGGGTAGGGTAAACCCACCATACCCCAGTGAGTCAGCACCTTCAGGGGAGGGTAAACCCACCGTACCCCAGTGAGAGTCAGCACCTTCAGGGGAGATAAACCCACCGTACCCCAGTGAGTCAGCACCTTCAGGGGAGATAAACCCACCATACCCCAGTGAGAGTCAGCACCTTAAGGGGAGATAAACCCACCATACCGCAGTGAGTCAGCACCTTCAGGGGCGATTAACCCACCGTACCCCAGTGAGAGTCAGCATCTTCAGGGGAGATAAACCCACCGTACCCCAGTGAGAGTCAGCACCTTCAGGGGAGGGTAAACCCACCGTACCCCAGTGAGAGTCAGCAACTTCAGGGGAGGGTAAACCCACCGTACCCCAGTGAGAGTCAGCACCTTCAGGTGAAGGTAAACCCACCGTACCCCAGTGAGGGTCAGCACCTTCAGGGGAGATAAACCCACCGTACCCCAGTGAGAGTCAGCACCTTCAGGGGAGGATAAACCCACCGTACCCCAGTGAGAGTCAGCACCTTCAGGGGAGGGTAAACACACCGTACCCCAGTGAGAGTCAGCACCTTCAGGGGAGGGTAAACCCACCGTACCCCAGTGAGAGTCAGCACCTTCAGGGGAGGGTAAACCCACCGTACCCCAGTGAGAGTCAGCACCTTCAGGGGAGGGTATACCCACTGTACTCCAGTGAGAGTCAGCACCTTCAGGGGAGATAAACCCACCGTACCCCAGTGAGAGTCAGCACCTTCAGGGGAGGGTAAACCCACTGTACCCCAGTGAGAGTCAGCACCTTCAGGGGAGGGTAAACCCACCGTATCCCAGTGAGAGTCAGCACCTTCAGGGGAGGGTAAACCCACCGTACCCCAATGAGAGTCAGCCCCGTCAGGGGAGGGTAAACCCACCGTACCCCAGAGAGTCAGCACCTTCAGGGGAGGGTAAACCCACCGTACCCCAGTGAGTCAGCACCTTCAGGGGAGGGTAAACCCACCGTACCCCAGTGAGAGTCAGCACCTTCAGGGGAGATAAACGCACCGTACCCCAGTGAGAGTCAGCACCTTCAGGGGAGAGTAAACCCACCGTACCCCAGTGAGTCAGCACCTTCAGGGGAGATAAACCCACCGTACCCCAGTGAGAGTCAGCACCTTCAGGGGAGATAAACCCACCGTACCCCAGTGAGAGTCAGCACCTTCAGGGGAGATAAACCCATCGTACCCCAGTGAGAGTCAGCACCTTCAGGGGAGGGTAATCCCACCATACCCCAGTGAGGGTCAGCACCTTCAGGGGAGATAAACCCACCGTACCCCAGTGAGGGTCAGCACCTTCAGGGGAAGGTAAACCCACTGTACCCCAGTCAGAGTCAGTACCTTCAGGGGAGGGTAAACCCACCGTACCCCAGTGAGTCAGCACCTTCAGGGCAGATAAACCCACCGTACCCCAGTGAGAGTCAGCACCTTCAGGGGAGATAAACCCACCGTATCCCAGTGAGTCAGCACCTTCAGGGGAGATAAACCCACCGTACCCCAGTGAGAGTCAGCACCTTCAGGGGAGATAAACCCACCGTACCCCAGTGAGTCAGCACCTTCAGGGGAGATAAACCCACCGTACCCCAGTGAGTCAGCACCTTCAGGGGAGATAAACCCACCGTACCCCAGTGAGTCATCACCTTCAGGGGAGATAAACCCACCGTACCCCAGTGAGAGTCAGCACCTTCAGGGGAGGGTAAACCCACCGTACCCCAGTGAGAGTCAGCACCTTCATGGGGATAAACCCACCGTACCCCAGTGAGTCATCACCTTCAGGGGAGATAAACCCACCGTACCCCAGTGAGAGTCAGCACCTTCAGGGGAGGGTAAACCCACCGTACCCCAGTGAGAGTCAGCACCTTCAGGGTAGGGTAAACCCACCGTACCCCAGTGAGAGTCAGCACCTTCAGGGGAGGGTAAACCCACCGTACCCCAATGAGAGTCAGCGCCTTCAGGGGAGATAAACCCACCGTACCCCAGTGAGAGTCAGCACCTTCAGGGGAGATAAACCCACCGTACCCCAGTGAGAGTCAGCACCTTCAGGGGAGGGTAAACCCACCGTACCCCAGTGAGAGTCAGCACCTTCAGGGGAGGGTAAACCCACCGTACCCCAGTGAGAGTCAGCACCTTCAGGGGAGGGTAAACCCACCGTACCCCAATGAGAGTCAGCACCTTCAGGGGAGGGTAAACCCACCGTACCCCAGTGAGAGTCAGCACCTTCAGGGAAGATAAACCCACTGTACTCCAGTGAGAGTCAGCACCTTCAGGGGAGGGTAAACCCACCGTACCCCAGTGAGAGTCAGCACCTTCAGGGGAGATAAACCCACCGTACCCCAGTGAGTCAGCACCTTCAGGGAAGGGTAAACCCATTGTACCCCAGTGAGAGTCAGCACTTTCAGGGGAGGGTAAACCCATTGTACCCCAGTGAGAGTCAGCCCCTTCAGGGGATATAAACCCACCGTACCCCAGTGAGAGTCAGCACCTTCAGGGGAGGGTAAATCCACCGTACCCCAGTGAGAGTCAGCACCTTCAGGGAAGATAAACCCACCGTACCCCAGTGAGAGTCAGCACCTTCAGGGGAGGGTAAACCCACCGTACCCCTGTGAGAGTCAGCACCTTCAGGGGAGATAAACCCACCGTACCCCAGTGAGAGTCAGCACCTTCAGGGGAGGGTAAACCCACCGTACCCCAGTGAGAGTCAGCACCTTCAGGGGAGATAAACCCACCGTACCCCAGTGAGAGTCAGCGCCTTCAGGGGAGATAAACCCACCGTACCCCAGTGAGAGTCAGCACCTTCAGGGGAGATAAACCCACCGTACCCCAGTGAGAGTCAGCACCTTCAGGGGAGGGTAAACCCACCGTACCCCAGTGAGAGTCAGAACCTTCAGGGGAGATAAATCCACCGTACCCCAGTCAGGGTCAGCACCTTCAGGGGAGATAAACCCACCGTACCCCAGTGAGAGTCTGCACCTTCAGGGGAGATAAACCCACCGTACCCCAGTGAGAGTCAGCACCTTCAGGGGAGATAAACCCACCGTACCCCAGTGAGAGTCAGCACCTTCAGGGGAGGATAAACCCACCGTACCCCAGTGAGAGTCAGCACCTTCATGGGAGGATAAACCCACCGTACCCCAGTGAGAGTCAGCACCTTCAGGGGAGGGTAAACCCACCGTACCCCAGTGAGAGTCAGCACCTTCAGGGGAGGGTAAACCCACTGTCCCCCAGTGAGAGTCAGCACCTTCAGGGGAGGGTAAACCCACCGTACCCCAGTGAGAGTCAGCACCTTCAGGGGAGATAAACCCAACGTACCCCAGTGAGAGTCAGCACCTTCAGGGGAGATAAACCCACCGTACCCCAGTGAGAGTCAGCACCTTCAGGGGAGGGTAAACCCACCGTACCCCAGTGAGAGTCAGCACCTTCAGGGGAAGGTAAACCCACCGTACCCCAGTGAGGGTCAGCACCTTCAGGGGAGATAAACCCACCGTACCCCAGTGAGAGTCAGCACCTTCAGGGGAGATAAACCCACCGTACCCCAGTGAGTCAGCACCTTCAGGGGAGGGTAAACCCACCGTACCCCAGTGAGGGTCAGCATCTTCAGGGGAGATAAACCCACCGTACCCCAGTGAGAGTCAGCACCTTCAGGGGAGGGTAAACCCACCGTACCCCAGTGAGTGTCAGCACCTTCAGGGGAGGGTAAACCCACCGTACCCCAGTGAGAGTCAGCACCTTCAGGGGAGGGTAAACCCACCGTACCCCAGTGAGAGTCAGCACCTTCAGGGGAGGGTAAACCCACCGTACCCCAGTGAGAGTCAGCACCTTCAGGGGAGGGTATACCCACTGTACTCCAGTGAGAGTCAGACCTTCAGGGGAGATAAACCCACCGTACCCCAGTGAGAGTCAGCACCTTCAGGGGAGATAAACCCACCGTACCCCAGTGAGAGTCAGCACCTTCAGGGGAGGGTAAACTCACTTTACCCCAGTGAGATTCAGCACCTTCAGGGGAGGGTAAACCCAACGTACCCCAGTGAGAGTCAGCACCTTCAGGGAAGGGGAAACCCACCGTACACCAATGAGAGTCAGCCCCTTCAGGGGAGGGAAAACCCACCGTACCCCAGAGAGTCAGCAGTTTCAGGGGAGGGTAAACCCACCGTACCCCAGTGAGTCAGCACCTTCAGGGGAGGGTAAATCCACCGTACCCCAGTGAGAGTCAGCACCTTCAGGGGAGATAAACCCACCGTACCCCAGTGAGAGTCAGCACCTTCAGGGGAGAGTAAACCCACCGTAACCCAGTGAGAGTCAGCACCTCCAGGGGAGATAAACCCACCGTACCCCAGTGAGAGTCAGCACCTTCAGGGGAGGGTAAACCCACCGTACCCCAGTGAGAGGCAGCACCTCCAAGGGAGATAAACCCACCGTACCCCAGTGAGTCAGCACCTTCAGGGTAGGGTAAACCCACCATACCCCAGTGAGTCAGCACCTTCAGGGGAGGGTAAACCCACCGTACCCGAGTGAGTCAGCACCTTCAGGGGAGATAAACCCACCGTACCCCAGTGAGTCAGCACCTTCAGGGGAGATAAACCCACCATACCCCAGTGAGAGTCAGCACCTTCAGGGGAGATAAACCCACCATACCGCAGTGAGTCAGCACCTTCAGGGGAGGGTAAACCCACCGTACCCCAGTGAGAGTCAGCAACTTCAGGGGAGATAAACCCACCGTACCCCAGTGAGAGTCAGCACCTTCAGGGGAGATAAACCCACCGTACCCCAGTGAGAGTCAGCACCTTCAGGGGAGGGTAAACCCACCGTACCCCAGTGAGAGTCAGCAACTTTAGGGGAGGGTAAACCCACCGTACCCCAGTGAGAGTCAGCACCTTCAGGGGAAGGTAAACCCACCATACCCCAGTGAGGGTCAGCACCTTCAGGGGAGATAAACCCACCGTACCCCAGTGAGAGTCAGCACCTTCAGGGGAAGGTAAACCCACCGTACCCCAGTGAGGGTCAGCACCTTCAGGGGAGATAAACCCACCGTACCCCAGTGAGAGTCAGCACCTTCAGGGGAGATAAACCCACCGTACCCCAGTGAGTCAGCACCTTCAGGGTAGGGTAAACCCACCATACCCCAGTGAGTCAGCACCTTCAGGGGAGGGTAAACCCACCGTACCCCAGTGAGTCAGCACCTTCAGGGGAGATAAACCCATCGTACCCCAGTGAGTCAGCACCTTCAGGGGAGATAAACTCACCGTACCCCAGTGAGTCAGCACCTTCAGGGGAGATAAACCCACCATACCCCAGTGAGAGTCAGCACCTTCAGGGGAGATAAACCCACCATACCGCAGTGAGTCAGCACCTTCAGGGGCGATTAACCCACCGTACCCCAGTGAGAGTCAGCACCTTCAGTGGAGATAAACCCACCGTACCCCAGTGAGAGTCAGCACCTTCAGGGGAGGGTAAACCCACCGTACCCCAGTGAGAGTCAGCAACTTCAGGGGAGGGTAAACCCACCGTACCCCAGTGAGAGTCAGCACCTTCAGGGGAAGGTAAACCCACCGTACCCCAGTGAGGGTCAGCACCTTCAGGGGAGATAAACCCACCGTACCCCAGTGAGAGTCAGCACCTTCAGTGGAGATAAACCCACCGTACCCCAGTGAGTCAGCACCTTCAGGGGAGGGTAAACACACCGTACCCCAGTGAGGGTCAGCACCTTCAGGGGAGATAAACCCACCGTACCCCAGTGAGAGTCAGCACCTTCAGGGGAGAGAAACCCACCGTACCCCAGTGAGAGTCAGCACCTTCAGGGGAGGGTAAACCCACCGTACCCCAGTGAGAGTCAGCACCTTCAGGGGAGGGTAAACCCACCGTACCCCAGTGAGAGTCAGCACCTTCAGGGGAGGGTATACCCACTGTACTCCAGTGAGAGTCAGCACCTTCAGGGGAGATAAACCCACCGTACCCCAGTGAGAGTCAGCACCTTCAGGGGAGGGTAAACCCACTGTACCCCAGTGAGAGTCAGCACCTTCAGGGGAGGGTAAACCCACCGTATCCCAGTGAGAGTCAGCACCTTCAGGGGAGGGTAAACCCACCGTACCCCAATGAGAGTCAGCCCCGTCAGGGGAGGGTAAACCCACCGTACCCCAGTGAGAGTCAGCACCTTCAGGGGAGGGTAAACCCACCGTACCCCAGTGAGTCAGCACCTTCAGGGGAGGGTAAACCCACCGTACCCCAGTGAGAGTCAGCACCTTCAGGGGAGATAAACGCACCGTACCCCAGTGAGAGTCAGCACCTTCAGGGGAGAGTAAACCCACCGTACCCCAGTGAGTCAGCACCTTCAGGGGAGATAAACCCACCGTACCCCAGTGAGAGTCAGCACCTTCAGGGGAGATAAACCCACCGTACCCCAGTGAGAGTCAGCACCTTCAGGGGAGATAAACCCATCGTACCCCAGTGAGAGTCAGCACCTTCAGGGGAGGGTAATCCCACCATACCCCAGTGAGGGTCAGCACCTTCAGGGGAGATAAACCCACCGTACCCCAGTGAGGGTCAGCACCTTCAGGGGAAGGTAAACCCACTGTACCCCAGTCAGAGTCAGTTCCTTCAGGGGAGGGTAAACCCACCGTACCCCAGTGAGTCAGCACCTTCAGGGCAGATAAACCCACCGTACCCCAGTGAGAGTCAGCACCTTCAGGGGAGATAAACCCACCGTATCCCAGTGAGTCAGCACCTTCAGGGGAGATAAACCCACCGTACCCCAGTGAGAGTCAGCACCTTCAGGGGAGATAAACCCACCGTACCCCAGTGAGTCAGCACCTTCAGGGGAGATAAACCCACCGTACCCCAGTGAGTCAGCACCTTCAGGGGAGATAAACCCACCGTACCCCAGTGAGTCAGCACCTTCAGGGGAGGGTAAACCCACCGTACCCCAGTGAGAGTCAGCACCTTCATGGGGATAAACCCACCGTACCCCAGTGAGTCATCACCTTCAGGGGAGATAAACCCACCGTACCCCAGTGAGAGTCAGCACCTTCAGGGGAGGGTAAACCCACCGTACCCCAGTGAGAGTCAGCACCTTCAGGGTAGGGTAAACCCACCGTACCCCAGTGAGAGTCAGCACCTTCAGGGGAGGGTAAACCCACCGTACCCCAATGAGAGTCAGCGCCTTCAGGGGAGATAAACCCACCGTACCCCAGTGAGAGTCAGCACCTTCAGGGGAGATAAACCCACCGTACCCCAGTGAGAGTCAGCACCTTCAGGGGAGGGTAAACCCACCGTACCCCAGTGAGAGTCAGCACCTTCAGGGGAGGGTAAACCCACCGTACCCCAGTGAGAGTCAGCACCTTCAGGGGAGGGTAAACCCACCGTACCCCAATGAGAGTCAGCACCTTCAGGGGAGGGTAAACCCACCGTACCCCAGTGAGAGTCAGCACCTTCAGGGAAGATAAACCCACTGTACTCCAGTGAGAGTCAGCACCTTCAGGGGAGGGTAAACCCACCGTACCCCAGTGAGAGTCAGCACCTTCAGGGGAGATAAACCCACCGTACCCCAGTGAGTCAGCACCTTCAGGGAAGGGTAAACCCATTGTACCCCAGTGAGAGTCAGCACTTTCAGGGGAGGGTAAACCCATTGTACCCCAGTGAGAGTCAGCCCCTTCAGGGGATATAAACCCACCGTACCCCAGTGAGAGTCAGCACCTTCAGGGGAGGGTAAATCCACCGTACCCCAGTGAGAGTCAGCACCTTCAGGGAAGATAAACCCACCGTACCCCAGTGAGAGTCAGCACCTTCAGGGGAGGGTAAACCCACCGTACCCCTGTGAGAGTCAGCACCTTCAGGGGAGATAAACCCACCGTACCCCAGTGAGAGTCAGCACCTTCAGGGGAGGGTAAACCCACCGTACCCCAGTGAGAGTCAGCACCTTCAGGGGAGATAAACCCACCGTACCCCAGTGAGAGTCAGCGCCTTCAGGGGAGATAAACCCACCGTACCCCAGTGAGAGTCAGCACCTTCAGGGGAGATAAACCCACCGTACCCCAGTGAGAGTCAGCACCTTCAGGGGAGGGTAAACCCACCGTACCCCAGTGAGAGTCAGAACCTTCAGGGGAGATAAATCCACCGTACCCCAGTCAGGGTCAGCACCTTCAGGGGAGATAAACCCACCGTACCCCAGTGAGAGTCTGCACCTTCAGGGGAGATAAACCCACCGTACCCCAGTGAGAGTCAGCACCTTCAGGGGAGATAAACCCACCGTACCCCAGTGAGAGTCAGCACCTTCAGGGGAGGATAAACCCACCGTACCCCAGTGAGAGTCAGCACCTTCATGGGAGGATAAACCCACCGTACCCCAGTGAGAGTCAGCACCTTCAGGGGAGGGTAAACCCACCGTACCCCAGTGAGAGTCAGCACCTTCAGGGGAGGGTAAACCCACTGTCCCCCAGTGAGAGTCAGCACCTTCAGGGGAGGGTAAACCCACCGTACCCCAGTGAGAGTCAGCACCTTCAGGGGAGATAAACCCAACGTACCCCAGTGAGAGTCAGCACCTTCAGGGGAGATAAACCCACCGTACCCCAGTGAGAGTCAGCACCTTCAGGGGAGGGTAAACCCACCGTACCCCAGTGAGAGTCAGCACCTTCAGGGGAAGGTAAACCCACCGTACCCCAGTGAGGGTCAGCACCTTCAGGGGAGATAAACCCACCGTACCCCAGTGAGAGTCAGCACCTTCAGGGGAGATAAACCCACCGTACCCCAGTGAGTCAGCACCTTCAGGGGAGGGTAAACCCACCGTACCCCAGTGAGGGTCAGCATCTTCAGGGGAGATAAACCCACCGTACCCCAGTGAGAGTCAGCACCTTCAGGGGAGATAAACCCACCGTACCCCAGTGAGAGTCAGCACCTTCAGGGGAGGGTAAACCCACCGTACCCCAGTGAGAGTCAGCAACTTTAGGGGAGGGTAAACCCACCGTACCCCAGTGAGAGTCAGCACCTTCAGGGGAAGGTAAACCCACCATACCCCAGTGAGGGTCAGCACCTTCAGGGGAGATAAACCCACCGTACCCCAGTGAGAGTCAGCACCTTCAGGGGAAGGTAAACCCACCGTACCCCAGTGAGGGTCAGCACCTTCAGGGGAGATAAACCCACCGTACCCCAGTGAGAGTCAGCACCTTCAGGGGAGATAAACCCACCGTACCCCAGTGAGTCAGCACCTTCAGGGTAGGGTAAACCCACCATACCCCAGTGAGTCAGCACCTTCAGGGGAGGGTAAACCCACCGTACCCCAGTGAGTCAGCACCTTCAGGGGAGATAAACCCATCGTACCCCAGTGAGTCAGCACCTTCAGGGGAGATAAACTCACCGTACCCCAGTGAGTCAGCACCTTCAGGGGAGATAAACCCACCATACCCCAGTGAGAGTCAGCACCTTCAGGGGAGATAAACCCACCATACCGCAGTGAGTCAGCACCTTCAGGGGCGATTAACCCACCGTACCCCAGTGAGAGTCAGCACCTTCAGTGGAGATAAACCCACCGTACCCCAGTGAGAGTCAGCACCTTCAGGGGAGGGTAAACCCACCGTACCCCAGTGAGAGTCAGCAACTTCAGGGGAGGGTAAACCCACCGTACCCCAGTGAGAGTCAGCACCTTCAGGGGAAGGTAAACCCACCGTACCCCAGTGAGGGTCAGCACCTTCAGGGGAGATAAACCCACCGTACCCCAGTGAGAGTCAGCACCTTCAGTGGAGATAAACCCACCGTACCCCAGTGAGTCAGCACCTTCAGGGGAGGGTAAACACACCGTACCCCAGTGAGGGTCAGCACCTTCAGGGGAGATAAACCCACCGTACCCCAGTGAGAGTCAGCACCTTCAGGGGAGAGAAACCCACCGTACCCCAGTGAGAGTCAGCACCTTCAGGGGAGGGTAAACCCACCGTACCCCAGTGAGAGTCAGCACCTTCAGGGGAGGGTATACCCACTGTACTCCAGTGAGAGTCAGCACCTTCAGGGGAGATAAACCCACCGTACCCCAGTGAGAGTCAGCACCTTCAGGGGAGGGTAAACCCACTGTACCCCAGTGAGAGTCAGCACCTTCAGGGGAGGGTAAACCCACCGTATCCCAGTGAGAGTCAGCACCTTCAGGGGAGGGTAAACCCACCGTACCCCAATGAGAGTCAGCCCCGTCAGGGGAGGGTAAACCCACCGTACCCCAGTGAGAGTCAGCACCTTCAGGGGAGGGTAAACCCACCGTACCCCAGTGAGTCAGCACCTTCAGGGGTGGGTAAACCCACCGTACCCCAGTGAGAGTCAGCACCTTCAGGGGAGATAAACGCACCGTACCCCAGTGAGAGTCAGCACCTTCAGGGGAGAGTAAACCCACCGTACCCCAGTGAGTCAGCACCTTCAGGGGAGATAAACCCACCGTACCCCAGTGAGAGTCAGCACCTTCAGGGGAGATAAACCCACCGTACCCCAGTGAGAGTCAGCACCTTCAGGGGAGATAAACCCATCGTACCCCAGTGAGAGTCAGCACCTTCAGGGGAGGGTAATCCCACCATACCCCAGTGAGGGTCAGCACCTTCAGGGGAGATAAACCCACCGTACCCCAGTGAGGGTCAGCACCTTCAGGGGAAGGTAAACCCACTGTACCCCAGTCAGAGTCAGTTCCTTCAGGGGAGGGTAAACCCACCGTACCCCAGTGAGTCAGCACCTTCAGGGCAGATAAACCCACCGTACCCCAGTGAGAGTCAGCACCTTCAGGGGAGATAAACCCACCGTATCCCAGTGAGTCAGCACCTTCAGGGGAGATAAACCCACCGTACCCCAGTGAGAGTCAGCACCTTCAGGGGAGATAAACCCACCGTACCCCAGTGAGTCAGCACCTTCAGGGGAGATAAACCCACCGTACCCCAGTGAGTCAGCACCTTCAGGGGAGATAAACCCACCGTACCCCAGTGAGTCAGCACCTTCAGGGGAGGGTAAACCCACCGTACCCCAGTGAGAGTCAGCACCTTCATGGGGATAAACCCACCGTACCCCAGTGAGTCATCACCTTCAGGGGAGATAAACCCACCGTACCCCAGTGAGAGTCAGCACCTTCAGGGGAGGGTAAACCCACCGTACCCCAGTGAGAGTCAGCACCTTCAGGGTAGGGTAAACCCACCGTACCCCAGTGAGAGTCAGCACCTTCAGGGGAGGGTAAACCCACCGTACCCCAATGAGAGTCAGCGCCTTCAGGGGAGATAAACCCACCGTACCCCAGTGAGAGTCAGCACCTTCAGGGGAGATAAACCCACCGTACCCCAGTGAGAGTCAGCACCTTCAGGGGAGGGTAAACCCACCGTACCCCAGTGAGAGTCAGCACCTTCAGGGGAGGGTAAACCCACCGTACCCCAGTGAGAGTCAGCACCTTCAGGGGAGGGTAAACCCACCGTACCCCAATGAGAGTCAGCACCTTCAGGGGAGGGTAAACCCACCGTACCCCAGTGAGAGTCAGCACCTTCAGGGAAGATAAACCCACTGTACTCCAGTGAGAGTCAGCACCTTCAGGGGAGGGTAAACCCACCGTACCCCAGTGAGAGTCAGCACCTTCAGGGGAGATAAACCCACCGTACCCCAGTGAGTCAGCACCTTCAGGGAAGGGTAAACCCATTGTACCCCAGTGAGAGTCAGCACTTTCAGGGGAGGGTAAACCCATTGTACCCCAGTGAGAGTCAGCCCCTTCAGGGGATATAAACCCACCGTACCCCAGTGAGAGTCAGCACCTTCAGGGGAGGGTAAATCCACCGTACCCCAGTGAGAGTCAGCACCTTCAGGGAAGATAAACCCACCGTACCCCAGTGAGAGTCAGCACCTTCAGGGGAGGGTAAACCCACCGTACCCCTGTGAGAGTCAGCACCTTCAGGGGAGATAAACCCACCGTACCCCAGTGAGAGTCAGCACCTTCAGGGGAGGGTAAACCCACCGTACCCCAGTGAGAGTCAGCACCTTCAGGGGAGATAAACCCACCGTACCCCAGTGAGAGTCAGCGCCTTCAGGGGAGATAAACCCACCGTACCCCAGTGAGAGTCAGCACCTTCAGGGGAGATAAACCCACCGTACCCCAGTGAGAGTCAGCACCTTCAGGGGAGGGTAAACCCACCGTACCCCAGTGAGAGTCAGAACCTTCAGGGGAGATAAATCCACCGTACCCCAGTCAGGGTCAGCACCTTCAGGGGAGATAAACCCACCGTACCCCAGTGAGAGTCTGCACCTTCAGGGGAGATAAACCCACCGTACCCCAGTGAGAGTCAGCACCTTCAGGGGAGATAAACCCACCGTACCCCAGTGAGAGTCAGCACCTTCAGGGGAGGATAAACCCACCGTACCCCAGTGAGAGTCAGCACCTTCATGGGAGGATAAACCCACCGTACCCCAGTGAGAGTCAGCACCTTCAGGGGAGGGTAAACCCACCGTACCCCAGTGAGAGTCAGCACCTTCAGGGGAGGGTAAACCCACTGTCCCCCAGTGAGAGTCAGCACCTTCAGGGGAGGGTAAACCCACCGTACCCCAGTGAGAGTCAGCACCTTCAGGGGAGATAAACCCAACGTACCCCAGTGAGAGTCAGCACCTTCAGGGGAGATAAACCCACCGTACCCCAGTGAGAGTCAGCACCTTCAGGGGAGGGTAAACCCACCGTACCCCAGTGAGAGTCAGCACCTTCAGGGGAAGGTAAACCCACCGTACCCCAGTGAGGGTCAGCACCTTCAGGGGAGATAAACCCACCGTACCCCAGTGAGAGTCAGCACCTTCAGGGGAGATAAACCCACCGTACCCCAGTGAGTCAGCACCTTCAGGGGAGGGTAAACCCACCGTACCCCAGTGAGGGTCAGCATCTTCAGGGGAGATAAACCCACCGTACCCCAGTGAGAGTCAGCACCTTCAGGGGAGGGTAAACCCACCGTACCCCAGTGAGTGTCAGCACCTTCAGGGGAGGGTAAACCCACCGTACCCCAGTGAGAGTCAGCACCTTCAGGGGAGGGTAAACCCACCGTACCCCAGTGAGAGTCAGCACCTTCAGGGGAGGGTAAACCCACCGTACCCCAGTGAGAGTCAGCACCTTCAGGGGAGGGTATACCCACTGTACTCCAGTGAGAGTCAGACCTTCAGGGGAGATAAACCCACCGTACCCCAGTGAGAGTCAGCACCTTCAGGGGAGATAAACCCACCGTACCCCAGTGAGAGTCAGCACCTTCAGGGGAGGGTAAACTCACTTTACCCCAGTGAGATTCAGCACCTTCAGGGGAGGGTAAACCCAACGTACCCCAGTGAGAGTCAGCACCTTCAGGGAAGGGGAAACCCACCGTACACCAATGAGAGTCAGCCCCTTCAGGGGAGGGAAAACCCACCGTACCCCAGAGAGTCAGCAGTTTCAGGGGAGGGTAAACCCACCGTACCCCAGTGAGTCAGCACCTTCAGGGGAGGGTAAATCCACCGTACCCCAGTGAGAGTCAGCACCTTCAGGGGAGATAAACCCACCGTACCCCAGTGAGAGTCAGCACCTTCAGGGGAGAGTAAACCCACCGTAACCCAGTGAGAGTCAGCACCTCCAGGGGAGATAAACCCACCGTACCCCAGTGAGAGTCAGCACCTTCAGGGGAGGGTAAACCCACCGTACCCCAGTGAGAGGCAGCACCTCCAAGGGAGATAAACCCACCGTACCCCAGTGAGTCAGCACCTTCAGGGTAGGGTAAACCCACCATACCCCAGTGAGTCAGCACCTTCAGGGGAGGGTAAACCCACCGTACCCGAGTGAGTCAGCACCTTCAGGGGAGATAAACCCACCGTACCCCAGTGAGTCAGCACCTTCAGGGGAGATAAACCCACCATACCCCAGTGAGAGTCAGCACCTTCAGGGGAGATAAACCCACCATACCGCAGTGAGTCAGCACCTTCAGGGGAGGGTAAACCCACCGTACCCCAGTGAGAGTCAGCAACTTCAGGGGAGATAAACCCACCGTACCCCAGTGAGAGTCAGCACCTTCAGGGGAGATAAACCCACCGTACCCCAGTGAGAGTCAGCACCTTCAGGGGAGGGTAAACCCACCGTACCCCAGTGAGAGTCAGCAACTTTAGGGGAGGGTAAACCCACCGTACCCCAGTGAGAGTCAGCACCTTCAGGGGAAGGTAAACCCACCGTACCCCAGTGAGGGTCAGCACCTTCAGGGGAGATAAACCCACCGTACCCCAGTGAGAGTCAGCACCTTCAGGGGAAGGTAAACCCACCGTACCCCAGTGAGGGTCAGCACCTTCAGGGGAGATAAACCCACCGTACCCCAGTGAGAGTCAGCACCTTCAGGGGAGATAAACCCACCGTACCCCAGTGAGTCAGCACCTTCAGGGTAGGGTAAACCCACCATACCCCAGTGAGTCAGCACCTTCAGGGGAGGGTAAACCCACCGTACCCCAGTGAGTCAGCACCTTCAGGGGAGATAAACCCATCGTACCCCAGTGAGTCAGCACCTTCAGGGGAGATAAACTCACCGTACCCCAGTGAGTCAGCACCTTCAGGGGAGATAAACCCACCATACCCCAGTGAGAGTCAGCACCTTCAGGGGAGATAAACCCACCATACCGCAGTGAGTCAGCACCTTCAGGGGCGATTAACCCACCGTACCCCAGTGAGAGTCAGCACCTTCAGTGGAGATAAACCCACCGTACCCCAGTGAGAGTCAGCACCTTCAGGGGAGGGTAAACCCACCGTACCCCAGTGAGAGTCAGCAACTTCAGGGGAGGGTAAACCCACCGTACCCCAGTGAGAGTCAGCACCTTCAGGGGAAGGTAAACCCACCGTACCCCAGTGAGGGTCAGCACCTTCAGGGGAGATAAACCCACCGTACCCCAGTGAGAGTCAGCACCTTCAGTGGAGATAAACCCACCGTACCCCAGTGAGTCAGCACCTTCAGGGGAGGGTAAACACACCGTACCCCAGTGAGGGTCAGCACCTTCAGGGGAGATAAACCCACCGTACCCCAGTGAGAGTCAGCACCTTCAGGGGAGAGAAACCCACCGTACCCCAGTGAGAGTCAGCACCTTCAGGGGAGGATAAACCCACCGTACACCAGTGAGAGTCAGCACCTTCAGGGGAGGATAAACCCACCGTACCCCAGTGAGAGTCAGCACCTTCAGGGGAGGGTATACCCACTGTACTCCAGTGAGAGTCAGCACCTTCAGGGGAGATAAACCCACCGTACCCCAGTGAGAGTCAGCACCTTCAGGGGAGATAAACCCATCGTACCCCAGTGAGAGTCAGCACCTTCAGGGGAGGGTAATCCCACCATACCCCAGTGAGGGTCAGCACCTTCAGGGGAGATAAACCCACCGTACCCCAGTGAGGGTCAGCACCTTCAGGGGAAGGTAAACCCACTGTACCCCAGTCAGAATCAGTACCTTCAGGGGAGGGTAAACCCACCGTACCCCAGTGAGAGTCAGCACCTTCAGGGGAGATAAACCCACCGTACCCCAGTGAGAGTCAGCACCTTCAGGGGAGATAAACCCACCGTATCCCAGTGAGTCAGCACCTTCAGGGGAGATAAACCCACCGTACCCCAGTGAGAGTCAGCACCTTCAGGGGAGATAAACCCACCGTACCCGAGTGAGTCAGCACCTTCAGGGGAGATAAACCCACCGTACCCCAGTGAGTCAGCACCTTCAGGGGAGATAAACCCACCGTACCCCAGTGAGTCATCACCTTCAGGGGAGATAAACCCACCGTACCCCAGTGAGAGTCAGCACCTTCAGGGGAGGGTAAACCCACCGTACCCCAGTGAGAGTCAGCACCTTCATGTAAATAAACCCACCGTACCCCAGTGAGTCATCACCTTCAGGGGAGATAAACCCACCGTACCCCAGTGAGAGTCAGCACTTTCAGGGGAGGGTAAACCCAGCGTACCCCAGTGAGAGTCAGCACCTTCAGGGTAGGGTAAACCCACCGTACCCCAGTGAGAGTCAGCACCTTCAGGGGAGGGTAAACCCACCGTACCCCAGTGAGAGTCAGCACCTTCAGGGGAGGGTAAACCCACCGTACCCCAGTGAGAGTCAGCACCTTCAGGGGAGGGTAAACCCACCGTACCCCAGTGAGAGTCAGCGCCTTCAGGGGAGATAAACCCACCGTACCCCAGTGAGAGTCAGCACCTTCAGGGGAGATAAACCCACTGTACCCCAGTGAGAGTCAGCACCTTCAGGGGAGGGTAAACCCACCGTACCCCAGTGAGAGTCAGCACCTTCAGGGGAAGGTAAACCCACCGTACCCCAGTGAGGGTCAGCACCTTCAGGGGAAGGTAAACCCACCGTACCCCAGTGAGAGTCAGCACCTTCAGGGGAGATAAACCCACCGTACCCCAGTGAGAGTCAGCACCTTCAGGGGAAGGTAAACCCACCGTACCCCAGTGAGGGTCAGCACCTTCAGGGGAGATAAACCCACCGTACCCCAGTGAGAGTCAGCACCTTCAGGGGAGATAAACCCACCGTACCCCAGTGAGAGTCAGCACCTTCATGGGGATAAACCCACTGTACCCCAGTGAGAGTCAGCACCGTCAGGGTAGGGTAAACCCACCGTACCCCAGTGAGAGTCAGCACCTTCAGGGGAGGGTAAACCCACCGTACCCCAATGAGAGTCAGCACCTTCAGGGGAGGGTAAACCCACCGTACCCCAGTGAGAGTCAGCACCTTCAGGGAAGATAAACCCACTGTACTCCAGTGAGAGTCAGCACCTTCAGGGGAGGGTAAACCCACCGTACCCCAGTGAGAGTCAGCACCTTCAGGGGAGATAAACCCACCGTACCCCAGTGAGAGTCAGCACCTTCAGGGAAGGGTAAACCCATTGTACCCCAGTGAGAGTCAGCACTTTCAGGGGAGGGTAAACCCACCGTACCCCAGTGAGAGTCAGCACCTTCAGGGAAGATAAACCCACCGTACCCCAGTCAGAGTCAGCACCTTCAGGGAAGATAAACCCACCGTACCCCAGTGAGAGTCAGCACCTTCAGGGGAGGGTAAATCCACCGTACCCCAGTGAGAGTCAGCACCTTCAGGGAAGATAAACCCACCGTACCCCAGTGAGAGTCAGCACCTTCAGGGGAGGGTAAGCCCACCGTACCCCTGTGAGAGTCAGCACCTTCAGGGGAGATAAACCCACCGTACCCCAGTGAGAGTCAGCACCTTCAGGGGAAGGTAAACCCACCGTACCCCAGTGAGGGTCAGCACCTTCAGGGGAGATAAACCCACCGTACCCCAGTGAGAGTCAGCACCTTCAGGGGAGATAAACCCACCGTACCCCAGTGAGAGTCAGCACCTTCAGGGGAGATAAACCCATCGTACCCCAGTGAGAGTCAGAACCTTCAGGGGAGATAAATCCACCGCACCCCAGTCAGGGTCAGCACCTTCAGGGGAGATAAACCCACCGTACCCCAGTGAGAGTCTGCACCTTCAGGGGAGATAAACCCACCGTACCCCAGTGAGTCAGCAGCTTCAGGGGAGATAAACCCACCGTACCCCAGTGAGAGTCAGCACCTTCAGGGGAGATAATCCCACCGTACCCCAGTGAGGGTCAGCACCTTCAGGGGAAGGTAAACCCACCGTACCCCAGTGAGAGTCAGCACCTTCAGGGGAGGGTAAACCCACCGTACCCCAGTGAGAGTCAGCACCTTCAGGGGAGGGTAAACCCACTGTCCCCCAGTGAGAGTCAGCACCTTCAGGGGAGGGTATACCCACTGTACTCCAGTGAGAGTCAGCACCTTCAGGGGAGATAAACCCACCGTACCCCAGTGAGAGTCAGCACCTTCAGGGGAGATAAACCCACCGTACCCCAGTGAGAGTCAGCACCTTCAGGGGAGGGTAAACCCACCGTACCCCAGTGAGAGTCAGCACCTTCAGGGGAGGGTAAACCCACCGTACCCCAGTGAGAGTCAGCACCTTCAGGGGAGATAAACCCAACGTACCCCAGTGAGAGTCAGCACCTTCAGGGGAGATAAACCCACCGTACCCCAGTGAGAGTCAGCACCTTCAGGGGAGGGTAAACCCACCGTACCCCAGAGGGAGTCAGCACCTTCAGGGGAAGGTAAACCCACCGTACCCCAGTGAGGGTCAGCACCTTCAGGGGAGATAAACCCACCGTACCCCAGTGAGAGTCAGCACCTTCAGGGGAGATAAACCCACCGTACCCCAGTGAGTCAGCACCTTCAGGGGAGGGTAAACACACCGTACCCCAGTGAGGGTCAGCATCTTCAGGGGAGATAAACCCACCGTACCCCAGTGAGAGTCAGCACCTTCAGGGGAGGGTAAACCCACCGTACCCCAGTGAGAGTCAGCACCTTCAGGGGAGGGTAAACCCACCGTACCCCAGTGAGAGTCAGCACCTTCAGGGGAGGGTAAACCCACCGTACCCCAGTGAGAGTCAGCACCTTCAGGGGAGGGTAAACCCACCGTACCCCAGTGAGAGTCAGCACCTTCAGGGGAGGGTATACCCACTGTACTCCAGTGAGAGTCAGACCTTCAGGGGAGATAAACCCACCGTACCCCAGTGAGAGTCAGCACCTTCAGGGGAGATAAACCCACCGTACCCCAGTGAGAGTCAGCACCTTCAGGGGAGGGTAAACCCACTTTACCCCAGTGAGAGTCAGCACCTTCAGGGGAGGGTAAACCCACCGTACCCCAGTGAGAGTCAGCACCTTCAGGGGAGGGTAAACCCACCGTACCCCAGTGAGAGTCAGCACCTTCAGGGGAGATAAACCCCCCGTACCCCAGTGAGATTCAGCACCTTCAGGGGAGGGTAAACCCAACGTACCCCAGTGAGAGTCAGCACCTTCAGGGGAGGGTAAACCCACCGTACCCCAGTGAGAGTCAGCACCTTCAGGGGAGGGTAAACCCACCGTAACCCAGTGAGAGTCAGCACCTCCAGGGGAGATAAACCCACCGTACCCCAGTGAGAGTCAGCACCTTCAGGGGAGGGTAAACCCACCGTACCCCAGTGAGAGTCAGCACCTCCAAGGGAAATAAACCCACCGTACCCCAGTGAGTCAGCACCTTCAGGGTAGGGTAAACCCACCATACCCCAGTGAGTCAGCACCTTCAGGGGAGGGTAAACCCACCGTACCCCAGTGAGTCAGCACCTTCAGGGGAGATAAACCCACCGTACCCCAGTGAGTCAGCACCTTCAGGGGAGATAAACTCACCGTACCCCAGTGAGTCAGCACCTTCAGGGGAGATAAACCCACCATACCCCAGTGAGAGTCAGCACCTTCAGGGGAGATAAACCCACCATACCGCAGTGAGTCAGCACCTTCAGGGGCGATTAACCCACCGTACCCCAGTGAGAGTCAGCACCTTCAGGGGAGATAAACCCACCGTACCCCAGTGAGAGTCAGCACCTTCAGGGGAGGGTAAACCCACCGTACCCCAGTGAGAGTCAGCAACTTCAGGGGAGGGTAAACCCACCGTACCCCAGTGAGAGTCAGCACCTTCAGGGGAGAGAAACCCACCGTACCCCAGTGAGGGTCAGCACCTTCAGTGGAGATAAACCCACCGTACCCCAGTGAGAGTCAGCACCTTCAGGGGAGGATAAACCCACCGTACCCCAGTGAGAGTCAGCACCTTCAGGGGAGGGTAAACCCACCGTACCCCAGTGAGAGTCAGCACCTTCAGGGGAGGGTAAACCCACCGTACCCCAGTGAGAGTCAGCACCTTCAGGGGAGGGTATACCCACTGTACTCCAGTGAGAGTCAGCACCTTCAGGGGAGATAAACCCACCGTACCCCAGTGAGAGTCAGCACCTTCAGGGGAGATAAACCCACCGTACCCCAGTGAGAGTCAGCACCTTCAGGGGAGGGTAAACCCACTGTACCCCAGTGAGAGTCAGCACCTTCAGGGGAGGGTAAACCCACCGTATCCCAGTGAGAGTCAGCACCTTCAGGGGAGGGTAAACCCACCGTACCCCAATGAGAGTCAGCCCCTTCAGGGGAGGGTAAACCCACCGTACCCCAGAGAGTCAGCACCTTCAGGGGAGGGTAAACCCACCGTACCCCAGTGAGTCAGCACCTTCAGGGGAGGGTAAACCCACCGTACCCCAGTGAGAGTCAGCACCTTCAGGGGAGATAAACGCACCGTACCCCAGTGAGAGTCAGCACCTTCAGGGGAGAGTAAACCCACCGTACCCCAGTGAGTCAGCACCTTCAGGGGAGATAAACCCACCGTACCCCAGTGAGAGTCAGCACCTTCAGGGGAGATAAACCCACCGTACCCCAGTGAGAGTCAGCACCTTCAGGGGAGATAAACCCATCGTACCCCAGTGAGAGTCAGCACCTTCAGGGGAGGGTAATCCCACCATACCCCAGTGAGGGTCAGCACCTTCAGGGGAGATAAACCCACCGTACCCCAGTGAGGGTCAGCACCTTCAGGGGAAGGTAAACCCACTGTACCCCAGTCAGAGTCAGTACCTTCAGGGGAGGGTAAATCCACCGTACCCCAGTGAGTCAGCACCTTCAGGGGAGATAAACCCACCGTACCCCAGTGAGAGTCAGCACCTTCAGGGGAGATAAACCCACCGTATCCCAGTGAGTCAGCACCTTCAGGGGAGATAAACCCACCGTACCCCAGTGAGAGTCAGCACCTTCAGGGGAGATAAACCCACCGTACCCCAGTGAGTCAGCACCTTCAGGGGAGATAAACCCACCGTACCCCAGTGAGTCAGCACCTTCAGGGGAGATAAACCCACCGTACCCCAGTGAGTCATCACCTTCAGGGGAGATAAACCCACCGTTCCCCAGTGAGAGTCAGCACCTTCAGGGGAGGGTAAACCCACCGTACCCCAGTGAGAGTCAGCACCTTCATGGGGATAAACCCACCGTACCCCAGTGAGTCATCACCTTCAGGGGAGATAAACCCACCGTACCCCAGTGAGAGTCAGCACCTTCAGGGGAGGGTAAACCCACCGTACCCCAGTGAGAGTCAGCACCTTCAGGGGAGGGTAAACCCACCGTACCCCAGTGAGAGTCAGCACCTTCAGGGTAGGGTAAACCCACCGTACCCCAGTGAGAGTCAGCACCTTCAGGGGAGGGTAAACCCACCGTACCCCAATGAGAGTCAGCGCCTTCAGGGGAGATAAACCCACCGTACCCCAGTGAGAGTCAGCACCTTCAGGGGAGATAAACCCACCGTACCCCAGTGAGAGTCAGCACCTTCAGGGGAGGGTAAACCCACCGTACCCCAGTGAGAGTCAGCACCTTCAGGGGAGGGTAAACCCACCGTACCCCAGTGAGAGTCAGCACCTTCAGGGGAAGGTAAACCCACCGTACCCCAGTGAGGGTCAGCAGCTTCAGGGGAGATAAACCCACCGTACCCCAGTGAGAGTCAGCACCTTCAGGGGAGATAAACCCACCGTACCCCAGTGAGAGTCAGCACCTTCAGGGGAGATAAACCCACCGTACCCCAGTGAGAGTCAGCACCTTCAGGGGAGATAAACCCATCGTACCCCAGTGAGAGTCAGAACCTTCAGGGGAGGGTAATCCCACCATACCCCAGTGAGGGTCAGCACCTTCAGGGGAAGGTAAACCCACCGTACCCCAGTGAGGGTCAGCACCTTCAGGGGAGATAAATCCACCGTACCCCAGTCAGGGTCAGCACCTTCAGGGGAGATAAACCCACCGTACCCCAGTGAGAGTCTGCACCTTCAGGGGAGATAAACCCACCGTACCCCAGTGAGTCAGCACCTTCAGGGGAGATAAACCCACCGTACCCCAGTGAGTCAGCACCTTCAGGGGAGATGAACCCACCGTACCCCAGTGAGTCAGCACCTTCAGGGGAGATAAACCCACCGTACCCCAGTGTGAGTCAGCACCTTCAGGGGAGGGTAAACCCACCGTACCCCAGTGAGAGTCAGCACCTTCATGGGGATAAACCCACTGTACCCCAGTGAGAGTCAGCACCTTCAGGGTAGGGTAAACCCACCGTACCCCAGTGAGAGTCAGCACCTTCAGGGGAGGGTAAACCCACCGTACCCCAATGAGAGTCAGCACCTTCAGGGGAGGGTAAACCCATTGTACCCCAGTGAGAGTCAGCACCTTCAGGGGATATAAACCCACCGTACCCCAGTGAGAGTCAGCACCTTCAGGGAAGATAAACCCACCGTACCCCAGTGAGATTCAGCACCTTCAGGGGAGGGTAAACCCACCGTACCCCAGTGAGAGTCAGCACCTTCAGGGGAGATAAACCCACCGTACCCCAGTGAGAGTCAGCACCTTCAGGGGAGGGTAAACCCACCGTACCCCAGTGAGAGTCAGCACCTTCAGGGGAGATAAACCCGCCGTACCCCAGTGAGAGTCAGCGCCTTCAGGGGAGATAAACCCACCGTACCCCAGTGAGAGTCAGCACCTTCAGGGGAGATAAACCCACCGTACCCCAGTGAGAGTCAGCACCTTCAGGGGAGGGTAAACCCACCGTACCCCAGTGAGAGTCAGCACCTTCAGGGGAGGGGAAACCCACCGTACCCCAGTGAGAGTCAGCACCTCCAGGGGAGGGTAAACCCACCGTACCCCAGTGAGGGTCAGCACCTTCAGGGGAGATAAACCCACCGTACCCCAGTGAGAGTCAGCACCTTCAGGGGAGATAAACCCACCGTACCCCAGTGAGTCAGCACCTTCAGGGGAGGGTAAACACACCGTACCCCAGTGAGGGTCAGCACCTTCAGGGGAGATAAACCCACTGTACCCCAGTGAGAGTCAGCACCTTCAGGGGAGATAAACCCATCGTACCCCAGTGAGACTCAGCACCTTCAGGGGAGGATAAACCCACCGTACCCCAGTGAGAGTCAGCACCTTCAGGGGAGGGTAAACCCACCGTACCCCAGTGAGAGTCAGCACCTTCAGGGGAGGATAAACCCACCGAACCCCAGTGAGGGTCAGCACCTTCAGGGGAGGGTAAACCCACCGTACCCCAGTGAGAGTCAGCACCTTCAGGGGAGGGTATACCCACTGTACTCCAGTGAGAGTCAGCACCTTCAGGGGAGATAAACCCACCGTACCCCAGTGAGAGTCAGCACCTTCAGGGGAGGGTAAACCCACCGTACCCCAGTGAGAGTCAGCACCTTCAGGGGAAGGTAAACCCACCGTACCCCAGTGAGGGTCAGCACCTTCAGGGGAGATAAACCCACCGTACCCCAGTGAGAGTCAGCACCTTCAGGGGAGATAAACCCACCGTACCCCAGTGAGTCAGCACCTTCAGGGGAGGGTAAACACACCGTACCCCAGTGAGGGTCAGCATCTTCAGGGGAGATAAACCCACCGTACCCCAGTGAGAGTCAGCACCTTCAGGGGAGGGTAAACCCACCGTACCCCAGTGAGAGTCAGCACCTTCAGGGGAGGGTAAACCCACCGTACCCCAGTGAGAGTCAGCACCTTCAGGGGAGGGTATACCCACTGTACTCCAGTGAGAGTCAGCACCTCCAAGGGAGATAAACCCACCGTACCCCAGTGAGTCAGCACCTTCAGGGTAGGGTAAACCCACCATACCCCAGTGAGTCAGCACCTTCAGGGGAGGGTAAACCCACCGTACCCCAGTGAGTCAGCACCTTCAGGGGAGATAAACCCACCGTACCCCAGTGAGAGTCAGCACCTTCAGGGGAGATAAACCCACCGTACCCCAGTGAGAGTCAGCACCTTCAGGGGAGGGTAAACCCACTGTACCCCAGTGAGAGTCAGCTCCTCCAGGGGAGGGTAAACCCACCGTACCCCAGTGAGAGTCAGCACCTTCAGGGGAGATAAACCCAACGTACCCCAGTGAGAGTCAGCACCTTCAGGGGAGGTAAACCCACCGTACCCCAGTGAGAGTCAGCACCTTCAGGGGAGGGTAAACCCACCGTACCCCAGTGAGAGTCAGCACCTTCAGGGGAAGGTAAACCCACCGTACCCCAGTGAGGGTCAGCACCTTCAGGGGAGATAAACCCACCGTACCCCAGTGAGAGTCAGCACCTTCAGGGGAGATAAACCCACCGTACCCCAGTGAGTCAGCACCTTCAGGGGAGGGTAAACACACCGTACCCCAGTGAGAGTCAGCACCTTCAGGGGAGGGTAAACCCACCGTACCCCAGTGAGAGTCAGCACCTTCAGGGGAGGGTAAACCCACCGTACCCCAGTGAGAGTCAGCACCTTCAGGGGAGGGTAAACCCACCGTACCCCAGTGAGAGTCAGCACCTTCAGGGGAGGGTAAACCCACCGTACCCCAGTGAGAGTCAGCACCTTCAGGGGAGGGTAAACCCACCGTACCCCAGTGAGCGTCAGCACCTTCAGGGGAGGGTATACCCACTGTACTCCAGTGAGAGTCAGACCTTCAGGGGAGATAAACCCACCGTACCCCAGTGAGAGTCAGCACCTTCAGGGGAGATAAACCCACCGTACCCCAGTGAGAGTCAGCACCTTCAGGGGAGGGTAAACCCACTTTACCCCAGTGAGATTCAGCACCTTCAGGGGCGGGTAAACCCAACGTACCCCAGTGAGAGTCAGCACCTTCAGGGGAGGGTAAACCCACCGTACCCCAATGAGAGTCAGCCCCTTCAGGGGAGGGTAAACCCACCGTACCCCAGAGAGTCAGCAGCTTCAGGGGAGGGTAAACCCACCGTACCCCAGTGAGTCAGCACCTTCAGGGGAGGGTAAACCCACCGTACCCCAGTGAGAGTCAGCACCTTCAGGGGAGATAAACCCACCGTACCCCAGTGAGAGTCAGCACCTTCAGGGGAGGGTAAACCCACCGTAACCCAGTGAGAGTCAGCACCTCCAGGGGAGATAAACCCACCGTACCCCAGTGAGAGTCAGCACCTTCAGCGGAGGGTAAACCCACCGTACCCCAGTGAGAGTCAGCACCTCCAAGGGAGATAAACCCACCGTACCCCAGTGAGTCAGCACCTTCAGGGTAGGGTAAACCCACCATACCCCAGTGAGTCAGCACCTTCAGGGGAGGGTAAACCCACCGTACCCCAGTGAGTCAGCACCTTCAGGGGAGATAAACCCACCGTACCCCAGTGAGTCAGCACCTTCAGGGGAGATAAACTCACCGTACCCCAGTGAGTCAGCACCTTCAGGGGAGATAAACCCACCATACCCCAGTGAGAGTCAGCACCTTCAGGGGAGATAAACCCACCATACCGCAGTGAGTCAGCACCTTCAGGGGCGATTAACCCACCGTACCCCAGTGAGAGTCAGCACCTTCAGGGGAGATAAACCCACCGTACCCCAGTGAGAGTCAGCACCTTCAGGGGAGGGTAAACCCACCGTACCCCAGTGAGAGTCAGCAACTTCAGGGGAGGGTAAACCCACCGTACCCCAGTGAGAGTCAGCACCTTCAGGGGAAGGTAAACCCACCGTACCCCAGTGAGGGTCAGCACCTTCAGGGGAGATAAACCCACCGTACCCCAGTGAGAGTCAGCACCTTCAGGGGAGATAAACCCACCGTACCCCAGTGAGTCAGCACCTTCAGGGGAGGGTAAACACACCGTACCCCAGTGAGGGTCAGCATCTTCAGGGGAGATAAACCCACCGTACCCCAGTGAGAGTCAGCACCTTCAGGGGAGAGAAACCCACCGTACCCCAGTGAGGGTCAGCACCTTCAGGGGAGATAAACCCACCGTACCCCAGTGAGAGTCAGCACCTTCAGGGGAGAGAAACCCACCGTACCCCAGTGAGAGTCAGCACCTTCAGGGGAGGATAAACCCACCGTACCCCAGTGAGAGTCAGCACCTTCAGGGGAGGATAAACCCACCGTACCCCAGTGAGAGTCAGCCCCTTCAGGGGAGGGTAAACCCACCGTACCCCAGAGAGTCAGCACCTTCAGGGGAGGGTAAACCCACCGTACCCCAGTGAGAGTCAGCACCTTCAGGGGAGGGTATACCCACTGTACTCCAGTGAGAGTCAGCACCTTCAGGGGAGATAAACGCACCGTACCCCAGTGAGAGTCAGCACCTTCAGGGGAGAGTAAACCCACCGTACCCCAGTGAGTCAGCACCTTCAGGGGAGATAAACCCACCGTACCCCAGTGAGAGTCAGCACCTTCAGGGGAGATAAACCCACCGTACCCCAGTGAGAGTCAGCACCTTCAGGGGAGATAAACCCATCGTACCCCAGTGAGATTCAGCACCTTCAGGGGAGGGTAATCCCACCATACCCCAGTGAGGGTCAGCACCTTCAGGGGAGATAAACCCACCGTACCCCAGTGAGGGTCAGCACCTTCAGGGGAAGGTAAACCCACTGTACCCCAGTCAGAGTCAGTACCTTCAGGGGAGGGTAAACCCACCGTACCCCAGTGAGTCAGCACCTTCAGGGGAGATAAACCCACCGTACCCCAGTGAGAGTCAGCACCTTCAGGGGAGATAAACCCACCGTATCCCAGTGAGTCAGCACCTTCAGGGGAGATAAACCCACCGTACCCCAGTGAGAGTCAGCACCTTCAGGGGAGATAAACCCACCGTACCCCAGTGAGTCAGCACCTTCAGGGGAGATAAACCCACCGTACCCCAGTGAGTCAGCACCTTCAGGGGAGATAATCCCACCGTACCCCAGTGAGTCATCACCTTCAGGGGAGATAAACCCACCGTACCCCAGTGAGAGTCAGCACCTTCAGGGGAGGGTAAACCCACCGTACCCCAGTGAGAGTCAGCACCTTCATGGGGATAAACCCACCGTACCCCAGTGAGTCATCACCTTCAGGGGAGATAAACCCACCGTACCCCAGTGAGAGTCAGCACCTTCAGGGGAGGGTAAACCCACCGTACCCCAGTGAGAGTCAGCACCTTCAGGGTAGGGTAAACCCACCGTACCCCAGTGAGAGTCAGCACCTTCAGGGGAGGGTAAACCCACCGTTCCCCAATGAGAGTCAGCGCCTTCAGGGGAGATAAACCCACCGTACCCCAGTGAGAGTCAGCACCTTCAGGGGAGGGTAAACCCACCGTACCCCAGTGAGAGTCAGCACCTTCAGGGGAGATAAACCCACCGTACCCCAGTGAGAGTCAGCACCTTCAGGGGAGGGTAAACCCACCGTACCCCAGTGAGAGTCAGCACCTTCAGGGGAGGGTAAACCCACCGTACCCCAGTGAGAGTCAGCACCTTCAGGGGAAGGTAAACCCACCGTACCCCAGTGAGGGTCAGCACCTTCAGGGGAGATAAACCCACCGTACCCCAGTGAGAGTCAGCACCTTCAGGGGAGATAAACCCACCGTACCCCAGTGAGAGTCAGCACCTTCAGGGGAGATAAACCCACCGTACCCCAGTGAGAGTCAGCACCTTCAGGGGAGATAAACCCACCGTATCCCAGTGAGTCAGCACCTTCAGGGGAGATAAACCCACCGTACCCCAGTGAGAGTCAGCACCTTCAGGGGAGATAAACCCACCGTACCCCAGTGAGTCAGCACCTTCAGGGGAGATAAACCCACCGTACCCCAGTGAGTCAGCACCTTCAGGGGAGATAATCCCACCGTACCCCAGTGAGTCATCACCTTCAGGGGAGATAAACCCACCGTACCCCAGTGAGAGTCAGCACCTTCAGGGGAGGGTAAACCCACCGTACCCCAGTGAGAGTCAGCACCTTCATGGGGATAAACCCACCGTACCCCAGTGAGTCATCACCTTCAGGGGAGATAAACCCACCGTACCCCAGTGAGAGTCAGCACCTTCAGGGGAGGGTAAACCCACCGTACCCCAGTGAGAGTCAGCACCTTCAGGGTAGGGTAAACCCACCGTACCCCAGTGAGAGTCAGCACCTTCAGGGGAGGGTAAACCCACCGTACCCCAATGAGAGTCAGCGCCTTCAGGGGAGATAAACCCACCGTACCCCAGTGAGAGTCAGCACCTTCAGGGGAGATAAACCCACCGTACCCCAGTGAGAGTCAGCACCTTCAGGGGAGGGTAAACCCACCGTACCCCAGTGAGAGTCAGCACCTTCAGGGGAGGGTAAACCCACCGTACCCCAGTGAGAGTCAGCACCTTCAGGGGAGGGTAAACACACCGTACCCCAGTGAGGATCAGCATCTTCAGGGGAGATAAACCCACCGTACCCCAGTGAGAGTCAGCACCTTCAGGGGAGAGAAACCCACCGTACCCCAGTGAGGGTCAGCACCTTCAGGGGAGATAAACCCACCGTACCCCAGTGAGAGTCAGCACCTTCAGGGGAGAGAAACCCACCGTACCCCAGTGAGTGTCAGCACCTTCAGGGGAGGATAAACCCACCGTACCCCAGTGAGAGTCAGCACCTTCAGGGGAGGATAAACCCACCGTACCCCAGTGAGAGTCAGCCCCTTCAGGGGAGGGTAAACCCACCGTACCCCAGAGAGTCAGCACCTTCAGGGGAGGGTAAACCCACCGTACCCCAGTGAGAGTCAGCACCTTCAGGGGAGGGTATACCCACTGTACTCCAGTGAGAGTCAGCACCTTCAGGGGAGATAAACGCACCGTACCCCAGTGAGAGTCAGCACCTTCAGGGGAGAGTAAACCCACCGTACCCCAGTGAGTCAGCACCTTCAGGGGAGATAAACCCACCGTACCCCAGTGAGAGTCAGCACCTTCAGGGGAGATAAACCCACCGTACCCCAGTGAGAGTCAGCACCTTCAGGGGAGATAAACCCATCGTACCCCAGTGAGATTCAGCACCTTCAGGGGAGGGTAATCCCACCATACCCCAGTGAGGGTCAGCACCTTCAGGGGAGATAAACCCACCGTACCCCAGTGAGGGTCAGCACCTTCAGGGGAAGGTAAACCCACTGTACCCCAGTCAGAGTCAGGACCTTCAGGGGAGGGTAAACCAACCGTACCCCAGTGAGTCAGCACCTTCAGGGGAGATAAACCCACCGTACCCCAGTGAGAGTCAGCACCTTCAGGGGAGATAAACCCACCGTATCCCAGTGAGTCAGCACCTTCAGGGGAGATAAACCCACCGTACCCCAGTGAGAGTCAGCACCTTCAGGGGAGATAAACCCACCGTACCCCAGTGAGTCAGCACCTTCAGGGGAGATAAACCCACCGTACCCCAGTGAGTCAGCACCTTCAGGGGAGATAATCCCACCGTACCCCAGTGAGTCATCACCTTCAGGGGAGATAAACCCACCGTACCCCAGTGAGAGTCAGCACCTTCAGGGGAGGGTAAACCCACCGTACCCCAGTGAGAGTCAGCACCTTCATGGGGATAAACCCACCGTACCCCAGTGAGTCATCACCTTCAGGGGAGATAAACCCACCGTACCCCAGTGAGAGTCAGCACCTTCAGGGGAGGGTAAACCCACCGTACCCCAGTGAGAGTCAGCACCTTCAGGGTAGGGTAAACCCACCGTACCCCAGTGAGAGTCAGCACCTTCAGGGGAGGGTAAACCCACCGTACCCCAATGAGAGTCAGCGCCTTCAGGGGAGATAAACCCACCGTACCCCAGTGAGAGTCAGCACCTTCAGGGGAGATAAACCCACCGTACCCCAGTGAGAGTCAGCACCTTCAGGGGAGGGTAAACCCACCGTACCCCAGTGAGAGTCAGCACCTTCAGGGGAGGGTAAACCCACCGTACCCCAGTGAGAGTCAGCACCTTCAGGGGAAGGTAAACCCACCGTACCCCAGTGAGGGTCAGCACCTTCAGGGGAGATAAACCCACCGTACCCCAGTGAGAGTCAGCACCTTCAGGGGAGATAAACCCACCGTACCCCAGTGAGAGTCAGCACCTTCAGGGGAGATAAACCCACCGTACCCCAGTGAGAGTCAGCACCTTCAGGGGAGATAAACCCATCGTACCCCAGTGAGAGTCAGAACCTTCAGGGGAGGGTAATCCCACCATACCCCAGTGAGGGTCAGCACCTTCAGGGGAAGGTAAACCCACCGTACCCCAGTGAGAGTCAGCACCTTCAGGGGAGATAAACCCACCGTACCCCAGTGAGAGTCTGCACCTTCAGGGGAGATAAACCCACCGTACCCCAGTGAGTCAGCACCTTCAGGGGAGAAAAACCCACCGTACCCCAGTGAGTCAGCACCTTCAGGGGAGATGAACCCACCGTACCCCAGTGAGTCAGCACCTTCAGGGGTGATAAACCCACCGTACCCCAGTGTGAGTCAGCACCTTCAGGGGAGGGTAAACCCACCGTACCCCAGTGAGAGTCAGCACCTTCATGGGGATAAACCCACTGTACCCCAGTGAGAGTCAGCACCTTCAGGGTAGGGTAAACCCACCGTATCCCAGTGAGAGTCAGCACCTTCAGGGGAGGGTAAACCCACCGTATCCCATTAAGAGTCAGCACCTTCAGGGGAGGGTAAACCCACCGTACCCCAATGAGAGTCAGCACCTTCAGGGGAGGGTAAACCCATTGTACCCCAGTGAGAGTCAGCACCTTCAGGGGATATAAACCCACCGTACCCCAGTGAGAGTCAGCACCTTCAGGGAAGATAAACCCACCGTACCCCAGTGAGATTCAGCACCTTCAGGGGAGGGTAAACCCACCGTACCCCAGTGAGAGTCAGCACCTTCAGGGGAGATAAACCCACCGTACCCCAGTGAGAGTCAGCACCTTCAGGGGAGGGTAAACCCACCGTACCCCAGTGAGAGTCAGCACCATCAGGGGAGATAAACCCGCCGTACCCCAGTGAGAGTCAGCGCCTTCAGGGGAGATAAACCCACCGTACCCCAGTGAGAGTCAGCACCTTCAGGGGAGATAAACCCACCGTACCCCAGTGAGAGTCAGCACCTTCAGGGGAGGGTAAACCCACCGTACCCCAGTGAGAGTCAGCACCTTCAGGGGAGGGGAAACCCACCGTACCCCAGTGAGAGTCAGCACCTTCAGGGGAGGGTAAACCCACCGTACCCCAGTGAGGGTCAGCACCTTCAGGGGAGATAAACCCACCGTACCCCAGTGAGAGTCAGCACCTTCAGGGGAGATAAACCCACCGTACCCCAGTGAGTCAGCACCTTCAGGGGAGGGTAAACACACCGTACCCCAGTGAGGGTCAGCACCTTCAGGGGAGATAAACCCACTGTACCCCAGTGAGAGTCAGCACCTTCAGGGGAGATAAACCCATCGTACCCCAGTGAGAGTCAGCACCTTCAGGGGAGGATAAACCCACCGTACCCCAGTGAGAGTCAGCACCTTCAGGGGAGGGTAAACCCACCGTACCCCAGTGAGAGTCAGCACCTTCAGGGGAGGGTAAACCCACCGTACCCCAGTGAGAGTCAGCACCTTCAGGGGAGATAAACCCACCGTACCCCAGTGAGTCAGCACCTTCAGGGGAGGGTAAACACACCGTACCCCAGTGAGAGTCAGCACCTTCAGGGGAGGGTAAACACACCGTACCCCAGTGAGAGTCAGCACCTTCAGGGGAGATAAACCCACCGTACCCCAGTGAGTCAGCACCTTCAGGGGAGGGTAAACACACCGTACCCCAGTGAGGGTCAGCATCTTCAGGGGAGATAAACCCACCGTACCCCAGTGAGAGTCAGCACCTTCAGGGGAGGGTAAACCCACCGTACCCCAGTGAGAGTCAGCACCTTCAGGGGAGGGTAAACCCACCGTACCCCAGTGAGAGTCAGCACCTTCAGGGGAGGGTAAACCCACCGTACCCCAGTGAGAGTCAGCACCTTCAGGGGAGGGTAAACCCACCGTACCCCAGTGAGAGTCAGCACCTTCAGGGGAGGGTATACCCACTGTACTCCAGTGAGAGTCAGCACCTCCAAGGGAGATAAACCCACCGTACCCCAGTGAGTCAGCACCTTCAGGGTAGGGTAAACCCACCATACCCCAGTGAGTCAGCACCTTCAGGGGAGGGTAAACCCACCGTACCCCAGTGAGTCAGCACCTTCAGGGGAGATAAACCCACCGTACCCCAGTGAGTCAGCACCTTCAGGGGAGATAAACTCACCGTACCCCAGTGAGTCAGCACCTTCAGGGGAGATAAACCCACCGTACCCCAGTGAGAGTCAGCACCTTCAGGGGAGGGTAAACCCACCGTACCCCAGTGAGAGTCAGCAACTTCAGGGGAGGGTAAACCCACCGTACCCCAGTGAGAGTCAGCACCTTCAGCGGAGATATACCCACCGTACCCCAGTGAGAGTCAGCACCTTCAGGGGAGGGTAAACCCACCGTACCCCAGTGAGTGTCAGCACCTTCAGGGGAGGGTAAACCCACTGTACCCCAGTGAGGGTCAGCACCTTCAGGGGAGATAAACCCACCGTACCCCAGTGAGAGTCAGCACCTTCAGGGGAGATAAACCCACCGTACCCCAGTGAGTCAGCACCTTCAGGGGAGGGTAAACACACCGTACCCCAGTGAGGGTCAGCATCTTCAGGGGAGATAAACCCACCATACCGCAGTGAGTCAGCACCTTCAGGGGCGATTAACCCACCGTACCCCAGTGAGAGTCAGCACCTTCAGGGGAGATAAACCCACCGTACCCCAGTGAGAGTCAGCAACTTCAGGGGAGGGTAAACCCACCGTACCCCAGTGAGAGTCAGCAACTTCAGGGGAGGGTAAACCCACCGTACACCAGTGAGAGTCAGCACCTTCAGGGGAAGGTAAACCCACCGTACCCCAGTGAGGGTCAGCACCTTCAGGGGAGATAAACCCACCGTACCCCAGTGAGAGTCAGCACCTTCAGGGGAGATAAACCCACCGTACCCCAGTGAGTCAGCACCTTCAGGGGAGGGTAAACACACCGTACCCCAGTGAGGGTCAGCACCTTCAGGGGAGATAAGCCCACCGTACCCCAGTGAGAGTCAGCACCTTCAGGGGAGAGAAACCCACCGTACCCCAGTGAGAGTCAGCACCTTCAGGGGAGGATAAACCCACCGTACCCCAGTGAGAGTCAGCACCTTCAGGGGAGGATAAACCCACCGTACCCCAGTGAGAGTCAGCACCTTCAGGGGAGGGTAAACCCACCGTACCCCAGTGAGAGTCAGCACCTTCAGGGGAGATAAACCCACCGTACCCCAGTGAGAGTCAGCACCTTCAGGGGAGATAAACCCACCGTACCCCAGTGAGAGTCAGCACCTTCAGGGGAGGGTAAACCCACTGTACCCCAGTGAGAGTCAGCACCTTCAGGGGAGGGTGAACCCACCGTATCCCAGTGAGAGTCAGCACCTTCAGGGGAGGGTAAACCCACCGTACCCCAATGAGAGTCAGCCCCTTCAGGGGAGGGTAAACCCACCGTACCCCAGAGAGTCAGCACCTTCAGGGGAGGGTAAACCCACCGTACCCCAGTGAGTCAGCACCTTCAGGGGAGGGTAAACCCACCGTACCCCAGTGAGAGTCAGCACCTTCAGGGGAGATAAACGCACCGTACCCCAGTGAGAGTCAGCACCTTCAGGGGAGAGTAAACCCACCGTACCCCAGTGAGAGTCAGCACCTTCAGGGGAGATAAACGCACCGTACCCCAGTGAGAGTCAGCACCTTCAGGGGATAGTAAACCCACCGTACCCCAGTGAGAGTCAGCACCTTCAGGGGAGATAAACCCACCGTACCCCAGTGAGTCAGCACCTTCAGGGGAGATAAACCCACCGTACCCCAGTGAGAGTCAGCACCTTCAGGGGAGATAAACCCACCGTACCCCAGTGAGAGTCAGCACCTTCAGGGGAGATAAACCCACCGTACCCCAATGAGAGTCAGCCCCTTCAGGGGAGGGTAAACCCACCGTACCCCAGTGAGAGTCAGCACCTTCAGGGGAGGGTAATCCCACCGTACCCCAGTGAGGGTCAGCACCTTCAGGGGAGGGTAAACCCACCGTACCCCAGTGAGGGTCAGCACCTTCAGGGGAAGGTAAACCCACTGTACCCCAGTCAGAGTCAGTACCTTCAGGGGAGGGTAAACCCACCGTACCCCAGTGAGTCAGCACCTTCAGGGGAGATAAACCCACCGTACCCCAGTGAGAGTCAGCACCTTCAGGGGAGATAAACCCACCGTATCCCAGTGAGTCAGCACCTTCAGGGGAGATAAACCCACCGTACCCCAGTGAGAGTCAGCACCTTCAGGGGAGATAAACCCACCGTACCCCAGTGAGTCAGCACTTTCAGGGGAGATAAACCCACCGTACCCCAGTGAGTCAGCACCTTCAGGGGAGATAAACCCACCGTACCCCAGTGAGTCATCACCTTCAGGGGAGATAAACCCACCGTACCCCAGTGAGAGTCAGCACCTTCAGGGGAGGGTAAACCCACCGTACCCCAGTGAGAGTCAGCACTTTCATGGGGATAAACCCACCGTACCCCAGTGAGTCATCACCTTCAGGGGAGATAAACCCACCGTACCCCAGTGAGAGTCAGCACCTTCAGGGGAGGGTAAACCCACCGTACCCCAGTGAGAGTCAGCACCTTCAGGGGAGGGTAAACCCACCGTACCCCAGTGAGAGTCAGCACCTTCAGGGGAGGGTAAACCCACCGTACCCTAGTGAGAGTCAGCACCTTCAGGGGAAGGTAAACCCACCGTACCCCAGTGAGGGTCAGCACCTTCAGGGGAGATAAACCCACCGTACCCCAGTGAGAGTCAGCACCTTCAGGGGAGATAAACCCACCGTACCCCAGTGAGAGTCAGCACCTTCAGGGGAGATAAACCCACCGTACCCCAGTGAGAGTCAGCACCTTCAGGGGAGATAAACCCATCGTACCCCAGTGAGAGTCAGAACCTTCAGGGGAGGGTAATCCCACCATACCCCAGTGAGGGTCAGCACCTTCAGGGGAAGGTAAACCCACCGTACCCCAGTGAGGGTCAGCACCTTCAGGGGAGATAAATCCACCGTACCCCAGTCAGGGTCAGCACCTTCAGGGGAGATAAACCCAACGTACCCCAGTGAGAGTCTGCACCTTCAGGGGAGATAAACCCACCGTACCCCAGTGAGTCAGCACCTTCAGGGGAGATAAACCCACCGTACCCCAGTGAGTCAGCACCTTCAGGGGAGATGAACCCACCGTACCCCAGTGAGTCAGCACCTTCAGGGGAGATAAACCCACCGTACCCCAGTGTGAGTCAGCACCTTCAGGGGAGGGTAAACCCACCGTACCCCAGTGAGAGTCAGCACCTTCATGGGGATAAACCCACTGTACCCCAGTGAGAGTCAGCACCTTCAGGGTAGGGTAAACCCACCGTACCCCAGTGAGAGTCAGCACCTTCAGGGGAGGGTAAACCCACCGTACCCCAATGAGAGTCAGCACCTTCAGGGGAGGGTAAACCCATTGTACCCCAGTGAGAGTCAGCACCTTCAGGGGATATAAACCCACCGTACCCCAGTGAGAGTCAGCACCTTCAGGGAAGATAAACCCACCGTACCCCAGTGAGATTCAGCACCTTCAGGGGAGATAAACCCGCCGTACCCCAGTGAGAGTCAGCGCCTTCAGGGGAGATAAACCCACCGTACCCCAGTGAGAGTCAGCACCTTCAGGGGAGATAAACCCACCGTACCTCAGTGAGAGTCAGCACCTTCAGGGGAGGGTAAACCCACCGTACCCCAGTGAAAGTCAGCACCTTCAGGGGAGGGGAAACCCACCGTACCCCAGTGAGAGTCAGCACCTTCAGGGGAGGGTAAACCCACCGTACCCCAGTGAGGGTCAGCACCTTCAGGGGAGATAAACCCACCGTACCCCAGTGAGAGTCAGCACCTTCAGGGGAGGGTAAACCCACCGTACCCCAGTGAGAGTCAGCACCTTCAGGGGAGGATAAACCCACCGTACCCCAGTGAGAGTCAGCACCTTCAGGGGAGGGTAAGCCCACCGTACCCCAGTGAGAGTCAGCACCTTCAGGGGAGGGTAAACCCACCGTACCCCAGTGAGAGTCAGCACCTTCAGGGGAGGGTAAACCCACCGAACCCCAGTGAGGGTCAGCACCTTCAGGGGAGATAAACCCACCGTACCCCAGTGAGAGTCAGCACCTTCAGGGGAGATAAACCCACCGTACCCCAGTGAGTCAGCACCTTCAGGGGAGGGTAAACACACCGTACCCCAATGAGGGTCAGCACCTTCAGGGGAGATAAACCCACTGTACCCCAGTGAGAGTCAGCACCTTCAGGGGAGATAAACCCATCGTACCCCAGTGAGAGTCAGCACCTTCAGGGGAGGATAAACCCACCGTACCCCAGTGAGAGTCAGCACCTTCAGGGGAGATAAACCCACCGTACCCCAGTGAGAGTCAGCACCTTCAGGGGAGATAAACCCACCGTACCCCAGTGAGAGTCAGCACCTTTAGGGTGGGTAAACCCACTGTACCCCAGTGAGAGTCAGCACCTTCAGGGGAGGGTAATCCCACCGTACCCCAGTGAGAGTCAGCACCTTCAGGGGAGGGTAAACCCACCGTACCCCAATGAGAGTCAGCCCCTTCAGGGGAGGGTAAACCCCCCGTACCCCAGTGAGTCAGCACCTTCAGGGGAGGGTAAACCCACCGTACCCCAGTGAGAGTCAGCACCTTCAGTGGAGATAAAACCACTGTACCCCAGTGAGAGTCAGCACCTTCAGGGGAGGGTAAACCCACCGTACCCCAGTGAGAGTCAGCACCTCCAGGGGAGATAAACCCACCGTACCCCAGTGAGTCAGCACCTTCAGGGTAGGGTAAACCCACCATACCCCAGTGAGTCAGCACCTTCAGGGGAGGGTAAACCCACCATACCCCAGTGAGTCAGCACCTTCAGGGGAGATAAACCCACCGTACCCCAGTGAGTCAGCACCTTCAGGGGAGATAAACTCACCGTACCCCAGTGAGTCAGCACCTTCAGGGGAGATAAACCCACCATACCCCAGTGAGAGTCAGCACCATCAGGGGAGATAAACCCACCATACCCCAGTGAGTCAGCACCTTCAGGGGAGATAAACCCACCGTACCCCAGTGAGTAAGCACCTTCAGGGGAGATGAACCCACCGTACCCCAGTGAGAGTCAGCACCTTCAGGGGAGGGTAAACCCACCGTACCCCAGTGAGAGTCAGCACCTTCAGGGGAGGGTAAACCCACCGTACCCCTGTGAGGGTCAGCACCTTCAGGGGAGATAAACCCACCGTACCCCAGTGAGAGTCAGCACCTTCAGAGGAGATAAACCCACCGTACCCCAGTGAGTCAGCACCTTCAGGGGAGGGTAAACACACCGTACCCCAGTGAGGGTCAGCACCTTCAGGGGAGATAAACCCACCGTACCCCAGTGAGAGTCAGCACCTTCAGGGGAGATAAACCCACCGTACCCCAGTGAGAGTCAGCACCTTCAGGGGAGGATAAACCCACCGTACCCCAATGAGAGTCAGCACCTTCAGGGGAGGATAAACCCACCGTACCCCAGTGAGAGTCAGCACCTTCAGGGGAGGGTAAACCCACCGTACCCCAGTGAGAGTCAGCACCTTCAGGGGAGGGTAAACCCACCGTACCCCAGTGAGAGTCAGCAACTTCAGGGGAGGGTAAACCCACCATACCCCAGTGAGTGTCAGCACCTTCAGGGGAGGGTATACCCACCGTACCCCAGTGAGAGTCAGCACCTTCAGGGGAGGGTAAACCCACCGTACCCCAGTGAGAGTCAGCACCTTCAGGGGAGATAAACCCACCGTACCCCAGTGAGAGTCAGCACCTTCAGGGGAGGGTAAACCCACTGTACCCCAGTGAGAGTCAGCACATTCAGGGGAGGGTAAACCCACCGTACCCCAGTGAGAGTCAGCACCTTCAGGGGAGATAAACCCACCGTACCCCAGTGAGAGTCAGCACCTTGAGGGGAGGGTTAACCCACCGTACACCAGAGAGTCAGCACCTTCAGGGGTGGGTAAACCCACCGTACCCCAGTGAGTCAGCACCTTCAGGGGAGGGTAAACCCACCGTACCCCAGTGAGAGTCAGCAACTTCAGGGGAGATAAACGCACCGTACCCCAGTGAGAGTCAGCACCTTCAGGGGAGGGTAAACCCACCGTACCCCAGTGAGAGTCAGCACCTCCAGGGGAGATAAACCCACCGTACCTCCAGTGAGTCAGCACCTTCAGGGGAGGGTAAACCCACCGTACCCCAGTGAGTCAGCACCTTCAGGGGAGGGTAAACCCACCGTACCCCAGTGAGTCAGCACCTTCAGGGGAGATATACCCACCGTACCCCAGTGAGTCAGCACCTTCAGGGGAGATAAACTCACCGTACCCCAGTGAGTCAGCACCTTCAGGGGAGATAAACCCACCATACCCCAGTGAGAGTCAGCACCTTCAGGGGAGATAAACCCACCGTACCCCAGTGAGTCAGCACCTTCAGGAGAGATAAACCCACCGTACCCCAGTGAGAGTCAGCACCTTCAGGGGAGATAAACCCACCGTACCCCAGTGAGAGTCAGCACCTTCAGGGGAGATAAACCCATCGTACCCCAGTGAGAGTCAGCACCTTCAGGGGAGGGTAATCCCATCATACCCCAGTGAGGGTCAGCACCTTCAGGGGAAGGTAAACCCACCGTACCCCAGTGAGGGTCAGCACCTTCAGGGGAGATAAACCCACCGTACCCCAGTGAGGGTCAGCACCTTCAGGGGAGATAAACCCACCGTACCCCTGGGAGAGTCAGCACCTTCAGGGGAGATAAACCCACCGTACCCCAGTGAGGGTCAGCACCTTCAGGGGAAGGTAAACCCACTGTACCCCAGTCAGAGTCAGCACCTTCAGGGGAGATAAACCCACCGTACCCCAGTGAGAGTCAGCACCTTCAGGGGTGGGTAAACCCACCGTACCTCAGTGAGAGTCAGCACCTTCAGAGGAGATAAACCCACCGTACCCCAGTGAGTCAGCACCTTCAGGGGAGATAAACCCACCGTACCCCAGTGAGTCAGCACCTTCAGGGGAGATAAACCCACCGTACCCCAGTGAGTCAGCACCTTCAGGGGAGATAAACCCACCGTACCCCAGTGAGAGTCAGCACCTTCAGGGGAGGGTAAACCCACTGTACCCCAGTGAGAGTCAGCACCTTCAGGGTAGGGTAAACCCACGGTACCCCAGTGAGAGTCAGCACCTTCAGGGGAGGGTAAACCCACCGTACCCCAATGAGAGTCAGCACCTTCAGGGGAGGGTAAACCCACCGTACCCCAGTGAGAGTCAGCACCTTCAGGGGAGATAAACCCACCGTACCCCAGTGAGAGTCAGCACCTTCAGGGGAGGGTAAACCCACCGTACCCCAGTGAGAGTCAATACCTTCATGGGGATAAACCCACTGTACCCCAGTGAGAGTCAGCACCTTCAGGGTAGGGTAAACCCACCGTACCCCAGTGAGAGTCAGCACCTTCAGGGGAGGGTAAACCCACCGTACCCCAATGAGAGTCAGCACCTTCAGGGGAGGGTAAACCCACCGTACCCCAGTGAGAGTCAGCACCTTCAGGGAAGATAAACCCACTGTACTCCAGTGAGAGTCAGCACCTTCAGGGGAGGGTAAACCCACCGTACCCCAGTGAGAGTCAGCACCTTCAGGGGAGATAAACCCACCGTACCCCAGTGAGTCAGCACCTTCAGGGAAGGGTAAACCCATTGTACCCCAGTGAGAGTCAGCACTTTCAGGGGAGGGTAAACCCATTGTACCCCAGTGAGAGTCAGCACCTTCAGGGGATATAAACCCACCGTACCCCAGTGAGAGTCAGCACCTTCAGGGGAGGGGAAACCCACCGTACCCCAGTGAGAGTCAGCACCTTCAGGGAAGATAAACCCACCGTACCCCAGTGAGAGTCAGCACCTTCAGGGGAGGGTAAACCCACCGTACCCCTGTGAGAGTCAGCACCTTCAGGGTAGATAAACCCACCGTACCCCAGTGAGAGTCAGCACCTTCAGGGGAGGGTAAACCCACCGTACCCCAGTGAGAGTCAGCACCTTCAGGGGAGATAAACCCACCGTACCCCAGTGAGAGTCAGCGCCTTCAGGAGAGATAAACCCACCGTACCCCAGTGACAGTCAGCACCTTCAGGGGAGATAAACCCACCGTACCCCAGTGAGAGTCAGCACCTTCAGGGGAGGGTAAACCCACCGTACCCCAGTGAGAGTCAGCACCTTCAGGGGAGGGTAAACCCACCGTACCCCAGTGAGAGTCAGCACCTTCAGGGGAAGGTAAACCCACCGTACCCCAGTGAGGGTCAGCACCTTCAGGGGAGATAAACCCACCGTACCCCAGTGAGAGTCAGCACCTTCAGGGGAGATAAACCCACCGTACCCCACTGAGAGTCAGCATCTTCAGGTGAGATAAACCCACCGTACCCCAGTGAGAGTCAGCACCTTCAGGGGAGATAAACCCATCGTACCCCAGTGAGAGTCAGCACCTTCAGGGGAGGGTAATCCCACCATACCCCAGTGAGGGTCAGCACCTTCAGGGGAAGGTAAACCCACCATACCCCAGTGAGGGTCAGCACCTTCAGGGGAGATAAATCCACCGGACCCCAGTCAGGGTCAGCACCTTCAGGGGAGATAAACCCGGCGTACCCCAGTGAGAGTCAGCACCATCAGGGGAGATAAACCCACCATACCCCAGTGAGTCAGCACCTTCAGGGGAGATAAACCCACCGTACCCCAGTGAGTCAGCACCTTCAGGGGAGATGAACCCACCGTACCCCAGTGAGTCAGCACCTTCAGGGGAGATAAACCCACCGTACCCCAGTGAGAGTCAGCACCTTCAGGGGAGGGTAAACCCACCGTACCCCAGTGAGAGTCAGCACCTTCATGGGGATAAACCCACTGTACCCCAGTGAGAGTCAGCACCTTCAGGGGAGGGTAAATCCACCGTACCCCAATGAGAGTCAGCACCTTCAGGGGATGGTAAACCCATTGTACCCCAGTGAGAGTCAGCACCTTCAGGGGATATAAACCCACCGTACCCCAGTGAGAGTCAGCACCTTCAGGGGAGATAAACCCACCGTACCCCAGTGAGAGTCAGCACCTTCAGGGGAGGGTAAACCCACCGTACCCCAGTGAGAGTCAGCACCTTCAGGGGAGGGTAAACCCACCGTACCCCAGTGAAAGTCAGCAGCTTCAGGGGAGGGTAAACCCACCGTACCCCAGTGAGGGTCAGCACCTTCAGGGGAGATAAACCCACCGTACCCCAGTGAGTCAGCACCTTCAGGGGAGGGTAAACACACCGTACCCCAGTGAGGGTCAGCACCTTCAGGGGAGATAAACCCACTGTACCCCAGTGAGAGTCAGCACCTTCAGGGGAGATAAACCCATCGTACCCCAGTGAGAGTCAGCACCTTCAGGGGAGGATAAACCCACCGTACCCCAGTGAGAGTCAGCACCTTCAGGGGAGGGTAAACCCACCGTACCCCAGTGAGAGTCAGCACCTTCAGGGGAGGGTAAACCCACCGTACCCCAGTGAGAGTCAGCACCTTCAGGGGAGATAAACCCACCGTACCCCAGTGAGTCAGCACCTTCAGGGGAGAGTAAACACACCGTACCCCAGTGAGGGTCAGCACCTTCAGGGGAGATAAACCCACTGTACCCCAGTGAGAGTCAGCACCTTCAGGGGAGATAAACCCATCGTACCCCAGTGAGAGTCAGCACCTTCAGGGGAGGATAAACCCACCGTACCCCAGTGAGAGTCAGCACCTTCAGGGGAGATAAACCCACCGTACCCCAGTGAGAGTCAGCACCTTCAGGGGAGATAAACCCACCGTACCCCAGTGAGAGTCAGCACCTTTAGGGTGGGTAAACCCACTGTACCCCAGTGAGAGTCAGCACCTTCAGGGGAGGGTAAACCCACCTTCCTCCAGTGAGAGTCAGCACCTTCAGGGGAGGGTAAACCCACCGTACCGCAATGAGAGTCAGCCCCTTCAGGGGAGGGTAAACCCCCCGTACCCCAGTGAGTCAGCACCTTCAGGGGAGGGTAAACCCACCGTACCCCAGTGAGAGTCAGCACCTTCAGTGGAGATAAAACCACTGTACCCCAGAGAGAGTCAGCACCTTCAGGGGAGGGTAAACCCACCGTACCCCAGTGAGAGTCAGCACCTCCAGGGGAGATAAACCCACCGTACCCCAGTGAGTCAGCACCTTCAGGGGAGATAAACGCACCATACCCCAGTGAGAGTCAGCACCTTCAGGGGAGATAAACCCACCGTACCCCAGTGAGAGTCAGCACCTTCAGGGGAGGGTAAACCCACCGTACCCCAGTGAGAGTCAGCACCTTCAGGGGAGATAAACACACCGTACCCCAGTGAGGGTCAGCACCTTCAGGGGAGATAAACCCACCGTACCCCAGTGAGAGTCAGCACCTTCAGGGGAGATAAACCCACCGTACCCCAGTGAGAGTCAGCACCTTCAGGGGAGGATAAACCCACCGTACCCCAGTGAGAGTCAGCACCTTCAGGGGAGGATAAACCCACCGTACCCCAGTGAGAGTCAGCACCTTCAGGGGAGGGTAAACCCACCGTACCCCAGTGAGAGTCAGCACCTTCAGGGGAGGGTAAACCCACCGTACCCCAGTGAGAGTCAGCACCTTCAGGGGAGGTTAAACCCACCGTACCCCAGTGAGAGTCAGCACCTTCAGGGGAGATAAACCCACCGTACCCCAGTGAGAGTCAGCACCTTCAGGGGAGATAAACCCACCGTACCCCAGTGAGAGTCAGCACCTTCAGGGGAGGGTAAACCCACCGTACCCCAGTGAGAGTCAGCACCTTCAGGGGAGATAAACCCACCGTACCCCAGTGAGAGTCAGCACCTTCAGGGGAGATAAACCCACCGTACCCCAGTGAGAGTCAGCACCTTGAGGGGAGATAAACGCACCGTACCCCAGTGAGAGTCAGCACCTTCAGGGGAGATAAACCCACCGTACCCCAGTGAGAGTCAGCACCTCCAGGGGAGATAAACCTACCGTACCTCCAGTGAGTCAGCACCTTCAGGGGAGGGTAAACCCACCGTACCCCAGTGAGTCAGCACCTTCAGGGGAGGGTAAACCCACCGTACCCCAGTGAGTCAGCACCTTCAGGCGAGATAAACCCACCGTACCCCAGTGAGTCAGCACCTTCAGGGGAGATAAACTCACCGTACCCCAGTGAGTCAGCACCTTCAGGGGAGATAAACCCACCATACCCCAGTGAGAGTCAGCACCTTCAGGGGAGATAAACCCACCGTACCCCAGTGAGTCAGCACCTTCATGGGAGATAAATCCACCGTACCCCAGTGAGAGTCAGCACCTTCAGGGGAGATAAACCCACCGTACCCCAGTGAGAGTCAGCACCTTCAGGGGAGATAAACCCATCGTACCCCAGTGAGAGTCAGCACCTTCAGGGGAGGGTAATCCCACCATACCCCAGTGAGGGTCAGCACCTTCAGGGGAAGGTAAACCCACCGTACCCCAGTGAGGGTCAGCACCTTCAGGGGAGATAAACCCACCGTACCCCAGTGAGGGTCAGCACCTTCAGGGGAGATAAACCCACCGTACCCCAGTGAGAGTCAGCACCTTCAGGGGAGATAAACCCACCGTACCCCAGTGAGGGTCAGCACCTTCAGGGGAAGGTAAACCCACTGTACCCCAGTCAGAGTCAGCACCTTCAGGGGAGATAAACCCACCGTACCCCAGTGAGAGTCAGCACCTTCAGGGGAGATAAACCCACCGTATCCCAGTGAGTCAGCACCTTCAGGGGAGATAAACCCACCGTACCCCAGTGAGAGTCAGCACCTTCAGGGGAGATAAACCCACCGTACCCCAGTGAGAGTCAGCACCTTCAGGGGAGGGTAAACCCACCGTACCCCAGTGAGAGTCAGCACCTTCAGGGGAGATAAACCCACCGTACCCCAGTGAGAGTCAGCACCTTCAGGGGAGATAAATCCACCGTACCCCAGTGAGAGTCAGCACCTTCAGGGGAGGGTAAACCCACCGTACCCCAGTGAGAGTCAGCACCTTGAGGGGAGATAAACCCACCGTACCCCAGTGAGAGTCAGCACCTTCAGGGGAGGGTAAACCCACCGTACCCCAGTGAGAGTCAGCACCTCCAGGGGAGATAAACCCACCGTACCTCCAGTGAGTCAGCACCTTCAGGGGAGGGTAAACCCACCGTACCCCAGTGAGTCAGCACCTTCAGGGGAGGGTAAACCCACCGTACCCCAGTGAGTCAGCACCTTCAGGCGAGATAAACTCACCGTACCCCAGTGAGTCAGCACCTTCAGGGGAGATAAACCCACCATACCCCAGTGAGAGTCAGCACCTTCAGGGGAGATAAACCCACCGTACCCCAGTGAGTCAGCACCTTCAGGGGAGATAAACCCACCGTACCCCAGTGAGAGTCAGCACCTTCAGGGGAGATAAACCCACCGTACCCCAGTGAGAGTCAGCACCTTCAGGGGAGATAAACCCATCGTACCCCAGTGAGAGTCAGCACCTTCAGGGGAGGGTAATCCCACCATACCCCAGTGAGGGTCAGCACCTTCAGGGGAAGGTAAACCCACCGTACCCCAGTGAGGGTCAGCACCTTCAGGGGAGATAAACCCACCGTACCCCAGTGAGGGTCAGCACCTTCAGGGGAGATAAACCCACCGTACCCCAGTGAGAGTCAGCACCTTCAGGGGAGATAAACCCACCGTACCCCAGTGAGAGTCAGCACCTTCAGGGGAGATAAACCCACCGTACCCCAGTGAGGGTCAGCACCTTCAGGGGAGATAAACCCACCGTACCCCAGTGAGGGTCAGCACCTTCAGGGGAAGGTAAACCCACTGTACCCCAGTCAGAGTCAGCACCTTCAGGGGAGGGTAAACCCACCGTACCCCAGTGAGTCAGCACCTTCAGGGGAGATAAACCCACCGTACCCCAGTGAGAGTCAGCACCTTCAGGGGAGATAAACCCACCGTATCCCAGTGAGTCAGCACCTTCAGGGGAGATAAACCCACCGTACCCCAGTGAGAGTCAGCACCTTCAGGGGAGATAAACCCACCGTACCCCAGTGAGTCAGCACCTTCAGGGGAGATAAACCCACCGTACCCCAGTGAGAGTCAGCACCTTCAGGGGAGGATAAACCCACCGTACCCCAGTGAGAGTCAGCACCTTCAGGGGAGGGTAAACCCATTGTACCCCAGTGAGAGTCAGCACTTTCAGGGGAGGGTAAACCCATTGTACCCCAGTGAGAGTCAGCACCTTCAGGGGATATAAACCCACCGTACCCCAGTGAGAGTCAGCACCTTCAGGGGAGGGTAAATCCACCGTACCCCAGTGAGAGTCAGCACCTTCAGGGAAGATAAACCCACCGTACCCCAGTGAGAGTCAGCACCTTCAGGGGAGGGTAAACCCACCGTACCCCTGTGAGAGTCAGCACCTTCAGGGTAGATAAACCCACCGTACCCCAGTGAGAGTCAGCACCTTCAGGGGAGGGTAAACCCACCGTACCCCAGTGAGGGTCAGCACCTTCAGGGGAGATAAACCCACTGTACCCCAGTGAGAGTCAGCACCTTCAGGGGAGATAAACCCATCGTACCCCAGTGAGAGTCAGCACCTTCAGGGGAGGATAAACCCACCGTACCCCAGTGAGAGTCAGCACCTTCAGGGGAGGGTAAACCCACCGTACCCCAGTGAGAGTCAGCACCTTCAGGGGAGGGTAAACCCACCGTACCCCAGTGAGAGTCAGCACCTTCAGGGGAGATAAACCCACCGTACCCCAGTGAGTCAGCACCTTCAGGGGAGAGTAAACACACCGTACCCCAGTGAGGGTCAGCACCTTCAGGGGAGATAAACCCACTGTACCCCAGTGAGAGTCAGCACCTTCAGGGGAGATAAACCCATCGTACCCCAGTGAGAGTCAGCACCTTCAGGGGAGGATAAACCCACCGTACCCCAGTGAGAGTCAGCACCTTCAGGGGAGATAAACCCACCGTACCCCAGTGAGAGTCAGCACCTTCAGGGGAGATAAACCCACCGTACCCCAGTGAGAGTCAGCACCTTTAGGGTGGGTAAACCCACTGTACCCCAGTGAGAGTCAGCACCTTCAGGGGAGGGTAAACCCACCTTCCTCCAGTGAGAGTCAGCACCTTCAGGGGAGGGTAAACCCACCGTACCGCAATGAGAGTCAGCCCCTTCAGGGGAGGGTAAACCCCCCGTACCCCAGTGAGTCAGCACCTTCAGGGGAGGGTAAACCCACCGTACCCCAGTGAAAGTCAGCACCTTCAGTGGAGATAAAACCACTGTACCCCAGAGAGAGTCAGCACCTTCAGGGGAGGGTAAACCCACCGTACCCCAGTGAGAGTCAGCACCTCCAGGGGAGATAAACCCACCGTACCCCAGTGAGTCAGCACCTTCAGGGGAGATAAACGCACCATACCCCAGTGAGAGTCAGCACCTTCAGGGGAGATAAACCCACCGTACCCCAGTGAGAGTCAGCACCTTCAGGGGAGGGTAAACCCACCGTACCCCAGTGAGAGTCAGCACCTTCAGGGGAGATAAACACACCGTACCCCAGTGAGGGTCAGCACCTTCAGGGGAGATAAACCCACCGTACCCCAGTGAGAGTCAGCACCTTCAGGGGAGATAAACCCACCGTACCCCAGTGAGAGTCAGCACCTTCAGGGGAGGATAAACCCACCGTACCCCAGTGAGAGTCAGCACCTTCAGGGGGGGATAAACCCACCGTACCCCAGTGAGAGTCAGCACCTTCAGGGGAGGGTAAACCCACCGTACCCCAGTGAGAGTCAGCACCTTCAGGGGAGGGTAAACCCACCGTACCCCAGTGAGAGTCAGCACCTTCAGGGGAGGTTAAACCCACCGTACCCCAGTGAGAGTCAGCACCTTCAGGGGAGATAAACCCACCGTACCCCAGTGAGAGTCAGCACCTTCAGGGGAGATAAACCCACCGTACCCCAGTGAGAGTCAACACCTTCAGGGGAGGGTAAACCCACCGTACCCCAGTGAGAGTCAGCACCTTGAGGGGAGATAAACCCACCGTACCCCAGTGAGAGTCAGCACCTTCAGGGGAGATAAACCCACCGTACCCCAGTGAGAGTCAGCACCTCCAGGGGAGATAAACCTACCGTACCTCCAGTGAGTCAGCACCTTCAGGGGAGGGTAAACCCACCGTACCCCAGTGAGTCAGCACCTTCAGGGGAGGGTAAACCCACCGTACCCCAGTGAGTCAGCACCTTCAGGCGAGATAAACCCACCGTACCCCAGTGAGTCAGCACCTTCAGGGGAGATAAACTCACCGTACCCCAGTGAGTCAGCACCTTCAGGGGAGATAAACCCACCATACCCCAGTGAGAGTCAGCACCTTCAGGGGAGATAAACCCACCGTACCCCAGTGAGTCAGCACCTTCATGGGAGATAAATCCACCGTACCCCAGTGAGAGTCAGCACCTTCAGGGGAGATAAACCCACCGTACCCCAGTGAGAGTCAGCACCTTCAGGGGAGATAAACCCATCGTACCCCAGTGAGAGTCAGCACCTTCAGGGGAGGGTAATCCCACCATACCCCAGTGAGGGTCAGCACCTTCAGGGGAAGGTAAACCCACCGTACCCCAGTGAGGGTCAGCACCTTCAGGGGAGATAAACCCACCGTACCCCAGTGAGGGTCAGCACCTTCAGGGGAGATAAACCCACCGTACCCCAGTGAGTGTCAGCACCTTCAGGGGAGATAAACCCACCGTACCCCAGTGAGGGTCAGCACCTTCAGGGGAAGGTAAACCCACTGTACCCCAGTCAGAGTCAGCACCTTCAGGGGAGATAAACCCACCGTACCCCAGTGAGAGTCAGCACCTTCAGGGGAGATAAACCCACCGTATCCCAGTGAGTCAGCACCTTCAGGGGAGATAAACCCACCGTACCCCAGTGAGAGTCAGCACCTTCAGGGGAGATAAACCCACCGTACCCCAGTGAGAGTCAGCACCTTCAGGGGAGGGTAAACCCACCGTACCCCAGTGAGAGTCAGCACCTTCAGGGGAGATAAACCCACCGTACCCCAGTGAGAGTCAGCACCTTCAGGGGAGATAAATCCACCGTACCCCAGTGAGAGTCAGCACCTTCAGGGGAGGGTAAACCCACCGTACCCCAGTGAGAGTCAGCACCTTGAGGGGAGATAAACCCACCGTACCCCAGTGAGAGTCAGCACCTTCAGGGGAGGGTAAACCCACCGTACCCCAGTGAGAGTCAGCACCTCCAGGGGAGATAAACCCACCGTACCTCCAGTGAGTCAGCACCTTCAGGGGAGGGTAAACCCACCGTACCCCAGTGAGTCAGCACCTTCAGGGGAGGGTAAACCCACCGTACCCCAGTGAGTCAGCACCTTCAGGCGAGATAAACTCACCGTACCCCAGTGAGTCAGCACCTTCAGGGGAGATAAACCCACCATACCCCAGTGAGAGTCAGCACCTTCAGGGGAGATAAACCCACCGTACCCCAGTGAGTCAGCACCTTCAGGGGAGATAAACCCACCGTACCCCAGTGAGAGTCAGCACCTTCAGGGGAGATAAACCCACCGTACCCCAGTGAGAGTCAGCACCTTCAGGGGAGATAAACCCATCGTACCCCAGTGAGAGTCAGCACCTTCAGGGGAGGGTAATCCCACCATACCCCAGTGAGGGTCAGCACCTTCAGGGGAAGGTAAACCCACCGTACCCCAGTGAGGGTCAGCACCTTCAGGGGAGATAAACCCACCGTACCCCAGTGAGGGTCAGCACCTTCAGGGGAGATAAACCCACCGTACCCCAGTGAGAGTCAGCACCTTCAGGGGAGATAAACCCACCGTACCCCAGTGAGAGTCAGCACCTTCAGGGGAGATAAACCCACCGTACCCCAGTGAGGGTCAGCACCTTCAGGGGAGATAAACCCACCGTACCCCAGTGAGGGTCAGCACCTTCAGGGGAAGGTAAACCCACTGTACCCCAGTCAGAGTCAGCACCTTCAGGGGATGGTAAACCCACCGTACCCCAGTGAGTCAGCACCTTCAGGGGAGATAAACCCACCGTACCCCAGTGAGAGTCAGCACCTTCAGTGGAGATAAACCCACCGTATCCCAGTGAGTCAGCACCTTCAGGGGAGATAAACCCACCGTACCCCAGTGAGAGTCAGCACCTTCAGGGGAGATAAACCCACCGTACCCCAGTGAGTCAGCACCTTCAGGGGAGATAAACCCACCGTACCCCAGTGAGAGTCAGCACCTTCAGGGGAGGATAAACCCACCGTACCCCAGTGAGAGTCAGCACCTTCAGGGGAGGGTAAACCCATTGTACCCCAGTGAGAGTCAGCACTTTCAGGGGAGTGTAAACCCATTGTACCCCAGTGAGAGTCAGCACCTTCAGGGGATATAAACCCACCGTACCCCAGTGAGAGTCAGCACCTTCAGGGGAGGGTAAATCCACCGTACCCCAGTGAGAGTCAGCACCTTCAGGGAAGATAAACCCACCGTACCCCAGTGAGAGTCAGCACCTTCAGGGGAGGGTAAACCCACCGTACCCCTGTGAGAGTCAGCACCTTCAGGGTAGATAAACCCACCGTACCCCAGTGAGAGTCAGCACCTTCAGGGGAGGGTAAACCCACCGTACCCCAGTGAGAGTCAGCACCTTCAGGGGAGATAAACCCACCGTACCCCAGTGAGAGTCAGCGCCTTCAGGGGAGATAAACCCACCGTACCCCAGTGACAGTCAGCACCTTCAGGGGAGATAAACCCACCGTACCCCAGTGAGAGTCAGCACCTTCAGGGGAGGGTAAACCCACCGTACCCCAGTGAGAGTCAGCACCTTCAGGGGAGGGTAAACCCACCGTACCCCAGTGAGAGTCAGCACCTTCAGGGGAAGGTAAACCCACCGTACCCCAGTGAGGGTCAGCACCTTCAGGGGAGATAAACCCACCGTACCACAGTGAGAGTCAGCACCTTCAGGGGAGATAAACCCACCGTACCCCACTGAGAGTCAGCATCTTCAGGTGAGATAAACCCACCGTACCCCAGTGAGAGTCAGCACCTTCAGGGGAGATAAACCCATCGTACCCCAGTGAGAGTCAGCACCTTCAGGGGAGGGTAATCCCACCATACCCCAGTGAGGGTCAGCACCTTCAGGGGAAGGTAAACCCACCGTACCCCAGTGAGGGTCAGCACCTTCAGGGGAGATAAATCCACCGTACCCCAGTCAGGGTCAGCACCTTCAGGGGAGATAAACCCAGCGTACCCCAGTGAGAGTCAGCACCATCAGGGGAGATAAACCCACCATACCCCAGTGAGTCAGCACCTTCAGGGGAGATAAACCCACCGTACCCCAGTGAGTCAGCACCTTCAGGGGAGATGAACCCACCGTACCCCAGTGAGTCAGCACCTTCAGGGGAGATAAACCCACCGTACCCCAGTGAGAGTCAGCACCTTCAGGGGAGGGTAAACCCACCGTACCCCAGTGAGAGTCAGCACCTTCATGGGGATAAACCCACTGTACCCCAGTGAGAGTCAGCACCTTCAGGGGAGGGTAAATCCACTGTACCCCAATGAGAGTCAGCACCTTCACGTGATGGTAAACCCATTGTACCCCAGTGAGAGTCAGCACCTTCAGGGGATATAAACCCACCGTACCCCAGTGAGAGTCAGCACCTTCAGGGGAGATAAACCCACCGTACCCCAGTGAGAGTCAGCACCTTCAGGGGAGGGTAAACCCACCGTACCCCAGTGAGAGTCAGCACCTTCAGGGGAGGGTAAACCCACCGTACCCCAGTGAAAGTCAGCAGCTTCAGGGGAGGGTAAACCCACCGTACCCCAGTGAGGGTCAGCACCTTCAGGGGAGATAAACCCACCGTACCCCAGTGAGAGTCAGCACCTTCAGGGGAGATAAACCCACCGTACCCCAGTGAGTCAGCACCTTCAGGGGAGGGTAAACACACCGTACCCCAGTGAGGGTCAGCACTTTCAGGGGAGATAAACCCACTGTACCCCAGTGAGAGTCACCACCTTCAGGGGAGATAAACCCATCGTACCCCAGTGAGAGTCAGCACCTTCAGGGGAGGATAAACCCACCGTACCCCAGTGAGAGTCAGCACCTTCAGGGGAGGGTAAACCCACCGTACCCCAGTGAGAGTCAGCACCTTCAGGGGAGGGTAAACCCACCGTACCCCAGTGAGAGTCAGCACCTTCAGGGGAGATAAACCCACCGTACCCCAGTGAGTCAGCACCTTCAGGGGAGAGTAAACACACCGTACCCCAGTGAGGGTCAGCACCTTCAGGGGAGATAAACCCACTGTACCCCAGTGAGAGTCAGCACCTTCAGGGGAGATAAACCCATCGTACCCCAGTGAGAGTCAGCACCTTCAGGGGAGGATAAACCCACCGTACCCCAGTGAGAGTCAGCACCTTCAGGGGAGATAAACCCACCGTACCCCAGTGAGAGTCAGCACCTTCAGGGGAGATAAACCCACCGTACCCCAGTGAGAGTCAGCACCTTTAGGGTGGGTAAACCCACTGTACCCCAGTGAGAGTCAGCACCTTCAGGGGAGGGTAAACCCACCTTCCTCCAGTGAGAGTCAGCACCTTCAGGGGAGGGTAAACCCACCGTACCGCAATGAGAGTCAGCCCCTTCAGGGGAGGGTAAACCCCCCGTACCCCAGTGAGTCAGCACCTTCAGGGGAGGGTAAACCCACCGTACCCCAGTGAGAGTCAGCACCTTCAGTGGAGATAAAACCACTGTACCCCAGAGAGAGTCAGCACCTTCAGGGGAGGGTAAACCCACCGTACCCCAGTGAGAGTCAGCACCTCCAGGGGAGATAAACCCACCGTACCCCAGTGAGTCAGCACCTTCAGGGCAGGGTAAACCCACCATACCCCAGTGAGTCAGCACCTTCAGGGGAGGGTAAACCCACCGTACCCCAGTGAGTCTGCACCTTCAGGGGAGATAAACCCACCGTACCCCAGTGAGTCAGCACCTTCAGGGGAGATAAACGCACCATACCCCAGTGAGAGTCAGCACCTTCAGGGGAGATAAACCCACCGTACCCCAGTGAGAGTCAGCACCTTCAGGGGAGATAAACCCACCGTACCCCAGTGAGAGTCAGCACCTTCAGGGGAGGGTAAACCCACCGTACCCCAGTGAGAGTCAGCACCTTCAGGGGAGGATAAACCCACCGTACCCCAGTGAGAGTCAGCACCTTCAGGGGAGGATAAACCCACCGTACCCCAGTGAGAGTCAGCACCTTCAGGGGAGGGTAAACCCACCGTACCCCAGTGAGAGTCAGCACCTTCAGGGGAGATAAACCCACCGTACCCCAGTGAGAGTCAGCACCTTCAGGGGAGATAAACCCACCGTACCCCAGTGAGAGTCAGCACCTTCAGGGGAGATAAACCCACCGTACCCCAGTGAGAGTCAGCACCTTGAGGGGAGATAAACCCACCGTACCCCAGTGAGAGTCAGCACCTCCAGGGGAGATAAACCTACCGTACCTCCAGTGAGTCAGCACCTTCAGGGGAGGGTAAACCCACCGTACCCCAGTGAGAGTCAGTACCTTCAGGGGAGGGTAAACCCACCGTACCCCAGTGAGAGTCAGCACCTCCAGGGGAGATAAACCTACCGTACCTCCAGTGAGTCAGCACCTTCAGGGGAGGGTAAACCCACCGTACCCCAGTGAGTCAGCACCTTCAGGCGAGATAAACCCACCGTACCCCAGTGAGTCAGCACCTTCAGGGGAGATAAACTCACCGTACCCCAGTGAGTCAGCACCTTCAGGGGAGATAAACCCACCATACCCCAGTGAGAGTCAGCACCTTCAGGGGAGATAAACCCACCGTACCCCAGTGAGTCAGCACCTTCAGGGGAGATAAATCCACCGTACCCCAGTGAGAGTCAGCACCTTCAGGGGAGATAAACCCACCGTACCCCAGTGAGAGTCAGCACCTTCAGGGGAGATAAACCCATCGTACCCCAGTGAGAGTCAGCACCTTCAGGGGAGGGTAATCCCACCATACCCCAGTGAGGGTCAGCACCTTCAGGGGAAGGTAAACCCACCGTACCCCAGTGAGGGTCAGCACCTTCAGGGGAGATAAACCCACCGTACCCCAGTGAGGGTCAGCACCTTCAGGGGAGATAAACCCACCGTACCCCAGTGAGAGTCAGCACCTTCAGGGGAGATAAACCCACCGTACCCCAGTGAGAGTCAGCACCTTCAGGGGAGGGTAAACCCACCGTACCCCAGTGAGAGTCAGCACCTTCAGGGGAGATAAACCCACCGTACCCCAGTGAGAGTCAGCACCTTCAGGGGAGATAAATCCACCGTACCCCAGTGAGAGTCAGCACCTTCAGGGGAGGGTAAACCCACCGTACCCCAGTGAGAGTCAGCACCTTGAGGGGAGATAAACCCACCGTACCCCAGTGAGAGTCAGCACCTTCAGGGGAGGGTAAACCCACCGTACCCCAGTGAGTCAGCACCTTCAGCGGAGGGTAAACCCACCGTACCCCAGTGAGTCAGCACCTTCAGGCGAGATAAACTCACCGTACCCCAGTGAGTCAGCACCTTCAGGGGAGATAAACCCACCATACCCCAGTGAGAGTCAGCACCTTCAGGGGAGATAAACCCACCGTACCCCAGTGAGTCAGCACCTTCAGGGGAGATAAACCCACCGTACCCCAGTGAGAGTCAGCACCTTCAGGGGAGATAAACCCACCGTACCCCAGTGAGAGTCAGCACCTTCAGGGGAGATAAACCCATCGTACCCCAGTGAGAGTCAGCACCTTCAGGGGAGGGTAATCCCACCATACCCCAGTGAGGGTCAGCACCTTCAGGGGAAGGTAAACCCACCGTACCCCAGTGAGGGTCAGCACCTTCAGGGGAGATAAACCCACCGTACCCCAGTGAGAGTCAGCACCTTCAGGGGAGATAAACCCACCGTACCCCAGTGAGAGTCAGCACCTTCAGGGGAGATAAACCCACCGTACCCCAGTGAGGGTCAGCACCTTCAGGGGAGATAAACCCACCGTACCCCAGTGAGGGTCAGCACCTTCAGGGGAAGGTAAACCCACTGTACCCCAGTCAGAGTCAGCACCTTCAGGGGAGGGTAAACCCACCGTACCCCAGTGAGAGTCAGCACCTTCAGGGGAGATAAACCCACCGTACCCCAGTGAGAGTCAGCACCTTCAGGGGAGATAAACCCACCGTATCCCAGTGAGTCAGCACCTTCAGGGGAGATAAACCCACCGTACCCCAGTGAGAGTCAGCACCTTCAGGGGAGATAAACCCACAGTACCCCAGTGAGTCAGCACCTTCAGGGGAGATAAACCCACCGTACCCCAGTGAGAGTCAGCACCTTCAGGGGAGGATAAACCCACCGTACCCCAGTGAGAGTCAGCACCTTCAGGGGAGGATAAACCCACCGTACCCCAGTGAGAGTCAGCACCTTCAGGGGAGGGTAAACCCACCGTACCCCAGTGAGAGTCAGCACCTTCAGGGGAGGGTAAACCCACCGTACCCCAGTGAGAGTCAGCACCTTCAGGGGAGGTTAAACCCACCGTACCCCAGTGAGTGTCAGCACCTTCAGAGGAGGGTATACCCACTGTACTCCAGTGAGAGTCAGCACCTTCAGGGGAGATAAACCCACCGTACCCCAGTGAGAGTCAGCACCTTCAGGGGAGATAAATCCACCGTACCCCAGTGAGTCAGCACCTTCAGGGGAGATAAACCCACCGTACCCCAGTGAGAGTCAGCACCTTCAGGGGAGTTTAAACCCACCGTACCCCAGTGAGAGTCAGCACCTTCAGGGGAGATAAACCCACCGTACCCCAGTGAGAGTGAGCACCTTCAGGGCAGATAAACCCACCGTACCCCAGTGAGAGTCAGCACCTTCAGGGGAGGGTAAACCCACCGTACCCCAGTGAGTCAGCACCTTCAGGGGAGATAAACTCACCGTACCCCAGTGAGTCAGCACCTTCAGGGGAGATAAACCCACCATACCCCAGTGAGAGTCAGCACCTTCAGGGGAGATAAACCCACCGTACCCCAGTGAGTCAGCACCTTCAGGGGAGATAAACCCACCGTACCCCAGTGAGAGTCAGCACCTTCAGGGGAGATAAACCCACCGTACCCCAGTGAGAGTCAGCACCTTCAGGGGAGGGTAATCCCACCATACCCCAGTGAGGGTCAGCACCTTCAGGGGAGATAAACCCACCGTACCCCAGTGAGAGTCAGCATCTTCAGGGGAGATAAACCCACCGTACCCCAGTGAGGGTCAGCACCTTCAGGGGAAGGTAAACCCACTGTACCCCAGTCAGAGTCAGCACCTTCAGGGGAGGGTAAACCCACCGTACCCCAGTGAGTCAGCACCTTCAGGGGAGATAAACCCACCGTACCCCAGTGAGAGTCAGCACCTTCAGGGGAGGATAAACCCACCGTACCCCAGTGAGAGTCAGCACCTTCAGGGGAGGATAAACCCACCGTACCCCAGTGAGAGTCAGCACCTTCAGGGGAGGGTAAACCCACCGTACCCCAGTGAGAATCAGCACCTTCAGGGGAGGTTAAACCCACCGTACCCCAGTGAGTGTCAGCACCTTCAGGGGAGGGTAAACCCACCGTACCCCAGTGAGAGTCAGCACCTTCAGGGGAGATAAACCCACCGTACCCCAGTGAGAGTCAGCACCTTCAGGGGAGATAAATCCACCGTACCCCAGTGAGAGTCAGCACCTTCAGGGGAGGGTAAACCCACCGTACCCCAGTGAGAGTCAGCACCTTCAGGGGAGATAAACCCACCGTACCCCAGTGAGGGTCAGCACCTTCAGGGGAGATAAACTCACCGTACAAAGTGAGAGTCAGCACCTTCAGGGGAGGGTAAACCCACCGTACCCCAGTGAGAGTCAGCACCTTCAGGGGAGGGTAAACCCACCGTACCCCAGTGAGAGTCAGCACCTTCAGGGGAGGGTAAACCCACCGTACCCCAGTGAGAGTCAGCACCTTGAGGGGAGATAAACGCACCGTACCCCAGTGAGAGTCAGCACCTTCAGGGGAGGGTAAACCCACCGTACCCCAGTGAGTCAGCACCTTCAGGGGAGGGTAAACCCACCGTACCCCAGTGAGTCAGCACCTTCAGGCGAGATAAACCCACCGTACCCCAGTGAGTCAGCACCTTCAGGGGAGATAAACCCACCGTACCCCAGTGAGAGTCAGCACCTTCAGGGGAGATAAACCCACCGTACCCCAGTGAGTCAGCACCTTCAGGGGAGATAAACCCACCGTACCCCAGTGAGTCAGCACCTTCAGGGGAGATAAACCCACCGTACCCCAGTGAGAGTCAGCACCTTCAGGGGAGATAAACCCACCGTACCCCAGTGAGAGTCAGCACCTTCAGGGGAGGGTAATCCCACCATACCCCAGTGAGGGTCAGCACCTTCAGGGGAAGGTAAACCCACCGTACCCCAGTGAGGGTCAGCACCTTCAGGGGAGATAAACCCACCGTACCCCAGTGAGGGTCAGCACCTTCAGGGGAGATAAACCCACCGTACCCCAGTGAGGGTCAGCACCTTCAGGGGAAGGTAAACCCACTGTACCCCAGTCAGAGTCAGCACCTTCAGGGGAGGGTAAACCCACCGTACCCCAGTGAGTCAGCACCTTCAGGGGAGATAAACCCACCGTACACCAGTGAGAGTCAGCACCTTCAGGGGAGATAAACCCACCGTATCCCAGTGAGTCAGCACCTTCAGGGGAGATAAACCCACCGTACCCCAGTGAGAGTCAGCACCTTCAGGGGAGATAAACCCACCGTACCCCAGTGAGTCAGCACCTTCAGGGGAGATAAACCCACCGTACCCCAGTGAGTCAGCACCTTCAGGGGAGATAAACCCACCGTACCCCAGTGAGTCAGCACCTTCAGGGGAGGATAAACCCACCGTACCCCAGTGAGAGTCAGCACCTTCAGGGTAGGGTAAACCCACCGTACCCCAGTGAGAGTCAGCACCTTCAGGGGAGGGTAAACCCACCGTAACCCAATGAGAGTCAGCACCTTCAGGGGAGGGTAAACCCACCGTACCCCAGTGAGAGTCAGCACCTTCAGGGAAGATAAACCCACCGTACTCCAGTGAGAGTCAGCACCTTCAGGGGAGGGTAAACCCACCGTACCCCAGTGAGTCAGCACCTTCAGGGAAGGGTAAACCCATTGTACCCCAGTGAGAGTCAGCACCTTCAGGGGAGGGTAAACCCATTGTACCCCAGTGAGAGTCAGCACCTTCAGGGGATATAAACCCACCGTACCCCAGTGAGAGTCAGCACCTTCAGGGGAGGGTAAACCCACCGTACCCCAGTGAGAGTCAGCACCTTCAGGGGAGATAAACCCACCGTACCCCAGTGAGAGTCAGCGCATTCAGGGGAGATAAACCCACCGTACCCCAGTGAGAGTCAGCACCTTCAGGGGAGATAAACCCACCGTACCCCAGTGAGAGTCAGCACCTTCAGGGGAGGGTAAACCCACCGTACCCCAGTGAGAGTCAGCACCTTCAGGGGAGGGTAAACCCACCGTACCCCAATGAGAGTCAGCCCCTTCAGGGGAGGGTAAACCCACCGTACTCCAGTGAGTCAGCACCTTCAGGGGAGGGTAAACCCACCGTACCCCAGTGAGTCAGCGCCTTCAGGGGAGATAAACCCACCGTACCCCAGTGAGAGTCAGCACCTTCAGGGGAGGGTAAACCCACCGTACCCCAGTGAGAGTCAGCACCTTCAGGGGAGATAAACCCACCGTACCCCAGTGAGAGTCAGCACCTTCAGGGGAGGGTAAACCCACCGTACCCCAGTGAGAGTCAGCACCTCCAGGGGAGATAAACCCACCGTACCCCAGTGAGTCAGCACCTTCAGGGTAGGGTAAACCCACCGTTCCCCAGTGAGTCAGCACCTTCAGGGGAGGGTAATCCCACCATACCCCAGTGAGGGTCAGCACCTACAGGGGAAGGTAAACCCACCGTACCCCAGTAAGGGTCAGCACCTTCAGGGGAGATAAACCCACCGTACCCCAGTGAGGGTCAGCACCTTCAGGGGAGATAAACCCACCGTACCCCAGTGAGAGTCAGCACCTTCAGGGGAGATAAACCCACCATACCCCAGTGAGGGTCAGCACCTTCAGGGGAAGGTAAACCCACTGTACCCCAGTCAGAGTCAGCACCTTCAGGGGAGGGTAAACCCACCGTACCCCAGTGAGAGTCACCACCTTCAGGGGAGATAAACCCACCGTATCCCAGTGAGTCAGCACCTTCAGGGGAGATAAACCCACCGTACCCCAGTGAGAGTCAGCACCTTCAGGGGAGATAAACCCACCGTACCCCAGTGAGTCAGCACCTTCAGGGGAGATAACCCCACCGTACCCCAGTGAATCAGCACCTTCAGGGGAGATAAACCCACCGTACTCCAGTGAGTCAGCACCTTCAGGGGAGATAAACCCACCGTACCCCAGTGAGAGTCAGCACCTTCAGGGAAGATAAACCCACCATACTCCAGTGAGAGTCAGCACCTTCAGGGGAGGGTAAACCCACCGTACCCCAGTGAGAGTCAGCACCTTCAGGTGAGATAAACCCACCGTACCCCAGTGAGTCAGCACCTTCAGGGAAGGGTAAACCCATTGTACCCCAGTGAGAGTCAGCACCTTCAGGGGAGGGTAAACCCATTGTACCCCAGTGAGAGTCAGCACCTTCAGGGGATATAAACCCACCATACCCCAGTGAGAGTCAGCAACTTCAGGGGAGGGTAAATCCACCGTACCCCAGTGAGAGTCATCACCTTCAGGGAAGATAAACCCACCGTACCCCAGTGAGAGTCAGCACCTTCAGGGGAGGGTAAACCCACCATACCCCAGTGAGAGTCAGCACCTTCAGGGGAGATAAACCCACCGTACCCCAGTGAGAGTCAGCACCTTCAGGGGAGGGTAAACCCATCGTACCCCAGTGAGAGTCAGCACCTTCAGGGGAGGGTAAACCCACCGTACCCCAGTGAGTCAGCACCTTCAGGGGAGATAAACCCACCGTACCCCAGTGAGAGTCAGCACCTTCAGGGGAGATAAACCCACCGTACCCCAGTGAGTCAGCACCTTCAGGGGAGATAAACCCACCGTACCCCAGTGAGTCAGCACCTTCAGGGGAGATAAACCCACCGTACCCCAGTGAGAGTCAGCACCTTCAGGGGAGATAAACCCACCGTACCCCAGTGAGAGTCAGCACCTTCAGGGGAGGGTAATCCCACCATACCCCAGTGAGGGTCAGCACCTTCAGGGGAAGGTAAACCCACCGTACCCCAGTGAGGGTCAGCACCTTCAGGGGAGATAAACCCACCGTACCCCAGTGAGGGTCAGCACCTTCAGGGGAGATAAACCCACCGTACCCCAGTGAGGGTCAGCACCTTCAGGGGAAGGTAAACCCACTGTACCCCAGTCAGAGTCAGCACCTTCAGGGGAGGGTAAACCCACCGTACCCCAGTGAGTCAGCACCTTCAGGGGAGATAAACCCACCGTACACCAGTGAGAGTCAGCACCTTCAGGGGAGATAAACCCACCGTATCCCAGTGAGTCAGCACCTTCAGGGGAGATAAACCCACCGTACCCCAGTGAGAGTCAGCACCTTCAGGGGAGATAAACCCACCGTACCCCAGTGAGTCAGCACCTTCAGGGGAGATAAACCCACCGTACCCCAGTGAGTCAGCACCTTCAGGGGAGATAAACCCACCGTACCCCAGTGAGTCAGCACCTTCAGGGGAGGATAAACCCACCGTACCCCAGTGAGAGTCAGCACCTTCAGGGTAGGGTAAACCCACCGTACCCCAGTGAGAGTCAGCACCTTCAGGGGAGGGTAAACCCACCGTAACCCAATGAGAGTCAGCACCTTCAGGGGAGGGTAAACCCACCGTACCCCAGTGAGAGTCAGCACCTTCAGGGAAGATAAACCCACCGTACTCCAGTGAGAGTCAGCACCTTCAGGGGAGGGTAAACCCACCGTACCCCAGTGAGTCAGCACCTTCAGGGAAGGGTAAACCCATTGTACCCCAGTGAGAGTCAGCACCTTCAGGGGAGGGTAAACCCATTGTACCCCAGTGAGAGTCAGCACCTTCAGGGGATATAAACCCACCGTACCCCAGTGAGAGTCAGCACCTTCAGGGGAGGGTAAACCCACCGTACCCCAGTGAGAGTCAGCACCTTCAGGGGAGATAAACCCACCGTACCCCAGTGAGAGTCAGCGCATTCAGGGGAGATAAACCCACCGTACCCCAGTGAGAGTCAGCACCTTCAGGGGAGATAAACCCACCGTACCCCAGTGAGAGTCAGCACCTTCAGGGGAGGGTAAACCCACCGTACCCCAGTGAGAGTCAGCACCTTCAGGGGAGGGTAAACCCACCGTACCCCAATGAGAGTCAGCCCCTTCAGGGGAGGGTAAACCCACCGTACTCCAGTGAGTCAGCACCTTCAGGGGAGGGTAAACCCACCGTACCCCAGTGAGTCAGCGCCTTCAGGGGAGATAAACCCACCGTACCCCAGTGAGAGTCAGCACCTTCAGGGGAGGGTAAACCCACCGTACCCCAGTGAGAGTCAGCACCTTCAGGGGAGATAAACCCACCGTACCCCAGTGAGAGTCAGCACCTTCAGGGGAGGGTAAACCCACCGTACCCCAGTGAGAGTCAGCACCTCCAGGGGAGATAAACCCACCGTACCCCAGTGAGTCAGCACCTTCAGGGTAGGGTAAACCCACCGTTCCCCAGTGAGTCAGCACCTTCAGGGGAGGGTAATCCCACCATACCCCAGTGAGGGTCAGCACCTACAGGGGAAGGTAAACCCACCGTACCCCAGTAAGGGTCAGCACCTTCAGGGGAGATAAACCCACCGTACCCCAGTGAGGGTCAGCACCTTCAGGGGAGATAAACCCACCGTACCCCAGTGAGAGTCAGCACCTTCAGGGGAGATAAACCCACCATACCCCAGTGAGGGTCAGCACCTTCAGGGGAAGGTAAACCCACTGTACCCCAGTCAGAGTCAGCACCTTCAGGGGAGGGTAAACCCACCGTACCCCAGTGAGAGTCACCACCTTCAGGGGAGATAAACCCACCGTATCCCAGTGAGTCAGCACCTTCAGGGGAGATAAACCCACCGTACCCCAGTGAGAGTCAGCACCTTCAGGGGAGATAAACCCACCGTACCCCAGTGAGTCAGCACCTTCAGGGGAGATAACCCCACCGTACCCCAGTGAATCAGCACCTTCAGGGGAGATAAACCCACCGTACTCCAGTGAGTCAGCACCTTCAGGGGAGATAAACCCACCGTACCCCAGTGAGAGTCAGCACCTTCAGGGAAGATAAACCCACCATACTCCAGTGAGAGTCAGCACCTTCAGGGGAGGGTAAACCCACCGTACCCCAGTGAGAGTCAGCACCTTCAGGTGAGATAAACCCACCGTACCCCAGTGAGTCAGCACCTTCAGGGAAGGGTAAACCCATTGTACCCCAGTGAGAGTCAGCACCTTCAGGGGAGGGTAAACCCATTGTACCCCAGTGAGAGTCAGCACCTTCAGGGGATATAAACCCACCATACCCCAGTGAGAGTCAGCAACTTCAGGGGAGGGTAAATCCACCGTACCCCAGTGAGAGTCATCACCTTCAGGGAAGATAAACCCACCGTACCCCAGTGAGAGTCAGCACCTTCAGGGGAGGGTAAACCCACCATACCCCAGTGAGAGTCAGCACCTTCAGGGGAGATAAACCCACCGTACCCCAGTGAGAGTCAGCACCTTCAGGGGAGGGTAAACCCATCGTACCCCAGTGAGAGTCAGCACCTTCAGGGGAGGGTAAACCCACCGTACCCCAGTGAGAGTCAGCACCTTCAGGGGAGGGTAAACCCACCGTACCCCAGTGAGAGTCAGCACCTTCAGGGGAAGGTAAACCCACCGTACCCCAGTGAGGGTCAGCAACTTCAGGGGAGATAAACCCACCGTACCCCAGTGAGTGAGCACCTTCAGGGGAGGGTAAACACACCGTACCCCAGTGAGAGTCAGCACCTTCAGGGGAGATAAACCCACCGTACCCCAGTGAGAGTCAGCACTTTCAGGGGAGGATAAACCCAGCGTACCCCAGTGAGAGTCAGCACCTTCAGGGGAGGGTAAACCCACTGTACCCCAGTGAGAGTCAGCACCTTCAGGGGAGGGTAAACCCACCGTACTCCAGTGAGTCAGCACCTTCAGGGGAGGGTAAATCCACCGTACCCCAGTGAGTCAGCACCTTCAGGGGAGGGTAAACCCACCGTAACCCAGTGAGAGTCAGAACCTTCAGGGGAGATAAACCCACCGTACCCCAGTGAGAGTCAGCACCTTCAGGGGAGGGTAAACCCACCGTACCCCAGTGAGAGTCAGCACCTCCAGGGGAGATAAACCCACCGTACCCCAGTGAGTCAGCACCTTCAGGGTAGGGTAAACCCACCGTACCCCAGTGAGTCAGCACCTTCAGGGGATGGTAATCCCACCATACCCCAGTGAGGGTCAGCACCTTCAGGGGAAGGTAAACCCACCGTACCCCAGTGAGGGTCAGCACCTTCAGGGGAGATAAACCCACCGTACCCCAGTGAGGGTCAGCACCTTCAGGGTAGATAAACCCACCGTACCCCAGTGAGAGTCAGCACCTTCAGGGGAGATAAACCCACCATAGCCCAGTGAGGGTCAGCACCTTCAGGGGAAGGTAAACCCACTGTACCCCAGTCAGAGTCAGCACCTTCAGGGGAGGGTAAACCCACCGTACCCCAGTGAGTCAGCACCTTCAGGGGAGATAAACCCACCGTATCCCATTAAGAGTCAGCACCTTCAGGGGAGATAAACCCACCGTATCCCAGTGAGTCAGCACCTTCAGGGGAGATAAACCCACCGCACCCCAGTGAGAGTCAGCACCTTCAGGGGAGATAAACCCACCGTACCCCAGTGAGTCAGCACCTTCAGGGGAGATAAACCCACCGTACCCCAGTGAGTCAGCACCTTCAGGGGAGATAAACCCACCGTACCCCAGTGAGTCAGCACCTTCAGGGGAGATAAACCCACCGTACCCCAATGAGAGTCAGCACCTTCAGGGAAGGGTAAACCCATTGTACCCCAGTGAGAGTCAGCACCTTCAGGGGAGGGTAAACCCACCGTACCCCAGTGAGAGTCAGCACCTTCAGGGAAGATAAACCCACCGTACCCCAGTGAGAGTCAGCACCTTCAGGGGAGGGTAAACCCACCGTACCCCTGTGAGAGTCAGCACCTTCAGGGGAGATAAACCCACCGTACCCAAGTGAGAGTCAGCACCTTCAGGGGAGGGTAAACCCACCGTACCCCAGTGAGAGTCAGCACCTTCAGGGGAGATAAACCCACCGTACCCCAGTGAGAGTCAGCGCCTTCAGGGGAGATAAACCCACCGTACCCCAGTGAGAGTCAGCACCTTCAGGGGAGATAAACCCACCGTACCCCAGTGAGAGTTAGCACCTTCAGGGGAGGGTAAACCCAGCGTACCCCAGTGAGTGTCAGCACCTTCAGGGGAGGGTAAACCCACTGTACCCCAGTGAGAGTCAGCACCTTCAGGGGAGGGTAAACCCACCGTACCCCAGTGAGAGCAGCACCTTCAGGGGAGGGTAAACCCACCGTACCCCAATGAGAGTCAGCCCCTTCAGGGGAGGGTAAACCCACCGTACTCCAGTGAGTCAGCACCTTCAGGGGAGGGTAAACCCACCGTACCCCAGTGAGAGTCAGAACCTTCAGGGGAGATAAACCCACCGTACCCCAGTGAGAGTCAGCACCTTCAGGGGAGGGTAAACCCACCGTACCCCAGTGAGTCAGCACCTTCAGGGGAGGGTAATCCCACCATACCCCAGTGAGGGTCAGCACCTTCAGGGGAAGGTAAACCCACCGTACCCCAGTGAGGGTCAGCACCTTCAGGGGAGATAAACGCACCGTACCCCAGTGAGGGTCAGCACCTTCAGGGGAGATAAACCCACCATACCCCAGTGAGAGTCAGCACCTTCAGGGGAGATAAACCCACCGTACCCCAGTGAGAGTCAGCACCTTCAGGGGAGGGTAAACCCACCGTACCCCAGTGAGAGTCAGCACCTTCAGGGGAGGGTAAACCCACCGTACCCCAGTGAGAGTCAGCACCTTCAGGGGAGGGTAAACCCACCGTACCCCAGTGAGAGTCAGCACCTTCAGGGGAAGGTAAACCCACCGTACCCCAGTGAGGGTCAGCAACTTCAGGGGAGATAAACCCACCGTACCCCAGTGAGTGAGCACCTTCAGGGGAGGGTAAACACACCGTACCCCAGTGAGAGTCAGCACCTTCAGGGGAGATAAACCCACCGTACCCCAGTGAGAGTCAGCACTTTCAGGGGAGGATAAACCCAGCGTACCCCAGTGAGAGTCAGCACCTTCAGGGGAGGGTAAACCCACTGTACCCCAGTGAGAGTCAGCACCTTCAGGGGAGGGTAAACCCACCGTACTCCAGTGAGTCAGCACCTTCAGGGGAGGGTAAATCCACCGTACCCCAGTGAGTCAGCACCTTCAGGGGAGGGTAAACCCACCGTAACCCAGTGAGAGTCAGAACCTTCAGGTGAGAAACACCCACCGTACCCCAGTGAGAGTCAGCACCTTCAGGGGAGGGTAAACCCACCGTACCCCAGTGAGAGTCAGCACCTCCAGGGGAGATAAACCCACCGTACCCCAGTGAGTCAGCACCTTCAGGGTAGGGTAAACCCACCGTACCCCAGTGAGTCAGCACCTTCAGGGGATGGTAATCCCACCATACCCCAGTGAGGGTCAGCACCTTCAGGGGAAGGTAAACCCACCGTACCCCAGTGAGGGTCAGCACCTTCAGGGGAGATAAACCGACCGTACCCCAGTGAGGGTCAGCACCTTCAGGGGAGATAAACCCACCGTACCCCAGTGAGAGTCAGCACCTTCAGGGGAGATAAACCCACCATAGCCCAGTGAGGGTCAGCACCTTCAGGGGAAGGTAAACCCACTGTACCCCAGTCAGAGTCAGCACCTTCAGGGGAGGGTAAACCCACCGTACCCCAGTGAGTCAGCACCTTCAGGGGAGATAAACCCACCGTATCCCATTAAGAGTCAGCACCTTCAGGGGAGATAAACCCACCGTATCCCAGTGAGTCAGCACCTTCAGGGGAGATAAACCCACCGCACCCCAGTGAGAGTCAGCACCTTCAGGGGAGATAAACCCACCGTACCCCAGTGAGTCAGCACCTTCAGGGGAGATAAACCCACCGTACCCCAGTGAGTCAGCACCTTCAGGGGAGATAAACCCACCGTACCCCAGTGAGTCAGCACCTTCAGGGGAGATAAACCCACCGTACCCCAATGAGAGTCAGCACCTTCAGGGAAGGGTAAACCCATTGTACCCCAGTGAGAGTCAGCACCTTCAGGGGAGGGTAAACCCACCGTACCCCAGTGAGAGTCAGCACCTTCAGGGAAGATAAACCCACCGTACCCCAGTGAGAGTCAGCACCTTCAGGGGAGGGTAAACCCACCGTACCCCTGTGAGAGTCAGCACCTTCAGGGGAGATAAACCCACCGTACCCCAGTGAGAGTCAGCACCTTCAGGGGAGGGTAAACCCACCGTACCCCAGTGAGAGTCAGCACCTTCAGGGGAGATAAACCCACCGTACCCCAGTGAGAGTCAGCGCCTTCAGGGGAGATAAACCCACCGTACCCCAGTGAGAGTCAGCACCTTCAGGGGAGATAAACCCACCGTACCCCAGTGAGAGTTAGCACCTTCAGGGGAGGGTAAACCCAGCGTACCCCAGTGAGTGTCAGCACCTTCAGGGGAGGGTAAACCCACTGTACCCCAGTGAGAGTCAGCACCTTCAGGGGAGGGTAAACCCACCGTACCCCAGTGAGAGCAGCACCTTCAGGGGAGGGTAAACCCACCGTACCCCAATGAGAGTCAGCCCCTTCAGGGGAGGGTAAACCCACCGTACTCCAGTGAGTCAGCACCTTCAGGGGAGGGTAAACCCACCGTACCCCAGTGAGAGTCAGAACCTTCAGGGGAGATAAACCCACCGTACCCCAGTGAGAGTCAGCACCTTCAGGGGAGGGTAAACCCACCGTACCCCAGTGAGTCAGCACCTTCAGGGGAGGGTAATCCCACCATACCCCAGTGAGGGTCAGCACCTTCAGGGGAAGGTAAACCCACCGTACCCCAGTGAGGGTCAGCACCTTCAGGGGAGATAAACCCACCGTACCCCAGTGAGGGTCAGCACCTTCAGGGGAGATAAACCCACCGTACCCCAGTGAGAGTCAGCACCTTCAGGGGAGATAAACCCACCATAGCCCAGTGAGGGTCAGCACCTTCAGGGGAAGGTAAACCCACTGTACCCCAGTCAGAGTCAGCACCTCCAGGGGAGGGTAAACCCACCGTACCCCAGTGAGTCAGCACCTTCAGGGGAGATAAACCCACCGTATCCCAGTAAGAGTCAGCACCTTCAGGGGAGATAAACCCACCGTACCCCAGTGAGTCAGCACCTTCAGGGGAGATAAACCCACCGTATCCCAGTGAGAGTCAGCACCTTCAGGGGAGATAAACCCACCGCACCCCAGTGAGAGTCAGCACCTTCAGGGGAGATAAACCCACCGTACCCCAGTGAGTCAGCACCTTCAGGGGAGATAAACCCACCGTACCCCAGTGAGTCAGCACCTTCAGGGGAGATAAACCCACCGTACCCCAGTGAGTCAGCACCTTCCGGGGAGATAAACCCACCGTACCCCAATGAGAGTCAGCACCTTCAGGGAAGGGTAAACCCATTGTACCCCAGTGAGAGTCAGCACCTTCAGGGGAGGGTAAACCCATTGTACCCCAGTGAGAGTCAGCACCTTCAGGGAAGATAAACCCACCGTACCCCAGTGAGAGTCAGCACCTTCAGGGAAGATAAACCCACCGTACCCCAGTGAGAGTCAGCACCTTCAGGGGAGGGTAAACCCACCGTACCCCTGTGAGAGTCAGCACCTTCAGGGGAGATAAACCCACCGTACCCCAGTGAGAGTCAGCACCTTCAGGGGAGGGTAAACCCACCGTACCCCAGTGAGAGTCAGCACCTTCAGAGGAGATAAACCCACCGTACCACAGTGAGAGTCAGCACCTTCAGGGGAGATAAACCCACCGTACCCCAGTGAGAGTCAGCACCTTCAGGGGAGGGTAAACCCACCGTACCCCAGTGAGAGTCAGCACCTTCAGGGGAGATAAACCCACCGTACCCCAGTGAGAGTCAGCACCTTCAGGGGAGATAAACCCACCGTACCCCAGTGAGAGTCAGCACCTTCAGGGGAGGGTAAACCCACCGTACCCCAGTTAGAGTCAGCACCTTCAGGGGAGGGTAAACCCACCGTACCCCAGTGAGAGTCAGCACCTTCAGGGGAAGGTAAACACACCGTACCCCAGTGAGGGTCAGCACCTTCAGGGGAGATAAACCCACCGTACCCCAGTGAGAGTCAGCACCTTCAGGGGAGATAAACCCACCGTACCCCAGTGAGAGTCAGCACCTTCAGGGGAGGATAAACCCACCGTACCCCAGTGAGAGTCAGCACCTCCAGGGGAGATAAACCCACCGTACCCCAGTGAGTCAGCACCTTCAGGGTAGGGTAAACCCACCGTACCCCAGTGAGTCAGCACCTTCAGGGGAGGGTATACCCACCATACCCCAGTGAGAGTCAGCACCTTCAGGGGAGATAAACCCACCATACCCCAGTGAGTCAGCACCTTCAGGGGAGATAAACCCACCGTACCCCAGTGAGAGTCAGCACCTTCAGGGGAGATAAACCCATCGTACCCCAGTGAGAGTCAGCACCTTCAGGGGAGATAAACCCATCGTACCCCAGTGAGAGTCAGCACCTTCAGGGGAGGGTAATCCCACCATAACCCAGTGAGGGTCAGCACCTTCAGGGGAAGGTAAACCCACCGTACCCCAGTGAGAGTCAGCACCTTCAGGGGAGGGTAAACCCACCGTACCCCAGTGAGAGTCAGCACCTTCAGGGGAAGGTAAACCCACCGTACCCCAGTGAGGGTCAGCACCTTCAGGGGAGATAAACCCACTGTACCCCAGTGAGAGTCAGCACCTTCAGGGGAGATAAACCCACCGTACCCCAGTGAGGGTCAGCACCTTCAGGGGAAGGTAAACCCACTGTACCCCAGTGAGAGTCAGCACCTTCAGGGGAGGGTAAACCCACCGTACCCCAGTGAGAGTCAGCACCTTCATGGGGATAAACCCACTGTACCCCAGTGAGAGTCAGCACCTTCAGGGTAGGGTAAACCCACCGTACCCCAGTGAGAGTCAGCACCTTCAGGGGATGGTAATCCCACCATACCCCAGTGAGGGTCAGCACCTTCAGGGGAAGGTAAACCCACCGTACCCCAGTGAGGGTCAGCACCTTCAGGGGAGATAAACCCACCGTACCCCAGTGAGGGTCAGCACCTTCAGGGGAGATAAACCCACCGTACCCCAGTGAGAGTCAGCACCTTCAGGGGAGATAAACCCACCATAGCCCAGTGAGGGTCAGCACCTTCAGGGGAAGGTAAACCCACTGTACCCCAGTCAGAGTCAGCACCTTCAGGGGAGGGTAAACCCACCGTACCCCAGTGAGTCAGCACCTTCAGGGGAGATAAACCCACCGTATCCCAGTGAGTCAGCACCTTCAGGGGAGATAAACCCACCGCACCCCAGTGAGAGTCAGCACCTTCAGGGGAGATAAACCCACCGTACCCCAGTGAGTCAGCACCTTCAGGGGAGATAAACCCACCGTACCCCAGTGAGTCAGCACCTTCAGGGGAGATAAACCCACCGTACCCCAGTGAGTCAGCACCTTCAGGGGAGATAAACCCACCGTACCCCAATGAGAGTCAGCACCTTCAGGGAAGGGTAAACCCATTGTACCCCAGTGAGAGTCAGCACCTTCAGGGGAGTGTAAACCCACCGTACCCCAGTGAGAGTCAGCACCTTCAGGGAAGATAAACCCACCGTACCCCAGTGAGAGTCAGCACCTTCAGGGGAGGGTAAACCCACCGTACCCCTGTGAGAGTCAGCACCTTCAGGGGAGATAAACCCACCGTACCCCAGTGAGAGTCAGCACCTTCAGGGGAGGGTAAACCCACCGTACCCCAGTGAGAGTCAGCACCTTCAGGGGAGATAAACCCACCGTACCCCAGTGAGAGTCAGCGCCTTCAGGGGAGATAAACCCACCGTACCCCAGTGAGAGTCAGCACCTTCAGGGGAGATAAACCCACCGTACCCCAGTGAGAGTTAGCACCTTCAGGGGAGGGTAAACCCAGCGTACCCCAGTGAGTGTCAGCACCTTCAGGGGAGGGTAAACCCACTGTACCCCAGTGAGAGTCAGCACCTTCAGGGGAGGGTAAACCCACTGTACCCCAGTGAGAGCAGCACCTTCAGGGGAGGGTAAACCCACCGTACCCCAATGAGAGTCAGCCCCTTCAGGGGAGGGTAAACCCACCGTACTCCAGTGAGTCAGCACCTTCAGGGGAGGGTAAACCCACCGTACCCCAGTGAGAGTCAGAACCTTCAGGGGAGATAAACCCACCGTACCCCAGTGAGAGTCAGCACCTTCAGGGGAGGGTAAACCCACCGTACCCCAGTGAGTCAGCACCTTCAGGGGAGGGTAATCCCACCATACCCCAGTGAGGGTCAGCACCTTCAGGGGAAGGTAAACCCACCGTACCCCAGTGAGGGTCAGCACCTTCAGGGGAGATAAACCCACCGTACCCCAGTGAGGGTCAGCACCTTCAGGGGAGATAAACCCACCGTACCCCAGTGAGAGTCAGCACCTTCAGGGGAGATAAACCCACCATAGCCCAGTGAGGGTCAGCACCTTCAGGGGAAGGTAAACCCACTGTACCCCAGTCAGAGTCAGCACCTCCAGGGGAGGGTAAACCCACCGTACCCCAGTGAGTCAGCACCTTCAGGGGAGATAAACCCACCGTATCCCAGTAAGAGTCAGCACCTTCAGGGGAGATAAACCCACCGTACCCCAGTGAGTCAGCACCTTCAGGGGAGATAAACCCACCGTATCCCAGTGAGAGTCAGCACCTTCAGGGGAGATAAACCCACCGCACCCCAGTGAGAGTCAGCACCTTCAGGGGAGATAAACCCACCGTACCCCAGTGAGTCAGCACCTTCAGGGGAGATAAACCCACCGTACCCCAGTGAGTCAGCACCTTCAGGGGAGATAAACCCACCGTACCCCAGTGAGTCAGCACCTTCCGGGGAGATAAACCCACCGTACCCCAATGAGAGTCAGCACCTTCAGGGAAGGGTAAACCCATTGTACCCCAGTGAGAGTCAGCACCTTCAGGGGAGGGTAAACCCATTGTACCCCAGTGAGAGTCAGCACCTTCAGGGAAGATAAACCCACCGTACCCCAGTGAGAGTCAGCACCTTCAGGGAAGATAAACCCACCGTACCCCAGTGAGAGTCAGCACCTTCAGGGGAGGGTAAACCCACCGTACCCCTGTGAGAGTCAGCACCTTCAGGGGAGATAAACCCACCGTACCCCAGTGAGAGTCAGCACCTTCAGGGGAGGGTAAACCCACCGTACCCCAGTGAGAGTCAGCACCTTCAGAGGAGATAAACCCACCGTACCCCAGTGAGAGTCAGCACCTTCAGGGGAGAAAAAACCCACCGTACCCCAGTGAGAGTCAGCACCTTCAGGGGAGGGTAAACCCACCGTACCCCAGTGAGAGTCAGCACCTTCAGGGGAGATAAACCCACCGTACCCCAGTGAGAGTCAGCACCTTCAGGGGAGATAAACCCACCGTACCCCAGTGAGAGTCAGCACCTTCAGGGGAGGGTAAACCCACCGTACCCCAGTTAGAGTCAGCACCTTCAGGGGAGGGTAAACCCACCGTACCCCAGTGAGAGTCAGCACCTTCAGGGGAAGGTAAACACACCGTACCCCAGTGAGGGTCAGCACCTTCAGGGGAGATAAACCCACCGTACCCCAGTGAGAGTCAGCACCTTCAGGGGAGATAAACCCACCGTACCCCAGTGAGAGTCAGCACCTTCAGGGGAGGATAAACCCACCGTACCCCAGTGAGAGTCAGCACCTCCAGGGGAGATAAACCCACCGTACCCCAGTGAGTCAGCACCTTCAGGGTAGGGTAAACCCACCGTACCCCAGTGAGTCAGCACCTTCAGGGGAGGGTATACCCACCATACCCCAGTGAGAGTCAGCACCTTCAGGGGAGATAAACCCACCATACCCCAGTGAGTCAGCACCTTCAGGGGAGATAAACCCACCGTACCCCAGTGAGAGTCAGCACCTTCAGGGGAGATAAACCCATCGTACCCCAGTGAGAGTCAGCACCTTCAGGGGAGATAAACCCATCGTACCCCAGTGAGAGTCAGCACCTTCAGGGGAGGGTAATCCCACCATAACCCAGTGAGGGTCAGCACCTTCAGGGGAAGGTAAACCCACCGTACCCCAGTGAGAGTCAGCACCTTCAGGGGAGGGTAAACCCACCGTACCCCAGTGAGAGTCAGCACCTTCAGGGGAAGGTAAACCCACCGTACCCCAGTGAGGGTCAGCACCTTCAGGGGAGATAAACCCACTGTACCCCAGTGAGAGTCAGCACCTTCAGGGGAGATAAACCCACCGTACCCCAGTGAGGGTCAGCACCTTCAGGGGAAGGTAAACCCACTGTACCCCAGTGAGAGTCAGCACCTTCAGGGGAGGGTAAACCCACCGTACCCCAGTGAGAGTCAGCACCTTCATGGGGATAAACCCACTGTACCCCAGTGAGAGTCAGCACCTTCAGGGTAGGGTAAACCCACCGTACCCCAGTGAGAGTCAGCACCTTCAGGGGAGGGTAAACCCACCGTACCCCAATGAGAGTCAGCACCTTCAGGGGAGGGTAAACCCACCGTACCCCAGTGAGAGTCAGCACCTTCAGGGGAGATAAACCCACCGTACCCCAGTGAGAGTCAGCACCTTCAGGGGAGGGTAAACCCACCGTATCCCAGTGAGAGTCAGCACCTTCAGGGGAGATAAACCCTCCGTACCCCAGTGAGAGTCAGCACCTTCAGGGGAGGGTAAACCCACCGTACCCCAGTGAGAGTCAGCACCTTCAGGGGAGGGTAAACCCACCGTACCCCAGTGAGAGTCAGCACTTTCAGAGGAGATAAACCCACCGTACCCCAGTGAGAGTCAGCACCTTCAGGGGAGATAAACCCACCGTACCCCAGTGAGAGTCAGCACCTTCAGGGGAGGGTAAACCCACCGTACCCCAGTGAGAGTCAGCACCTTCAGGGGAGGGTAAACCCACCGTACCCCAGTGAGAGTCAGCACCTTCAGGGGAGGGCCAACCTACTGTACCCCAGTGAGAGTCAGTTCCCCTAATCCCACTCCCGCCCACTGGCCAGCCATTGCTTCCCTCCGGGTTCAGAGGGCTGGGGAGTGACAGCGGTATACAGGCACCAGTTAACATCACCCCTTTGCACCAGTGATCCTGCTCTTCCAACACTTTTGTTTGAGCAGTCTCTGCCAGTCAGTGATGGAATCAGGGGCACTTGTGTGGGAAAGGTTCTCGGGGAGCAGGCACACTGGTGAAATGGTATGATCACTGAAAGAAAGCAGGCAGCTAACATGCGTACAGCAAGCTCCCACAAACAGCAATATAATAACTGAGCAGGTGGCTTGTTTTGGTGATGTTGGTTCACGGTTAAATGTTGGGCAGGACACTGGGTAGATCTCCTCTGCTTTTGTTATAATCGTGCTGAGGGATCTTGTGATTTGTGTCTCACCCTCAGTCCCACACTGTAATATCAGACTAGATCATCTGTTTCAGTGCCAGGAGTGGGGTTTGACCCCTCAACCCTCTGACTCGGAGGAGAGAGTGCTACCCACTCAGCCACACTGACACATAGCATCCCTGGCTCAACAACTTTGTTCGGAACATAAGAGCAGGAGTAGGCCATTCAGCCCCTCGAGCCTGTTCCCTCATTCAATGAGATCACGGCTGATCAGCGACCTTACTCCACAATCTTGAGCAGTGTGTAACTGAACCAACCAGGGGGCAGGCTATCTTAGAGCTGGTCCTGTGTAATGAGACAGGTTAATAAACAATCTCCCAGTAAAGGATCCCCTTGGAATGAGTGATCATAGCATGGTCAAATTTAAAATTCAGATGGAGGGTGAGAAAGTTGGATCTCTAACCAGCGACTAAGCTTAAATAAAGGAGACTATGAAGGTATGAGGGCAGAGTTGGGTAAAGTGGACTGGGAAAGTAGATTGAAGTGTAGGACAGTTGATGAACAGTGGTGTACAGTTCAGGAGATATTTCACAACTCAAGAAAAATATATTCCAGTGAGGAGGAAAGGGTGTCAGAGAAAACATAGCCATCCGTGGCTAACTAAAGAAATAAAGGCCAGTATCCAATTAAAAACAAGGGCATACAAAGTGGCCAAAACTAGTGGGAGGACAGAAGATTGGGAAGCTTTTAAAAGCCAGCAAAGAATGACTAAAAAAATGATTAAGAAAGGGAAGATAGACTATGAAAGTAAACTAGCACAAAATATAAAAACAGATAGCAAGAGTTTCTATCGGTATATAAAAAGGAAACGAGTGGCTAAAGTAAATGTTGGTCCCTTACAGGACGAGACTGGGGAATTAATAATGGGGAACATGGAGATGGCAGAAACTCTGAGCAAATATTTTGTATCAGTCTTTACGGTACAGGACACGAGCAATATTCTGACAGTGGATAGTCAAGAGGCTATAGCGGGGGAGGAACTTAACACAATCACAATCACTAAGGAGGTGGTACTTCGAAAGGTAATGGGACTAAAGGCAGATAAATCCCCTGGACCTGATGGCTTGCATCCTAGGGTCTTAAGAGAAGTAGCGGCAGGGATAGTGGATGCATTGGTTGTAATTTACCAAAATTCCCTGGATTCTGGGGAGGTCCCAGCAGATTGGAAAATTGCAAATGTCACGCCCCTATTTAAAAAAGGAGGCAGACAAAAAGCAGGAAACTATAGACCAGTTAGCCTAACATCTGTGGTTGGGAAAATGTTAGAGTCCATTATTAAAGAAGCAGTAGCAGGACATTTGGATAAGCAAAATTCGGTCAGGCAGAGTCAGCATGGATTTATGAAGGGGAAGTCATGTTTGACAAATTTTCTGGAGTTCTTTGAGGATGTAACGAGTAGGGTGGATAAGGGGGAACCAGTGGATGTGGTGTATTTGGACTTCCAGAAGGCATTCGATAAGGTGCCACATAAAAGATAAAAGTTCACGAGATTGGGGGCAATATATTCGCATGGATAGACAATTGGCTAACTAACAGAGAACAGAGAGCCGGGATAAATGGTTCATTCTCTGGTTAGCAACCAGGAACTAGTGGGGTGCCGCAGGGATCAGTGCTGGGACCCCAACTATTTACAATCTATATTAACGACTTGGAAGAAGGGACCGAGTGTAGTGTAGCCGAGTTTGCTGACGATACAAAGATGAGAGGAAAAGCAATTTTTGAGGAGATCTGCAAAAAATCTGCAAAAGGACATAGACAGGCTAAGTGAGTGGGCAAAAATTTTGCAGAGTATAATGTTGGAAAGTGTGAGGTCATGCACTTTGGCAGAAAAAAAATCAAAGAGCAAGTTATTATTTAAATGGAGAAAGATTGCAAAGTGCCGCAGTACAGCGGGACCTGGGGGTACTTGTGCATGAAACACAAAAGGTTAGTATGCAGGTACAGCAAGTGATCAGGAAGGCCAATGGTATCTTGGCCTTTATTGTAAAGGGGATGGAGTGTAAAAGCAGTGAAGTCTTGCTACAGTTATACAGGGTATTGGTGAGGCCACACCTGGAATACTGCGTGCAGTTTTGGTTTCCATATTTATGAAAGGATATACTTGCTTTGGAGGCAGTTCAGAGAAGGTTCACTAGGTTGATTCCGGGGATGAGGGGGTTGACTTATAGGAAAGGTTGAGTAGGTTGGGCCTATACACATTGGAATTCAGAAGAATGAGAGGTGATCTTATCGAAACGTATAAGATTATGAGGGGCTTGACAAGGTGGATGCAGAGGGGATATTTCCACTGATGGGGGAGACGAGAACTAGGGGGCATGATCTTAGAATAAGGGGCAGCCCATTTAAAACTGAGATGAGGAGAAATTTCTTCTCTATGAGGGTTGTAAATCTGTGGAATTCGCTGCCTCAGAGAGTTGTGGAAGCTGAGACATTGAATAAATTTAAGACAGAAATAGACAGTTTCTTAGCCGCTAAGGGGATAAGGGGTTATGGGGAGTGGGCGGGGAAGTGGAGCTGAGTCCCTGATCGGATCAGCCATGATCGTATTAAGTGGCGGAGCAGGCTTGAGGGGCTATATGGCCTACTCCTGCTCCTATTTCTTATGTTCTTATGTGCTTATACCCACCTTTGCCCCATATCCCTTAACAGCTTTCGTTAACAGAAATCTATCAATCTCAGATTTAAAATTATCAATTGACCGAGCATCGATTGCCGTTTGTGGAAGAGAGTTCCAAACTTCTCCCACCCTCTGTGTGTAGAAATGTTTCCTAATTTTATTCCTGAAAGGTCTGGCTCTAATGTTTACACTCTGCCCCCTGGCCCTAGACTCCCCAACCAGCAGAAATCGTTTCTCTCTATCTACTCTATCTGTTCCACTTAATATCCTGAACACTTCCATCAGATCACCCCGGAACTGTCTAAATTCCAGGAAATACAGTTTGTGTAATCTCTCCTTGTAATTCATTGGCTGTAAAGCGCGGTAGGACGTCCAGTGATGGTGAAGTGCAAGTCTTTCTATTTGTAATTTAACCCTTGGATATCATTCTGGTAAACCTACGCTGCACTCCCTCCCAGGCTGTCATGTATCTTACATTATTATATATAACTATATCCTAACATGAGACATGACTGTAATAAGATATGACCTGTAACCACCAGCATACCTTACCACCAGGGGTGCACTTGCAAGAGACAGGTATATAAGGGCAGGTCTCAGGCAAGTGCAGCATTCCAGAGCTGTGAAATAAAGGTGCAGGTCCAGAGTGACCTTGACTTCACTTCATGCCTCGTGTGAATCTGTACTGAGGGGACAGGACTTTACAGTGGCGACGAGTTATGGGATTACAGAATCCACAGAATGGCGAACAACGGATCAGATGTAAAGTACAATGCGGGAGACAATTGGGAGAACTTTATAGAAAGGCTCCAGCAAAGCTTTGTAACCAAAGACTGGTTAGGCGACGATAAGGCAGACAAGAGAAGAGCCCATCTCTTGACCAGCTGTGGCTCGAAAACATACGCTTTAATGAAGGATCTGTTGGCACCCGAGAAACCAGCAAGCAAGTCGTTTGAAGAATTGAGCACACTGGTAAGAGACCACCTGAAGCCAGCGAGCAGCCTACACATGGCCAGACACAGGTTCTACAACTACAGACGCTGTGTGGGCCAGAGCATACCCGACTTTGTGGCGGAACTTCGGAGGTTGGCGAGTTTATGTGAGTTCTCCGATGAACTGAGGAGAAAAATGCTGAGAGACTTTTTCATTGAAGGAATAGGCAACGCAGGCATATTCCGAAAGCTCATAGAGACCAAGAACCTGACCTTAAAGGCAGCAGCACTGGTTGCACAGACATTCTTGGTAGGGGAAGAAGAAACGAGGTTGATTTACAATGCAGGTACGACAACTAACGAAATATTGGAACAAGAAGTTCACAGCACTAAACAAGCTGCTACCCCCACACATAGACAAAACCGGGAGAACAGGCTCTCGACAGCAGGCAGAAGCCATCAAAGGCCTCAGGAACGGCCGTTCACACCTCATCAACCCACAATGCGAGCAATCAACTACAAACTGAGAGAAGCTCAAGAGAGATCAGCCAGACACAGCTCATTCTTTGGAAACTCTGAACAATGGAACAGGTCTGTGCTGGAGGTGTGGAGGTGGGCACTCGGCAAGAAGTTGTCGATTTCAGCAGGCTGTTTGCAGAAATTGTAAATATACAGGGCATTTGGCCCGCATGTGCAAAAAAACAGCAGCTCGGCTGGTATACGAATCGGATGGGTCGGAAAGCGGACCAGAAGATGGTGGGGACAGTACCCGGGACACCGATGTACAGCGGGTCAACACGATCAATGGCCGCTGCTCCTACAACAGGACGCCTCCTATAATGATGAGGGTCCTACTCAACGGGATATCTGTCAACATGGAGCTGGATACGGGAGCGAGTCAATCTCTCTTGGGCGCTCAACAATTTGAACAACTGTGGCCGCATAAAAGAGACAGACCAAAACTCACAAGGGTCGACACCAAACTAAGGACCTATACCAAAGAAATCGTACCAGTCCTCGGCAGCGCCATGCTCTCTGTCACACACAAAGGGACAGTGAACCGACTTCCCCTGTGGATTGTCCCCGGAGACCCCCCAGCACTGCTGGGGAGAAGCTGGCTGGCAAAACTAAACTGGAAATGGGATGATGTCCATGCCATGTCATTAGAGGAACGGACCTCCTGCTCAACAGTTATAAAGCGATTTGAACATCTCTTTCAGCCAGGTGTGGGCACTTTCAAAGGGGCCAAAGTCAAAATCTACATCACACAGGATGCTAGACCGGTCCATCACAAGGCCAGAGCTGTACCCTATGTGATGAGGGAAAAGATTGAACACGAACTAGACAGGTTTCTGCGGGAAGGCATTATATCACCTGTGGAATTTAGCGACTGGGCAAGTCCCATCGTCCCAGTCATGAAGCCTGATGGATCCGTACAAATCTGTGGGGACTACAAATCTACCATAAACAGAGTCTCCCTACAGGACCAGTACCCGCTGCCCAGAGGCTGGAGGTAAACTTTTCTCAAAATTAGACCCCACATCTGCGTATATGACGCAAGAATTGATCGAGGAATCCAAGCTACTCACCACCATCAACACACATCGAGGCCTTTTCAGGTACAATCGATGCCCATTCGGCATCAGGTCAGCAGCTGCCATATTCCAGCGCAACATGGAGAGTCTGCTCAAGTCCATCCCGGGGACGGTTGTATTTGAAGACGACATACTTATCACGGGCAGGGACACCGACTCCCATCTCCGTAATTTGGAAGAAGTACTAAAGCGGTTGGATCGGGTAGGCCTACGATCAAGAAATCCAAGTGCCTGTTTCTCACACCCGAGGTTGAATTTTTGGGCAGAAGGATTGCCGCTGATGGAATCTGCCCAACAGAGTCCAAAACAGAAGCAATTCGCCTGGCACCCAGGACCCGGAATGTCTCAGAACTGCGCGCCTTTCTCGGGCTACTCAATTACTTTGGGAACTTTATGCAGAACTTAAGCACGCTGCTGGAGCCTCTCCACGTGCTACTCAGGAAGGGGTGCGATTGGTTTTGGGGGGACGCCCAGGAACGCGCCTTCAATAAGGCACGCAACCTTCTGTGTTCCAACAGTGATTTGACTTTCTTTGACCCAGGTAAAAAGCTAGTTCTCACATGCGATGCGTCAGCGTATGGGGTCGGGTGAGTTTTGCAACATGTCAGTAGTGTGGGCAAATTACAACCCATAGCTTATGCCTCCAGGTCACTTTCACGGGCGGAGCACGGGTACGGAATGGTAGAGAAGGAGGCGCTCGCGTGCGTGTACGGTGTCAAAAAGATGCACCAATACCTTTTTGGGGCCAAGTTTGCATTAGAAACCGACCACAAGCCCCTCACGTCCCTCCTATCCGAGAGCAAGGCAATAAACGCCAACGCCTTGGCGCGAATTCAATGGTGGGCACTCCTGCTGGCATCCTATGACTACACATTAAGGCACAGACCAGGCACAGACAACTGTGCCGACGCACTCAGCAGGCTACCCCTGGCGACCACGGAAGGGTCTGACGAACAGGACTGTGAGATAGTCATGGCAATCAATGCCTTTGAGTCCACAGGTTCGCCCATGACGGCTCGCCAAATCAGAGCCTGGACGGCCAGTGACCCCACGTTATCCTTAGTAAAAAGATGTGTCCTAACCGGTGACTGGGCAGAGGCTCGCGATGCCTGCCCTGAGGAATTAAAACCCTTTCACAGGCACATGCATGAGCTACCACTACAAGCAGACTGCCTGATGTGGGGCAGCCGAGTAGTCATGCCTCTGCGAGGCAGAGAGGCATTTGTCCGGGAGCTCCACCACGAGCACCCAGGGATCGTTCTCATGAAGGCCACAGCCAGATCCCACGTCCGGTGGCCTGGTATTGACGCGGACTTGGAGCTCTGCGTCCGAAGGTGCACCATTTGTGCCCAACTCAGCAATGCCCCCAGGGAGGCTCCACTGAGCCCCTGGTCTACCAAACCGTGGTCTTGGGTGCACGTAGACTATGCGGGTCCATTCATGTGCAAAATTTCCCTCGTAGTTGTAGATGCATTTTCAAAGTGGATCGAATGCACCATTTTAAACTCGAGCACAACCTCCACCACTGTGGAGAGCCTCGCAACCATGTTTGCAACGCACGGAATCCCTGACACATTGGTCAGTGACAAAGGTCCGTGCTTCACCAGCGCAGAATTCCAAGACTTTATAATTGACCATGGCATAAATCACGTCAAGACGGCACTGTTCAAGCCGGCCTCCAACGGCCAGGCGGAGAGAGCAGTGCAAATCATTAAACAAGGCATGCTTAAAATCCAAGGTCCCACTCTGCAGGGTTGCCTGTCGTGACTGCTGCTGGCATACAGATCTTGTCCTCACTCACTGACTGGGATCCCCCCGCGCAACTGTTGATGAAAAGGACTTTAAAAACAAGGCTCTCATTAATCCTCCCAGACATGCACGAAATCATTGAGGCAAAGCGCCGTAAGCTGACTGAGTACCATGACAGAAATTCGAGGGGGAGATGGAATGAGATAGGGGACAAAGTGTTTGTACTAAACTATGGCAGGGGTCCCAAATGGCTTACAGGGATAGTAACGGGCAAGGAAGGAAACAGGCTACTTGTAGTACAAATGGACAATGGCAAAACCTGCCGGAGGCATGTCGACCAAGTCAAAAACAGATTTACCAACAACACTGCGGAACCAGAGGCAGACTACAATGTGGAACTCTCACCACACCTGGTGGACAGACAGAGGAAACAACCTGAGGAAAGGGCAATCCCAACATACAGCCCAGGCGAGTCAACAACAATCACACCAATCGAAACAGACAGCCCAGGCGAGATACCAGCAACCACACCCAAAGAAAAACAGACACCAAGGCAAACAACTGAACCACAACTCAGACGCTCCACGCGAGAGCGTAGACCACCTGAGAGACTGAACCTATAAAGACAATAAGACCTTGGGGGAGGGTGATGTCATGTATCTTACATTATTATTTTTAACTGTATCCTAACATGCTATACATGACTGTAATAAGATATGACCTGTAACCACCAGCATACCTTACCACCAGGGGTGCACTTGCAAGAGACAGGTATAGAAGGACAGGTCTCAGGCAAGTGCAGCATTCCAGAGCTGTGAAATAAAGGTGCAGGTCCAGAGTCACCTTGACTTCACTACATGCCTCGTGTGAATCTGTACTGAGGGAACAGGACTTTACACAGGCCAATATACCCTCTCTAAGGTGTGGTGCCCAGAACTGCTCAGTGCTCCAGGTGTGGTCTAACCAGGGCTTTGTACAGCTGCAGCATAACTTCTACCCGTTTGTATTCTGGTCCTCTAGATATAAAGGCCAGCATTCCATCAGCCTTTTAGATTATGTTCTGTACCTGTTCATGGCATTCTAATGCTCGATATACCTGGACCCCCGCAAGGCCCTTTGTCTGTTCAGCTCATTCAAGGCATGTTAAAGCTGTGAGCCTGATATCAGTGGTTGGCTTGCGCACAGCAGCGCTCAACCTAAAGGAGAATACTGCTGGTCTCAGCAATCCCCTCAAACTTCATCACCTCATCAATGTTCGAAGTCGTCAACAAAATCTACAACAATATTCAGAAAGGAGATTCAATCTGTGTAATGGTCAGACTGTCATCATCATAGGCAGTCCCTCGGAATCGAGGAAGACTTGCTTCCACTCTTAAAATGATTTCTTAGGTGGCTGAACAGTCCCTATCGCAGGTGGGACAGACAGTGGTTGAGGGAAAGGGAGGGTGGGACAGATTTGCCGCACGCTCTTTCCGCTGCCTGTGCTTGGTTTCTGCATGCTCTCGGCGACGGGACTCAAGGTGCTCAGCGCCCTCCCGGATGCACTTCCTCCACTTCGAGCGGTCCCAATGGGGGCAGTGTAAGCTGCTCTTCAGCTGTACAGACAAAAGACACTTCCAGCTGGGCACTTGATGTAGGGAGACTGAGCTCACAGCTCAGGGCAACAGTTTATTCACACTGAGCAGAGCTGCCCCACAAGGCCACCATGGCTGGCATTCGCCAACCTGGCAGGGCTGCGCTGGAGTCTCCAGGAATTGAAGCTTAATCTCCTGGACACCACTGTGAGCAAGACCCGGGGATACATCATAGGCGGTGTTAAAACTGTGGTGTACTTTTCACTTTTTTATTTATTGGAACAGAATAAAAAAAGGATGTTCGACCAGGTGGGGCGGTTGTATGCGGGAGGTCATGTGATGAGAGGTCCAGCGGGGGTCGGAGGTCGAGCCCAGCGACAGCCGGTGCAGCATTTAACAACAGAGAGGTCAGGACCCAGGGGAGGTGCAGCATTTAACAACAGAGAGGTCAGGACCCAGGGGAGGTGCAGCATTTAACAACAGAGGGGTCAGGACCCAGGGGAGGTGCAGCATTTAACAACAGAGAGGTCAGGACCCAGGGGAGGTGCAGCATTTAACAACAGATGGGTCAGGACCCAGGGGAGGTGTAACATTTAACAACAGAGGGGTCAGGACCCAGGGGAGGTGCAACATTTAACAACAGAGGGGTCAGGACCCAGGGGAGGTGCAGCATTTAACAACAGAGGGGTCAGGGCCCAGGGGACGTGCAGCATTTAACAACAGAGGGGTCAGGACCCAGGGGAGGTGCAACATTTAACAACAGATGGGTCAGGACCCAGGGGAGGTGCAACATTTAACAACAGAGAGGTCAGGGCCCAGGAGAGGTGCAGCATTTAACAACAGAGGGGTCAGGACCCAGGGGAGGTGCAGCATTTAACAACAGAGGGGTCAGGGCCCAGGGGAGGTGCAACATTTAACAACAGATGGGTCAGGACCCAGGGGAGGTGCAACATTTAACAACAGAGAGGTCAGGACCCAGGGGAGGTGCAACATTTAACAACAGATGGGTCAGGACCCAGGGGAGGTGCAACATTTAACAACAGATGGGTCAGGACCCAGGGGAGGTGCAACATTTAACAACAGAGTGGTCAGGACCCAGGGGAGGTGCAACATTTAACAACAGAGGGGTCAGGACCCAGGGGAGGTGCAACATTTAACAACAGATGGGTCAGGACCCAGGGGAGGTGCAACATTTAACAACAGAGAGGTCAGGACCCAGGGGAGGTGCAACATTTAACAACAGATGGGTCAGGACCCAGGGGAGGTGCAACATTTAACAACAGAGAGGTCAGGACCCAGGGGAGGTGCAACATTTAACAACAGAGAGGTCAGGACCCAGGGGAGGTGCAGCATTTAACAACAGATGGGTCAGGACCCAGGGGAGGTGCAACATTTAACAACAGAGGGGTCAGGGCCCAGGGGAGGTGCAACATTTAACAACAGAGAGGTCAGGACCCAGGGGAGGTGCAACATTTAACAACAGATGGGTCAGGACCCAGGGGAGGTGCAACATTTAACAACAGAGGGGTCAGGACCCAGGGGAGGTGCAACATTTAACAACAGACAGGTCAGGGCCCAGGAGAGGTGCAACATTTAACAACAGAGAGGTCAGAACCCAGGGGAGGTGCAACATTTAACAACAGAGGGGTCAGGGCCCAGGGGAGGTGCAACATTTAACAACAGAGTGGTCAGGACCCAGGGGAGGTGCAACATTTAACAACAGAGTGGTCAGGACCCAGGGGAGGTGCAACATTTAACAACAGAGTGGTCATGACCCAGGGGAGGTGCAACATTTAACAACAGATGGGTCAGGGCCCAGGGGAGGTGCAACATTGAACAACAGATGGGTCAGGACCCAGGGGAGGTGCATCATTTAACAACAGAGTGGTCATGACCCAGGGGAGGTGCAACATTTAACAACAGATGGGTCAGGACCCAGAGGAGATGCAACATTTAACAACAGAGATGTCAGGACCCAGGGGAGGTGCAACATTTAACAGCAGAGAGGTCAGGGCCCAGGGGAGGTGCAACATTTAACAACAGAGAAGTCAGGATCCAGGGGAGGTGCAACATTTAACAACAGAGAGGTCAGGGCCCAGGGGAGGTGCAACATTTAACAACAGATGGGTCAGGACCCAGGGGAGGTGCAACATTTAACAACAGAGAGGTCAGGGCCCAGGGGAGGTGCAACATTTAACAACAGAGGGGTCAGGGCCCAGGGGAGGTGCAACATTTAACAACAGAGTGGTCAGGACCCAGGGGAGGTGCAACATTTAACAACAGAGAGGTCAGGGCCCAGGGGAGGTGCAACATTTAACAACAGAGAGGTCAGGACCCAGGGGAGGTGCAACATTTAACAACAGAGTGGTCAGGACCCAGGGGAGGTGCAACATTTAACAACAGAGTGGTCAGGACCCAGGGGAGGTGCAACATTTAACAGCAGACGGGTCAGGGCCCAGGAGAGGTGCAACATTTAACAACAGGGAGGTCAGGGCCCAGGGGAGGTGCAACATTTAACAACAGAGAGGTCAGGACCCAGGGGAGGTGCAACATTTAACAACAGAGAGGTCAGGGCCCAGGGGAGGTGCAACATTTAACAACAGAGAGGTCAGGACCCAGGGGAGGTGCAACATTTAACAACAGAGTGGTCAGGACCCAGGGGAGGTGCAACATTTAACAACAGAGTGGTCAGGACCCAGGGGAGGTGCAACATTTAACAGCAGAGGGGTCAGGGCCCAGGAGAGGTGCAACATTTAACAACAGAGAGGTCAGGACCCAGGGGAGGTGCAGCATTTAACAACAGAGAGGTCAGGACCCAGGGGAGGTGCAACATTTAACAACAGAGAGGTCAGGACCCAGGGGAGGTGCAACATTTAACAGCAGAGTGGTCAGGGCCCAGGAGAGGTGTAACATTTAATAACAGAGTGGTCAGAGCCCCAGGGGAGGTGCAACATTTAACAACAGAGTGGTCAGGACCCAGGGGAGGTGCAACATTTAACAACAGAGTGGTCAGGGCCCAGGGGAGGTGCAACATTGAACAACAGAGTGGTCAGGGACCAGGGGAGGTGCAACATATAACAACAGAGGGGTCAGGGCCCAAGGGAGGTGCAACATTTAACAACAGAGAGGTCAGGACTCAGGGGAGGTGCAACATTTAACAACAGAGGGGTCAGGGCCCAGGGGAGTTGCGACATTTAACAACAGAGGGGTCAGGACCCAGGGGAGGTGCAACATTTAACAACAGATGGGTCAGGGCCCAGGGGAGGTGCAACATTTAACAACAGAGAGGTCAGGACCCAGGGGAGGTGCAACATTTAACAACAGATGGGTCAGGGCCCAGGGGAGGTGCAACATTTAACAACAGATGGGTCAGGGCCCAGGGGAGGTGCAACATTTAACAACAGAGAGGTCAGGACCCAGGGGAGGTGCAACATTTAACAACAGATGGGTCAGGGCCCAGGGGAGGTGCAACATTTAACAACAGATGGGGCAGGACCCAGGGGAGGTGCAACATTTAACAACAGAGTGGTTAGGGCCCAGGGGAGGTGCAACATTTAACAACAGAGAGGTCAGGACCCAGGGGAGGTGCAACATTTCACAACAGAGAGGTCAGCACCCAGGGGAGGTGCAACATTTAACAACAGAGAGGTTAGGGCCCAGGGGAGGTGCAACATTTAACAACAGAGAGGTCAGGACCCAGGGGAGGTGCAACATTTAACAACAGAGAGGTCAGGACTCAGGGGAGGTGCAACATTTAACAACAGAGGGGTCAGGGCCCAGGGGAGGTGCAACATTTAACAACAGAGAGGTCAGGACCCAGGGGAGGTGCAACATTTAACAACAGATGGGTCAGGGCCCAGGGGAGGTGCAACATTTAACAACAGAGAGGTCAGGACCCAGGGGAGGTGCAACATTTAACAACAGATGGGTCAGGGCCCAGGGGAGGTGCAACATTTAACAACAGATGGGTCAGGGCCCAGGGGAGGTGCAACATTTAACAACAGAGAGGTCAGGACCCAGGGGAGGTGCAACATTTAACAACAGATGGGTCAGGGCCCAGGGGAGGTGCAACATTTAACAACAGATGGGGCAGGACCCAGGGGAGGTGCAACATTTAACAACAGAGTGGTTAGGGCCCAGGGGAGGTGCAACATTTAACAACAGAGAGGTCAGGACCCAGGGGAGGTGCAACATTTCACAACAGAGAGGTCAGCACCCAGGGGAGGTGCAACATTTAACAACAGAGAGGTTAGGGCCCAGGGGAGGTGCAACATTTAACAACAGAGAGGTCAGGACCCAGGGGAGGTGCAACATTTCACAACAGAGAGGTCAGCACCCAGGGGAGGTGCAACATTTAACAACAGAGAGGTCAGGACCCAGGGGAGGTGCAACATTTAACAACAGAGAGGTCAGGACCCAGGGGAGGTGCAACATTTAACAACAGATGGGTCAGGGCCCAGGGGAGGTGCAACATTTAACAACAGAGGGGTCAGGGCCCAGGGGAGGTGCAACATTTAACAACAGAGGGGTCAGGACCCAGGGGAGTTGCAACATTTAACAACAGAGTGGTCAGGACCCAGGGGAGGTGCAACATTTAACAACAGATGGGTCAGGACCCAGGGGAGGTGCAACATTTAACAACAGAGCGGTCAGGACCCAGGGGAGGTGCAACATTTAACAACAGATGGGTCAGGACCCAGAGGAGGTGCAACATTTAACAACAGAGAGGTCAGGACCCAGGGGAGGTGCAACATTTAACAACAGATGGGTCATGACCCAGGGAAGGTGCAACATTTAACAACAGATGGGTCAGGACCCAGGGGAGGTGCAACATTTAACAACAGAGTGGTCAGGACCCAGGGGAGGTGCAACATTTAACAACAGAGTGATCAGGACCCAGGGGAGGTGCAACATTTAACAGCAGAGGGGTCAGGACCCAGGGGAGGTGCAACATTTAACAACAGAGTGGTCAGGGCCCAGGGGAGGGGCAACATTTAACACCAGAGTGGTCAGGGCCCAGGGGAGGTGCAACATTTAACAACAGTGTGGTCAGGGCCCAGGGGAGGTGCAACATTTAACAACAGATGGGTCAGGACCCAGGGGAGGTGCAACATTTAACAACAGAGGGGTCAGGACCCAGGGGAGGTGCAACATTTAACAACAGAGGGGTCAGGACCCAGGAGAGGTGCAACATTTAACAACAGAGGGGTCAGGGCCCAGGGGAGGTGCAACATTTAACAACAGAGGGGTCAGGACCCAGGGGAGGTGCAACATTTAACAACAGATGGGTCAGGACCCAGGGGAGGTGCAACATTTAACAACAGAGGGGTCAGGACCCAGGGGAGGTGCAACATTTAACAACAGAGGGGTCAGGACCCAGGGGAGGTGCAACATTTAACAACAGAGGGGTCAGGACCCAGGGGAGGTGCAACATTTAACTACAGAGAGGTCAGGACCCAGGGGAGGTGCAACATTTAACAACAGAGGGGTCAGGACCCAGGGGAGGTGCAACATTTAACAACAGATGGGTCAGGACCCAGGGGAGGTGCAACATTTAACAACAGAGGGGTCAGGACCCAGGGGAGGTGCAACATTTAACAAAAGAGAGGTCAGGACCCAGGGGAGGTGCAACATTTCACAACAGATGGGTCAGGACCCAGGGGAGGTGCAACATTTAACAACAGAGGGGTCAGGGCCCAGGGGAGGTGCAACATTTAACAACAGAGGGGTCAGGGCCCAGGGGAGGTGCAACATTTAACAACAGAGGGGTCAGGACCCAGGGGAGGTGCAACATTTAACAACAGAGAGGTCAGGACCCAGGGGAGGTGCAACATTTAACAACAGATGGGTCAGGACCCAGGGGAGGTGCAACATTTAACAACAGAGAGGTCAGGACCCAGGGGAGGTGCAACATTTAACAGCAGAGGGGTCAGGGCCCAGGGGAGGTGCGACATTTAACAGCAGAGGGGTCAGGACCCAGGGGAGGTGCAACATTTAACAGCAGAGGGCTCAGGGCCCAGGAGAGGTGTAACATTTAACAACAGAGAGGTCAGGGCCCAGGGGAGCTGCAACATTTAACAACAGAGAGGTCAGGACCCAGAGGAGGTGCAACATTTAACAACAAAGAGGTCAGGGCCCAGGGGATGTGCAACATTTAACAACAGAGTGGTCAGGGCCCAGGAGAGGTGTAACATTTAACAACAGAGAGGTCAGGACCCAGGGGAGGTGCAACATTTAACAACAGAGAGGTCAGGAACCTGGGGAGGTGCAACATTTAACAGCAGAGGGGTCAGGGCCCAGGAGAGGTGCAACATTTAACAACAGAGAGGTCAGGACCTCGGGGAGGTGCAACATTTAACAACAGAGGGGTCAGGACCCAGGGGAGGTGCAACATTTAACAACAGAGTGGTCAGGGCCCAGGGGAGGTGCAACATTTAACAACAGAGTGGTCAGGGCCCAGGAGAGGTGCAACATTTAACAACAGAGGGGTCAGGACCCAGGGGAGGTGCAACATTTAACAACAGAGGGGTCAGGGCCCAGGGGAGGTGCAACGTTTAACAACAGAGAGGTCAGGACGCAGGGGAGGTGCAACATTTAACAACGGAGAGGTCAGGGCCCAGGGGAGGTGCAACATTTAACAACAGAGTGGTCAGGACCCAGGGGAGGTGCAACATTTAACAACAGAGAGGTCAGGACCCAGGGGAGGTGCAACATTTCACAACAGATGGGTCAGGACCCAGGGGAGGTGCAACATTTAACAACAGAGGGGTCAGGGCCCAGGGGAGGTGCAACATTTAACAACAGAGGGGTCAGGGCCCAGGGGAGGTGCAACATTTAACAACAGAGGGGTCAGGGCCCAGGGGAGGTGCAACATTTAACAACAGAGGGGTCAGGACCCAGGGGAGGTGCAACATTTAACAACAGAGAGGTCAGGACCCAGGGGAGGTGCAACATTTAACAACAGATGGGTCAGGACCCAGGGGAGGTGCAACATTTAACAACAGAGGGGTCAGGGCCCAGGGGAGGTGCAACATTTAACAACAGAGGGGTCAGTGCCCAGGGGAGGTGCAACATTTAACAACAGATGGGTCAGGACCCAGGGGAGGTGCAACATTTAACAACAGAGGGTTCAGAACCCAGGGGAGGTGCAACATTTAACAACAGAGAGGTCAGGACCCTGGGGAGGTGCAACATTTAACAACAGAGAGGTCAGGACCCTGGGGAGGTGCAACATTTAACAACAGAGAGGTCAGGACCCAGGGGAGGTGCAACATTTAACAGCAGAGAGGTCAGGACCCAGGGGAGGTGCAACATTTAACAGCAGAGGGGTCAGGACCCAGGGGAGGTGCAACATTCAACAACAGAGGGGTCAGGACCTAGGGGAGGTGCAACATTTAACAACAGAGGGGTCAGGACCCAGGGGAGGTGCAACATTTAACAACAGAGTGGTCAGGACCCAGGGGAGGTGCAACATTTAACAACAGAGTGGTCAGGGCCCAGGGGAGGTGCAACATTTAACAACAGATGGGTCAGGGCCCAGGGGAGGTGCAACATTTAACAACAGAGAGGTCAGGGCCCAGGGGAGGTGCAACATTTAACAACAGAGGGGTCAGGGCCCAGGGGAGGTGCAACATTTAACAACAGATGGGTCAGGACCCAGGGGAGGTGCAACATTTAACAACAGAGAGGTCAGGGCCCAGGGGAGGTGCAACATTTAACAACAGAGAGGTCAGGGCCCAGGGGAGGTGCAACATTTAACAACAGAGGGGGCAGGGCCCAGGGGAGGTGCAACATTTAACAACAGAGGGGTCAGGACCCAGGGGAGGTGCAACATTTAACAACAGATGTGTCAGGACCCAGGGGAGGTGCAACATTTAACAACAGAGGGGTCAGGATGCAGGGGAGGTGCAGCATTTAACAACAGAGGGGTCAGGGCCCAGGGGAAGTGCAACATTTAACAACAGAGGGGTCAGGACCCAGGGGAGGTGCAACATTTAACAACAGAGGGGTCAGGACCCAGCGGAGGTGCAACATTTAACAACAGAGTGGTCAGGGCCCAGTGGAGGTGCAACATTTAACAACAGAGTGGTCAGGGCCCAGGAGAGGTGCAACATTTAACAACAGAGGGGTCAGGACCCAGGGGAGGTGCAACATTTAACAACAGAGGAGTAAGGACCCAGGGGAGGTGCAACATTTAACAACAGAGCGGTCAGGGCGCAAGGCAGGTGCAACATTTAACAACAGAGAGGTCAGGACCCAGGGGAGGTGCAACATTTAACAACAGAGGGGTCAGGGCCCAGGGGAGGTGCAACATTTAACAACAGATGGGTCAGGACCCAGGGGAGGTGCAACATTTAACAACAGAGGGGTCAGGACCCAGGGGAGGTGCAACATTTAACTACAGAGAGGTCAGGACCCAGGGGAGGTGCAACATTTAACAACAGAGGGGTCAGGACCCAGGGGAGGTGCAACATTTAACAACAGATGGGTCAGGACCCAGGGGAGGTGCAACATTTAACAACAGAGGGGTCAGGACCCAGGGGAGGTGCAACATTTAACAACAGAGAGGTCAGGACCCAGGGGAGGTGCAACATTTCACAACAGATGGGTCAGGACCCAGGGGAGGTGCAACATTTAACAACAGAGGGGTCAGGGCCCAGGGGAGGTGCAACATTTAACAACAGAGGGGTCAGGGCCCAGGGGAGGTGCAACATTTAACAACAGAGGGGTCAGGACCCAGGGGAGGTGCAACATTTAACAACAGAGAGGTCAGGACCCAGGGGAGGTGCAACATTTAACAACAGATGGGTCAGGACCCAGGGGAGGTGCAACATTTAACAACAGAGAGGTCAGGACCCAGGGGAGGTGCAACATTTAACAGCAGAGGGGTCAGGGCCCAGGGGAGGTGCGACATTTAACAGCAGAGGGGTCAGGACCCAGGGGAGGTGCAACATTTAACAGCAGAGGGCTCAGGGCCCAGGAGAGGTGTAACATTTAACAACAGAGGGGTCAGGACCCAGGGGAGGTGCAACATTTAACAACAGAGGGGTCAGGGCCCAGGGGAGGTGCAACGTTTAACAACAGAGAGGTCAGGACGCAGGGGAGGTGCAACATTTAACAACGGAGAGGTCAGGGCCCAGGGGAGGTGCAACATTTAACAACAGAGTGGTCAGGACCCAGGGGAGGTGCAACATTTAACAACAGAGAGGTCAGGACCCAGGGGAGGTGCAACATTTCACAACAGATGGGTCAGGACCCAGGGGAGGTGCAACATTTAACAACAGAGGGGTCAGGGCAAAGGGGAGGTGCAACATTTAACAACAGAGGGGTCAGGGCCCAGGGGAGGTGCAACATTTAACAACAGAGGGGTCAGGGCCCAGGGGAGGTGCAACATTTAACAACAGAGGGGTCAGGGCCCAGGGGAGGTGCAACATTTAACAACAGAGGGGTCAGGACCCAGGGGAGGTGCAACATTTAACAACAGAGAGGTCAGGACCCAGGGGAGGTGCAACATTTAACAACAGATGGGTCAGGACCCAGGGGAGGTGCAACATTTAACAACAGAGGGGTCAGGGCCCAGGGGAGGTGCAACATTTAACAACAGAGGGGTCAGGGCCCAGGGGAGGTGCAACATTTAACAACAGATGGGTCAGGACCCAGGGGAGGTGCAACATTTAACAACAGAGGGTTCAGAACCCAGGGGAGGTGCAACATTTAACAACAGAGAGGTCAGGACCCTGGGGAGGTGCAACATTTAACAACAGAGAGGTCAGGCCCCTGGGGAGGTGCAACATTTAACAACAGAGAGGTCAGGACCCAGGGGAGGTGCAACATTTAACAGCAGAGAGGTCAGGACCCAGGGGAGGTGCAACATTTAACAGCAGAGGGGTCAGGACCCAGGGGAGGTGCAACATTCAACAACAGAGGGGTCAGGACCCAGGGGAGGTGCAACATTTAACAACAGAGGGGTCAGGACCCAGGGGAGGTGCAACATTTAACAACAGAGTGGTCAGGACCCAGGGGAGGTGCAACATTTAACAACAGAGTGGTCAGGGCCCAGGGGAGGTGCAACATTTAACAACAGATGGGTCAGGGCCCAGGGGAGGTGCAACATTTAACAACAGAGAGGTCAGGGCCCAGGGGAGGTGCAACATTTAACAACAGAGTGGTCAGGACCCAGGGGAGGTGCAACATTTAACAACAGAGAGGTCAGGGCCCAGGGGAGGTGCAACATTTAACAACAGATGGGTCAGGACCCAGGGGAGGTGCAGCATTTAACAACAGAGTGGTCAGGACCCAGGGGAGGTGCAACATTTAACAACAGAGAGGTCAGGGCCCAGGGGAGGTGCAACATTTAACAACAGAGGGGTCAGGACCCAGGGGAAGTGCAACATTTAACAACAGAGAGGTCAGGGCCCAGGGGAGGTGCAACATTTAACAACAGAGAGGTCAGGGCCCAGGGGAGGTGCAACATTTAACAACAGAGGGGTCAGGGCCCAGGAGAGGTGTAACATTTAACAACAGAGAGGTCAGGACCCAGGGGAGGTGCAACATTTAACAACAGAGAGGTCAGGACCTCGGGGAGGTGCAACATTTAACAACAGAGGGGTCAGGACCCAGGGGAGGTGCAACATTTAACAACAGAGTGGTCAGGGCCCAGGGGAGGTGCAACATTTAACAACAGATTGGTCAGTGCCCAGGAGAGGTGTAACATTTAACAACAGAGAGGTCAGGACCCAAGTGAGGTGCAAAATTTAACAACAGAGGCGTCAGGACCCAGGGGAGGTGCAACATTTAACAACAGATGGGTCAGGACCCAGGGGAGGTGCAACATTTAACAACAGAGAGGTCAGGACCCAGGGGAGGTGCAACTTTTAACAACAGAGGGGTCAGGACCCAGGGGAGGTGCAACATTTAACAACAGAGAGGTCAGGACCCAGGGGAGGTGCAACATTTAACAACAGATGGGTCAGGACACAGGGGAGGTGCAACATTTAACAACAGAGAGGTCAGGACCCAGCGGAGGTGCAACATTTAACAACAGAGGGGTCAGGACCCAGGGGAGGTGCAACATTTAACAACAGATGGGTCAGGGCCCAGGGGAGGTGCAACATTTAACAACAGATGGGTCAGGACACAGGGGAGGTGCAACATTTAACAACAGATGGGTCAGGACACAGGGGAGGTGCAACATTTAACAACAGAGAGGTCAGGACCCAGGGGAGGTGCAACATTTAACAACAGATGGGTCAGGACCCAGGGGATGTGCAACATTTAACAACAGAGGGGTCAGGGCCCAAGGGAGGTGCAACATTTAACAACAGATGGGTCAGGACCCAGGGGAGGTGCAACATTTAACAACAGAGAGGTCAGGACCCAGGGGAGGTGCAACATTTAACAACAGATGGGTCAGGACCCAGGGTGGGTGCAACATTTAACAACAGAGGGGTCAGGACCCAGGAGAGGTGCAACATTTAACAACAGAGAGGTCAGGACCCAGGGGAGGTGCAACATTTAACAACAGATGGGTCAGGACCCAGGGGAGGTGCAACATTTAACAACAGAGGGGTCAGGGCCCAGGGGAGGTGCAACATTTAACAACAGATGGGTCAGGACCCAGGGGAGGTGCAACATTTAACAACAGAGGGGTCAGGGCCCAAGGGAGGTGCAACATTTCACAACAGAGGGGTCAGGACCCAGGGGAGGTGCAACATTTAACAACAGAGGGGTCAGGGCCCAGGGGAGGTGCAACATTTAACAACAGAGGGGTCAGGACCCAGGGGATGTGCAACATTTAACAACAGAGTGGTCAGGACCCAGGGGAGGTGCAACATTTAACAACAGAGAGTTCAGGACCCAGGGGAGGTGCAACATTTAACAACAGATGGGTCATGGCCCAGGGGAGGTGCAATATTTAAGAACAGAGTGGTCAGGGCCCAGGGTAGGTGCAACATTTAACAACAGAGGGGTCAGGACCCAGGGGAGATGCAACATTTAACAACAGAGGGGTCAGGACCCAGGGGAGGTGCAACATTTAACAGCAGAGGGGCCAGGACCCAGCGGAGGTGCAACATTTAACAACAGAGGGGTCAGGACCCAGGGGAGGTGCAACATTTAACAACAGATGGGTCAGGACCCAGGGGAGGTGCAACATTTAACAACAGAGGGGTCAGGACCCAGGTGAGGTGCAACATTTAACAACAGAGGGGTCAGGACCCAGGGGAGGTGCAACATTTAACAACAGAGGGGTCAGGACCAAGGGGAGGTGCAACATTTAACAACAGATGGGTCAGGACCCAGGGGAGGTGCAACATTTAACAACAGAGAGGTCAGGACCCAGGGGAGGTGCAACATTTAACAACAGAGAGGTCAGGACCCAGGGGAGGTGCAACATTTAACAACAGAGGGGTCAGGGCCCAGGGGAGGTGCAACATTTAACAACAGAGGGGTCAGGACCCAGGGGAGGTGCATCATTTAACAACAGAGTGGTCAGGACCCAGGGGAGGTGCAACATTTAACAACAGAGTGGCCAGGGCCCACGGGAGGTGCAACATTTAACAACAGAGGGTTCAGAACCCAGGGGAGGTGCAACATTTAACAACAGATGGGTCAGGACCCAGGGGAGGTGCAACATTTAACAACAGAGAGGTCAGGACCCAGGGGAGGTGCAACATTTAACAACAGAGGGGTCAGGGCCCAGGGGAGGTGCAACATTTAACAACAGAGGGGTCAGGACCCAGGGGAGGTGCAACATTTAACAACAGATGGGTCAGGACCCAGGGGAGGTGCAACATTTAACAACAGAGTGGCCAGGGCCCACGGGAGGTGCAACATTTAACAACAGAGGGTTCAGAACCCAGGGGAGGTGCAACATTTAACAACAGAGGGGTCAGGACCCAGGGGAGGTGCAACATTTAACAACAGATGGGTCAGGGCCCAGGGGAGGTGCAACATTTAACAACAGATGGGTCAGGACACAGGGGAGGTGCAACATTTAACAACAGATGGGTCAGGACACAGGGGAGGTGCAACATTTAACAACAGAGAGGTCAGGACCCAGGGGAGGTGCAACATTTAACAACAGATGGGTCAGGACCCAGGGGATGTGCAACATTTAACAACAGAGGGGTCAGGGCCCAAGGGAGGTGCAACATTTAACAACAGATGGGTCAGGACCCAGGGGAGGTGCAACATTTAACAACAGAGAGGTCAGGACCCAGGGGAGGTGCAACATTTAACAACAGATGGGTCAGGACCCAGGGTGGGTGCAACATTTAACAACAGAGGGGTCAGGACCCAGGAGAGGTGCAACATTTAACAACAGAGAGGTCAGGACCCAGGGGAGGTGCAACATTTAACAACAGAGGGGTCAGGGCCCAGGGGAGGTGCAACATTTAACAACAGATGGGTCAGGGCCCAGGGGAGGTGCAACATTTAACAACAGAGGGGTCAGGGCCCAGGGGAGGTGCAACATTTAACAACAGAGGGGTCAGGGCCCAGGGGAGGTGCAACATTTAACAACAGAGGGGTCAGGACCCAGGGGAGGTGCAACATTTAACAACAGAGAGGTCAGGACCCAGGGGAGGTGCAACATTTAACAACAGATGGGTCAGGACCCAGGGGAGGTGCAACATTTAACAACAGAGGGGTCAGGGCCCAGGGGAGGTGCAACATTTAACAACAGAGGGGTCAGGGCCCAGGGGAGGTGCAACATTTAACAACAGATGGGTCAGGACCCAGGGGAGGTGCAACATTTAACAACAGAGGGTTCAGAACCCAGGGGAGGTGCAACATTTAACAACAGAGAGGTCAGGACCCTGGGGAGCTGCAACATTTAACAACAGAGAGGTCAGGACCCTGGGGAGGTGCAACATTTAACAACAGATGGGTCAGGACCCAGGGGAGGTGCAACATTTAACAACAGAGGGGTCAGGGCCCAGGGGAGGTGCAACATTTAACAACAGATGGGTCAGGACCCAGGGGAGGTGCAACATTTAACAACAGAGGGGTCAGGGCCCAAGGGAGGTGCAACATTTCACAACAGAGGGGTCAGGACCCAGGGGAGGTGCAACATTTAACAACAGAGGGGTCAGGGCCCAGGGGAGGTGCAACATTTAACAACAGAGGGGTCAGGACCCAGGGGATGTGCAACATTTAACAACAGAGTGGTCAGGACCCAGGGGAGGTGCAACATTTAACAACAGAGAGTTCAGGACCCAGGGGAGGTGCAACATTTAACAACAGATGGGTCATGGCCCAGGGGAGGTGCAATATTTAAGAACAGAGTGGTCAGGGCCCAGGGTAGGTGCAACATTTAACAACAGAGGGGTCAGGACCCAGGGGAGATGCAACATTTAACAACAGAGGGGTCAGGACCCAGGGGAGGTGCAACATTTAACAGCAGAGGGGCCAGGACCCAGCGGAGGTGCAACATTTAACAACAGAGGGGTCAGGACCCAGGGGAGGTGCAACATTTAACAACAGATGGGTCAGGACCCAGGGGAGGTGCAACATTTAACAACAGAGGGGTCAGGACCCAGGTGAGGTGCAACATTTAACAACAGAGGGGTCAGGACCCAGGGGAGGTGCAACATTTAACAACAGAGGGGTCAGGACCAAGGGGAGGTGCAACATTTAACAACAGATGGGTCAGGACCCAGGGGAGGTGCAACATTTAACAACAGAGAGGTCAGGACCCAGGGGAGGTGCAACATTTAACAACAGAGAGGTCAGGACCCAGGGGAGGTGCAACATTTAACAACAGAGGGGTCAGGGCCCAGGGGAGGTGCAACATTTAACAACAGAGGGGTCAGGACCCAGGGGAGGTGCAACATTTAACAACAGAGTGGTCAGGACCCAGGGGAGGTGCAACATTTAACAACAGAGTGGCCAGGGCCCACGGGAGGTGCAACATTTAACAACAGAGGGTTCAGAACCCAGGGGAGGTGCAACATTTAACAACAGATGGGTCAGGACCCAGGGGAGGTGCAACATTTAACAACAGAGAGGTCAGGACCCAGGGGAGGTGCAACATTTAACAACAGAGGGGTCAGGGCCCAGGGGAGGTGCAACATTTAACAACAGAGGGGTCAGGACCCAGGGGAGGTGCAACATTTAACAACAGATGGGTCAGGACCCAGGGGAGGTGCAACATTTAACAACAGAGTGGCCAGGGCCCACGGGAGGTGCAACATTTAACAACAGAGGGTTCAGAACCCAGGGGAGGTGCAACATTTAACAACAGAGGGGTCAGGACCCAGGGGAGGTGCAACATTTAACAACAGATGGGTCAGGGCCCAGGGGAGGTGCAACATTTAACAACAGATGGGTCAGGACACAGGGGAGGTGCAACATTTAACAACAGATGGGTCAGGACACAGGGGAGGTGCAACATTTAACAACAGAGAGGTCAGGACCCAGGGGAGGTGCAACATTTAACAACAGATGGGTCAGGACCCAGGGGATGTGCAACATTTAACAACAGAGGGGTCAGGGCCCAAGGGAGGTGCAACATTTAACAACAGATGGGTCAGGACCCAGGGGAGGTGCAACATTTAACAACAGAGAGGTCAGGACCCAGGGGAGGTGCAACATTTAACAACAGATGGGTCAGGACCCAGGGTGGGTGCAACATTTAACAACAGAGGGGTCAGGACCCAGGAGAGGTGCAACATTTAACAACAGAGAGGTCAGGACCCAGGGGAGGTGCAACATTTAACAACAGAGGGGTCAGGGCCCAGGGGAGGTGCAACATTTAACAACAGATGGGTCAGGGCCCAGGGGAGGTGCAACATTTAACAACAGAGGGGTCAGGGCCCAGGGGAGGTGCAACATTTAACAACAGAGGGGTCAGGGCCCAGGGGAGGTGCAACATTTAACAACAGAGGGGTCAGGACCCAGGGGAGGTGCAACATTTAACAACAGAGAGGTCAGGACCCAGGGGAGGTGCAACATTTAACAACAGATGGGTCAGGACCCAGGGGAGGTGCAACATTTAACAACAGAGGGGTCAGGGCCCAGGGGAGGTGCAACATTTAACAACAGAGGGGTCAGGGCCCAGGGGAGGTGCAACATTTAACAACAGATGGGTCAGGACCCAGGGGAGGTGCAACATTTAACAACAGAGGGTTCAGAACCCAGGGGAGGTGCAACATTTAACAACAGAGAGGTCAGGACCCTGGGGAGCTGCAACATTTAACAACAGAGAGGTCAGGACCCTGGGGAGGTGCAACATTTAACAACAGAGAGGTCAGGACCCAGGGGAGGTGCAACATTTAACAACAGAGAGGTCAGGACCCTGGGGAGCTGCAACATTTAACAACAGAGAGGTCAGGACCCTGGGGAGGTGCAACATTTAACAACAGAGAGGTCAGGACCCAGGGGAGGTGCAACATTTAACAGCAGAGAGGTCAGGACCCAGGGGAGGTGCAACATTTAACAGCAGAGGGGTCAGGACCCAGGGGAGGTGCAACATTCAACAACAGAGGGGTCAGGACCCAGGGGAGGTGCAACATTTAACAACAGAGTGGTCAGGACCCAGGGGAGGTGCAACATTTAACAACAGAGTGGTCAGGGCCCAGGGGAGGTGCAACATTTAACAACAGATGGGTCAGGGCCCAGGGGAGGTGCAACATTTAACAACAGAGTGGTCAGGACCCAGGGGAGGTGCAACATTTAACAACAGAGAGGTCAGGTCCCAGGGGAGGTGCAACATTTAACAACAGATGGGTCAGGACCCAGGGGAGGTGCAGCATTTAACAACAGAGTGGTCAGGACCCAGGGGAGGTGCAACATTTAACAACAGAGAGGTCAGGGCCCAGGGGAGGTGCAACATTTAACAACAGAGGGGTCAGGACCCAGGGGAGGTGCAACATTTAACAACAGAGGGGTCAGGACCCAGGGGATGTGCAACATTTAACAACAGAGGGGTCAGGACCCAGGGGAAGTGCAACATTTAACAACAGAGAGGTCAGGGCCCAGGGGAGGTGCAACATTTAACAACAGAGAGGTCAGGGCCCAGGGGAGGTGCAACATTTAACAACAGAGGGGTCAGGGCCCAGGGGAGGTGCAACATTTAACAACAGAGGGGTCAGGACCCAGGGGAGGTGCAACATTTAACAACAGAGTGGTCAGGGCCCAGGAGAGGTGCAACATTTAACAACAGAGGGGTCAGGACCCAGGGGAGGTGCAACATTTAACAACAGAGGGGTCAGGGCCCAGGGGTGGTGCAACATTTAACAACAGAGGAGTAAGGGCCCAGGGGAGGTGCAACATTTAACAACAGAGCGGTCAGGGCCCAAGGCAGGTGCAACATTTAACAACAGAGAGGTCAGGACCCAGGGGAGGTGCAGCATTTAACAACAGATGGGTCAGGACCCAGGGGAGGTGCAACATTTAACAACAGAGGGGTCAGGACCCAGGGGAGGTGCAACATTTAACTACAGAGAGGTCAGGACCCAGGGGAGGTGCAACATTTAACAACAGAGGGGTCAGGACCCAGGGGAGGTGCAACATTTAACAACAGATGGGTCAGGACCCAGGGGAGGTGCAACATTTAACAACAGAGGGGTCAGGACCCAGGGGAGGTGCAACATTTAACAACAGAGAGGTCAGGACCCAGGGGAGGTGCAACATTTCACAACAGATGGGTCAGGACCCAGGGGAGGTGCAACATTTAACAACAGAGGGGTCAGGGCCCAGGGGAGGTGCAACATTTAACAACAGAGGGGTCAGGGCCCAGGGGAGGTGCAACATTTAACAACAGAGGGGTCAGGACCCAGGGGAGGTGCAACATTTAACAACAGAGAGGTCAGGACCCAGGGGAGGTGCAACATTTAACAGCAGAGGGGTCAGGGCCCAGGTGAGGTGCGACATTTAACAGCAGAGGGGTCAGGACCCAGGCTAGGTGCAACATTTAACAGCAGAGGGCTCAGGGCCCAGGAGAGGTGTAACATTTAACAACAGAGAGGTCAGGGCCCAGGGGAGCTGCAACATTTAACAACAGAGAGGTCAGGACCCAGAGGAGGTGCAACATTTAACAACAAAGAGGTCAGGGCCCAGGCGAGGTGCAACATTTAACAACAGAGTGGTCAGGGCCCAGGAGAGGTGTAACATTTAACAACAGAGAGGTCAGGACCCAGGGGAGGTGCAACATTTAACAACAGAGAGGTCAGGAACCTGGGGAGGTGCAACATTTAACAGCAGAGGGGTCAGGACCCAGGGGAGGTGCAACATTTAACAACAGAGTGGTCAGGGCCCAGGGGAGGTGCAACATTTAACAACAGAGTGGTCAGGGCCCAGGAGAGGTGCAACATTTAACAACAGAGGGGTCAGGACCCAGGGGAGGTGCAACATTTAACAACAGAGAGGTCAGGACCCAGGGGAGGTGCAACATTTCACAACAGATGGGTCAGGACCCAGGGGAGGTGCAACATTTAACAACAGAGGGGTCAGGGCCCAGGGGAGGTGCAACATTTAACAACAGAGGGGTCAGGGCCCAGGGGAGGTGCAACATTTAACAACAGAGGGGTCAGGGCCCAGGGGAGGTGCAACATTTAACAACAGAGGGGTCAGGACCCAGGGGAGGTGCAACATTTAACAACAGAGGGGTCAGGACCCAGGGGAGGTGCAACATTTAACAACAGAGGGGTCAGGACCCAGGGGAGGTGCAACATTTAACAACAGATGGGTCAGGACCCAGGGGAGGTGCAACATTTAACAACAGAGGGGTCAGGGCCCAGGGGAGGTGCAACATTTAACAACAGAGGGGTCAGGGCCCAGGGGAGGTGCAACATTTAACAACAGATGGGTCAGGACCCAGGGGAGGTGCAACATTTAACAACAGAGGGTTCAGAACCCAGGGGAGGTGCAACATTTAACAACAGAGAGGTCAGGACCCTGGGGAGGTGCAACATTTAACAACAGAGAGGTCAGGACCCTGGGGAGGTGCAACATTTAACAACAGAGAGGTCAGGACCCAGGGGAGGTGCAACATTTAACAGCAGAGAGGTCAGGACCCAGGGGAGGTGCAACATTTAACAGCAGAGGGGTCAGGACCCAGGGGAGGTGCAACATTCAACAACAGAGGGGTCAGGACCCAGGGGAGATGCAACATTTAACAACAGAGGGGTCAGGACCCAGGGGAGGTGCAACATTTAACAACAGAGTGGTCAGGACCCAGGGGAGGTGCAACATTTAACAACAGAGTGGTCAGGGCCCAGGGGAGGTGCAACATTTAACAACAGATGGGTCAGGGCCCAGGGGAGGTGCAACATTTAACAACAGAGAGGTCAGGGCCCAGGGGAGGTGCAACATTTAACAACAGAGTGGTCAGGACCCAGGGGAGGTGCAACATTTAACAACAGAGAGGTCAGGTCCCAGGGGAGGTGCAACATTTAACAACAGATGGGTCAGGACCCAGGGGAGGTGCAGCATTTAACAACAGAGTGGTCAGGACCCAGGGGAGGTGCAACATTTAACAACAGAGAGGTCAGGGCCCAGGGGAGGTGCAACATTTAACAACAGAGGGGTCAGGACCCAGGGGAGGTGCAACATTTAACAACAGAGGGGTCAGGACCCAGGGGATGTGCAACATTTAACAACAGAGGGGTCAGGACCCAGGGGAAGTGCAACATTTAACAACAGAGAGGTCAGGGCCCAGGGGAGGTGCAACTTTTAACAACAGAGAGGTCAGGGCCCAGGGGAGGTGCAACATTTAACAACAGAGGGGTCAGGGCCCAGGGGAGGTGCAACATTTAACAACAGAGGGGTCAGGACCCAGGGGAGGTGCAACATTTAACAACAGAGTGGTCAGGACCCAGGGGAGGTGCAACATTTAACAACAGATGGGTCAGGACCCAGGGGAGGTGCAACATTTAACAACAGAGGGGTCAGGACCCAGGAGAGGTGCAACATTTAACAACAGAGGGGTCAGGGCCCAGGGGAGGTGCAACATTTAACAACAGAGGGGTCAGGACCCAGGGGAGGTGCAACATTTAACAACAGATGGGTCAGGACCCAGGGGAGGTGCAACATTTAACAACAGAGGGGTCAGGACGCAGGGGAGGTGCAGCATTTAACAACAGAGGGGTCAGGGCCCAGGGGAAGTGCAACATTTAACAACAGAGGGGTCAGGACCCAGGGGAGGTGCAACATTTAACAACAGAGGGGTCAGGACCCAGCGGAGGTGCAACATTTAACAACAGAGTGGTCAGGGCCCAGGGGAGGTGCAACATTTAAGAACAGAGTGGTCAGGGCCCAGGAGAGGTGCAACATTTAACAACAGAGGGGTCAGGACCCAGGGGAGGTGCAACATTTAACAACAGAGGGGTCAGGGACCAGGGGAGGTGCAACATTTAACAACAGAGGAGTAAGGGCCCAGGGGAGGTGCAACATTTAACAACAGAGCGGTCAGGGCCCAAGGCAGGTGCAACATTTAACAACAGAGAGGTCAGGACCCAGGGGAGGTGCAGCATTTAACAACAGAGTGGTCAGGACCCAGGGGAGGTGCAACATTTAACAACAGATGGGTCAGGACCCAGGGGAGGTGCAACATTTAACAACAGAGGGGTCAGGACCCAGGGGAGGTGCAACATTTAACTACAGAGAGGTCAGGACCCAGGGGAGGTGCAACATTTAACAACAGAAGGGTCAGGACCCAGGGGAGGTGCAACATTTAACAACAGATGGGTCAGGACCCAGGGGAGGTGCAACATTTAACAACAGAGGGGTCAGGACCCAGGGGAGGTGCAACATTTAACAACAGAGAGGTCAGGACCCAGGGGAGGTGCAACATTTCACAACAGATGGGTCAGGACCCAGGGGAGGTGCAACATTTAACAACAGAGGGGTCAGGGCCCAGGGGAGGTGCAACATTTAACAACAGAGGGGTCAGGGCCCAGGGGAGGTGCAACATTTAACAACAGAGGGGTCAGGACCCAGGGGAGGTGCAACATTTAACAACAGAGAGGTCAGGACCCAGGGGAGGTGCAACATTTAACAACAGATGGGTCAGGACCCAGGGGAGGTGCAACATTTAACAACAGAGAGGTCAGGACCCAGGGGAGGTGCAACATTTAACAGCAGAGGGGTCAGGGCCCAGGTGAGGTGCGACATTTAACAGCAGTGCGGTCAGGACCCAGGGTAGGTGCAACATTTAACAGCAGAGGGCTCAGGGCCCAGGAGAGGTGTAACATTTAACAACAGAGAGGTCAGGGCCCAGGGGAGCTGCAACATTTAACAACAGAGAGGTCAGGACCCAGAGGAGGTGCAACATTTAACAACAAAGAGGTCAGGGCCCAGGGGAGGTGCAACATTTAACAACAGAGTGGTCAGGGCCCAGGAGAGGTGTAACATTTAACAACAGAGAGGTCAGGACCCAGGGGAGGTGCAACATTTAACAACAGAGTGGTCAGGGCCCAGGGGAGGTGCAACATTTAACAACAGAGTGGTCAGGGCCCAGGGGAGGTGCAACATTTAACAACAGAGGGGTCAGGACCCAGGGGAGGTGCAACATTTAACAACAGAGGGGTCAGGGCCCAGTGGAGGTGCAACGTTTAACAACAGAAAGGTCAGGACGCAGGGGAGGTGCAACATTTAACAACGGAGAGGTCAGGGCCCAGGGGAGGTGCAACATTTAACAACAGAGTGGTCAGGACCCAGGGGAGGTGCAACATTTAACAACAGAGAGGTCAGGACCCAGGGGAGGTGCAACATTTCACAACAGATGGGTCAGGACCCAGGGGAGGTGCAACATTTAACAACAGAGGGGTCAGGGCCCAGGGGAGGTGCAACATTTAACAACAGAGGGGTCAGGGCCCAGGGGAGGTGCAACATTTAACAACAGAGGGGTCAGGGCCCAGGGGAGGTGCAACATTTAACAACAGAGGGGTCAGGGCCCAGGGGAGGTGCAACATTTAACAACAGAGGGGTCAGGACCCAGGGGAGGTGCAACATTTAACAACAGAGAGGTCAGGACCCAGGGGAGGTGCAACATTTAACAACAGATGGGTCAGGACCCAGGGGAGGTGCAACATTTAACAACAGAGGGGTCAGGGCCCAGGGGAGGTGCAACATTTAACAACAGAGGGGTCAGGGCCCAGGGGAGGTGCAACATTTAACAACAGATGGGTCAGGACCCAGGGGAGGTGCAACATTTAACAACAGAGGGTTCAGAACCCAGGGGAGGTGCAACATTTAACAACAGAGAGGTCAGGACCCTGGGGAGGTGCAACATTTAACAACAGAGAGGTCAGGACCCTGGGGAGGTGCAACATTTAACAACAGAGAGGTCAGGACCCAGGGGAGGTGCAACATTTAACAGCAGAGAGGTCAGGACCCAGGGGAGGTGCAACATTTAACAGCAGAGGGGTCAGGACCCAGGGGAGGTGCAACATTCAACAACAGAGGGGTCAGGACCCAGGGGAGGTGCAACATTTAACAACAGAGGGGTCAGGACCCAGGGGAGGTGCAACATTTAACAACAGAGTGGTCAGGACCCAGGGGAGGTGCAACATTTAACAACAGAGTGGTCAGGGCCCAGGGGAGGTGCAACATTTAACAACAGATGGGTCAGGGCCCAGGGGAGGTGCAACATTTAACAACAGAGAGGTCAGGGCCCAGGGGAGGTGCAACATTTAACAACAGAGTGGTCAGGACCCAGGGGAGGTGCAACATTTAACAACAGAGTGGTCAGGTCCCAGGGGAGGTGCAACATTTAACAACAGATGGGTCAGGACCCAGGGGAGGTGCAGCATTTAACAACAGAGTGGTCAGGACCCAGGGGAGGTGCAACATTTAACAACAGAGAGGTCAGGGCCCAGGGGAGGTGCAACATTTAACAACAGAGGGGTCAGGACCCAGGGGAGGTGCAACATTTAACAACAGAGGGGTCAGGACCCAGGGGAGGTGCAACATTTAACAACAGAGGGGTCAGGACCCAGGGGAAGTGCAACATTTAACAACAGAGAGGTCAGGGCCTAGGTGAGGTGCAACATTTAACAACAGAGAGGTCAGGGCCCAGGGGAGGTGCAACATTTAACAACAGAGGGGTCAGGGCCCAGGAGAGGTGTAACATTTAACAACAGAGAGGTCAGGACCCAGGGGAGGTGCAACATTTAACAACAGAGAGGTCAGGACCTCGGGGAGGTGCAACATTTAACAACAGAGGGGTCAGGACCCAGGGGAGGTGCAACATTTAACAACAGAGTGGTCAGGGCCCAGGGGAGGTGCAACATTTAACAACAGATTGGTCAGTGCCCAGGAGAGGTGTAACATTTAACAACAGAGAGGTCAGGACCCAAGTGAGGTGCAAAATTTAACAACAGAGGCGTCAGGACCCAGGGGAGGTGCAACATTTAACAACAGATGGGTCAGGACCCAGGGGAGGTGCAACATTTAACAACAGAGAGGTCAGGACCCAGGGGAGGTGCAACATTTAACAACAGAGGGGTCAGGACCCAGGGGAGGTGCAACATTTAACAACAGAGAGGTCAGGACCCAGGGGAGGTGCAACATTTAACAACAGATGGGTCAGGACACAGGGGAGGTGCAACATTTAACAACAGAGAGGTCAGGACCCAGGGGAGGTGCAACATTTAACAACAGAGGGGTCAGGACCCAGGGGAGGTGCAACATTTAACAACAGATGGGTCAGGGCCCAGGGGAGGTGCAACATTTAACAACAGAGGTGTCAGGGCCCAGGGGAGGTGCAACATTTAACAACAGATGGGTCAGGACACAGGGGAGGTGCAACATTTAACAACAGAGAGGTCAGGACCCAGGGGAGGTGCAACATTTAACAACAGAGGGGTCAGGACCCAGGGGAGGTGCAACATTTAACAACAGATGGGTCAGGGCCCAGGGGAGGTGCAACATTTAACAACAGAGGTGTCAGGGCCCAGGGGAGGTGCAACATTTAACAACAGATGGGTCAGGACACAGGGAATTGCAACATTTAACAACAGAGAGGTCAGGACCCAGGGGAGGTGCAACATTTAACAACAGATGGGTCAGGACCCAGGGGATGTGCAACATTTAACAACAGAGGGGTCAGGGCCCAAGGGAGGTGCAACATTTAACAACAGATGGGTCAGGACCCAGGGGAGGTGCAACATTTAACAACAGTGAGGTCAGGACCCAGGGGAGGTGCAACATTTAACAACAGATGGGTCAGGACCCAGGGTGGGTGCAACATTTAACAACAGAGGGGTCAGGACCCAGGAGAGGTGCAACATTTAACAACAGAGAGGTCAGGACCCAGGGGAGGTGCAACATTTAACAACAGATGGGTCAGGACCCAGGGGAGGTGCAACATTTAACAACAGAGGGGTCAGGGCCCAGGGGAGGTGCAACATTTAACAACAGATGGGTCAGGACCCAGGGGAGGTGCAACATTTAACAGCAGATGGGTCAGGGTCCAGGGGAGGTGCAACATTTAACAACAGAGTGGTCAGGACCCAGGGGAGGGGCAACATTTAACAACAGAGGTTAGGACCCAGGGGAGGTGCAACATTTAACAACAGATGGGTCAGGACCCAGGGGAGGTGCAACATTTCACAACAGATGGGTCAGGACCCAGGGGAGGTGCAACATTTAACAACAGAGGGGTCAGGACCCAGGGGAGGTGCAACATTTAACTACAGAGAGGTCAGGGCCCAGGAGAGGTGTAACATTTAACAACAGAGGGGTCAGGGCCCAGGGGAGCTGCAACATTTAACAACAGAGAGGTCAGGACCCAGAGGAGGTGCAACATTTAACAACAAAGAGGTCAGGGCCCAGGGGAGGTGCAACATTTAACAACAGAGTGGTCAGGGCCCAGGGGAGGTGCAACATTTAACAACAAAGAGGTCAGGACCCAGGGGAGGTGTAACATTTAACAACAGAGAGGTCAGGACCCAGGGGAGGTGCAACATTTAACAACAGAGAGGTCAGGAACCTGGGGAGGTGCAACATTTAACAGCAGAGGGGTCAGGGCCCAGGAGAGGTGCAACATTTAACAACAGAGAGGTCAGGACCTCGGGGAGGTGCAACATTTAACAACAGAGGGGTCAGGACCCAGGGGAGGTGCAACATTTCACAACAGATGGGTCAGGACCCAGGGGAGGTGCAACATTTAACAACAGAGAGGTCAGGACCCAGGGCAGGTGCAACATTTAACAACAGATGGGTCAGGACCCAGGGGAGGTGCAACATTTAACAACAGAGGGGTCAGGGCCCAGGGGAGGTGCAACATTTAACAACAGAGGGGTCAGGGCCCAGGGGAGGTGCAACATTTAACAACAGATGGGTCAGGACCCAGGGGAGGTGCAACATTTAACAACAGAGGGTTCAGAACCCAGGGGAGGTGCAACATTTAACAACAGAGAGGTCAGGACCCTGGGGAGGTGCAACATTTAACAACAGAGAGGTCAGGACCCTGGGGAGGTGCAACATTTAACAACAGAGAGGTCAGGACCCAGGGGAGGTGCAACATTTAACAGCAGAGAGGTCAGGACCCAGGGGAGGTGCAACATTTAACAGCAGAGGGGTCAGGACCCAGGGGAGGTGCAACATTCAACAACAGAGGGGTCAGGACCCAGGGGAGGTGCAACATTTAACAACAGAGGGGTCAGGACCCAGGGGAGGTGCAACATTTAACAACAGAGTGGTCAGGACCCAGGGGAGGTGCAACATTTAACAACAGAGTGGTCAGGGCCCAGGGGAGGTGCAACATTTAACAACAGAGAGGTCAGGGCCCAGGGGAGGTGCAACATTTAACAACAGAGAGGTCAGGGCCCAGGGGAGGTGCAACATTTAACAACAGAGTGGTCAGGACCCAGGGGAGGTGCAACATTTAACAACAGAGAGGTCAGGTCCCAGGGGAGGTGCAACATTTAACAACAGATGGGTCAGGACCCAGGGGAGGTGCAGCATTTAACAACAGAGTGGTCAGGACCCAGGGGAGGTGCAACATTTAACAACAGAGAGGTCAGGGCCCAGGGGAGGTGCAACATTTAACAACAGAGGGGTCAGGACCCAGGGGAGGTGCAACATTTAACAACAGAGGGGTCAGGACCCAGGGGAGGTGCAACATTTAACAACAGAGGGGTCAGGACCCAGGGGAGGTGCAAGTTTCAACAACAGAGGGGTCAGGACCCAGGGGAGGTGCAACATTTAACAACAGAGGGGTCAGGACCCAGGGGAGGTGCAACATTTAACAACAGAGTGGTCAGGACCCAGGGGAGGTGCAACATTTAACAACAGAGTGGTCAGGGCCCAGGGGAGGTGCAACATTTAACAACAGATGGGTCAGGGCCCAGGGGAGGTGCAACATTTAACAACAGAGAGGTCAGGGCCCAGGGGAGGTGCAACATTTAACAACAGAGTGGTCAGGACCCAGGGGAGGTGCAACATTTAACAACAGAGAGGTCAGGTCCAAGGGGAGGTGCAACATTTAACAACAGATGGGTCAGGACCCAGGGGAGGTGCAGCATTTAACAACAGAGTGGTCAGGACCCAGGGGAGGTGCAACATTTAACAACAGAGAGGTCAGGGCCCAGGGGAGGTGCAACATTTAACAACAGAGGGGTCAGGACCCAGGGGAGGTGCAACATTTAACAACAGAGGGGTCAGGACCCAGGGGAGGTGCAACATTTAACAACAGAGGGGTCAGGACCCAGGGGAAGTGCAACATTTAACAACAGAGAGGTCAGGGCCCAGGGGAGGTGCAACATTTAACAACAGAGAGGTCAGGACCCAGGGGAGGTGCAACATTTAACAAAAGAGGGGTCAGGGCCCAGGAGAGATGTAACATTTAACAACAGAGAGGTCAGGACCCAGGGGAGGTGCAACATTTAACAACAGAGAGGTCAGGACCTCGGGGAGGTGCAACATTTAACAACAGAGGGGTCAGGACCCAGGGGAGGTGCAACATTTAACAACAGAGTGGTCAGGGCCCAGGGGAGGTGCAACATTTAACAACAGATTGGTCAGTGCCCAGGAGAGGTGTAACATTTAACAACAGAGAGGTCAGGACCCAAGTGAGGTGCAAAATTTAACAACAGAGGCGTCAGGGCCCAGGGGAGGTGCAACATTTAACAACAGAGTGGTCAGGGCCCAGGGGAGGTGCAACATTTAACAACAAAGAGGTCAGGACCCAGGGGAGGTGTAACATTTAACAACAGAGAGGTCAGGACCCAGGGGAGGTGCAACATTTAACAACAGAGAGGTCAGGAACCTGGGGAGGTGCAACATTTAACAGCAGAGGGGTCAGGGCCCAGGAGAGGTGCAACATTTAACAACAGAGAGGTCAGGACCTCGGGGAGGTGCAACATTTAACAACAGAGGGGTCAGGACCCAGGGGAGGTGCAACATTTAACAACAGAGAGGTCAGGACCCAGGGGAGGTGCAACATTTAACAACAGAGAGGTCAGGAACCTGGGGAGGTGCAACATTTAACAGCAGAGGGGTCAGGGCCCAGGAGAGGTGCAACATTTAACAACAGAGAGGTCAGGACCTCGGGGAGGTGCAACATTGAACAACAGAGGGGTCAGGACCCAGGGGAGGTGCAACATTTAACAACAGAGTGGTCAGGGCCCAGGGGAGGTGCAACATTTAACAACAGAGTGGTCAGGGCCCAGGAGAGGTGCAACATTTAACAACAGAGGGGTCAGGACCCAGGGGAGGTGCAACATTTAACAACAGAGGGGTCAGGGCCCAGTGGAGGTGCAACGTTTAACAACAGAGAGGTCAGGACGCAGGGGAGGTGCAACATTTAACAACGGAGAGGTCAGGGCCCAGGGGAGGTGCAACATTTAACAACAGAGTGGTCAGGACCCAGGGGAGGTGCAACATTTAACAACAGAGAGGTCAGGACCCAGGGGAGGTGCAACATTTCACAACAGATGGGTCAGGACCCAGGGGAGGTGCAACATTTAACAACAGAGGGGTCAGGGCCCAGGGGAGGTGCAACATTTAACAACAGAGGGGTCAGGGCCCAGGGGAGGTGCAACATTTAACAACAGAGGGGTCAGGGCCCAGGGGAGGTGCAACATTTAACAACAGAGGGGTCAGGGCCCAGGGGAGGTGCAACATTTAACAACAGAGGGGTCAGGACCCAGGGGAGGTGCAACATTTAACAACAGAGAGGTCAGGACCCAGGGGAGGTGCAACATTTAACAACAGATGGGTCAGGACCCAGGGGAGGTGCAACATTTAACAACAGAGGGGTCAGGGCCCAGGGGAGGTGCAACATTTAACAACAGAGGGGTCAGGGCCCAGGGGAGGTGCAACATTTAACAACAGATGGGTCAGGACCCAGGGGAGGTGCAACATTTAACAACAGAGGGTTCAGAACCCAGGGGAGGTGCAACATTTAACAACAGAGAGGTCAGGACCCTGGGGAGGTGCAACATTTAACAACAGAGAGGTCAGGACCCTGGGGAGGTGCAACATTTAACAACAGAGAGGTCAGGACCCAGGGGAGGTGCAACATTTAACAGCAGAGAGGTCAGGACCCAGGGGAGGTGCAACATTTAACAGCAGAGGGGTCAGGACCCAGGGGAGGTGCAACATTCAACAACAGAGGGGTCAGGACCCAGGGGAGGTGCAACATTTAACAACAGAGGGGTCAGGACCCAGGGGAGGTGCAACATTTAACAACAGAGTGGTCAGGACCCAGGGGAGGTGCAACATTTAACAACAGAGTGGTCAGGGCCCAGGGGAGGTGCAACATTTAACAACAGATGGGTCAGGGCCCAGGGGAGGTGCAACATTTAACAACAGAGAGGTCAGGGCCCAGGGGAGGTGCAACATTTAACAACAGAGTGGTCAGGACCCAGGGGAGGTGCAACATTTAACAACAGAGTGGTCAGGTCCCAGGGGAGGTGCAACATTTAACAACAGATGGGTCAGGACCCAGGGGAGGTGCAGCATTTAACAACAGAGTGGTCAGGACCCAGGGGAGGTGCAACATTTAACAACAGAGAGGTCAGGGCCCAGGGGAGGTGCAACATTTAACAACAGAGGGGTCAGGACCCAGGGGAGGTGCAACATTTAACAACAGAGGGGTCAGGACCCAGGGGAGGTGCAACATTTAACAACAGAGGGGTCAGGACCCAGGGGAAGTGCAACATTTAACAACAGAGAGGTCAGGGCCTAGGTGAGGTGCAACATTTAACAACAGAGAGGTCAGGGCCCAGGGGAGGTGCAACATTTAACAACAGAGGGGTCAGGGCCCAGGAGAGGTGTAACATTTAACAACAGAGAGGTCAGGACCCAGGGGAGGTGCAACATTTAACAACAGAGAGGTCAGGACCTCGGGGAGGTGCAACATTTAACAACAGAGGGGTCAGGACCCAGGGGAGGTGCAACATTTAACAACAGAGTGGTCAGGGCCCAGGGGAGGTGCAACATTTAACAACAGATTGGTCAGTGCCCAGGAGAGGTGTAACATTTAACAACAGAGAGGTCAGGACCCAAGTGAGGTGCAAAATTTAACAACAGAGGCGTCAGGACCCAGGGGAGGTGCAACATTTAACAACAGATGGGTCAGGACCCAGGGGAGGTGCAACATTTAACAACAGAGAGGTCAGGACCCAGGGGAGGTGCAACATTTAACAACAGAGGGGTCAGGACCCAGGGGAGGTGCAACATTTAACAACAGAGAGGTCAGGACCCAGGGGAGGTGCAACATTTAACAACAGATGGGTCAGGACACAGGGGAGGTGCAACATTTAACAACAGAGAGGTCAGGACCCAGGGGAGGTGCAACATTTAACAACAGAGGGGTCAGGACCCAGGGGAGGTGCAACATTTAACAACAGATGGGTCAGGGCCCAGGGGAGGTGCAACATTTAACAACCGAGGTGTCAGGGCCCAGGGGAGGTGCAACATTTAACAACAGATGGGTCAGGACACAGGGGAAGTGCAACATTTAACAACAGAGAGGTCAGGACCCAGGGGAGGTGCAACATTTAACAACAGAGGTGCAACATTTAACAACATAAGGGTCAGGGCCCAGGGGAGGTGCAACATTTAACAACAGAAGGGTCAGGGCCCAGGGGAGGTGCAACATTTAACAACAGAGAGGTCAGGGCCCAGGGTAGGTGCAACATTTAACAACAGATGGGTCAGGACCCAGGGGAGGTGTAACATTTAACAACAGAGGGGTCAGGGCCCAGGGGAGGTGCAACATTTAACAACAGAGGGGTCAGGGCCCAGAGGTAGTGCAACATTTAACAACAGAGTGGTCAGGGCCCAGGGGAGGTGCAACATTTAACAACAGAGGGGTCAGGACCCAGGGGAGGTGCAACATTTAACAACAGAGTGGCCAGGGCCCAGGGGAGGTGCAACATTTAACAAAAGTGAGGTCAGGACCCAGGGGAGGTGCAACATTTAACAACAGAGGGTTCAGAACCCAGGGGAGGTGCAACATTTAACAACAGAGGGTTCAGAACCCAGGGGAGGTGCAACATTTAACAACAGATGGGTCAGGACCCAGGGGAGGTGCAACATTTAACAACATAAGGGTCAGGGCCCAGGGGAGGTGCAACATTTAACAACAGAAGGCTTAGGGCCCAGGGGAGGTGCAACATTTAACAACAGAGAGGTCAGGGCCCAGGGGAGGTGCAACATTTAACAACAGAGGGGTCAGGACCCAGGGGAGGTGCAACATTTAATAGCAGAGGGGTCAGTACCCAGCGGAGGTGCAACATTTAACAACAGAGTGGTCAGGGCCCAGGGGAGGTGCAACATTTAACAACAGATGGGTCAGGACCCAGGGGAGGTGCAACATTTAACAACAGATGGGTCAGGACCCAGGGGAGGTGCAACATTTAATAACAGAGGGGTCAGGACCCAGGGGAGGTGCAACATTTAACAACAGAGGGGTCAGGACCCAGGGGAGGTGCAACATTTAACAACAGAGGGATCAGGACCCAGGGGAGGTGCAACATTTAACAGCAGAGGGGTCAGGACCCAGGGGAGGTGCAACATTTAACAACAGAGTGGTCAGGGCCCAGGGGAGGTGCAATATTTAACAACAGAGTGGTCAGGGCCCAGGGGAGGTGCAACATTTAACAACAGAGAGGTCAGGACACAGGGGAGGTGCAACATTTAACAACAGAGGGGTCAGGGCCCAGAGGTAGTGCAACATTTAACAACAGAGTGGTCAGGGCCCAGGGGAGGTGCAACATTTAACAACAGAGGGGTCAGGACCCAGGGGAGGTGCAACATTTAACAACAGAGTGGCCAGGGCCCAGGGGAGGTGCAACATTTAACAACAGTGAGGTCAGGACCCAGGGGAGGTGCAACATTTAACAACAGAGGGTTCAGAACCCAGGGGAGGTGCAACATTTAGCAACAGAGGGTTCAGAACCCAGGGGAGGTGCAACATTTAACAACAGATGGGTCAGGACCCAGGGGAGGTGCAACATTTAACAACATAAGGGTCAGGGCCCAGGGGAGGTGCAACATTTAACAACAAAAGGGTCAGGACCCAGGGGCGGTGCAACATTTAACAACAGAGGGGTCAGGACCCAGGGGAGGTGCAACATTTATCAACAGAGAGGTCAGGGCCCAGGGGAGGTGCAACATTTAACAACAGAGAGGTCAGGACCCAGGGGAGGTGCAACATTTAACAACAGAAGCGTCAGGGCCCAGGGGAGGTGCAACATTCAACAACAGAGGTGTCAGGACCCAGGGGAGGTGCAACATTTAACAACAGATGGGCCAGGGCCCAGGGGAGGTGCAACATTTAACAACAGAGGGGTCAGGGCCCAGGGGAGGTGCAACATTTAACAACAGAGTGGTCAGGGCCCAGGGGAGGTGCAACATTTAACAACAGAGAGGTCAGGACCCAGGGGAGGTGCAACATTTAACAACAGAGGGATCAGGGCCCAGGGGAGGTGCAACATTTAACAACAGAGGGGTCAGGGCCCAGGGGAGGTGCAACATTTAACAACAGAGGGGTCAGGACCCAGGGGAGGTGCAACATTTAACAACAGAGGGGTCAGGACCCAGGGGAGGTGCAACATTTAACAACAGAGGGGTCAGGACCCTGGGGAGGTGCAACATTTAACAACAGAGGGGTCAGGACCCAGGGGAGATGCAACATTTAACAACAGAGGGGTCAGGACCCAGGGGAGGTGCAACATTTAACTAGAGGGGTCAGGACCCAGGGGAGGTGCAACATTTAACAGCAGAGGGGTCAGGACCCAGGGGATGTGCAACATTTAACAACAGAGAGGTCAGGGCCCAGGGGAGGTGCAATATTTAACAACAGATGGGTCAGGACCCAGGGGAGGTGCAACATTTAACAACAGATGGGTCAGGACCCAGGGGAGGTGCAACATTTAACAACAGAGAGGTCAGGACCCAGGGGAGGTGCAGCATTTAACAACAGAGTGTTCAGAACCCAGGGGAGGTGCAACATTTAACAACAGATGGGTCAGGACCCAGGGGAGGTGCAACATTTAACAACAGAGGGTTCAGAACCCAGGGGAGGTGCAACATTTAACAACAGATTGGTCAGGACCCAGGGGAAGTGCAACATTTAACAACAGAGTGGTCAGGACCCAGGGGAGGTGCAACATTTAACAACAGAGGGGTCAGATCCCAGGGGAGATGCAACATTTAACAACAGAGGGGTCAGGACCCAGGGGAGGTGCAACATTTAACAACAGAGGGGTCAGGACCCAGGGGAGGTGTAACATTTAACAACAGAGGGGTCAGGGCCCAGGGGAGGTGCAACATTTAACAACAGAGGGGTCAGGACCCAGGGGAGGTGCAACATTTAACAACAGAGGGGTCAGAGCCCAGGGGAGGTGCAACATTTAACAACAGAGGGGTCAGGACCCAGGGTAGGTGCAATATTTAACAACAGAGAGGTCAGGACCCAGGAGAGGTGCAACATTTAACAACAGAGTGGTCAGGGTCCAGGGGAGGTGCAACATTTAACAACAGATGGGTCAGGGCCCAGGGGCGGTGCAACATTTAACAACAAAGTGGTCAGGACCCAGGGGAGGTGCAACATTTAACAACAGAGTGGTCAGGACCCAGGGGAGGTGCAACATTTAACAACAGAGGGGTCAGGATCCAGGGGAGGTGCAACATTTAACAACAGAGGGGTCAGGGCCCAGGGGAGGTGTAACATTTAACAACAGAGTGGTCAGGACCCAGGGGAGGTGCAACATTTAACAACAGAGGGGTCAGGGCCCAGGGGAGGTGTATCATTTAACAACAGAGGGGTCAGGACCCAGGGGAGGTGCAACATTTAACAACAGACAGGTCAGGACCCAGGGGAGGTGTAACATTTAATAACAGACAGGTCAGGACCCAGGGGAGGTGTAACATTTAACAACAGACAGGTCAGGACCCAGGGGAGGTGTAACATTTAACAACAGAGTGGTCAGGGCCCAGGGGAGGTGCAACATTTAACAACAGATGGGTCAGGGCCCAGGGGAGGTGCAACATTTAACAACAGATGGGTCAGGGCCCAGGGGAGGTGCAACATTTAACAACAGATGGGTCAGGACCCAGGGGAGGTGCAACATTTAACAACAGAGAGGTCAGGGCCCAGGAGACGTGCAACATTTAACAACAGATGGGTCAGGACCCAGGGGAGGTGCAACATTTAACAACAGAGAGGTCAGGGCCCAGGAGAGGTGCAACATTTAACAACAGATGGTTCAGGACCCAGGGGAGGTGCAACATTGAACAACAGAGAGGTCAGGACCCAGGGGAGGTGTAACATTTAACAACAGAGAGGTCAGGACCCAGGGGAGGTGTAACATTTAACAACAGAGGGGTCAGGGCCCAGGAGAGGTGTAACATTTAACAACAGACAGGTCAGGACCCAGGGGAGGTGTAACATTTAACAACAGAGTGGTCAGGGCCCAGGGGAGGTGCAACATTTAACAACAGAGGGGTCAGGGCCCAGGGGAGGTGCAACATTTAACAACAGAGGGGTCAGGACCCAGGGGAGGTGCAACATTTAACAACAGAGAGGTCAGGAACCAGGGGAGGTGCAGCATTTAACAACAGAGGGGTCAGGGCCCAGGGGAGGTGCAACATTGAACAACAGAGGGGTCAGGACCCAGGGGAGGTGCAACATTTAACAACAGAGGGGTCAGGACCCAGGAGAGGTGTAACATTGAACAACAGAGTGGTCAGGACCCAGGGGAGGTGCAACATTTAACAACAAAAGGGTCAGTGCCCAGGGGAGGTGCAACATTTAACACCAGAGGGGTCAGGACCCAGGGGCGGTGCAACATTTAACAACAGAGGGGTCAGGACCCAGGGGAGGTGCAACATTTAACAACAGAGGGGTCAGTACCCAGGGGAGGTGCAACATTTAACAACAGAGAGGTCAGGGCCCAGGGGTGGTGCAACATTTAACAACAGAGAGGTCAGGACCCAGGGGAGGTGCAACATTTAACAACAGAAGGGTCAGGGCCCAGGGGAGGTGCAACATTTAACAACAGAGGGGTGAGGACCCAGGGGAGGTGCAACATTTAACAACAGAGGGGTCAGATCCCAGGGGAGGTGCAACATTTAACAACAGAGTGGTCAGGGCCCAGGGGAGGTGCAACATTTAACAACAGAGAGGTCAGGACCCAGGGGAGGTGCAACATTTAACAACAGAGGGGTCAGGGCCCAGGGGAGGTGCAACATTTAACAACAGATGGGTCAGGGCCCAGGGGAGGTGCAACATTTAACAACAGAGAGGTCAGGGCCCAGGGGAGGTGCAACATTTAACAACAGAGTGGTCAGGGCCCAGGGTAGGTGCAACATTTAACAACAGAGGGGTCAGGACCCAGGGGAGATGCAACATTTCACAACAGAGGGGTCAGGACCCAGGGGAGGTGCAACATTTAACAGCAGAGGGGTCAGGACCCAGCGGAGGTGCAACATTTAACAACAGAGTGGTCAGGGCACAGGGGAGGTGTAACATTTAACAACAGATGGGTCAGGACCCAGGGGAGGTGCAACATTTAACAACAGATGGGTCAGGACCCAGGGGAGGTGCAACATTTAACAACAGAGGGGTCAGGACCCAGGGGAGGTGCAACATTTAACAACAGAGGGATCAGGACCCAGGGGAGGTGCAACATTTAACAGCAGAGGGGTCAGGACCCAGGGGAGGTGCAACATTTAACAACAGAGTGGTCAGGGCCCAGGGGAGGTGCAATATTTAACAACAGATGGGTCAGGACCCAGGGGAGGTGCAACATTTAACAACAGCGAGTTCAGGACCCAGGGGAGGTGCAACATTTAACAACAGCGAGTTCAGGACCCAGGGGAGGTGCAACATTTAACAACAGCGAGGTCAGGACCCAGGGGAGGTGCAACATTTAACAACAGAGTGGTCAGGGCCCAGGGGAGGTGCAATATTTAACAACAGAGTGGTCAGGGCCCAGGGGAGGTGCAACATTTAACAACAGAGGGGTCAGGGCCCAGGGGAGGTGCAGCATTTAACAACAGAGTGGTCAGGGCCCAGGGGAGGTGCAACATTTAACAACAGAGGCGTCAGGGCATAGGGGAGGTGCAACATTTAACAACAGATGGGTCAGGACCCAGGGGAGGTGCAACATTTAACAACAGAGGGGTCAGGGCCCAGGGGAGGTGCAACATTTAACAACAGAGGGGTCAGGGCCCAGAGGTAGTGCAACATTTAACAACAGAGTGGTCAGGGCCCAGGGGAGGTGCAACATTTAACAACAGAGGGTTCAGAACCCAGGGGAGGTGCAACATTTAACAACAGATGGGTCAGGACCCAGGGGAGGTGCAACATTTAACAACATAAGGGTCAGGTCCCAGGGGAGGTGCAACATTTAACAACAGAGAGGTCAGGGCCCAGGGGAGGTGCAACATTTAACAACAGAGAGGTCAGGGCCCAGGGGAGGTGCAACATTTAACAACAGATGGGTCAGGACCCAGGGGAGGTGCAACATTTAACAACAGAGGGGTCAGGGCCCATGGGAGGTGCAACATTTAACAACAGAGGGGTCAGGGCCCAGAGGTAGTGCAACATTTAACAACAGAGTGGTCAGGGCCCAGGGGAGGTGCAACATTTAACAACAGAGGGGTCAGGACCCAGGGGAGGTGCAACATTTAACAACAGAGTGGCCAGGGCCCAGGGGAGGTGCAACATTTAACAAAAGTGAGGTCAGGACCCAGGGGAGGTGCAACATTTAACAACAGAGGGTTCAGAACCCAGGGGAGGTGCAACATTTAACAACAGATGGGTCAGGACCCAGGGGAGGTGCAACATTTAACAACATAAGGGTCAGGGCCCAGGGGAGGTGCAACATTTAACAACAGAAGGGTCAGGGCCCAGGGGAGGTGCAACATTTAACAACAGAGAGGTCAGGGCCCAGGGGAGGTGCAACATTTAACAACAGAGGGGTCAGGACCCAGGGGAAATGCAACATTTAACAACAGAGGGGTCAGGACCCAGGGGAGGTGCAACATTTAACAGCAGAGGGGTCAGGACCCAGCGGAGGTGCAACATTTAACAACAGAGTGGTCAGGGTCCAGGGGAGGTGCAACATTTAACAACAGATGGGTCAGGACCCAGGGGAGGTGCAACATTTAACAACAGATGGGTCAGGACCCAGGGGAGGTGCAACATTTAATAACAGAGGGGTCAGGACCCAGGGGAGGTGCAACATTTAACAACAGAGGGGTCAGGACTCAGGGGAGGTGCAACATTTAACAACAGAGGGATCAGGACCCAGGGGAGGTGCAACATTTAACAACAGAGAGGTCAGGACCCAGGGGAGGTGCAGCATTTAACAACAGAGGGGTCAGGGTCCAGGGGAGGTGCAACATTGAACAACAGAGGGGTCAGGACCCAGGGGAGGTGCAACATTTAACAACAGAGGGGTCAGGACCCAGGAGAGGTGTAACATTGAACAACAGAGTGGTCAGGACCCAGAGGAGGTGCAACATTTAACAACAAACGGGTCAGTGCCCAGGGGAGGTGCAACATTTAACACCAGAGGGGTCAGGACCCAGGGGCGGTGCAACATTTAACAACAGAGGGGTCAGGACCCAGGGGAGGTGCAACATTTAACAACAGAGGGGTCAGGACCCAGGGGAGGTGCAACATTTAACAACAGAGAGGTCAGGGCCCAGGGGTGGTGCAACATTTAACAACAGAGAGGTCAGGACCCAGGGGAGGTGCAACATTTAACAACAGAAGGGTCAGGGCCCAGGGGAGGTGCAACATTTAACAACAGAGGGGTCAGGACCCAGGGGAGGTGCAACATTTAACAACAGAGGGGTCAGATCCCAGGGGAGGTGCAACATTTAACAACAGAGTGGTCAGGGCCCAGGGGAGGTGCAACATTTAACAACAGATGGGTCAGGATCCAGGGGAGGTGCAACATTTAACAACAGATGGGTCAGGACCCAGGGGAGGTGCAACATTTAACAACAGAGGGGTCAGGACCCAGGGGAGGTGCAACATTTAACAACAGAGGGATCAGGACCCAGGGGAGGTGCAACATTTAACAGCAGAGGGGTCAGGACCCAGGGGAGGTGCAACATTTAACAACAGAGTGGTCAGGGCCCAGGGGAGGTGCAATATTTAACAACAGATGGGTCAGGACCCAGGGGAGGTGCAACATTTAACAACAGAGGGGTCAGGAACCAGGGGAGGTGCAACATTTAACAACAGAGGGATCAGGACCCAGGGGAGGTGCAACATTTAACAGCAGAGGGGTCAGGACCCAGGGGAGGTGCAACATTTAACAACAGAGTGGTCAGGGCCCAGGGGAGGTGCAATATTTAACAACAGATGGGTCAGGACCCAGGGGAGGTGCAACATTTAACAACAGCGAGTTCAGGACCCAGGGGAGGTGCAACATTTAACAACAGCGAGTTCAGGACCCAGGGGAGGTGCAACATTTAACAACAGAGAGGTCAGGACCCAGGGGAGGTGCAACATTTAAACAACAGAGTGGTCAGGGCCCAGGGGAGGTGCAATATTTAACAACAGAGTGGTCAGGGCCCAGGGGAGGTGCAACATTTAACAACAGAGGGGTCAGGGCCCAGGGGAGGTGCAGCATTTAACAACAGAGTGGTCAGGGCCCAGGGGAGGTGCAACATTTAACAACAGAGGCGTCAGGGCCCAGGGGAGGTGCAACAATTAACAACAGATGGGTCAGGACCCAGGGGAGGTGCAACATTTAACAACAGAGGGGTCAGGGCCCAGGGGAGGTGCAACATTTAACAACAGAGGGGTCAGGGCCCAGAGGTAGTGCAACATTTAACAACAGAGTGGTCAGGGCCCAGGGGAGGTGCAACATTTAACAACAGAGGGTTCAGAACCCAGGGGAGGTGCAACATTTAACAACAGAGGGTTCAGAACCCAGGGGAGGTGCAACATTTAACAACAGATGGGTCAGGACCCAGGGGAGGTACAACATTTAACAACATAAGGGTCAGGGCCCAGGGGAGGTGCAACATTTAACAACAGAGAGGTCAGGGCCCAGGGGAGGTGCAACATTTAACAACAGAGAGGTCAGGGCCCAGGGGAGGTGCAACATTTAACAACAGATGGGTCAGGACCCAGGGGAGGTGCAACATTTAACAACAGAGGGGTCAGGGTCCAGGGGAGGTGCAACATTTAACAACAGAGGGGTCAGGGCCCAGAGGTAGTGCAACATTTAACAACAGAGTGGTCAGGGCCCAGGGGAGGTGCAACATTTAACAACAGAGGGGTCAGGACCCAGGGGAGGTGCAACATTTAACAACAGAGTGGCCAGGGCCCAGGGGAGGTGCAACATTTAACAAAAGTGAGGTCAGGACTCAGGGGAGGTGCAACATTTAACAACAGAGGGTTCAGAACCCAGGGGAGGTGCAACATTTAACAACAGATGGGTCAGGACCCAGGGGAGGTGCAACATTTAACAACATAAGGGTCAGGGCCCAGGGGAGGTGCAACATTTAACAACAGAAGGGTCAGGGCCCAGGGGAGGTGCAACATTTAACAACAGAGAGGTCAGGGCTCAGGGGAGGTGCAACATTTAACAACAGAGGGGTCAGGACCCAGGGGAGATGCAACATTTAACAACAGAGGGGTCAGGACCCAGGGGAGGTGCAACATTTAACAGCAGAGGGGTCAGGACCCAGCGGAGGTGCAACATTTAACAACAGAGTGGTCAGGGCCCAGGGGAGGTGCAACATTTAACAACAGATGGGTCAGGACCCAGGGGAGGTGCAACATTTAACAACAGATGGGTCAGGACCCAGGGGAGGTGCAACATTTAATAACAGAGGGGTCAGGACCCAGTGGAGGTGCAACATTTAACAACAGAGGGGTCAGGGCCCAGGGGTGGTGTAACATTTAACAACAGAGAGGTCAGGACCCAGGGGAGGTGCAACATTTAACAACAGAAGGGTCAGGGCCCAGGGGAGGTGCAACATTTAACAACAGAGGGGTCAGGACCCAGGGGAGGTGCAACATTTAACAACAGAGGGGTCAGATCCCAGGGGAGGTGCAACATTTAACAACAGAGTGGTCAGGGCCCAGGGGAGGTGCAACATTTAACAACAGATGGGTCAGGATCCAGGGGAGGTGCAACATTTAACAACAGATGGGTCAGGACCCAGGGGAGGTGCAACATTTAACAACAGAGGGGTCAGGACCCAGGGGAGGTGCAACATTTAACAACAGAGGGATCAGGACCCAGGGGAGGTGCAACATTTAACAGCAGAGGGGTCAGGACCCAGGGGAGGTGCAACATTTAACAACAGAGTGGTCAGGGCCCAGGGGAGGTGCAATATTTAACAACAGATGGGTCAGGACCCAGGGGAGGTGCAACATTTAACAACAGAGGGGTCAGGAACCAGGGGAGGTGCAACATTTAACAACAGAGGGATCAGGACCCAGGGGAGGTGCAACATTTAACAGCAGAGGGGTCAGGACCCAGGGGAGGTGCAACATTTAACAACAGAGTGGTCAGGGCCCAGGGGAGGTGCAATATTTAACAACAGATGGGTCAGGACCCAGGGGAGGTGCAACATTTAACAACAGCGAGTTCAGGACCCAGGGGAGGTGCAACATTTAACAACAGCGAGTTCAGGACCCAGGGGAGGTGCAACATTTAACAACAGAGAGGTCAGGACCCAGGGGAGGTGCAACATTTAAACAACAGAGTGGTCAGGGCCCAGGGGAGGTGCAATATTTAACAACAGAGTGGTCAGGGCCCAGGGGAGGTGCAACATTTAACAACAGAGGGGTCAGGGCCCAGGGGAGGTGCAGCATTTAACAACAGAGTGGTCAGGGCCCAGGGGAGGTGCAACATTTAACAACAGAGGCGTCAGGGCCCAGGGGAGGTGCAACATTTAACAACAGATGGGTCAGGACCCAGGGGAGGTGCAACATTTAACAACAGAGGGGTCAGGGCCCAGGGGAGGTGCAACATTTAACAACAGAGGGGTCAGGGCCCAGAGGTAGTGCAACATTTAACAACAGAGTGGTCAGGGCCCAGGGGAGGTGCAACATTTAACAACAGAGGGTTCAGAACCCAGGGGAGGTGCAACATTTAACAACAGAGGGTTCAGAACCCAGGGGAGGTGCAACATTTAACAACAGATGGGTCAGGACCCAGGGGAGGTACAACATTTAACAACATAAGGGTCAGGGCCCAGGGGAGGTGCAACATTTAACAACAGAGAGGTCAGGGCCCAGGGGAGGTGCAACATTTAACAACAGAGAGGTCAGGGCCCAGGGGAGGTGCAACATTTAACAACAGATGGGTCAGGGCCCAGGGGAGGTGCAACATTTAACAACAGAGGGGTCAGGACCCAGGGGAGGTGCAACATTTAACAACAGAGTGGCCAGGGCCCAGGGGAGGTGCAACATTTAACAAAAGTGAGGTCAGGACTCAGGGGAGGTGCAACATTTAACAACAGAGGGTTCAGAACCCAGGGGAGGTGCAACATTTAACAACAGATGGGTCAGGACCCAGGGGAGGTGCAACATTTAACAACATAAGGGTCAGGGCCCAGGGGAGGTGCAACATTTAACAACAGAAGGGTCAGGGCCCAGGGGAGGTGCAACATTTAACAACAGAGAGGTCAGGGCTCAGGGGAGGTGCAACATTTAACAACAGAGGGGTCAGGACCCAGGGGAGATGCAACATTTAACAACAGAGGGGTCAGGACCCAGGGGAGGTGCAACATTTAACAGCAGAGGGGTCAGGACCCAGCGGAGGTGCAACATTTAACAACAGAGTGGTCAGGGCCCAGGGGAGGTGCAACATTTAACAACAGATGGGTCAGGACCCAGGGGAGGTGCAACATTTAACAACAGATGGGTCAGGACCCAGGGGAGGTGCAACATTTAATAACAGAGGGGTCAGGACCCAGTGGAGGTGCAACATTTAACAACAGAGGGGTCAGGACTCAGGGGAGGTGCAACATTTAACAACAGATGGATCAGGACCCAGGGGAGGTGCAACATTTAACAGCAGAGGGGTCAGGACCCAGGGGAGGTGCAACATTTAACAACAGAGTGGTCAGGGCCCAGGGGAGGTGCAATATTTAACAACAGATGGGTCAGGACCCAGGGGAGGTGCAACATTTAACAACAGAGGGGTCAGGACCCAGGGGAGGTGCAACATTTAACAACAGCGAGTTTAGGACCCAGGGGAGGTGCAACATTTAACAACAGAGAGGTCAGGACCCAGGGAAGGTGCAACATTTAACAACAGATGGGTCAGGACCCAGGGGAGGTGCAAAATTTAACAACAGAGGGATCAGGACACAGGGGAGGTGCAACATTTAACAACAGAGGGGTCAGGACCCAGGGGAGGTGCAACATTTAACAACAGATGGGTCAGGACCCAGGGGAGGTGCAACATTTAACAACAGAGGGATCAGGACACAGGGGAGGTGCAACATTTAACAACAGAGGGGTCAGGACCCAGGGGAGGTGCAACATTTAACAACAGAGGGGTCAGGACCCAGGAGAGGTGTAACATTGAACAACAGAGTGGTCAGGAACCAGGGGAGGTGCAACATTTAACAACAAAAGGGTCAGTGCCCAGGGGAGGTGCAACATTTAACAACAGAGGGGTCAGGACCCAGGGGAGGTGCAACATTTAACAACAGAGAGGTCAGGGCCCAGGGGTGGTGCAACATTTAACAACAGAGAGGTCAGGACCCAGGGAAGGTGCAACATTTAACAACAGAAGGGTCAGGGCCCAGGGGAGGTGCAACATTTAACAACAGAGTAGTCAGGGCCCAGGGGAGGTGCAACATTTAACAACAGATGGGTCAGGACCCAGGGGAGGTGCAACATTTAACAACAGAGGGGTCAGGGCCCAGGGGAGGTGCAACATTTAACAACAGATGGGTCAGGACCCAGGGGAGGTGCAACATTTAACAACAGAGGGGTCAGGGCCCAGGGGAGGTGCAACATTTAACAACAGAGAGGTCAGGGCCCAGGGGTGGTGCAACATTTAACAACAGAGAGGTCAGGACCCAGGGAAGGTGCAACATTTAACAACAGAAGGGTCAGGGCCCAGGGGAGGTGCAACATTTAACAACAGAGTAGTCAGGGCCCAGGGGAGGTGCAACATTTAACAACAGATGGGTCAGGGCCCAGGGGAGGTGCAATATTTAACAACAGATGGGTCAGGACCCAGGGGAGGTGCAACATTTAACAACAGCGAGTTCAGGACCCAGGGGAGGTGCAACATTTAACAACAGCGAGTTCAGGACCCAGGGGAGGTGCAACATTTAACAACAGCGAGGTCAGGACCCAGGGGAGGTGCAACATTTAACAACAGAGTGGTCAGGGCCCAGGGGAGGTGCAATATTTAACAACAGAGTGGTCAGGGCCCAGGGGAGGTGCAACATTTAACAACAGAGGGGTCAGGGCCCAGGGGAGGTGCAGCATTTAACAACAGAGTGGTCAGGGCCCAGGGGAGGTGCAACATTTAACAACAGAGGCGTCAGGGCCCAGGGGAGGTGCAACATTTAACAACAGATGGGTCAGGACCCAGGGGAGGTGCAACATTTAACAACAGAGGGGTCAGGGCCCAGGGGAGGTGCAACATTTAACAACAGAGGGGTCAGGGCCCAGAGGTAGTGCAACATTTAACAACAGAGTGGTCAGGGCCCAGGGGAGGTGCAACATTTAACAACAGAGGGTTCAGAACCCAGGGGAGGTGCAACATTTAACAACAGAGGGTTCAGAACCCAGGGGAGGTGCAACATTTAACAACAGATGGGTCAGGACCCAGGGGAGGTGCAACATTTAACAACATAAGGGTCAGGGCCCAGGGGAGGTGCAACATTTAACAACAGAGAGGTCAGGGCCCAGGGGAGGTGCAACATTTAACAACAGAGAGGTCAGGGCCCAGGGGAGGTGCAACATTTAACAACAGATGGGTCAGGACCCAGGGGAGGTGCAACATTTAACAACAGAGGGGTCAGGGCCCATGGGAGGTGCAACATTTAACAACAGAGGGGTCAGGGCCCAGAGGTAGTGCAACATTTAACAACAGAGTGGTCAGGGCCCAGGGGAGGTGCAACATTTAACAACAGAGGGGTCAGGACCCAGGGGAGGTGCAACATTTAACAACAGAGTGGCCAGGGCCCAGGGGAGGTGCAACATTTAACAAAAGTGAGGTCAGGACCCAGGGGAGGTGCAACATTTAACAACAGAGGGTTCAGAACCCAGGGGAGGTGCAACATTTAACAACAGATGGGTCAGGACCCAGGGGAGGTGCAACATTTAACAACATAAGGGTCAGGGCCCAGGGGAGGTGCAACATTTAACAACAGAAGGGTCAGGGCCCAGGGGAGGTGCAACATTTAACAACAGAGAGGTCAGGGCCCAGGGGAGGTGCAACATTTAACAACAGAGGGGTCAGGACCCAGGGGAGATGCAACATTTAACAACAGAGGGGTCAGGACCCAGGGGAGGTGCAACATTTAACAGCAGAGGGGTCAGGACCCAGCGGAGGTGCAACATTTAACAACAGAGTGGTCAGGGCCCAGGGGAGGTGCAACATTTAACAACAGATGGGTCAGGACCCAGGGGAGGTGCAACATTTAACAACAGATGGGTCAGGACCCAGGGGAGGTGCAACATTTAATAACAGAGGGGTCAGGACCCAGGGGAGGTGCAACATTTAACAACAGAGGGGTCAGGACTCAGGGGAGGTGCAACATTTAACAACAGAGGGATCAGGACCCAGGGGAGGTGCAACATTTAACAACAGAGAGGTCAGGACCCAGGGGAGGTGCAGCATTTAACAACAGAGGGGTCAGGGCCCAGGGGAGGTGCAACATTGAACAACAGAGGGGTCAGGACCCAGGGGAGGTGCAACATTTAACAACAGAGGGGTCAGGACCCAGGAGAGGTGTAACATTGAACAACAGAGTGGTCAGGACCCAGGGGAGGTGCAACATTTAACAACAAACGGGTCAGTGCCCAGGGGAGGTGCAACATTTAACACCAGAGGGGTCAGGACCCAGGGGCGGTGCAACATTTAACAACAGAGGGGTCAGGACCCAGGGGAGGTGCAACATTTAACAACAGAGGGGTCAGGACCCAGGGGAGGTGCAACATTTAACAACAGAGAGGTCAGGGCCCAGGGGTGGTGCAACATTTAACAACAGAGAGGTCAGGACCCAGGGGAGGTGCAACTTTTAACAACAGAAGGGTCAGGGCCCAGGGGAGGTGCAACATTTAACAACAGAGGGGTCAGGACCCAGGGGAGGTGCAACATTTAACAACAGAGGGGTCAGATCCCAGGGGAGGTGCAACATTTAACAACAGAGTGGTCAGGGCCCAGGGGAGGTGCAACATTTAACAACAGATGGGTCAGGACCCAGGGGAGGTGCAACATTTAACAACAGATGGGTCAGGACCCAGGGGAGGTGCAACATTTAACAACAGAGGGGTCAGGACCCAGGGGAGGTGCAACATTTAACAACAGAGGGATCAGGACCCAGGGGAGGTGCAACATTTAACAGCAGAGGGGTCAGGACCCAGGGGAGGTGCAACATTTAACAACAGAGTGGTCAGGGCCCAGGGGAGGTGCAATATTTAACAACAGATGGGTCAGGACCCAGGGGAGGTGCAACATTTAACAACAGAGGGGTCAGGAACCAGGGGAGGTGCAACATTTAACAACAGAGGGATCAGGACCCAGGGGAGGTGCAACATTTAACAGCAGAGGGGTCAGGACCCAGGGGAGGTGCAACATTTAACAACAGAGTGGTCAGGGCCCAGGGGAGGTGCAATATTTAACAACAGATGGGTCAGGACCCAGGGGAGGTGCAACATTTAACAACAGCGAGTTCAGGACCCAGGGGAGGTGCAACATTTAACAACAGCGAGTTCAGGACCCAGGGGAGGTGCAACATTTAACAACAGAGAGGTCAGGACCCAGGGGAGGTGCAACATTTAAACAACAGAGTGGTCAGGGCCCAGGGGAGGTGCAATATTTAACAACAGAGTGGTCAGGGCCCAGGGGAGGTGCAACATTTAACAACAGAGGGGTCAGGGCCCAGGGGAGGTGCAGCATTTAACAACAGAGTGGTCAGGGCCCAGGGGAGGTGCAACATTTAACAACAGAGGCGTCAGGGCCCAGGGGAGGTGCAACATTTAACAACAGATGGGTCAGGACCCAGGGGAGGTGCAACATTTAACAACAGAGGGGTCAGGGCCCAGGGGAGGTGCAACATTTAACAACAGAGGGGTCAGGGCCCAGAGGTAGTGCAACATTTAACAACAGAGTGGTCAGGGCCCAGGGGAGGTGCAACATTTAACAACAGAGGGTTCAGAACCCAGGGGAGGTGCAACATTTAACAACAGAGGGTTCAGAACCCAGGGGAGGTGCAACATTTAACAACAGATGGGTCAGGACCCAGGGGAGGTACAACATTTAACAACATAAGGGTCAGGGCCCAGGGGAGGTGCAACATTTAACAACAGAGAGGTCAGGGCCCAGGGGAGGTGCAACATTTAACAACAGAGAGGTCAGGGCCCAGGGGAGGTGCAACATTTAACAACAGATGGGTCAGGACCCAGGGGAGGTGCAACATTTAACAACAGAGGGGTCAGGGTCCAGGGGAGGTGCAACATTTAACAACAGAGGGGTCAGGGCCCAGAGGTAGTGCAACATTTAACAACAGAGTGGTCAGGGCCCAGGGGAGGTGCAACATTTAACAACAGAGGGGTCAGGACCCAGGGGAGGTGCAACATTTAACAACAGAGTGGCCAGGGCCCAGGGGAGGTGCAACATTTAACAAAAGTGAGGTCAGGACTCAGGGGAGGTGCAACATTTAACAACAGAGGGTTCAGAACCCAGGGGAGGTGCAACATTTAACAACAGATGGGTCAGGACCCAGGGGAGGTGCAACATTTAACAACATAAGGGTCAGGGCCCAGGGGAGGTGCAACATTTAACAACAGAAGGGTCAGGGCCCAGGGGAGGTGCAACATTTAACAACAGAGAGGTCAGGGCTCAGGGGAGGTGCAACATTTAACAACAGAGGGGTCAGGACCCAGGGGAGATGCAACATTTAACAACAGAGGGGTCAGGACCCAGGGGAGGTGCAACATTTAACAGCAGAGGGGTCAGGACCCAGCGGAGGTGCAACATTTAACAACAGAGTGGTCAGGGCCCAGGGGAGGTGCAACATTTAACAACAGATGGGTCAGGACCCAGGGGAGGTGCAACATTTAACAACAGATGGGTCAGGACCCAGGGGAGGTGCAACATTTAATAACAGAGGGGTCAGGACCCAGTGGAGGTGCAACATTTAACAACAGAGGGGTCAGGACTCAGGGGAGGTGCAACATTTAACAACAGATGGATCAGGACCCAGGGGAGGTGCAACATTTAACAGCAGAGGGGTCAGGACCCAGGGGAGGTGCAACATTTAACAACAGAGTGGTCAGGGCCCAGGGGAGGTGCAATATTTAACAACAGATGGGTCAGGACCCAGGGGAGGTGCAACATTTAACAACAGAGGGGTCAGGACCCAGGGGAGGTGCAACATTTAACAACAGCGAGTTCAGGACCCAGGGGAGGTGCAACATTTAACAACAGAGAGGTCAGGACCCAGGGAAGGTGCAACATTTAACAACAGATGGGTCAGGACCCAGGGGAGGTGCAACATTTAACAACAGAGGGATCAGGACACAGGGGAGGTGCAACATTTAACAACAGAGGGGTCAGGACCCAGGGGAGGTGCAACATTTAACAACAGATGGGTCAGGACCCAGGGGAGGTGCAACATTTAACAACAGAGGGATCAGGACACAGGGGAGGTGCAACATTTAACAACAGAGGGGTCAGGACCCAGGGGAGGTGCAACATTTAACAACAGAGGGGTCAGGACCCAGGAGAGGTGTAACATTGAACAACAGAGTGGTCAGGAACCAGGGGAGGTGCAACATTTAACAACAAAAGGGTCAGTGCCCAGGGGAGGTGCAACATTTAACAACAGAGGGGTCAGGACCCAGGGGAGGTGCAACATTTAACAACAGAGAGGTCAGGGCCCAGGGGTGGTGCAACATTTAACAACAGAGAGGTCAGGACCCAGGGAAGGTGCAACATTTAACAACAGAAGGGTCAGGGCCCAGGGGAGGTGCAACATTTAACAACAGAGGGGTCAGGACCCAGGGGAGGTGCAACATTTAACAACAGAGGGGTCAGATCCCAGGGGAGGTGCAACATTTAACAACAGAGTGGTCAGGGCCCAGGGGAGGTGCAACATTTAACAACAGAGAGGTCAGGACCCAGGGGAGGTGCAACATTTAACAACAGAGGGGTCAGGGCCCAGGGGAGGTGCAACATTTAACAACATATGGGTCATGGCCCAGGGGAGGTGCAACATTTAACAACAGAGGGGTCAGGGCCCAGGGGAGGTGCAACATTTAACAACAGAGTGGTCAGGGCCCAGGGGAGGTGCAACATTTAACAACAGAGAGGTCAGGGCCCAGGGGAGGTGCAACATTTAACAACAGAGTGGTCAGGGCCCAGGGTAGGTGCAACATTTAACAACAGAGGGGTCAGGACCCAGGGGAGATGCAACATTTAACAACAGAGGGGTCAGGACCCAGGGGAGGTGCAACATTTAACAGCAGAGGGGTCAGGACCCAGCGGAGGTGCAACATTTAACAACAGAGTGGTCAGGGCCCAGGGGAGGTGCAACATTTAACAACAGATGGGTCAGGACCCAGGGGAGGTGCAACATTTAACAACAGATGGGTCAGGACCCAGGGGAGGTGCAACATTTAACAACAGAGGGGTCAGGACCCAGGGGAGGTGCAACATTTAACAACAGAGGGATCAGGACCCAGGGGAGGTGCAACATTTAACAGCAGAGGGGTCAGGACCCAGGGGAGGTGCAACATTTAACAACAGAGTGGTCAGGGCCCAGGGGAGGTGCAATATTTAACAACAGATGGGTCAGGACCCAGGGGAGGTGCAACATTTAACAACAGATGGGTCAGGACCCAGGGGAGGTGCAACATTTAACAACAGAGGGATCAGGACCCAGGGGAGGTGCAACATTTAACAGCAGAGGGGTCAGGACCCAGGGGAGGTGCAACATTTAACAACAGAGTGGTCAGGGCCCAGGGGAGGTGCAATATTTAACAACAGATGGGTCAGGACCCAGGGGAGGTGCAACATTTAACAACAGCGAGTTCAGGACCCAGGGGAGGTGCAACATTTAACAACAGCGAGTTCAGGACCCAGGGGAGGTGCAACATTTAACAACAGAGAGGTCAGGACCCAGGGGAGGTGCAACATTTAACAACAGAGTGGTCAGGACCCAGGGGAGGTGCAATATTTAACAACAGAGTGGTCAGGGCCCAGGGGAGGTGCAACATTTAACAACAGAGGGGTCAGGGCCCAGGGGAGGTGCAGCATTTAACAACAGAGTGGTCAGGGCCCAGGGGAGGTGCAACATTTAACAACAGAGAGGTCAGGACCCAGGGGAGGTGCAACATTTAACAGCAGAGGGGTCAGGACCCAGGGGAGGTGCAACATTTAACAACAGAGTGGTCAGGGCCCAGGGGAGGTGCAATATTTAACAACAGATGGGTCAGGACCCAGGGGAGGTGCAACATTTAACAACAGCGAGTTCAGGACCCAGGGGAGGTGCAACATTTAACAACAGCGAGTTCAGGACCCAGGGGAGGTGCAACATTTAACAACAGAGAGGTCAGGACCCAGGGGAGGTGCAACATTTAACAACAGAGTGGTCAGGGCCCAGGGGAGGTGCAATATTTAACAACAGAGTGGTCGGGGCCCAGGGGAGGTGCAGCATTTAACAACAGAGTGGTCAGGACCCAGGGGAGGTGCAACATTTAACAACAGAGGGGTCAGGGCCCAGGGGAGGTGCAGCATTTAACAACAGAGTGGTCAGGGCCCAGGGGAGGTGCAACATTTAACAACAGAGGCGTCAGGGCCCAGGGGAGGTGCAACATTTAACAACAGATGGGTCAGGACCCAGGGGAGGTGCAACATTTAACAACAGAGGGGTCAGGGCCCAGGGGAGGTGCAACATTTAACAACAGAGGGGTCAGGGCCCAGAGGTAGTGCAACATTTAACAACAGAGTGGTCAGGGCCCAGGGGAGGTGCAACATTTAACAACAGAGGGTTCAGAACCCAGGGGAGGTGCAACATTTAACAACAGAGGGTTCAGAACCCAGGGGAGGTGCAACATTTAACAACAGATGGGTCAGGACCCAGGGGAGGTGCAACATTTAACAACATAAGGGTCAGGGCCCAGGGGAGGTGCAACATTTAACAACAGAGAGGTCAGGGCCCAGGGGAGGTGCAACATTTAACAACAGAGAGGTCAGGGCCCAGGGGAGGTGCAACATTTAACAACAGATGGGTCAGGACCCAGGGGAGGTGCAACATTTAACAACAGAGGGGTCAGGGCCCAGGGGAGGTGCAACATTTAACAACAGAGGGGTCAGGGCCCAGAGGTAGTGCAACATTTAACAACAGAGTGGTCAGGGCCCAGGGGAGGTGCAACATTTAACAACAGAGGGGTCAGGACCCAGGGGAGGTGCAACATTTAACAACAGAGTGGCCAGGGCCCAGGGGAGGTGCAACATTTAACAACAGAGGGTTCAGAACCCAGGGGAGGTGCAACATTTAACAACAGATGGGTCAGGACCCAGGGGAGGTGCAACATTTAACAACATAAGGGTCAGGGCCCAGGGGAGTTGCAACATTTAACAACAGAAGGGTCAGGGCCCAGGGGAGGTGCAACATTTAACAACAGAGAGGTCAGGGCCCAGGGGAGGTGCAACATTTAACAACAGAGGGGTCAGGACCCAGGGGAGATGCAACATTTAACAACAGAGGGGTCAGGACCCAGGGGAGGTGCAACATTTAACAGCAGAGGGAACAGGACCCAGCGGAGGTGCAACATTTAACAACAGAGTGGTCAGGGCCCAGGGGAGGTGCAACATTTAACAACAGATGGGTCAGGACCCAGGGGAGGTGCAACATTTAACAACAGATGGGTCAGGTCCCAGGGGAGGTGCAACATTTAATAACAGAGGGGTCAGGACCCAGGGGAGGTGCAACATTTAACAACAGAGGGGTCAGGACCCAGGGGAGGTGCAACATTTAACAACAGAGGGATCAGGACCCAGGGGAGGTGCAACATTTAACAGCAGAGGGGTCAGGACCCAGGGGAGGTGCAACATTTAACAACAGAGAGGTCAGGACCCAGGGGAGGTGCAATATTTAACAACAGATGGGTCAGGACCCAGGGGAGGTGCAACATTTAACAACAGAGGGGTCAGGGCCCAGGGGAGGTGCAACATTTAACAACAGCGAGTTCAGGACCCAGGGGAGGTGCAACATTTAACAACAGAGAGGTCAGGACCCGGGGGAGGTGCAACATTTAACAACAGCGAGTTCAGGACCCAGGGGAGGTGCAACATTTAACAACAGAGAGGTCAGGACCCAGGGGAGGTGCAACATTTAACAACAGATGGGTCAGGACCCAGGGGAGGTGCAACATTTAACAACAGAGAGGTCAGGACCCAGGGGAGGTGCAACATTTAACAACAGATGGGTCAGGACCCAGGGGAGGTGCAACATTTAACAACAGAGGGGTCAGGACCCAGGGGAGGGGCAACATTTAACAGCAGAGGGGTCAGGACCCAGGGGATGTGCAACATTTAACAACAGAGAGGTCAGGGCCCAGGGCAGGTGCAATATTTAACAACAGATGGGTCAGGACCCAGGGGAGGTGCAACATTTAACAACAGCGAGGTCAGGACCCAGGGGAGGTGCAACATTTAACAACAGATGGGTCAGGACCCAGGGGAGGTGCAACATTTAACAACAGAGAGGTCAGGACCCAGGGGAGGTGCAACATTTAACAACAGAGAGGTCAGGGCCCAGGGGAGGTGCAACATTTAACAACAGCGAGGTCAGGACCCAGGGGAGGTGCAACATTTAGCAACAGAGAGGTCAGGACCCAGGGGAGGTGCAACATTTAACAACAGAGGGGTCAGGGCCCAGGGGAGGTGCAACATTTAACAACAGAGTGGTCAGGGCCCAGGGGAGGTGCAACATTTAACAACAGAGAGGTCAGGGCCCAGGGGAGGTGCAACATTTAACAACAGAGAGGTCAGGACCCAGGAGAGGTGCAACATTTAACAACAGAGTGGTCAGGACCCAGGGGAGGTGCAACATTTAACAACAGAGAGGTCAGGACCCAGGGGAGGTGCAACATTTAACAGCAGAGGGGTCAGGGCCCAGGGGCGGTGCAACATTTAACAACAGGGGGGTCAGGGCCCAGGGGAGCTGCAATATTTAACAACAGAGGGGTCAGGGCCCAGGGGAGGTGCAACATTTAACAACAGATGGGCCAGGGCCCAGGGGAGGTGCAACATTTAACAACAGAGGGGTCAGGGCCCAGGGGAGGTGCAACATTTAACAACAGAGTGGTCAGGACCCAGGGGAGGTGCAACATTTAATAACAGAGGGGTCAGTACCCAGGGGAGGTGCAACAGTTAACAACAGAGGGGTCAGGACCCAGGGGAGGTGCAACATTTAACAACAGAGGGATCAGGACCCAGGGGAGGTGCAACATTTAACAGCAGAGGGGTCAGGACCCAGGGGAGGTGCAACATTTAACAACAGAGTGGTCAGGGCCCAGGGGAGGTGCAATATTTAACAACAGATGGGTCAGGACCCAGGGGAGGTGCAACATTTAACAACAGAGGGGTCAGGGCCCAGGGGAGGTGCAACATTTAACAACAGCGAGTTCAGGACCCAGGGGATGTGCAACATTTAACAACAGAGAGGTCAGGACCCAGGGGAGGTGCAACATTTAACAACAGCGAGTTCAGGACCCAGGGGAGGTGCAACATTTAACAACAGATGGGTCAGGACCCAGGGGAGATGCAACATTTAACAACAGAGAGGTCAGGACCCAGGGGAGGTGCAACATTTAACAACAGATGGGTCAGGACCCAGGGGAGGTGCAACATTTAACAACAGAGGGGTCAGGACCCAGGGGAGGTGCAACATTTAACAGCAGAGGGGTCAGGACCCAGGGGAGGTGCAACATTTAACAACAGAGAGGTCAGGGCCCAGGGGAGGTGCAATATTTAACAACAGAAGGGTCAGGACCCAGGGGAGGTGCAACATTTAACAACAGCGAGGTCAGGACCCAGGGGAGGTGCAACATTTAACAACAGATGGGTCAGGACCCAGGGGAGGTGCAACATTTAACAACAGAGAGGTCAGGACCCAGGGGAGGTGCAACATTTAACAACAGCGAGGTCAGGACCCAGGGGAGGTGCAACATTTAACAACAGAGAGGTCAGGACCCAGGGGAGGTGCAACATTTAACAACAGAGGGGTCAGGGCCCAGGGGAGGTGCAACATTTAACAACAGAGTGGTCAGGGCCCAGGGGAGGTGCAACATTTAACAACAGAGAGGTCAGGGCCCAGGGGAGGTGCAACATTTAACAACAGAGAGGTCATGACCCAGGAGAGGTGCAACATTTAACAACAGAGTGGTCAGGACCCAGGGGAGGTGCAACATTTAACAACAGATGGGTCAGGACCCAGGGGAGGTGCAACATTTAACAGCAGAGGGGTCAGGGCCCAGGGGCGGTGCAACATTTAACAACAGGGGGGTCAGGGCCCAGGGGAGCTGCAACATTTAACAACAGAGGGGTCAGGGCCCAGGGGAGGTGCAACATTTAACAACAGATGGGCCAGGGCCCAGGGGAGGTGCAACATTTAACAACAGAGGGGTCAGGGCCCAGGGGAGGTGCAACATTTAACAACAGAGTGGTCAGGGCCCAGGGGAGGTGCAACATTTAACAACAGAGAGGTCAGGACCCAGGGGAGGTGCAACATTTAACAACAGAGGGGTCAGGGCCCAGGGGAGGTGCAACATTTAACAACAGAGTGGTCAGGACCCAGGGGAGGTGCAACATTTAATAACAGAGGGGTCAGGACCCAGGGGAGGTGCAACATTTAACAACAGAGGGGTCAGGACCCAGGGGAGGTGCAACATTTAACAACAGAGGGATCAGGACCCAGGGGAGGTGCAACATTTAACAGCAGAGGGGTCAGGACCCAGGGGAGGTGCAACATTTAACAACAGAGTGGTCAGGGCCCAGGGGAGGTGCAATATTTAACAACAGATGGGTCAGGACCCAGGGGAGGTGCAACATTTAACAACAGAGGGGTCAGGGCCCAGGGGAGGTGCAACATTTAACAACAGCGAGTTCAGGACCCAGGGGAGGTGCAACATTTAACAACAGAGAGGTCAGCACCCAGGGGAGGTGCAACATTTAACAACAGCGAGTTCAGGACCCAGGGGAGGTGCAACATTTAACAACAGATGGGTCAGGACCCAGGGGAGGTGCAACATTTAACAACAGAGAGGTCAGGACCCAGGGGAGGTGCAACATTTAACAACAGATGGGTCAGGACCCAGGGGAGGTGCAACATTTAACAACAGAGGGGTCAGGACCCAGGGGAGGTGCAACATTTAACAGCAGAGGGGTCAGGACCCAGGGGATGTGCAACATTTAACAACAGAGGGGTCAGGACCCAGGCGAGATGCAACATTTAACAAAAGAGGGGTCAGGGCCCAGGGGAGGTGCAACATTTAACAACAGAAGGGTCAGGACCCAGGGGAGGTGCAACATTTAACAACAGAGGGGTCAGGACCCAGGGGAGGTGCAACATTTAACAACAGATGGGTCAGGACCCAGGGGAGGTGCAACATTTAACAACAGAGGGGTCAGGGCCCAGGGGAGGTGCAACATTTAACAACAGAGGGGTCAGGGCCCAGAGGTAGTGCAACATTTAACAACAGAGTGGTCAGGGCCCAGGGGAGGTGCAACATTTAACAACAGAGGGTTCAGAACCCAGGGGAGGTGCAACATTTAACAACAGAGGGTTCAGAACCCAGGGGAGGTGCAACATTTAACAACAGATGGGTCAGGACCCAGGGGAGGTGCAACATTTAACAACATAAGGGTCAGGGCCCAGGGGAGGTGCAACATTTAACAACAGAGAGGTCAGGGCCCAGGGGAGGTGCAACATTTAACAACAGAGAGGTCAGGGCCCAGGGGAGGTGCAACATTTAACAACAGATGGGTCAGGACCCAGGGGAGGTGCAACATTTAACAACAGAGGGGTCAGGGCCCAGTGGAGGTGCAACATTTAACAACAGAGGGGTCAGGGCCCAGAGGTAGTGCAACATTTAACAACAGAGTGGTCAGGGCCCAGGGGAGGTGCAACATTTAACAACAGAGGGGTCAGGACCCAGGGGAGGTGCAACATTTAACAACAGAGTGGCCAGGGCCCAGGGGAGGTGCAAAATTTAACAACAGAGGGTTCAGAACCCAGGGGAGGTGCAACATTTAACAACAGATGGGTCAGGACCCAGGGGAGGTGCAACATTTAACAACATAAGGGTCAGGGCCCAGGGGAGGTGCAACATTTAACAACAGAAGGGTCAGGGCCCAGGGGAGGTGCAACATTTAACAACAGAGAGGTCAGGGCCCAGGGGAGGTGCAACATTTAACAACAGAGGGGTCAGGACCCAGGGGAGATGCAACATTTAACAACAGAGGGGTCAGGACCCAGGGGAGGTGCAACATTTAACAGCAGAGGGGTCAGGACCCAGCGGAGGTGCAACATTTAACAACAGAGTGGTCAGGGCCCAGGGGAGGTGCAACATTTAACAACAGATGGGTCAGGACCCAGGGGAGGTGCAACATTTAACAACAGATGGGTCAGGTCCCAGGGGAGGTGCAACATTTAATAACAGAGGGGTCAGGACCCAGGGGAGGTGCAACATTTAACAACAGAGGGGTCAGGACCCAGGGGAGGTGCAACATTTAACAACAGAGGGATCAGGACCCAGGGGAGGTGCAACATTTAAGAGCAGAGGGGTCAGGACCCAGGGGAGGTGCAACATTTAACAACAGAGAGGTCAGGACCCAGGGGAGGTGCAATATTTAACAACAGATGGGTCAGGACCCAGGGGAGGTGCAACATTTAACAACAGAGGGGTCAGGGCCCAGGGGAGGTGCAACATTTAACAACAGCGAGTTCAGGACCCAGGGGAGGTGCAACATTTAACAACAGAGAGGTCAGGACCCAGGGGAGGTGCAACATTTAACAACAGCGAGTTCAGGACCCAGGGGAGGTGCAACATTTAACAACAGAGAGGTCAGGACCCAGGGGAGGTGCAACATTTAACAACAGATGGGTCAGGACCAGGGGAGGTGCAACATTTAACAACAGAGAGGTCAGGACCCAGGGGAGGTGCAACATTTAACAACAGATGGGTCAGGACCTAGGGGAGGTGCAACATTTAACAACAGAGGGGTCAGGACCCAGGGGAGGTGCAACATTTAACAGCAGAGGGGTCAGGACCCAGGGGATGTGCAACATTTAACAACAGAGAGGTCAGGGCCCAGGGCAGGTGCAATATTTAACAACAGATGGGTCAGGACCCAGGGGAGGTGCAACATTTAACAACAGCGAGGTCAGGACCCAGGGGAGGTGCAACATTTAACAACAGATGGGTCAGGACCCAGGGGAGGTGCAACATTTAACAACAGAGAGGTCAGGACCCAGGGGAGGTGCAACATTTAACAACAGCGAGGTCAGGACCCAGGGGAGGTGCAACATTTAGCAACAGAGAGGTCAGGACCCAGGGGAGGTGCAACATTTAACAACAGAGGGGTCAGGGCCCAGGGGAGGTGCAACATTTAACAACAGAGTGGTCAGGGCCCAGGGGAGGTGCAACATTTAACAACAGAGAGGTCAGGGCCCAGGGGAGGTGCAACATTTAACAACAGAGAGGTCAGGACCCAGGAGAGGTGCAACATTTAACAACAGAGTGGTCAGGACCCAGGGGAGGTGCAACATTTAACAACAGATGGGTCAGGACCCAGGGGAGGTGCAACATTTAACAGCAGAGGGGTCATGGCCCAGGGGCGGTGCAACATTTAACAACAGGGGGGTCAGGGCCCAGGGGAGCTGCAATATTTAACAACAGAGGGGTCAGGGCCCAGGGGAGGTGCAACATTTAACAACAGATGGGCCAGGGCCCAGGGGAGGTGCAACATTTAACAACAGAGGGGTCAGGGCCCAGGGGAGGTGCAACATTTAACAACAGAGTGGTCAGGACCCAGGGGAGGTGCAACATTTAATAACAGAGGGGTCAGTACCCAGGGGAGGTGCAACATTTAACAACAGAGGGGTCAGGACCCAGGGGAGGTGCAACATTTAACAACAGAGGGATCAGGACCCAGGGGAGGTGCAACATTTAACAGCAGAGGGGTCAGGACCCAGGGGAGTTGCAACATTTAACAACAGAGTGGTCAGGGCCCAGGGGAGGTGCAATATTTAACAACAGATGGGTCAGGACCCAGGGGAGGTGCAACATTTAACAACAGAGGGGTCAGGGCCCAGGGGAGGTGCAACATTTAACAACAGCGAGTTCAGGACGCAGGGGAGGTGCAACATTTAACAACAGAGAGGTCAGGACCCAGGGGAGGTGCAACATTTAACAACAGCGAGTTCAGGACCCAGGGGAGGTGCAACATTTAACAACAGATGGGTCAGGACCCAGGGGAGGTGCAACATTTAACAACAGAGAGGTCAGGACCCAGGGGAGGTGCAACATTTAACAACAGATGGGTCAGGACCCAGGGGAGGTGCAACATTTAACAACAGAGGGGTCAGGACCCAGGGGAGGTGCAACATTTAACAGCAGAGGGGTCAGGACCCAGGGGAGGTGCAACATTTAACAACAGAGAGGTCAGGGCCCAGGGGAGGTGCAATATTTAACAACAGAAGGGTCAGGACCCAGGGGAGGTGCAACATTTAACAACAGCGAGGTCAGGACCCAGGGGAGGTGCAACATTTAACAACAGATGGGTCAGGACCCAGGGGAGGTGCAACATTTAACAACAGAGAGGTCAGGACCCAGGGGAGGTGCAACATTTAACAACAGCGAGGTCAGGACCCAGGGGAGGTGCAACATTTAACAACAGAGAGGTCAGGACCCAGGGGAGGTGCAACATTTAACAACAGAGGGGTCAGGGCCCAGGGGAGGTGCAACATTTAACAACAGAGTGGTCAGGGCCCAGGGGAGGTGCAACATTTAACAACAGAGAGGTCAGGGCCCAGGGGAGGTGCAACATTTAACAACAGAGAGGTCAGGACCCAGGAGAGGTGCAACATTTAACAACAGAGTGGTCAGGACCCAGGGGAGGTGCAACATTTAACAACAGATGGGTCAGGACCCAGGGGAGGTGCAACATTTAACAGCAGAGGGGTCAGGGCCCAGGGGCGGTGCAACATTTAACAACAGGGGGGTCAGGGCCCAGGGGAGCTGCAATATTTAACAACAGAGGGGTCAGGGCCCAGGGGAGGTGCAACATTTAACAACAGATGGGCCAGGGCCCAGGGGAGGTGCAACATTTAACAACAGAGGGGTCAGGGCCCAGGGGAGGTGCAACATTTAACAACAGAGTGGTCAGGACCCAGGGGAGGTGCAACATTTAATAACAGAGGGGTCAGTACCCAGGGGAGGTGCAACATTTAACAACAGAGGGGTCAGGACCCAGGGGAGGTGCAACATTTAACAACAGAGGGATCAGGACCCAGGGGAGGTGCAACATTTAACAGCAGAGGGGTCAGGACCCAGGGGAGGTGCAACATTTAACAACAGAGTGGTCAGGGCCCAGGGGAGGTGCAATATTTAACAACAGATGGGTCAGGACCCAGGGGAGGTGCAACATTTAACAACAGAGGGGTCAGGGCCCAGGGGAGGTGCAACATTTAACAACAGCGAGTTCAGGACCCAGGGGAGGTGCAACATTTAACAACAGAGAGGTCAGGACCCAGGGGAGGTGCAACATTTAACAACAGCGAGTTCAGGACCCAGGGGAGGTGCAACATTTAACAACAGATGGGTCAGGACCAGGGGAGGTGCAACATTTAACAACAGAGAGGTCAGGACCCAGGGGAGGTGCAACATTTAACAACAGATGGGTCAGGACCCAGGGGAGGTGCAACATTTAACAACAGAGGGGTCAGGACCCAGGGGAGGTGCAACATTTAACAGCAGAGGGGTCAGGACCCAGGGGAGGTGCAACATTTAACAACAGAGAGGTCAGGGCCCAGGGGAGGTGCAATATTTAACAACAGAAGGGTCAGGACCCAGGGGAGGTGCAACATTTAACAACAGCGAGGTCAGGACCCAGGGGAGGTGCAACATTTAACAACAGATGGGTCAGGACCCAGGGGAGGTGCAACATTTAACAACAGAGAGGTCAGGACCCAGGGGAGGTGCAACATTTAACAACAGCGAGGTCAGGACCCAGGGGAGGTGCAACATTTAACAACAGAGAGGTCAGGACCCAGGGGAGGTGCAACATTTAACAACAGAGGGGTCAGGGCCCAGGGGAGGTGCAACATTTAACAACAGAGTGGTCAGGGCCCAGGGGAGGTGCAACATTTAACAACAGAGAGGTCAGGGCCCAGGGGAGGTGCAACATTTAACAACAGAGAGGTCAGGACCCAGGAGAGGTGCAACATTTAACAACAGAGTGGTCAGGACCCAGGGGAGGTGCAACATTTAACAACAGATGGGTCAGGACCCAGGGGAGGTGCAACATTTAACAGCAGAGGGGTCAGGGCCCAGGGGCGGTGCAACATTTAACAACAGGGGGGTCAGGGCCCAGGGGAGCTGCAACATTTAACAACAGAGGGGTCAGAGCCCAGGGGAGGTGCAACATTTAACAACAGATGGGCCAGGGCCCAGGGGAGGTGCAACATTTAACAACAGAGGGGTCAGGGCCCAGGGGAGGTGCAACATTTAACAACAGAGTGGTCAGGGCCCAGGGGAGGTGCAACATTTAACAACAGAGAGGTCAGGACCCAGGGGAGGTGCAACATTTAACAACAGAGGGGTCAGGGCCCAGGGGAGGTGCAACATTTAACAACAGAGTGGTCAGGACCCAGGGGAGGTGCAACATTTAATAACAGAGGGGTCAGGACCCAGGGGAGGTGCAACATTTAACAACAGAGGGGTCAGGAGCCAGGGGAGGTGCAACATTTAACAACAGAGGGATCAGGACCCAGGGGAGGTGCAACATTTAACAGCAGAGGGGTCAGGACCCAGGGGAGGTGCAACATTTAACAACAGAGTGGTCAGGGCCCAGGGGAGGTGCAATATTTAACAACAGATGGGTCAGGACCCAGGGGAGGTGCAACATTTAACAACAGAGGGGTCAGGGCCCAGGGGAGGTGCAACATTTAACAACAGCGAGTTCAGGACCCAGGGGAGGTGCAACATTTAACAACAGAGAGGTCAGGACCCAGGGGAGGTGCAACATTTAACAACAGCGAGTTCAGGACCCAGGGGAGGTGCAACATTTAACAACAGATGGGTCAGGACCCAGGGGAGGTGCAACATTTAACAACAGAGAGGTCAGGACCCAGGGGAGGTGCAACATTTAACAACAGATGGGTCAGGACCCAGGGGAGGTGCAACATTTAACAACAGAGGGGTCAGGACCCAGGGGAGGTGCAACATTTAACAGCAGAGGGGTCAGGACCCAGGGGATGTGCAACATTTAACAACAGAGAGGTCAGGGACCAGGGGAGGTGCAATATTTAACAACAGATGGGTCAGGACCCAGGGGAGGTGCAACATTTAACAACAGCGAGGTCAGGACCCAGGGGAGGTGCAACATTTAACAACAGATGGGTCAGGACCCAGGGGAGGTGCAACATTTAACAACAGAGAGGTCAGGACCCAGGGGAGGTGCAACATTTAACAACAGCGAGGTCAGGACCCAGGGGAGGTGCAACATTTAACAACAGAGAGGTCAGGACCCAGGGGAGGTGCAACATTTAACAACAGAGTGGTCAGGGCCCAGGGGAGGTGCAATATTTAACAACAGATGGGTCAGGACCCAGGGGAGGTGCAATATTTAACAACAGATGGGTCAGGACCCAGGGGAGGTGCAACATTTAACAACAGCGAGGTCAGGACCCAGGGGAGGTGCAACATTTAACAACAGAGGGGTCAGGGCCCAGGGGAGGTGCAACATTTAACAACAGAGTGGTCAGGGCCCAGGGGAGGTGCAACATTTAACAACAGAGAGGTCAGGGCCCAGGGGAGGTGCAACATTTAACAACAGAGTGGTCAGGACCCAGGGGAGGTGCAACATTTAATAACAGAGGGGTCAGGACCCAGGGGAGGTGCAACATTTAACAACAGAGGGGTCAGGAGCCAGGGGAGGTGCAACATTTAACAACAGAGGGATCAGGACCCAGGGGAGGTGCAACATTTAACAGCAGAGGGGTCAGGACCCAGGGGAGGTGCAACATTTAACAACAGAGTGGTCAGGGCCCAGGGGAGGTGCAATATTTAACAACAGATGGGTCAGGACCCAGGGGAGGTGCAACATTTAACAACAGAGGGGTCAGGGCCCAGGGGAGGTGCAACATTTAACAACAGCGAGTTCAGGACCCAGGGGAGGTGCAACATTTAACAACAGAGAGGTCAGGACCCAGGGGAGGTGCAACATTTAACAACAGCGAGTTCAGGACCCAGGGGAGGTGCAACATTTAACAACAGATGGGTCAGGACCCAGGGGAGGTTCAACATTTAACAACAGAGAGGTCAGGACCCAGGGGAGGTGCAACATTTAACAACAGATGGGTCAGGACCCAGGGGAGGTGCAACATTTAACAACAGAGGGGTCAGGACCCAGGGGAGGTGCAACATTTAACAGCAGAGGGGTCAGGACCCAGGGGATGTGCAACATTTAACAACAGAGAGGTCAGGGACCAGGGGAGGTGCAATATTTAACAACAGATGGGTCAGGACCCAGGGGAGGTGCAACATTTAACAACAGCGAGGTCAGGACCCAGGGGAGGTGCAACATTTAACAACAGATGGGTCAGGACCCAGGGGAGGTGCAACATTTAACAACAGAGAGGTCAGGACCCAGGGGAGGTGCAACATTTAACAACAGCGAGGTCAGGACCCAGGGGAGGTGCAACATTTAACAACAGAGAGGTCAGGACCCAGGGGAGGTGCAACATTTAACAACAGAGTGGTCAGGGCCCAGGGGAGGTGCAATATTTAACAACAGATGGGTCAGGACCCAGGGGAGGTGCAATATTTAACAACAGATGGGTCAGGACCCAGGGGAGGTGCAACATTTAACAACAGCGAGGTCAGGACCCAGGGGAGGTGCAACATTTAACAACAGAGGGGTCAGGGCCCAGGGGAGGTGCAACATTTAACAACAGAGTGGTCAGGGCCCAGGGGAGGTGCAACATTTAACAACAGAGAGGTCAGGGCCCAGGGGAGGTGCAACATTTAACAACAGAGAGGTCAGGACCCAGGAGAGGTGCAACATTTAACAACAGAGTGGTCAGGACCCAGGGGAGGTGCAACATTTAACAACAGATGGGTCAGGACCCAGGGGAGGTGCAACATTTAACAACAGATGGGTCAGGACCCAGGGGAGGTGCAACATTTAACAACAGATGGGCCAGGGCCCAGGGGAGGTGCAACATTTAACAACAGAGGGGTCAGGGCCCAGGGGCGGTGCAACATTTAACAACAGGTGGGTCAGGGCCCAGGGGAGCTGCAACATTTAACAACAGAGGGGTCAGGGCCCAGGGGAGGTGCAACATTTAACAACAGATGGGCCAGGGCCCAGGGGAGGTGCAACATTTAACAACAGAGGGGTCAGGGCCCAGGGGAGGTGCAACATTTAACAACAGAGTGGTCAGGGCCCAGGGGAGGTGCAACATTTAACAACAGAGAGGTCAGGACCCAGGGGAGGTGCAACATTTAACAACAGAGGGATCAGGGCCCAGGGGAGGTGCAACATTTAACAACAGAGGGGTCAGGACCCAGGGGAGTTGCAACATTTAACAACAGAGTGGTCAGGACCCAGGGGAGGTGCAACATTTAACAACAGAGAGGTCAGGACCCAGGGGAGGTGCAACATTTAACAACAGAGGGGTCAGGGCCCAGGGGAGGTGCAACATTTAACAACAGAGGGGTCAGGGCCCAGGGGAGGTGCAACATTTAACAACAGAGTGGTCAGGGCCCAGGGGAGGTGCAACATTTAACAACAGAGAGGTCAGGGCCCAGGGGAGGTGCAACATTTAACAACAGAGTGGTCAGGGCCCAGGGTAGGTGCAACATTTAACAACAGAGGGGTCAGGACCCAGGGGAGATGCAACATTTAACAACAGAGGGGTCAGGACCCAGGGGAGATGCAACATTTAACAACAGAGGGGTCAGGACCCAGGGGAGGTGCAACATTTAACAGCAGAGGGGTCAGGACCCAGCGGAGGTGCAACATTTAACAACAGAGTGGTCAGGGCCCAGGGGAGGTGCAATATTTAACAACAGATGGGTCAGGACCCAGGGGAGGTGCAATATTTAACAACAGCGAGTTCAGGACCCAGGGGAGGTGCAACATTTAACAACAGCGAGTTCAGGACCCAGGGGAGGTGCAACATTTAACAACAGAGAGGTCAGGACCCAGGGGAGGTGCAACATTTAACAACAGAGTGGTCAGGACCCAGGGGAGGTGCAATATTTAACAACAGAGTGGTCAGGGCCCAGGGGAGGTGCAACATTTAACAACAGAGGGGTCAGGGCCCAGGGGAGGTGCAGCATTTAACAACAGAGTGGTCAGGGCCCAGGGGAGGTGCAACATTTAACAACAGAGAGGTCAGGACCCAGGGGAGGTGCAACATTTAACAGCAGAGGGGTCAGGACCCAGGGGAGGTGCAACATTTAACAACAGAGTGGTCAGGGCCCAGGGGAGGTGCAATATTTAACAACAGATGGGTCAGGACCCAGGGGAGGTGCAACATTTAACAACAGCGAGTTCAGGACCCAGGGGAGGTGCAACATTTAACAACAGCGAGTTCAGGACCCAGGGGAGGTGCAACATTTAACAACAGAGAGGTCAGGACCCAGGGGAGGTGCAACATTTAACAACAGAGTGGTCAGGGCCCAGGGGAGGTGCAATATTTAACAACAGAGTGGTCAGGGCCCAGGGGAGGTGCAACATTTAACAACAGAGGGGTCAGGGCCCAGGGGAGGTGCAACATTTAACAACAGAGTGGTCAGGGCCCAGGGGAGGTGCAACATTTAACAACAGAGGCGTCAGGGCCCAGGGGAGGTGCAACATTTAACAACAGATGGGTCAGGACCCAGGGGAGGTGCAACATTTAACAACAGAGGGGTCAGGGCCCAGGGGAGGTGCAACATTTAACAACAGAGGGGTCAGGGCCCAGAGGTAGTGCAACATTTAACAACAGAGTGGTCAGGGCCCAGGGGAGGTGCAACATTTAACAACAGAGGGTTCAGAACCCAGGGGAGGTGCAACATTTAACAACAGAGGGTTCAGAACCCAGGGGAGGTGCAACATTTAACAACAGAGGGGTCAGGACCCAGGGGAGGTGCAACATTTAACAACATAAGGGTCAGGGCCCAGGGGAGGTGCAACATTTAACAACAGAGAGGTCAGGGCCCAGGGGAGGTGCAACATTTAACAACAGAGAGGTCAGGGCCCAGGGGAGGTGCAACATTTAACAACAGATGGGTCAGGACCCAGGGGAGGTGCAACATTTAACAACAGAGGGGTCAGGGCCCAGGGGAGGTGCAACATTTAACAACAGAGGGGTCAGGGCCCAGAGGTAGTGCAACATTTAACAACAGAGTGGTCAAGGCCCAGGGGAGGTGCAACATTTAACAACAGAGGGGTCAGGACCCAGGGGAGGTGCAACATTTAACAACAGAGTGGCCAGGGCCCAGGGGAGGTGCAACATTTAACAAAAGTGAGGTCAGGACCCAGGGGAGGTGCAACATTTAACAACAGAGGGTTCAGAACCCAGGGGAGGTGCAACATTTAACAACAGATGGGTCAGGACCCAGGGGAGGTGCAACATTTAACAACATAAGGGTCAGGGCCCAGGGGAGGTGCAACATTTAACAACAGAAGGGTCAGGGCCCAGGGGAGGTGCAACATTTAACAACAGGGAGGTCAGGGCCCAGGGGAGGTGCAACATTTAACAACAGAGGGGTCAGGACCCAGGGGAGATGCAACATTTAACAACAGAGGGGTCAGGACCCAGGGAAGGTGCAACATTTAACAACAGAAGGGTCAGGGCCCAGGGGAGGTGCAACATTTAACAACAGAGGGGTCAGGACCCAGGGGAGGTGCAACATTTAACAACAGAGGGGTCAGATCCCAGGGGAGGTGCAACATTTAACAACAGAGTGGTCAGGGCCCAGGGGAGGTGCAACATTTAACAACAGAGAGGTCAGGACCCAGGGGAGGTGCAACATTTAACAACAGAGGGGTCAGGGCCCAGGGGAGGTGCAACATTTAACAACATATGGGTCATGGCCCAGGGGAGGTGCAACATTTAACAACAGAGGGGTCAGGGCCCAGGGGAGGTGCAACATTTAACAACAGAGTGGTCAGGGCCCAGGGGAGGTGCAACATTTAACAACAGAGAGGTCAGGGCCCAGGGGAGGTGCAACATTTAACAACAGAGGGGTCAGGACCCAGGGGAGGTGCAACATTTAACAACAGAGAGGTCAGGACCCTGGGGAGGTGCAACATTTAACAGCAGAGGGGTCAGGACCCAGCGGAGGTGCAACATTTAACAACAGAGTGGTCAGGGCCCAGGGTAGGTGCAACATTTAACAACAGAGGGGTCAGGACCCAGGGGAGATGCAACATTTAACAACAGAGGGGTCAGGACCCAGGGGAGGTGCAACATTTAACAGCAGAGGGGTCAGGACCCAGCGGAGGTGCAACATTTAACAACAGAGTGGTCAGGGCCCAGGGGAGGTGCAACATTTAACAACAGATGGGTCAGGACCCAGGGGAGGTGCAACATTTAACAACAGATGGGTCAGGACCCAGGGGAGGTGCAACATTTAACAACAGAGGGGTCAGGACCCAGGGGAGGTGCAACATTTAACAACAGAGGGATCAGGACCCAGGGGAGGTGCAACATTTAACAGCAGAGGGGTCAGGACCCAGGGGAGGTGCAACATTTAACAACAGAGTGGTCAGGGCCCAGGGGAGGTGCAATATTTAACAACAGATGGGTCAGGACCCAGGGGAGGTGCAACATTTAACAACAGATGGGTCAGGACCCAGGGGAGGTGCAACATTTAACAACAGAGGGATCAGGACCCAGGGGAGGTGCAACATTTAACAGCAGAGGGGTCAGGACCCAGGGGAGGTGCAACATTTAACAACAGAGTGGTCAGGGCCCAGGGGAGGTGCAATATTTAACAACAGATGGGTCAGGACCCAGGGGAGGTGCAACATTTAACAACAGCGAGTTCAGGACCCAGGGGAGGTGCAACATTTAACAACAGCGAGTTCAGGACCCAGGGGAGGTGCAACATTTAACAACAGAGAGGTCAGGACCCAGGGGAGGTGCAACATTTAACAACAGAGTGGTCAGGACCCAGGGGAGGTGCAATATTTAACAACAGAGTGGTCAGGGCCCAGGGGAGGTGCAACATTTAACAACAGAGGGGTCAGGGCCCAGGGGAGGTGCAGCATTTAACAACAGAGTGGTCAGGGCCCAGGGGAGGTGCAACATTTAACAACAGAGAGGTCAGGACCCAGGGGAGGTGCAACATTTAACAGCAGAGGGGTCAGGACCCAGGGGAGGTGCAACATTTAACAACAGAGTGGTCAGGGCCCAGGGGAGGTGCAATATTTAACAACAGATGGGTCAGGACCCAGGGGAGGTGCAACATTTAACAACAGCGAGTTCAGGACCCAGGGGAGGTGCAACATTTAACAACAGCGAGTTCAGGACCCAGGGGAGGTGCAACATTTAACAACAGAGAGGTCAGGACCCAGGGGAGGTGCAACATTTAACAACAGAGTGGTCAGGGCCCAGGGGAGGTGCAATATTTAACAACAGAGTGGTCAGGGCCCAGGGGAGGTGCAGCATTTAACAACAGAGTGGTCAGGGCCCAGGGGAGGTGCAACATTTAACAACAGAGGCGTCAGGGCCCAGGGGAGGTGCAACATTTAACAACAGATGGGTCAGAACCCAGGGGAGGTGCAACATTTAACAACAGAGGGTTCAGAACCCAGGGGAGGTGCAACATTTAACAACAGATGGGTCAGGGCCCAGAGGTAGTGCAACATTTAACAACATAAGGGTCAGGGCCCAGGGGAGGTGCAACATTTAACAACAGAGAGGTCAGGGCCCAGGGGAGGTGCAACATTTAACAACAGAGAGGTCAGGGCCCAGGGGAGGTGCAACATTTAACAACAGATGGGTCAGGACCCAGGGGAGGTGCAACATTTAACAACAGAGGGGTCAGGGCCCAGGGGAGGTGCAACATTTAACAACAGAGGGGTCAGGGCCCAGAGGTAGTGCAACATTTAACAACAGAGTGGTCAGGGCCCAGGGGAGGTGCAACATTTAACAACAGAGGGGTCAGGACCCAGGGGAGGTGCAACATTTAACAACAGAGTGGCCAGGGCCCAGGGGAGGTGCAACATTTAACAACAGAGGGTTCAGAACCCAGGGGAGGTGCAACATTTAACAACAGATGGGTCAGGACCCAGGGGAGGTGCAACATTTAACAACATAAGGGTCAGGGCCCAGGGCAGGTGCAACATTTAACAACAGAAGGGTCAGGGCCCAGGGGAGGTGCAACATTTAACAACAGAGAGGTCAGGGCCCAGGGGAGGTGCAACATTTAACAACAGAGGGGTCAGGACCCAGGGGAGATGCAACATTTAACAACAGAGGGGTCAGGACCCAGGGGAGGTGCAACATTTAACAGCAGAGGGGTCAGGACCCAGCGGAGGTGCAACATTTAACAACAGAGTGGTCAGGGCCCAGGGGAGGTGCAACATTTAACAACAGATGGGTCAGGACCCAGGGGAGGTGCAACATTTAACAACAGATGGGTCAGGTCCCAGGGGAGGTGCAACATTTAATAACAGAGGGGTCAGGACCCAGGGGAGGTGCAACATTTAACAACAGAGGGGTCAGGACCCAGGGGAGGTGCAACATTTAACAACAGAGGGATCAGGACCCAGGGGAGGTGCAACATTTAACAGCAGAGGGGTCAGGACCCAGGGGAGGTGCAACATTTAACAACAGAGAGGTCAGGACCCAGGGGAGGTGCAATATTTAACAACAGATGGGTCAGGACCCAGGGGAGGTGCAACATTTAACAACAGAGGGGTCAGGGCCCAGGGGAGGTGCAACATTTAACAACAGCGAGTTCAGGACCCAGGGGAGGTGCAACATTTAACAACAGAGAGGTCAGGACCCAGGGGAGGTGCAACATTTAACAACAGCGGGTTCAGGACCCAGGGGAGGTGCAACATTTAACAACAGAGAGGTCAGGACCCAGGGGAGGTGCAACATTTAACAACAGATGGGTCAGGACCCAGGGGAGGTGCAACATTTAACAACAGAGAGGTCAGGACCCAGGGGAGGTGCAACATTTAACAACAGATGGGTCAGGACCCAGGGGAGGTGCAACATTTAACAACAGAGGGGTCAGGACCCAGGGGAGGTGCAACATTTAACAGCAGAGGGGTCAGGACCCAGGGGATGTGCAACATTTAACAACAGAGAGGTCAGGGCCCAGGGCAGGTGCAATATTTAACAACAGATGGGTCAGGACCCAGGGGAGGTGCAACATTTAACAACAGCGAGGTCAGGACCCAGGGGAGGTGCAACTTTTAACAACAGATGGGTCAGGACCCAGGGGAGGTGCAACATTTAACAACAGAGAGGTCAGGACCCAGGGGAGGTGCAACATTTAACAACAGCGAGGTCAGGACCCAGGGGAGGTGCAACATTTAGCAACAGAGAGGTCAGGACCCAGGGGAGGTGCAACATTTAACAACAGAGGGGTCAGGGCCCAGGGGAGGTGCAACATTTAACAACAGAGTGGTCAGGGCCCAGGGGAGGTGCAACATTTAACAACAGAGAGGTCAGGGCCCAGGGGAGGTGCAACATTTAACAACAGAGAGGTCAGGACCCAGGAGAGGTGCAACATTTAACAACAGAGTGGTCAGGACCCAGGGGAGGTGCAACATTTAACAACAGATGGGTCAGGACCCAGGGGAGGTGCAACATTTAACAGCAGAGGGGTCAGGGCCCAGGGGCGGTGCAACATTTAACAACAGGGGGGTCAGGGCCCAGGGGAGGTGCAACATTTAATAACAGAGGGGTCAGTACCCAGGGGAGGTGCAACATTTAACAACAGAGGGGTCAGGACCCAGGGGAGGTGCAACATTTAACAACAGAGGGATCAGGACCCAGGGGAGGTGCAACATTTAACAGCAGAGGGGTCAGGACCCAGGGGAGGTGCAACATTTAACAACAGAGTGGTCAGGGCCCAGGGGAGGTGCAATATTTAACAACAGATGGGTCAGGACCCAGGGGAGGTGCAACATTTAACAACAGAGGGGTCAGGGCCCAGGGGAGGTGCAACATTTAACAACAGCGAGTTCAGGACCCAGGGGAGGTGCAACATTTAACAACAGAGAGGTCAGGACCCAGGGGAGGTGCAACATTTAACAACAGCGAGTTCAGGACCCAGGGGAGGTGCAACATTTAACAACAGATGGGTCAGGACCCAGGGGAGGTGCAACATTTAACAACAGAGAGGTCAGGACCCAGGGGAGGTGCAACATTTAACAACAGATGGGTCAGGACCCAGGGGAGGTGCAACATTTAACAACAGAGGGGTCAGGACCCAGGGGAGGTGCAACATTTAACAGCAGAGGGGTCAGGACCCAGGGGAGGTGCAACATTTAACAACAGAGAGGTCAGGGCCCAGGGGAGGTGCAATATTTAACAACAGATGGGTCAGGACCCAGGGGAGGTGCAACATTTAACAACAGCGAGGTCAGGACCCAGGGGAGGTGCAACATTTAACAACAGATGGGTCAGGACCCAGGGGAGGTGCAACATTTAACAACAGAGAGGTCAGGACCCAGGGGAGGTGCAACATTTAACAACAGCGAGGTCAGGACCCAGGGGAGGTGCAACATTTAACAACAGAGAGGTCAGGACCCAGGGGAGGTGCAACATTTAACAACAGAGGGGTCAGGGCCCAGGGGAGGTGCAACATTTAACAACAGAGTGGTCAGGGCCCAGGGGAGGTGCAACATTTAACAACAGAGAGGTCAGGACCCAGGAGAGGTGCAACATTTAACAACAGAGTGGTCAGGACCCAGGGGAGGTGCAACATTTAACAACAGATGGGTCAGGACCCAGGGGAGGTGCAACATTTAACAGCAGAGGGGTCAGGGCCCAGGGGCGGTGCAACATTTAACAACAGGGGGGTCAGGGCCCAGGGGAGCTGCAACATTTAACAACAGAGGGGTCAGGGCCCAGGGGAGGTGCAACATTTAACAACAGATGGGCCAGGGCCCAGGGGAGGTGCAACATTTAACAACAGAGGGGTCAGGGCCCAGGGGAGGTGCAACATTTAACAACAGAGTGGTCAGGGCCCAGGGGAGGTGCAACATTTAACAACAGAGAGGTCAGGACCCAGGGGAGGTGCAACATTTAACAACAGAGGGGTCAGGGCCCAGGGGAGGTGCAACATTTAACAACAGAGTGGTCAGGACCCAGGGGAGGTGCAACATTTAATAACAGAGGGGTCAGGACCCAGGGGAGGTGCAACATTTAACAACAGAGGGGTCAGGACCCAGGGGAGGTGCAACATTTAACAACAGAGGGATCAGGACCCAGGGGAGGTGCAACATTTAACAGCAGAGGGGTCAGGACCCAGGGGAGGTGCAACATTTAACAACAGAGTGGTCAGGGCCCAGGGGAGGTGCAATATTTAACAACAGATGGGTCAGGACCCAGGGGAGGTGCAACATTTAACAACAGAGGGGTCAGGGCCCAGGGGAGGTGCAACATTTAACAACAGCGAGTTCAGGACCCAGGGGAGGTGCAACATTTAACAACAGAGAGGTCAGGACCCAGGGGAGGTGCAACATTTAACAACAGCGAGTTCAGGACCCAGGGGAGGTGCAACATTTAACAACAGATGGGTCAGGACCCAGGGGAGGTGCAACATTTAACAACAGAGAGGTCAGGACCCAGGGGAGGTGCAACATTTAACAACAGATGGGTCAGGACCCAGGGGAGGTGCAACATTTAACAACAGAGGGGTCAGGACCCAGGGGAGGTGCAACATTTAACAGCAGAGGGGTCAGGACCCAGGGGATGTGCAACATTTAACAACAGAGAGGTCAGGGCCCAGGGGAGGAGGAATATTTAACAACAGATGGGTCAGGACCCAGGGGAGGTGCAACATTTAACAACAGCGAGGTCAGGACCCAGGGGAGGTGCAACATTTAACAACAGATGGGTCAGGACCCAGGGGAGGTGCAACATTTAACAACAGAGAGGTCAGGACCCAGGGGAGGTGCAACATTTAACAACAGCGAGGTCAGGACCCAGGGGAGGTGCAACATTTAACAACAGAGAGGTCAGGACCCAGGGGAGGTGCAACATTTAACAACAGAGTGGTCAGGGCCCAGGGGAGGTGCAATATTTAACAACAGATGGGTCAGGACCCAGGGGAGGTGCAATATTTAACAACAGATGGGTCAGGACCCAGGGGAGGTGCAACATTTAACAACAGCGAGGTCAGGACCCAGGGGAGGTGCAACATTTAACAACAGAGGGGTCAGGGCCCAGGGGAGGTGCAACATTTAACAACAGAGTGGTCAGGGCCCAGGGGAGGTGCAACATTTAACAACAGAGAGGTCAGGGCCCAGGGGAGGTGCAACATTTAACAACAGAGAGGTCAGGACCCAGGAGAGGTGCAACATTTAACAACAGAGTGGTCAGGACCCAGGGGAGGTGCAACATTTAACAACAGATGGGTCAAGACCCAGGGGAGGTGCAACATTTAACAGCAGAGGGGTCAGGGCCCAGGGGCGGTGCAACATTTAACAACAGGGGGGTCAGGGCCCAGGGGAGCTGCAACATTTAACAACAGAGGGATCAGGACCCAGGGGAGGTGCAACATTTAACAGCAGAGGGGTCAGGACCCAGGGGAGGTGCAACATTTAACAACAGAGTGGTCAGGGCCCAGGGGAGGTGCAATATTTAACAACAGATGGGTCAGGACCCAGGGGAGGTGCAACATTTAACAACAGAGGGGTCAGGGCCCAGGGGAGGTGCAACATTTAACAACAGCGAGTTCAGGACCCAGGGGAGGTGCAACATTTAACAACAGAGAGGTCAGGACCCAGGGGAGGTGCAACATTTAACAACAGCGAGTTCAGGACCCAGGGGAGGTGCAACATTTAACAACAGATGGGTCAGGACCCAGGGGAGGTGCAACATTTAACAACAGAGAGGTCAGGACCCAGGGGAGGTGCAACATTTAACAACAGATGGGTCAGGACCCAGGGGAGGTGCAACATTTAACAACAGAGGGGTCAGGACCCAGGGGAGGTGCAACATTTAACAGCAGAGGGGTCAGGACCCAGGGGAGGTGCAACATTTAACAACAGAGAGGTCAGGGCCCAGGGGAGGTGCAATATTTAACAACAGATGGGTCAGGACCCAGGGGAGGTGCAACATTTAACAACAGGGGGGTCAGGGCCCAGGGGAGCTGCAACATTTAACAACAGAGGGGTCAGGGCCCAGGGGAGGTGCAACATTTAACAACAGAGTGGTCAGGGCCCAGGGGAGGTGCAACATTTAACAACAGAGAGGTCAGGACCCAGGGGAGGTGCAACATTTAACAACAGAGGGGTCAGGGCCCAGGGGAGGTGCAACATTTAACAACAGAGTGGTCAGGACCCAGGGGAGGTGCAACATTTAATAACAGAGGGGTCAGGACCCAGGGGAGGTGCAACATTTAACAACAGAGGGGTCAGGACCCAGGGGAGGTGCAACATTTAACAACAGAGGGATCAGGACCCAGGGGAGGTGCAACATTTAACAGCAGAGGGGTCAGGACCCAGGGGAGGTGCAACATTTAACAACAGAGTGGTCAGGGCCCAGGGGAGGTGCAATATTTAACAACAGATGGGTCAGGACCCAGGGGAGGTGCAACATTTAACAACAGAGGGGTCAGGGCCCAGGGGAGGTGCAACATTTAACAACAGCGAGTTCAGGACCCAGGGGAGGTGCAACATTTAACAACAGAGAGGTCAGGACCCAGGGGAGGTGCAACATTTAACAACAGCGAGTTCAGGACCCAGGGGAGGTGCAACATTTAACAACAGATGGGTCAGGACCCAGGGGAGGTGCAACATTTAACAACAGAGAGGTCAGGACCCAGGGGAGGTGCAACATTTAACAACAGATGGGTCAGGACCCAGGGGAGGTGCAACATTTAACAACAGAGGGGTCAGGACCCAGGGGAGGTGCAACATTTAACAGCAGAGGGGTCAGGACCCAGGGGATGTGCAACATTTAACAACAGAGAGGTCAGGGCCCAGGGGAGGAGGAATATTTAACAACAGATGGGTCAGGACCCAGGGGAGGTGCAACATTTAACAACAGCGAGGTCAGGACCCAGGGGAGGTGCAACATTTAACAACAGATGGGTCAGGACCCAGGGGAGGTGCAACATTTAACAACAGAGAGGTCAGGACCCAGGGGAGGTGCAACATTTAACAACAGCGAGGTCAGGACCCAGGGGAGGTGCAACATTTAACAACAGAGAGGTCAGGACCCAGGGGAGGTGCAACATTTAACAACAGAGTGGTCAGGGCCCAGGGGAGGTGCAATATTTAACAACAGATGGGTCAGGACCCAGGGGAGGTGCAATATTTAACAACAGATGGGTCAGGACCCAGGGGAGGTGCAACATTTAACAACAGCGAGGTCAGGACCCAGGGGAGGTGCAATATTTAACAACAGAGGGGTCAGGGCCCAGGGGAGGTGCAACATTTAACAACAGAGTGGTCAGGGCCCAGGGGAGGTGCAACATTTAACAACAGAGAGGTCAGGGCCCAGGGGAGGTGCAACATTTAACAACAGAGAGGTCAGGACCCAGGAGAGGTGCAACATTTAACAACAGAGTGGTCAGGACCCAGGGGAGGTGCAACATTTAACAACAGATGGGTCAAGACCCAGGGGAGGTGCAACATTTAACAGCAGAGGGGTCAGGGCCCAGGGGCGGTGCAACATTTAACAACAGGGGGGTCAGGGCCCAGGGGAGCTGCAACATTTAACAACAGAGGGATCAGGACCCAGGGGAGGTGCAACATTTAACAGCAGAGGGGTCAGGACCCAGGGGAGGTGCAACATTTAACAACAGAGTGGTCAGGGCCCAGGGGAGGTGCAATATTTAACAACAGATGGGTCAGGACCCAGGGGAGGTGCAACATTTAACAACAGAGGGGTCAGGGCCCAGGGGAGGTGCAACATTTAACAACAGCGAGTTAAGGACCCAGGGGAGGTGCAACATTTAACAACAGAGAGGTCAGGACCCAGGGGAGGTGCAACATTTAACAACAGCGAGTTCAGGACCCAGGGGAGGTGCAACATTTAACAACAGATGGGTCAGGACCCAGGGGAGGTGCAACATTTAACAACAGAGAGGTCAGGACCCAGGGGAGGTGCAACATTTAACAACAGATGGGTCAGGACCCAGGGGAGGTGCAACATTTAACAACAGAGGGGTCAGGACCCAGGGGAGGTGCAACATTTAACAGCAGAGGGGTCAGGACCCAGGGGAGGTGCAACATTTAACAACAGAGAGGTCAGGGCCCAGGGGAGGTGCAATATTTAACAACAGATGGGTCAGGACCCAGGGGAGGTGCAACATTTAACAACAGCGAGGTCAGGACCCAGGGGAGGTGCAACATTTAACAACAGATGGGTCAGGACCCAGGGGAGGTGCAACATTTAACAACAGAGAGGTCAGGACCCAGGGGAGGTGCAACATTTAACAACAGCGAGGTCAGGACCCAGGGGAGGTGCAACATTTAACAACAGAGAGGTCAGGACCCAGGGGAGGTGCAACATTTAACAACAGAGGGGTCAGGGCCCAGGGGAGGTGCAACATTTAACAACAGAGTGGTCAGGGCCCAGGGGAGGTGCAACATTTAACAACAGAGAGGTCAGGACCCAGGAGAGGTGCAACATTTAACAACAGAGTGGTCAGGACCCAGGGGAGGTGCAACATTTAACAACAGATGGGTCAGGACCCAGGGGAGGTGCAACATTTAACAGCAGAGGGGTCAGGGCCCAGGGGCGGTGCAACATTTAACAACAGGGGGGTCAGGGCCCAGGGGAGCTGCAACATTTAACAACAGAGGGGTCAGGGCCCAGGGGAGGTGCAACATTTAACAACAGATGGGCCAGGGCCCAGGGGAGGTGCAACATTTAACAACAGAGGGGTCAGGGCCCAGGGGAGGTGCAACATTTAACAACAGAGTGGTCAGGGCCCAGGGGAGGTGCAACATTTAACAACAGAGAGGTCAGGACCCAGGGGAGGTGCAACATTTAACAACAGAGGGGTCAGGGCCCAGGGGAGGTGCAACATTTAACAACAGAGTGGTCAGGACCCAGGGGAGGTGCAACATTTAATAACAGAGGGGTCAGGACCCAGGGGAGGTGCAACATTTAACAACAGAGGGGTCAGGACCCAGGGGAGGTGCAACATTTAACAACAGAGGGATCAGGACCCAGGGGAGGTGCAACATTTAACAGCAGAGGGGTCAGGACCCAGGGGAGGTGCAACATTTAACAACAGAGTGGTCAGGGCCCAGGGGAGGTGCAATATTTAACAACAGATGGGTCAGGACCCAGGGGAGGTGCAACATTTAACAACAGAGGGGTCAGGGCCCAGGGGAGGTGCAACATTTAACAACAGCGAGTTCAGGACCCAGGGGAGGTGCAACATTTAACAACAGAGAGGTCAGGACCCAGGGGAGGTGCAACATTTAACAACAGCGAGTTCAGGACCCAGGGGAGGTGCAACATTTAACAACAGATGGGTCAGGACCCAGGGGAGGTGCAACATTTAACAACAGAGAGGTCAGGACCCAGGGGAGGTGCAACATTTAACAACAGATGGGTCAGGACCCAGGGGAGGTGCAACATTTAACAACAGAGGGGTCAGGACCCAGGGGAGGTGCAACATTTAACAGCAGAGGGGTCAGGACCCAGGGGATGTGCAACATTTAACAACAGAGAGGTCAGGGCCCAGGGGAGGTGCAATATTTAACAACAGATGGGTCAGGACCCAGGGGAGGTGCAACATTTAACAACAGCGAGGTCAGGACCCAGGGGAGGTGCAACATTTAACAACAGATGGGTCAGGACCCAGGGGAGGTGCAACATTTAACAACAGAGAGGTCAGGACCCAGGGGAGGTGCAACATTTAACAACAGCGAGGTCAGGACCCAGGGGAGGTGCAACATTTAACAACAGAGAGGTCAGGACCCAGGGGAGGTGCAACATTTAACAACAGAGTGGTCAGGGCCCAGGGGAGGTGCAATATTTAACAACAGATGGGTCAGGACCCAGGGGAGGTGCAATATTTAACAACAGATGGGTCAGGACCCAGGGGAGGTGCAACATTTAACAACAGCGAGGTCAGGACCCAGGGGAGGTGCAACATTTAACAACAGAGGGGTCAGGGCCCAGGGGAGGTGCAACATTTAACAACAGAGTGGTCAGGGCCCAGGGGAGGTGCAACATTTAACAACAGAGAGGTCAGGGCCCAGGGGAGGTGCAACATTTAACAACAGAGAGGTCAGGACCCAGGAGAGGTGCAACATTTAACAACAGAGTGGTCAGGACCCAGGGGAGGTGCAACATTTAACAACAGATGGGTCAAGACCCAGGGGAGGTGCAACATTTAACAGCAGAGGGGTCAGGGCCCAGGGGCGGTGCAACATTTAACAACAGGGGGGTCAGGGCCCAGGGGAGCTGCAACATTTAACAACAGAGGGGTCAGGGCCCAGGGGAGGTGCAACATTTAACAACAGATGGGCCAGGGCCCAGGGGAGGTGCAACATTTAACAACAGAGGGGTCAGGGCCCAGGGGAGGTGCAACATTTAACAACAGAGTGGTCAGGGCCCAGGGGAGGTGCAACATTTAACAACAGAGAGGTCAGGACCCAGGGGAGGTGCAACATTTAACAACAGAGGGATCAGGGCCCAGGGGAGGTGCAACATTTAACAACAGAGGGGTCAGGACCCAGGGGAGTTGCAACATTTAACAACAGAGTGGTCAGGACCCAGGGGAGGTGCAACATTTAACAACAGAGAGGTCAGGACCCAGGGGAGGTGCAACATTTAACAACAGAGGGGTCAGGGCCCAGGGGAGGTGCAACATTTAACAACAGAGGGGTCAGGGCCCAGGGGAGGTGCAACATTTAACAACAGAGTGGTCAGGGCCCAGGGGAGGTGCAACATTTAACAACAGAGAGGTCAGGGCCCAGGGGAGGTGCAACATTTAACAACAGAGTGGTCAGGGCCCAGGGTAGGTGCAACATTTAACAACAGAGGGGTCAGGACCCAGGGGAGATGCAACATTTAACAACAGAGGGGTCAGGACCCAGGGGAGGTGCAACATTTAACAGCAGAGGGGTCAGGACCCAGCGGAGGTGCAACATTTAACAACAGAGTGGTCAGGGCCCAGGGGAGGTGCAACATTTAACAACAGATGGGTCAGGACCCAGGGGAGGTGCAACATTTAACAACAGATGGGTCAGGACCCAGGGGAGGTGCAACATTTAACAACAGAGGGGTCAGGACCCAGGGGAGGTGCAACATTTAACAACAGAGGGATCAGGACCCAGGGGAGGTGCAACATTTAACAGCAGAGGGGTCAGGACCCAGGGGAGGTGCAACATTTAACAACAGAGTGGTCAGGGCCCAGGGGAGGTGCAATATTTAACAACAGATGGGTCAGGACCCAGGGGAGGTGCAACATTTAACAACAGATGGGTCAGGACCCAGGGGAGGTGCAACATTTAACAACAGAGGGGTCAGGACCCAGGGGAGGTGCAACATTTAACAGCAGAGGGGTCAGGACCCAGGGGAGGTGCAACATTTAACAACAGAGTGGTCAGGGCCCAGGGGAGGTGCAATATTTAACAACAGATGGGTCAGGACCCAGGGGAGGTGCAATATTTAACAACAGCGAGTTCAGGACCCAGGGGAGGTGCAACATTTAACAACAGCGAGTTCAGGACCCAGGGGAGGTGCAACATTTAACAACAGAGAGGTCAGGACCCAGGGGAGGTGCAACATTTAACAACAGAGTGGTCAGGACCCAGGGGAGGTGCAATATTTAACAACAGAGTGGTCAGGGCCCAGGGGAGGTGCAACATTTAACAACAGAGGGGTCAGGGCCCAGGGGAGGTGCAGCATTTAACAACAGAGTGGTCAGGGCCCAGGGGAGGTGCAACATTTAACAACAGAGAGGTCAGGACCCAGGGGAGGTGCAACATTTAACAGCAGAGGGGTCAGGACCCAGGGGAGGTGCAACATTTAACAACAGAGTGGTCAGGGCCCAGGGGAGGTGCAATATTTAACAACAGATGGGTCAGGACCCAGGGGAGGTGCAACATTTAACAACAGCGAGTTCAGGACCCAGGGGAGGTGCAACATTTAACAACAGCGAGTTCAGGACCCAGGGGAGGTGCAACATTTAACAACAGAGAGGTCAGGACCCAGGGGAGGTGCAACATTTAACAACAGAGTGGTCAGGGCCCAGGGGAGGTGCAATATTTAACAACAGAGTGGTCAGGGCCCAGGGGAGGTGCAACATTTAACAACAGAGGGGTCAGGGCCCAGGGGAGGTGCAGCATTTAACAACAGAGTGGTCAGGGCCCAGGGGAGGTGCAACATTTAACAACAGAGGCGTCAGGGCCCAGGGGAGGTGCAACATTTAACAACAGATGGGTCAGGACCCAGGGGAGGTGCAACATTTAACAACAGAGGGGTCAGGGCCCAGGGGAGGTGCAACATTTAACAACAGAGGGGTCAGGGCCCAGAGGTAGTGCAACATTTAACAACAGAGTGGTCAGGGCCCAGGGGAGGTGCAACATTTAACAACAGAGGGTTCAGAACCCAGGGGAGGTGCAACATTTAACAACAGAGGGTTCAGAACCCAGGGGAGGTGCAACATTTAACAACAGATGGGTCAGGACCCAGGGGAGGTGCAACATTTAACAACATAAGGGTCAGGGCCCAGGGGAGGTGCAACATTTAACAACAGAGAGGTCAGGGCCCAGGGGAGGTGCAACATTTAACAACAGAGAGGTCAGGGCCCAGGGGAGGTGCAACATTTAACAACAGATGGGTCAGGACCCAGGGGAGGTGCAACATTTAACAACAGAGGGGTCAGGGCCCAGGGGAGGTGCAACATTTAACAACAGAGGGGTCAGGGCCCAGAGGTAGTGCAACATTTAACAACAGAGTGGTCAAGGCCCAGGGGAGGTGCAACATTTAACAACAGAGGGGTCAGGACCCAGGGGAGGTGCAACATTTAACAACAGAGTGGCCAGGGCCCAGGGGAGGTGCAACATTTAACAAAAGTGAGGTCAGGACCCAGGGGAGGTGCAACATTTAACAACAGAGGGTTCAGAACCCAGGGGAGGTGCAACATTTAACAACAGATGGGTCAGGACCCAGGGGAGGTGCAACATTTAACAACATAAGGGTCAGGGCCCAGGGGAGGTGCAACATTTAACAACAGAAGGGTCAGGGCCCAGGGGAGGTGCAACATTTAACAACAGGGAGGTCAGGGCCCAGGGGAGGTGCAACATTTAACAACAGAGGGGTCAGGACCCAGGGGAGATGCAACATTTAACAACAGAGGGGTCAGGACCCAGGGGAGGTGCAACATTTAACAGCAGAGGGGTCAGGACCCAGCGGAGGTGCAACATTTAACAACAGAGTGGTCAGGGCCCAGGGGAGGTGCAACATTTAACAACAGATGGGTCAGGACCCAGGGGAGGTGCAACATTTAACAACAGATGGGTCAGGTCCCAGGGGAGGTGCAACATTTAATAACAGAGGGGTCAGGACCCAGGGGAGGTGCAACATTTAACAACAGAGGGGTCAGGACCCAGGGGAGGTGCAACATTTAACAACAGAGGGATCAGGACCCAGGGGAGGTGCAACATTTAACAGCAGAGGGGTCAGGACCCAGGGGAGGTGCAACATTTAACAACAGAGTGGTCAGGGCCCAGGGGAGGTGCAATATTTAACAACAGATGGGTCAGGACCCAGGGGAGGTGCAACATTTAACAACAGAGGGGTCAGGGCCCAGGGGAGGTGCAACATTTAACAACAGCGAGTTCAGGACCCAGGGGAGGTGCAACATTTAACAACAGAGAGGTCAGGACCCAGGGGAGGTGCAACATTTAACAACAGCGAGTTCAGGACCCAGGGGAGGTGCAACATTTAACAACAGATGGGTCAGGACCCAGGGGAGGTGCAAACTTTAACAACAGAGAGGTCAGGACCCAGGGGAGGTGCAACATTTAACAACAGATGGGTCAGGACCCAGGGCAGGTGCAACATTTAACAACAGAGGGGTCAGGACCCAGGGGAGGTGCAACATTTAACAGCAGAGGGGTCAGGACCCAGGGGATGTGCAACATTTAACAACAGAGAGGTCAGGGCCCAGGGGAGGTGCAATATTTAACAACAGATGGGTCAGGACCCAGGGGAGGTGCAACATTTAACAACAGCGAGGTCAGGACCCAGGGGAGGTGCAACATTTAACAACAGATGGGTCAGGACCCAGGGGAGGTGCAACATTTAACAACAGAGAGGTCAGGACCCAGGGGAGGTGCAACATTTAACAACAGCGAGGTCAGGACCCAGGGGAGGTGCAACATTTAACAACAGAGAGGTCAGGACCCAGGGGAGGTGCAACATTTAACAACAGAGGGGTCAGGGCCCAGGGGAGGTGCAACATTTAACAACAGAGTGGTCAGGGCCCAGGGGAGGTGCAACATTTAACAACAGAGAGGTCAGGGCCCAGGGGAGGTGCAACATTTAACAACAGAGAGGTCAGGACCCAGGAGAGGTGCAACATTTAACAACAGAGTGGTCAGGACCCAGGGGAGGTGCAACATTTAACAACAGATGGGTCAGGACCCAGGGGAGGTGCAACATTTAACAGCAGAGGGGTCAGGGCCCAGGGGCGGTGCAACATTTAACAACAGGGGGGTCAGGGCCCAGGGGAGCTGCAACATTTAACAACAGAGGGGTCAGGGCCCAGGGGAGGTGCAACATTTAACAACAGATGGGCCAGGGCCCAGGGGAGGTGCAACATTTAACAACAGAGGTGTCAGGGCCCAGGGGAGGTGCAACATTTAACAACAGAGTGGTCAGGGCCCAGGGGAGGTGCAACATTTAACAACAGAGAGGTCAGGACCCAGGGGAGATGCAACATTTAACAACAGAGGGATCAGGGCCCAGGGGAGGTGCAACATTTAACAACAGAGGGGTCAGGACCCAGGGGAGGTGCAACATTTAGCAACAGAGTGGTCAGGACCCAGGGGAGGTGCAACATTTAACAACAGAGAGGTCAGGACCCAGGGGAGGTGCAACATTTAACAACAGAGGGGTCAGGGCCCAGGGGAGGTGCAACATTTAACAACAGAGGGGTCAGGACCCAGGGGAGGTGCAACATTTAACAACAGAGGGGTCAGGACCCTGGGGAGGTGCAACATTTAACAACAGAATGGTCAGGACCCAGGGGAGATGCAACATTTAACAACAGAGGGGTCAGGACCCAGGGGAGGTGCAACATTTAACAACAGAGGGGTCAGGACCCAGGGGAGGTGCAACATTTAACAGCAGAGGGGTCAGGACCCAGGGGATGTGCAACATTTAACAACAGAGAGGTCAGGGCCCAGGGGAGGTGCAATATTTAACAACAGATGGGTCAGGACCCAGGGGAGGTGCAACATTTAACAACAGCGAGGTCAGGACCCAGGGGAGGTGCAACATTTAACAACAGATGGGTCAGGACCCAGGGGAGGTGCAACATTTAACAACAGAGAGGTCAGGACCCAGGGGAGGTGCAACATTTAACAACAGCGAGGTCAGGACCCAGGGGAGGTGCAACATTTAACAACAGAGAGGTCAGGACCCAGGGGAGGTGCAACATTTAACAACAGAGGGGTCAGGGCCCAGGGGAGGTGCAACATTTAAGAACAGAGTGGTCAGGGCCCAGGGGAGGTGCAACATTTAACAACAGAGAGGCCAGGACCCAGGGGAGGTGCAACATTTAACAACAGAGAGGTCAGGACCCAGGGGAGGTGCAACATTTAACAACAGAGTGGTCAGGGCCCAGGGGAGGTGCAACATTTAACAACAGAGTGGTCAGGGCCCAGGGGAGGTGCAGCATTTAACAACAGAGAGGTCAGGACCCAGGGGAGGTGCAACATTTAACAACAGAGTGGTCAGGGCCCAGGGGAGGTGCAACATTTAACAACAGAGCGGTCAGGGTCCAGAGGTAGTGCAACATTTAACAACAGAGTGGTCAGGGCCCAGGGGAGGTGCAACATTTAACAACAGAGGGTTCAGAACCCAGGGGAGGTGCAACATTTAACAACAGAGGGTTCAGAACCCAGGGGAGGTGCAACATTTAACAACATAAGGGTCAGGGCCCAGGGGAGGTGCAACATTTAACAACAGAGAGGTCAGGGCCCAGGGGAGGTGCAACATTTAACAACAGAGAGGTCAGGGCCCAGGGGAGGTGCAACATTTAACAACAGAAGCGTCAGGACCCAGGGGAGGTGCAACATTTAACAACAGAGGGGTCAGGGCCCAGGGGAGGTGCAACATTTAACAACAGAGTGGTCAGGGCCCAGGGGAGGTGCAACATTTAACAACAGAGGGGTCAGGACCCAGTGGAGGTGCAACATTTAACAACAGAGTGGCCAGGGCCCAGGGGAGGTGCAACATTTAACAAAAGTGAGGTCAGGACCCAGGGGAGGTGCAACATTTAACAACAGAGGGTTCAGAACCCAGGGGAGGTGCAACATTTAACAACAGATGGGTCAGGACCCAGGGGAGGTGCAACATTTAACAACATAAGGGTCAGGGCCCAGGGGAGGTGCAACATTTAACAACAGAAGGGTCAGGGCCCAGGGGAGGTGCAACATTTAACAACAGAGAGGTCAGGGCCCAGGGGAGGTGCAACATTTAACAACAGAGGGGTCAGGACCCAGGGGAGATGCAACATTTAACAACAGAGGGGTCAGGACCCAGGGGAGGTGCAACATTTAACAGCAGATGGGTCAGGACCCAGCGGAGGTGCAACATTTAACAACAGAGTGGTCAGGGCCCAGGGGAGGTGCAACATTTAACAACAGATGGGTCAGGACCCAGGGGAGGTCCAACATTTAACAACAGATGGGTCAGGACTCAGGGGAGGTGCAACATTTAATAACAGAGGGGTCAGGACCCAGGGGAGGTGCAACATTTAACAACAGAGGGGTCAGGACCCAGGGGAGGTGCAACATTTAACAACAGAGGGATCAGGACCCAGGGGAGGTGCAACATTTAACAGCAGAGGGGTCAGGACCCAGGGGAGGTGCAACATTTAACAACAGAGTGGTCAGGGCCCAGGGGAGGTGCAATATTTAACAACAGATGGGTCAGGGCCCAGGGGAGGTGCAACATTTAACAACAGAGAGGTCAGGGCCCAGGGGAGGTGCAACATTTAACAACAGAGAGGTCAGGGCCCAGGGGAGGTGCAACATTTAACAACAGAAGCGTCAGGACCCAGGGGAGGTGCAACATTTAACAACAGAGGGGTCAGGGCCCAGGGGAGGTGCAACATTTAACAACAGAGGGGTCAGGGCCCAGAGGTAGTGCAACATTTAACAACAGAGTGGTCAGGGCCCAGGGGAGGTGCAGCATTTAACAACAGAGGGGTCAGGACCCAGGGGAGGTGCAACATTTAACAACAGAGTGGCCAGGGCCCAGGGGAGGTGCAACATTTAACAAAAGTGAGGTCAGGACCCAGGGGAGGTGCAACATTTAACAACAGAGGGTTCAGAACCCAGGGGAGGTGCAACATTTAACAACAGATGGGTCAGGACCCAGGGGAGGTGCAACATTTAACAACATAAGGGTCAGGGCCCAGGGGAGGTGCAACATTTAACAACAGAAGGGTCAGGGCCCAGGGGAGGTGCAACATTTAACAACAGAGAGGTCAGGGCCCAGGGGAGGTGCAACATTTAACAACAGAGGGGTCAGGACCCAGGGGAGATGCAACATTTAACAACAGAGGGGTCAGGACCCAGGGGAGGTGCAACATTTAACAGCAGAGGGGTCAGGACCCAGTGGAGGTGCAACATTTAACAACAGAGTGGTCAGGGCCCAGGGGAGGTGCAACATTTAACAACAGATGGGTCAGGACCCAGGGGAGGTGCAACATTTAACAACAGATGGGTCAGGACCCAGGGGAGGTGCAACATTTAATAACAGAGGGGTCAGGACCCAGGGGAGGTGCAACATTTAACAACAGAGGGGTCAGGACCCAGGGGAGGTGCAACATTTAACAACAGAGGGATCAGGACCCAGGGGAGGTGCAACATTTAACAGCAGAGGGGTCAGGACCCAGGGGAGGTGCAACATTTAACAACAGAGTGGTCAGGGCCCAGGGGAGGTGCAATATTTAACAACAGATGGGTCAGGACCCAGGGGAGGTGCAACATTTAACAACAGAGGGGTCAGGGCCCAGGGGAGGTGCAACATTTAACAACAGCGAGTTCAGGACCCAGGGGAGGTGCAACATTTAACAACAGAGAGGTCAGGACCCAGGGGAGGTGCAACATTTAACAACAGCGAGTTCAGGACCCAGGGGAGGTGCAACATTTAACAACAGATGGGTCAGGACCCAGGGGAGGTGCAACATTTAACAACAGAGAGGTCAGGACCCAGGGGAGGTGCAACATTTAACAACAGATGGGTCAGGAACAAGGGGAGGTGCAACATTTAACAACAGAGGGGTCAGGACCCAGGGGAGGTGCAACATTTAACAGCAGAGGGGTCAGGACCCAGGGGATGTGCAACATTTAACAACAGAGAGGTCAGGACCCAGGGGAGGTGCAATATTTAACAACAGATGGGTCAGGACCCAGGGGAGGTGCAACATTTAACAACAGCGAGGTCAGGACCCAGGGGAGGTGCAACATTTAACAACAGATGGGTCAGGACCCAGGGGAGGTGCAACATTTAACAACAGAGAGGTCAGGACCCAGGGGAGGTGCAACATTTAACAACAGCGAGGTCAGGACCCAGGGGAGGTGCAACATTTAACAACAGAGAGGTCAGGACCCAGGGGAGGTGCAACATTTAACAACAGAGGGGTCAGGGCCCAGGGGAGGTGCAACATTTAACAACAGAGTGGTCAGGGCCCAGGGGAGGTGCAACATTTAACAACAGAGAGGTCAGGGCCCAGGGGAGGTGCAACATTTAACAACAGAGAGGTCAGGACCCAGGAGAGGTGCAACATTTAACAACAGAGTGGTCAGGACCCAGGGGAGGTGCAACATTTAACAACAGATGGGTCAGGACCCAGGGGAGGTGCAACATTTAACAGCAGAGGGGTCAGGGACCAGGGGCGGTGCAACATTTAACAACAGGGGGGCCAGGGCCCAGGGGAGCTGCAACATTTAACAACAGAGGGGTCAGGGCCCAGGGGAGGTGCAACATTTAACAACAGATGGGCCAGGGCCCAGGGGAGGTGCAACATTTAACAACAGAGGGGTCAGGGCCCAGGGGAGGTGCAACATTTAACAACAGAGTGGTCAGGGCCCAGGGGAGGTGCAACATTTAACAACAGAGAGGTCAGGACCCAGGGGAGGTGCAACATTTAACAACAGAGGGATCAGGGCCCAGGGGAGGTGCAACATTTAACAACAGAGGGATCAGGGCCCAGGGGAGGTGCAACATTTAACAACAGAGGGGTCAGGACCCAGGGGAGTTGCAACATTTAACAACAGAGTGGTCAGGACCCAGGGGAGGTGCAACATTTAACAACAGAGAGGTCAGGACCCAGGGGAGGTGCAACATTTAACAACAGAGGGGTCAGGGCCCAGGGGAGGTGCAACATTTAACAACAGAGGGGTCAGGACCCAGGGGAGGTGCAACATTTAACAACAGAGGGGTCAGGACCCTGGGGAGGTGCAACATTTAACAACAGAGGGGTCAGGACCCAGTGGAGATGCAACATTTAACAACAGAGGGGTCAGGACCCAGGGGAGGTGCAACATTTAACAACAGAGGGGTCAGGACCCAGGGGAGGTGCAACATTTAACAGCAGAGGGGTCAGGACCCAGGGGATGTGCAACATTTAACAACAGAGAGGTCAGGGCCCAGGGGAGGTGCAATATTTAACAACAGATGGGTCAGGACCCAGGGGAGGTGCAACATTTAACAACAGCGAGGTCAGGACCCAGGGGAGGTGCAACATTTAACAACAGATGGGTCAGGACCCAGGGGAGGTGCAACATTTAACAAGAGAGAGGTCAGGACCCAGGGGAGGTGCAACATTTAACAACAGATGGGTCAGGACCCAGGGGAGGTGCAACATTTAACAACAGAGGGGTCAGGGCCCAGGGGAGGTGCAACATTTAACAACAGAGGGGTCAGGGCCCAGGGGTAGTGCAACATTTAACAACAGAGTGGTCAGGGCCCAGGGGAGGTGCAACATTTAACAACAGAGGGGTCAGGACCCAGGGGAGGTGCAACATTTAACAACAGATGGGTCAGGACCCAGGGGAGGTGCAACATTTAACAACAGAGAGGTCAGGACCCAGGGGAGGTGCAGCATTTAACAACAGAGTGTTCAGAACCCAGGGGAGGTGCAACATTTAACAACAGATGGATCAGGACCCAGGGGAGGTGCAACATTTAACAACAGAGGGTTCAGAACCCAGGGGAGGTGCAACATTTAACAACAGATTGGTCAGGACCCAGGGGAGGTGCAACATTTAACAACAGAGTGGTCAGGACCCAGGGGAGGTGCAACATTTAACAACAGAGGGGTCAGAGCCCAGGGGAGGTGCAACATTTAACAACAGAGGGGTCAGGACCCAGGGGTGGTGCAACATTTAACAACAGAGGGGTCAGGACCCAGGGGAGGTGCAACATTTAACAACAGAGGGGTCACGGCCCAGGGGAGGTGCAACATTTAACAACAGAGGGGTCAGGACCCAGGGGAGGTGCAACATTTAACAACAGAGGGGTCAGAGCCCAGGGGAGGTGCAACATTTAACAACAGAGGGGTCAGGACCCAGGGTAGGTGCAACATTTAACAACAGAGAGGTCAGGACCCAGGAGAGGTGCAACATTTAACAACAGAGTGGTCAGGGTCCAGGGGAGGTGCAACATTTAACAACAGATGGGTCAGGGCCCAGGGGCGGTGCAACATTTAACAACAGAGTGGTCAGGACCCAGGGGAGGTGCAACATTTAACAACAGAGTGGTCAGGACCCAGGGGAGGTGCAACATTTAACAACAGAGGGGTCAGGACCCAGGGGAGGTGCAACATTCAACAACAGAGGGGTCAGGGCCCAGGGGAGGTGTAACATTTAACAACAGAGTGGTCAGGACCCAGGGGAGGTGCAACATTTAACAACAGAGGGGTCAGGGCCCAGGGGAGGTGTATCATTTAACAACAGAGGGGTCAGGACCCAGGGGAGGTGCAACATTTAACAACAGAGGGGTCAGGGCCCAGGGGAGGTGCAACATTTAACAACAGAGGGGTCAGGATCCAGGGGAGGTGCAACATTTAACAACAGAGGGGTCAGGATCCAGGGGAGGTGCAACATTTAACAACAGATGGGTCAGGGCCCAGGGGAGGTGCAACATTTAACAACAGAGGGGTCAGGGCCGAGGAGAGGTGTAACATTTAACAACAGACAGGTCAGGACCCAGGGGAGGTGTAACATTGAACAACAGAGTGGTCAGGACCCAGGGGAGGTGTAACATTTAACAACAGAGAGGTCAGGACCCAGGGGAGGTGTAACATTTAACAACAGAGGGGTCAGGGCCCAGGAGAGGTGTAACATTTAACAACAGACAGGTCAGGACCCAGGGGAGGTGTAACATTTAACAACAGAGTGGTCAGGGCCCAGGGGAGGTGCAACATTTAACAACAGAGGGGTCAGGGCCCAGGGGAGGTGCAACATTTAACAACAGAGGGGTCAGGACCCAGGGGAGGTGCAACATTTAACAACAGAGAAGTCAGGACCCAGGGGAGGTGCAACATTTAACAACAGAGGGGTCAGGACCCAGGAGAGGTGTAACATTGAACAACAGAGTGGTCAGGGCCCAGGGGAGGTGCAACATTTAACAACAGATGGGTCAGGGCCCAGGGGAGGTGCAACATTTAACAACAGATGGGTCAGGACCCAGGGGAGGTGCAACATTTAACAACAGAGAGGTCAGGGCCCAGGAGAGGTGCAACATTTAACAACAGATGGGTCAGGACCCAGGGGAGGTGCAACATTTAACAACAGAGAGGTCAGGGCCCAGGAGAGGTGCAACATTTAACAACAGATGGGTCAGGACCCAGGGGAGGTGCAACATTGAACAACAGAGTGGTCAGGACCCAGGGGAGGTGTAACATTTAACAACAGAGAGGTCAGGACCCAGGGGAGGTGTAACATTTAACAACAGAGGCGTCAGGGTCCAGGAGAGGTGTAACATTTAACAACAGACAGGTCAGGACCCAGGGGAGGTGTAACATTTAACAACAGAGTGGTCAGGGCCCAGGGGAGGTGCAACATTTAACAACAGAGGGGTCAGGGCCCAGGGGAGGTGCAACATTTAACAACAGAGGGGTCAGGACCCAGGGGAGGTGCAACATTTAACAACAGAGAGGTCAGGACCCAGGGGAGGTGCAGCATTTAACAACAGAGGGGTCAGGGCCCAGGGGAGGTGCAACATTGAACAACAGAGGGGTCAGGACCCAGGGGAGGTGCAACATTTAACAACAGAGGGGTCAGGACCCAGGAGAGGTGTAACATTGAACAACAGAGTGGTCAGGACCCAGGGGAGGTGCAACATTTAACAACAAAAGGGTCAGTGCCCAGGGGAAGTGCAACATTTAACACCAGAGGGGTCAGGACCCAGGGGCGGTGCAACATTTAACAACAGAGGGGTCAGGACCCAGGGGAGGTGCAACATTTAACAACAGAGGGGTCAGGACCCAGGGGAGGTGCAACATTTAACAACAGAGAGGTCAGGGCCCAGGGGTGGTGCAACATTTAACAGCAGAGTGGTCAGGGCCCAGGGTAGGTGCAACATTTAACAACAGAGTGGTCAGGACCCAGGGGAGGTGCAACATTTAACAACAGAGAGGTCAGGACCCAGGGGAGGTGCAACATTTAACAACAGAAGGGTCAGGGCCCAGGGGAGGTGCAACATTTAACAACAGAGGGGTCAGGACCCAGGGGAGGTGCAACATTTAACAACAGAGGGGTCAGATCCCAGGGGAGGTGCAACATTTAACAACAGAGTGGTCAGGGCCCAGGGGAGGTGCAACATTTAACAACAGAGAGGTCAGGACCCAGGGGAGGTGCAACATTTAACAACAGAGGGGTCAGGGCCCAGGGGAGGTGCAACATTTAACAACAGATGGGTCAGGGCCAAGGGGAGGTGCAACATTTAACAACAGAGGGGTCAGGGCCCAGGGGAGGTGCAACATTTAACAACAGAGTGGTCAGGGCCCAGGGGAGGTGCAACATTTAACAACAGAGAGGTCAGGGCCCAGGGGAGGTGCAACATTTAACAACAGAGAGGTCAGGGCCCAGGGGAGGTGCAACATTTAACAACAGAGTGGTCAGGGCCCAGGGTAGGTGCAACATTTAACAACAGAGGGGTCAGGACCCAGGGGAGATGCAACATTTAACAACAGAGGGGTCAGGACCTAGGGGAGGTGCAACATTTAACAGCAGAGGGGTCAGGACCCAGCGGAGGTGCAACATTTAACAACAGAGTGGTCAGGGCCCAGGGGAGGTGCAACATTTAACAACAGATGGGTCAGGACCCAGGGGAGGTGCAACATTTAACAACAGATGGGTCAGGACCCAGGGGAGGTGCAACATTTAACAACAGAGGGGTCAGGACCCAGGGGAGGTGCAACATTTAACAACAGAGTGGTCAGGGCCCAGGGGAGGTGCAATATTTAACAACAGATGGGTCAGGACCCAGGGGAGGTGCAACATTTAACAACAGAGGGGTCAGGACCCAGGGGAGGTGCAACATTTAACAACAGAGGGATCAGGACCCAGGGGAGGTGCAACATTTAACAGCAGAGGGGTCAGGACCCAGGGGAGGTGCAACATTTAACAACAGAGTGGTCAGGGCCCAGGGGAGGTGCAATATTTAACAACAGAGGCGTCAGGGCCCAGGGGAGGTGCAACATTTAACAACAGAGTGGTCAGGGCCCAGGGGAGGTGCAACATTTAACAACAGAGGGTTCAGAACCCAGGGGAGGTGCAACATTTAACAACAGAGGGTTCAGAACCCAGGGGAGGTGCAACATTTAACAACAGATGGGTCAGGACCCAGGGGAGGTGCAACATTTAACAACATAAGGGTCAGGGCCCAGGGGAGGTGCAACATTTAACAACAGAGAGGTCAGGGCCCAGGGGAGGTGCAACATTTAACAACAGAGAGGTCAGGTCCCAGGGGAGGTGCAACATTTAACAACAGATGGGTCAGGACCCAGGGGAGGTGCAACATTTAACAACAGAGGGGTCAGGGCCCAGGGGAGGTGCAACATTTAACAACAGAGGGGTCAGGGCCCAGAGGTAGTGCAACATTTAACAACAGAGTGGTCAGGGCCCAGGGGAGGTGCAACATTTAACAACAGAGGGGTCAGGACCCAGGGGAGGTGCAACATTTAACAACAGAGTGGCCAGGGCCCAGGGGAGGTGCAACATTTAACAAAAGTGAGGTCAGGACCCAGGGGAGGTGCAACATTTAACAACAGAGGGTTCAGAACCCAGGGGAGGTGCAACATTTAACAACAGATGGGTCAGGACCCAGGGGAGGTGCAACATTTAACAACATAAGGGTCAGGGCCCAGGGGAGGTGCAACATTTAACAACAGAGAGGTCAGGGCCCAGGGGAGGTGCAACATTTAACAACAGAGGGGTCAGGACCCAGGGCAGATGCAACATTTAACAACAGAGGGGTCAGGACCCAGGGGAGGTGCAACATTTAACAGCAGAGGGGTCAGGACCCAGGGGAGGTGCAACATTTAACAACAGAGGGATCAGGACCCAGGGGAGGTGCAACATTTAACAGCAGAGGTGTCAGGACCCAGGGGAGGTGCAACATTTAACAACAGAGTGGTCAGGGCCCAGGGGAGGTGCAATATTTAACAACAGATGGGTCAGGACCCAGCGGAGGTGCAACATTTAACAACAGAGGGGTCAGGACCCAGGGGAGGTGCAACATTTAACAACAGAGGGATCAGGACCCAGGGGAGGTGCAACATTTAACAGCAGAGGGGTCAGGACCCAGGAGAGGTGCAACATTTAACAACAGAGTGGTCAGGGCCCAGGGGAGGTGCAATATTTAACAACAGAGGCGTCAAGGCCCAGGGGAGGTGCAACATTTAACAAGAGAGTGGTCAGGGCCCAGGGGAGGTGCAACATTTAACAACAGAGGGTTCAGAACCCAGGGGAGGTGCAACATTTAACAACAGAGGGTTCAGAACCCAGGGGAGGTGCAACATTTAACAACAGATGGGTCAGGACCCAGGGGAGGTGCAACATTTAACAACATAAGGGTCAGGGCCCAGGGGAGGTGCAACATTTAACAACAGAGAGGTCAGGGCCCAGGGGAGGTGCAACATTTAACAACAGAGAGGTCAGGGCCCAGGGGAGGTGCAACATTTAACAACAGATGGGTCAGGACCCAGGGGAGGTGCAACATTTAACAACAGAGGGGTCAGGGCCCAGGGGAGGTGCAACATTTAACAACAGAGGGGTCAGGGCCCAGAGGTAGTGCAACATTTAACAACAGAGTGGTCAGGGCCCAGGGGAGGTGCAACATTTAACAACAGAGGGGTCAGGACCCAGGGGAGGTGCAACATTTAACAACAGAGTGGCCAGGGCCCATGGGAGGTGCAACATTTAACAAAAGTGAGGTCAGGACCCAGGGGAGGTGCAACATTTAACAACAGAGGGTTCAGAACCCAGGGGAGGTGCAACATTTAACAACAGATGGGTCAGGACCCAGGGGAGGTGCAACATTTAACAACATAAGGGTCAGGGCCCAGGGGAGGTGCAACATTTAACAACAGAAGGGTCAGGGCCCAGGGGAGGTGCAACATTTAACAACAGAGAGGTCAGGGCCCAGGGGAGGTGCAACATTTAACAACAGAGTGGTCAGGACCCAGGGGAGATGCAACATTTAACAACAGAGGGGTCAGGACTCAGGGGAGGTGCAACATTTAACAGCAGAGGGGTCAGGACCCAGCGGAGGTGCAACATTTAACAACAGAGTGGTCAGGGCCCAGGGGAGGTGCAACATTTAACAACAGATGGGTCAGGACCCAGGGGAGGTGCAACATTTAACAACAGATGTGTCAGGACCCAGGGGAGGTGCAACATTTAATAACAGAGGGGTCAGGACCCAGGGGAGGTGCAACATTTAACAACAGAGGGGTCAGGACCCAGGGGAGGTGCAACATTTAACAACAGAGGGATCAGGACCCAGGGGAGGTGCAACATTTAACAGCAGAGGGGTCAGGACGCAGGGGAGGTGCAACATTTAACAACAGAGTGGTCAGGGCCCAGGGGAGGTGCAATATTTAACAACAGATGGGTCAGGACCCAGGGGAGGTGCAACATTTAACAACAGAGGGGTCAGGACCCAGGGGAGGTGCAACATTTAACAACAGCGAGTTCAGGACCCAGGGGAGGTGCAACATTTAACAACAGAGAGGTCAGGACCCAGGGGAGGTGCAACATTTAACAACAGATGGGTCAGGACCCAGGGGAGGTGCAACATTTAACAACATAAGGGTCAGGGCCCAGGGGAGGTGCAACATTTAAGAACAAAAGGGTCAGGACCCAGGGGCGGTGCAACATTTAACAACAGAGGGGTCAGGACCCAGGGGAGGTGCAACATTTAACAACAGAGAGGTCAGGGCCCAGGGGAGGTGCAACATTTAACAACAGAGAGGTCAGGACCCAGGGGAGGTGCAACATTTAACAACAGAAGCGTCAGGGCCCAGGGGAGGTGCAACATTCAACAACAGAGGTGTCAGGACCCAGGGGAGGTGCAACATTTAACAACAGAAGGGTCAGGGCCCAGGGGAGGTGCAACATTTAACAACAGAGAGGTCAGGGCCCAGGGGAGGTGCAACATTTAACAACAGAGAGGTCAGGACCCAGGAGAGGTGCAACATTTAACAACAGAGTGGTCAGGACCCAGGGGAGGTGCAACATTTAACAACAGATGGGTCAGGACCCAGGGGAGGTGCAACATTTAACAGCAGAGGGGTCAGCGCCCAGGGGCGGTGCAACATTTAACAACAGAGTGGTCAGGGCCCAGGGGAGGTGTAACATTTAACAACAGACTGGTCAGGACCCAGGGGAGGTGCAACATTTAACAACAGAGGGGTCAGGGCCCAGGGGAGGTGTAACATTTAACAACAGAGTGGTCAGGACCCAGGGGAGGTGCAACATTTAACAACAGATGGGCCAGGGCCCAGGGGAGGTGCAACATTTAACAACAGAGGGGTCAGGGCCCAGGGGAGGTGCAACATTTAACAACAGAGTGGTCAGGGCCCAGGGGAGGTGCAACATTTAACAACAGAGAGGTCAGGACCCAGGGGAGGTGCAACATTTAACAACAGAGGGATCAGGGCCCAGGGGAGGTGCAACATTTAACAACAGAGGGGTCAGGACCCAGGGGAGGTGCAACATTTATCAACAGAGGGGTCAGGGCCCAGGGGAGGTGCAACATTTAACAACAGAGTGGTCAGGACCCAGGGGAGGTGCAACATTTAACAACAGAGAGGTCAGGACCCAGGGGAGGTGCAACATTTAACAACAGAGGAGTCAGGGCCCAGGGGAGGTGCAACATTTAACAACAGAGGGGTCAGGACCCAGGGGAGGTGCAACATTTAACAACAGAGGGGTCAGGACCCTGGGGAGGTGCAACATTTAACAACAGAGGGGTCAGGACCCAGGGGAGATGCAACATTTAACAACAGAGGGGTCAGGACCCAGGGGAGGTGCAACATTTAACAGCAGAGGGGTCAGGATCCAGCGGGGGTGCAACATTTAACAACAGAGTGGTCAGGGCCCAGGGGAGGTGCAACATTTAACAACAGATGGGTCAGGACCCAGGGGAGGTGCAACATTTAACAACAGATGGGTCAGGACCCAGGGGAGGTGCAACATTTAACAACAGAGGGGTCAGGACCCAGGGGAGGTGCAACATTTAACAACAGAGGGGTCAGGACCCAGGGGAGGTGCAACATTTAACAACAGAGGGGTCAGGACCCAGGGGAGGTGCAACATTTAACAGCAGAGGGGTCAGGACCCAGGGGATGTGCAACATTTAACAACAGAGTGGTCAGGGCCCAGGGGAGGTGCAATATTTAACAACAGATGGGTCAGGACCCAGGGGAGGTGCAACATTTAACAACAGCGAGGTCAGGACCCAGGGGAGGTGCAACATTTAACAACAGATGGGTCAGGACCCAGGGGAGGTGCAACATTTAACAACAGCGAGGTCAGGACCCAGGGGAGGTGCAGCATTTAACAACAGAGTGGTCAGGGCCCAGGGGAGGTGCAACATTTAACAACAGAGTGGTCAGGGCCCAGGGGAGGTGCAACATTTAACAACAGAGTGGTCAGGGCCCAGGGGAGGTGCAACATTTAACAACAGAGTGGTCAGGGCCCAGGGGAGGTGCAGCCTTTAACAACAGAGTGGTCAGGGCCCAGGGGAGGTGCAACATTTAACAACAGAGAGGTCAGGACCCAGGGGAGGTGCAACATTTAACAACAGAGGGGTCAGGACCCAGGGGAGGTGCAGCATTTAACAACAGAGTGGTCAGGGCCCAGGGGAGGTGCAACATTTAACAACAGAGTGGTCAGGGCCCAGGGGAGGTGCAACATTTAACAACAGAGTGGTCAGGGCCCAGGGGAGGTGCAACATTTAACAACAGAGGGGTCAGGGCCCAGGGGAGGTGCAGCATTTAACAACAGAGTGGTCAGGGCCCAGGGGAGGTGCAATATTTAACAACAGAGTGGTCAGGGCCCAGGGGAGGTGCAACATTTAACAACAGAGGGGTCAGGGCCCAGGGGAGGTGCAACATTTAACAACAGAGGGGTCAGGACCCAGGGGAGGTGCAACATTTAACAACAGAGGTGTCAGGGCCCAAGGGAGGTGCAACATTTAACAACAGATGGGTCAGGACCCAGGGGAGGTGCAACATTTAACAACAGATGGGTCAGGACCCAGGGGAGGTGCAACATTTAACAACAGAGGGGTCAGGGCCCAGGGGAGGTGCAACATTTAACAACAGAGGGGTCAGGGCCCAGGGGTAGTGCAACATTTAACAACAGAGAGGTCAGGACCCAGGGGAGGTGCAGCATTTAACAACAGAGGGTTCAGAACCCAGGGGAGGTGCAACATTTAACAACAGATGGGTCAGGACCCAGGGGAGGTGCAACATTTAACAACAGAGGGTTCAGAACCCAGGGGAGGTGCAACATTTAACAACAGATGGGTCAGGACCCAGGGGAGGTGCAACATTTAACAACAGAGGGGTCAGGACCCAGGGGAGGTGCAACATTTAACAACAGAGGGGTCAGAGCCCAGGGGAGGTGCAACATTTAACAACAGAGGGGTCAGGAACCAGGGGAGGTGCAACATTTAACAACAGAGGGGTCAGGACCCAGGGGAGGTGCAACATTTAACAACAGAGAGGTCAGGACCCAGGGGAGGTGCAACATTTAACAACAGAGTGGTCAGGGCCCAGGGGAGGTGCAACATTTAACAACAGAGGGGTCAGGACCCAGGGGAGGTGCAACATTTAACAACAGAGGGGTCAGAGCCCAGGGGAGGTGCAACATTTAACAACAGAGGGGTCAGGACCCAGGGTAGGTGCAACATTTAACAACAGAGGGGTCAGGGCCCAGGGGAGGTGCAACATTTAACAACAGAAGGGTCAGGGCCCAGGGGAGGTGCAATATTCAACAACAGACGTGTGAGGACCCAGGGGCGGTGCAACATTTAACAACAGAGGGGTCAGGACCCAGGGGAGGTGCAACATTTAACAACAGAGAGGTCAGGGCCCAGGGGAGGTGCAACATTTAACAACAGAGAGGTCAGGGCCCAGGAGAGGTGCAACATTTAACAACAGAGTGGTCAGGGTCCAGGGGAGGTGCAACATTTAACAACAGATGGGTCAGGACCCAGGGGAGGTGCAACATTTAACAACAGAGTGGTCAGGACCCAGGGGAGGTGCAACATTTAACAACAGAAGGGTCAGGACCCAGGGGAGGTGCAACATTTAACAACAGAGGGGTCAGGACCCAGGGGAGGTGCAACATTTAACAACAGAGTGGTCAGGACCCAGGGGAGGTGCAACATTTAACAACAGAGGGGTCAGGACCCAGGGGAGGTGCAACATTTAACAACAGAGGGGTCAGGGCCCAGGGGAGGTGTAACATTTAACAACAGAGTGGTCAGGACCCAGGGGAGGTGCAACATTTAACAACAGAGGGGTCAGGGCCCAGGGGAGGTGTATCATTTAACAACAGAGGGGTCAGGACCCAGGGGAGGTGCAACATTTAACAACAGAGGGGTCAGGGCCCAGGGGAGGTGCAACATTTAACAACAGAGGGGTCAGGATCCAGGGGAGGTGCAACATTTAACAACAGAGAGGTCAGGATCCAGGGGAGGTGCAACATTTAACAACAGATGGGTCAGGGCCCAGGGGAGGTGCAACATTTAACAACAGATGGGTCAGGACCCAGGGGAGGTGCAACATTTAACAACAGGTTGGTCAGGGCCCAGGGGAGGTGCAACATTTAACAACAGAGTGTTCAGGGCCCAGGGGAGGTGCAACATTTAACAACAGAGTGGTCAGGACCTAGGGGAGGTGCAACATTTAACAACAGAGAGGTCAGGGCCCAGGAGAGGTGCAACATTTAACAACAGAGTGGTCAGGACCCAGGGGAGGTATAACATTTAACAACAGAGGGGTCAGGGCCCAGGGGAGGTGCAACATTTAACAACAGAGGGGTCAGGGCCCAGGGGAGGTGCAACATTTAACAACAGAGTGGTCAGGACCCAGGGGAGGTGCAACATTTAACAACAGAGGGGTCAGGACCCAGGGGAGGTGCAACATTTAACAACAGAGGGGTCAGGACCCAGGGGAGGTGCAACATTTAACAACAGAAGGGTCAGGGCCCAGGGGAGGTGTAACATTTAACAACAAAAGGGTCAGGGCCCAGCAGAGGTGCAACATTTAACAACAGAGGGGTCAGGACCCAGGGGAGGTGCAACATTTAACAACAGAGGGGTCAGGGCCCAGGGGAGGTGCAACATTTAACAACAGAGTGGTCAGGACCCAGGGGAGGTGCAACAATTAACAAGAGAGGGGTCAGGATCCAGGGGAGGTGCAACATTTAACAACAGATGGGTCAGGGCCCAGGGGAGGTGCAACATTTAACAACAGAGGGGTCAGGGCCCAGGGGTGGTGCAAATTTAACAACAGAGTGGTCAGGGCCCAGGGGAGGTGCAACATTTAACAACAGAGAGGTCAGGGCCCAGGGGAGGTGCAACATTTGACAACAGAGTGGTCAGGGCCCAGGGGAGGTGCAACATTTAACAACAGAGGGGTCAGGACCCAGGCGAGATGCAACATTTAACAACAGAGGGGTCAGGACCCAGGGGCGGTGCAACATTTAACAACAGAGGGGTCAGGACCCAGGGGAGGTGCAACATTTAACAACAGAGAGGTCAGGGCCCAGGGGAGGTGCAACATTTAACAACAGAGTGGTCAGGACCCAGGGGAGGTGCAACAATTAACAAGAGAGGGGTCAGGATCCAGGGGAGGTGCAACATTTAACAACAGATGGGTCAGGGCCCAGGGGAGGTGAAACATTTAACAACAGAGGGGTCAGGGCCCAGGGGAGGTGCAACATTTAACAACAGAGTGGTCAGGGCCCAGGGGTGGTGCAACATTTAACAACAGAGAGGTCAGGGCCCAGTGGAAGTGCAACATTTAACAACAGAGAGGTCAGGACCCAGGGGAGGTGCAACATTTGACAACAGACTGGTCAGGGCCCAGGGGAGGTGCAACATTTAACAACAGAGGGGTCAGGACCCAGGGGAGATGCAACATTTAACAACAGAGGGGTCAGGACCCAGGGGCGGTGCAACATTTAACAACAGAGAGGTCAGGGCCCAGGGGAGGTGCAACATTTAACAACAGAGGGGTCAGGGCCCAGGGGAGGTGCAACATTTAACAACAGAGCGGTCAGGACCCAGGGGAGGTGCAACATTTAACAACAGAGGGGTCAGGACCCAGGGGAGGTGCAACATTTAACAACAGAGAGGTCAGGACCCAGGGGAGGTGCAACATTTAACAACAGAGGGGTCAGGGCCCAGGGGAGGTGCAACATGTAACAACAGAGGGGTCAGGACACAGGGGAGGTGCAACATTTAACAACAGAGGGGTCAGGGCTCAGGGGAGGTGCAACATTTAACAACAGATGGGTCAGGGCCCAGGGGAGGTGCAACATTTAACAACAGAGGGGTCAGGGCCCAGGGGAGGTGCAACATTTAACAACAGAGGGGTCAGGACCCAGGGGAGGTGCAACATTTAACAACAGATGGGTCAGGACCCAAGGGAGGTGCAACATTTAACAACAGAGGGGTCAGGACCCAGGGGAGGTGCAACATTTAACAACAGAGGGGTCAGGACCCAGGGGAGGTGCAACATTTAACAACAGAGGGGTCAGGACCCAGGGAGGTGCAACATTAAACAACAGAGTGGTCAGGGCCCAGGGGAGGTGCAACATTTAACAACAGAGTGGTCAGGGCCCAGGGGAGGTGCAACATTTAACAACAGGTTGGTCAGGGCTCAGGGGAGGTGCAACATTTAACAACAGAGTGTTCAGGGCCCAGGGGAGGTGCAACATTTAACAACAGAGTGGTCAGGACCTAGGGGAGGTGCAACATTTAACAACAGAGAGGTCAGGGCCCAGGAGAGGTGCAACATTTAACAACAGAGTGGTCAGGACCCAGGGGAGGTATAACATTTAACAACAGAGGGGTCAGGGCCCAGGGGAGGTGCAACATTTAACAACAGAGGGGTCAGGGCTCAGGGGAGGTGCAACATTTAACAACAGAGTGGTCAGGACCCAGGGGAGGTGCAACATTTAACAACAGAGGGGTCAGGACCCAGGGGAGGTGCAACATTTAACAACAGAGGGGTCAGGACCCAGGGGAGGTGCAACATTTAACAACAGAAGGGTCAGGGCCCAGGGGAGGTGTAACATTTAACAACAAAAGGGTCAGGGCCCAGCGGAGGTGCAACATTTAACAACAGAGGGGTCAGGACCCAGGGGAGGTGCAACATTTAACAACAGAGGGGTCAGGGTCCAGGGGAGGCGCAACATTTAACAACAGAGTGGTCAGGACCCAGGGGAGGTGCAACAATTAACAAGAGAGGGGTCAGGATCCAGGGGAGGTGCAACATTTAACAACAGATGGGTCAGGGCCCAGGGGAGGTGCAACATTTAACAACAGAGGGGTCAGGGCCCAGGGGTGGTGCAAATTTAACAACAGAGTGGTCAGGGCCCAGGGGAGGTGCAACATTTAACAACAGAGAGGTCAGGGCCCAGGGGAGGTGCAACATTTAACAACAGAGAGGTCAGGACCCAGGGGAGGTGCAACATTTGACAACAGAGTGGTCAGGGCCCAGGGGAGGTGCAACATTTAACAACAGAGGGGTCAGGACCCAGGCGAGATGCAACATTTAACAACAGAGGGGTCAGGACCCAGGGGCGGTGCAACATTTAACAACAGAGGGGTCAGGACGCAGGGGAGGTGCAACATTTAACAACAGAGAGGTCAGGGCCCAGGGGAGGTGCAACATTTAACAACAGAGTGGTCAGGACCCAGGGGAGGTGCAACAATTAACAAGAGAGGGGTCAGGATCCAGGGGAGGTGCAACATTTAACAACAGATGGGTCAGGGCCCAGGGGAGGTGCAACATTTAACAACAGAGGGGTCAGGGCCCAGGGGAGGTGCAACATTTAACAACAGAGAGGTCAGGGCCCAGGGGAGGTGCAACATTTAACAACAGAGAGGTCAGGACCCAGGGGAGGTGCAACATTTGACAACAGACTGGTCAGGGCCCAGGGGAGGTGCAACATTTAACAACAGAGGGGTCAGGACCCAGGGGAGATGCAACATTTAACAACAGAGGGGTCAGGACCCAGGGGCGGTGCAACATTTAACAACAGAGAGGTCAGGGCCCAGGGGAGGTGTAACATTTAACAACAGAGGGGTCAGGGCCCAGGGGAGGTGCAACATTTAACAACAGAGCGGTCAGGACCCAGGGGAGGTGCAACATTTAACAACAGAGGGGTCAGGACCCAGGGGCGGTGCAACATTTAACAACAGAGGGGTCAGGACCCAGGGGAGGTGCAACATTTAACAACAGAGAGGTCAGGACCCAGGGGAGGTGCAACATTTAACAACAGAGGGGTCAGGGCCCAGGGGAGGTGCAACATTTAACAACAGAGGGGTCAGGACCCAGGGGTGGTGCAACATTTAACAACAGAGGGGTCAGGGTTCAGGGGAGGTGCAACATTTAACAACAGAGGGGTCAGGGCCCAGGGGAGGTATAACATTTAACAACAGAGGGGTCAGGGCCCAGGGGAGGTGCAACATTTAACAACAGAGGGGTCAGGGCTCAGGGGAGGTGCAACATTTAACAACAGAGTGGTCAGGACCCAGGGGAGGTGCAACATTTAACAACAGAGGGGTCAGGACCCAGGGGAGGTGCAACATTTAACAACAGAGGGGTCAGGACCCAGGGGAGGTGCAACATTTAACAACAGAAGGGTCAGGGCCCAGGGGAGGTGTAACATTTAACAACAAAAGGGTCAGGGCCCAGCGGAGGTGCAACATTTAACAACAGAGGGGTCAGGACCCAGGGGAGGTGCAACATTTAACAACAGAGGGGTCAGGGTCCAGGGGAGGCGCAACATTTAACAACAGAGTGGTCAGGACCCAGGGGAGGTGCAACAATTAACAAGAGAGGGGTCAGGATCCAGGGGAGGTGCAACATTTAACAACAGATGGGTCAGGGCCCAGGGGAGGTGCAACATTTAACAACAGAGGGGTCAGGGCCCAGGGGTGGTGCAACATTTAACAACAGAGAGGTCAGGGCCCAGGGGAGGTGCAACATTTAACAACAGAGGGGTCAGGGCCCAGGGGAGGTGCAACATTTAACAACAGAGCGGTCAGGACCCAGGGGAGGTGCAACATTTAACAACAGAGGGGTCAGGACCCAGGGGCGGTGCAACATTTAACAACAGAGGGGTCAGGACCCAGGGGAGGTGCAACATTTAACAACAGAGAGGTCAGGGCCCAGGGGAGGTGCAACATTTAACAACAGAGTGGTCAGGACCCAGGGGAGGTGCAACAATTAACAAGAGAGGGGTCAGGATCCAGGGGAGGTGCAACATTTAACAACAGATGGGTCAGGGCCCAGGGGAGGTGAAACATTTAACAACAGAGGGGTCAGGGCCCAGGGGAGGTGCAACATTTAACAACAGAGTGGTCAGGGCCCAGGGGTGGTGCAACATTTAACAACAGAGAGGTCAGGGCCCAGTGGAAGTGCAACATTTAACAACAGAGAGGTCAGGACCCAGGGGAGGTGCAACATTTGACAACAGACTGGTCAGGGCCCAGGGGAGGTGCAACATTTAACAACAGAGGGGTCAGGACCCAGGGGAGATGCAACATTTAACAACAGAGGGGTCAGGACCCAGGGGCGGTGCAACATTTAACAACAGAGAGGTCAGGGCCCAGGGGAGGTGCAACATTTAACAACAGAGGGGTCAGGGCCCAGGGGAGGTGCAACATTTAACAACAGAGCGGTCAGGACCCAGGGGAGGTGCAACATTTAACAACAGAGGGGTCAGGACCCAGGGGAGGTGCAACATTTAACAACAGAGAGGTCAGGACCCAGGGGAGGTGCAACATTTAACAACAGAGGGGTCAGGGCCCAGGGGAGGTGCAACATGTAACAACAGAGGGGTCAGGACACAGGGGAGGTGCAACATTTAACAACAGAGGGGTCAGGGCTCAGGGGAGGTGCAACATTTAACAACAGATGGGTCAGGGCCCAGGGGAGGTGCAACATTTAACAACAGAGGGGTCAGGGCCCAGGGGAGGTGCAACATTTAACAACAGAGGGGTCAGGACCCAGGGGAGGTGCAACATTTAACAACAGATGGGTCAGGACCCAAGGGAGGTGCAACATTTAACAACAGAGGGGTCAGGACCCAGGGGAGGTGCAACATTTAACAACAGAGGGGTCAGGACCCAGGGGAGGTGCAACATTTAACAACAGAGGGGTCAGGACCCAGGGAGGTGCAACATTAAACAACAGAGTGGTCAGGGCCCAGGGGAGGTGCAACATTTAACAACAGAGTGGTCAGGGCCCAGGGGAGGTGCAACATTTAACAACAGGTTGGTCAGGGCTCAGGGGAGGTGCAACATTTAACAACAGAGTGTTCAGGGCCCAGGGGAGGTGCAACATTTAACAACAGAGTGGTCAGGACCTAGGGGAGGTGCAACATTTAACAACAGAGAGGTCAGGGCCCAGGAGAGGTGCAACATTTAACAACAGAGTGGTCAGGACCCAGGGGAGGTATAACATTTAACAACAGAGGGGTCAGGGCCCAGGGGAGGTGCAACATTTAACAACAGAGGGGTCAGGGCTCAGGGGAGGTGCAACATTTAACAACAGAGTGGTCAGGACCCAGGGGAGGTGCAACATTTAACAACAGAGGGGTCAGGACCCAGGGGAGGTGCAACATTTAACAACAGAGGGGTCAGGACCCAGGGGAGGTGCAACATTTAACAACAGAAGGGTCAGGGCCCAGGGGAGGTGTAACATTTAACAACAAAAGGGTCAGGGCCCAGCGGAGGTGCAACATTTAACAACAGAGGGGTCAGGACCCAGGGGAGGTGCAACATTTAACAACAGAGGGGTCAGGGTCCAGGGGAGGCGCAACATTTAACAACAGAGTGGTCAGGACCCAGGGGAGGTGCAACAATTAACAAGAGAGGGGTCAGGATCCAGGGGAGGTGCAACATTTAACAACAGATGGGTCAGGGCCCAGGGGAGGTGCAACATTTAACAACAGAGGGGTCAGGGCCCAGGGGTGGTGCAAATTTAACAACAGAGTGGTCAGGGCCCAGGGGAGGTGCAACATTTAACAACAGAGAGGTCAGGGCCCAGGGGAGGTGCAACATTTAACAACAGAGAGGTCAGGACCCAGGGGAGGTGCAACATTTGACAACAGAGTGGTCAGGGCCCAGGGGAGGTGCAACATTTAACAACAGAGGGGTCAGGACCCAGGCGAGATGCAACATTTAACAACAGAGGGGTCAGGACCCAGGGGCGGTGCAACATTTAACAACAGAGGGGTCAGGACGCAGGGGAGGTGCAACATTTAACAACAGAGAGGTCAGGGCCCAGGGGAGGTGCAACATTTAACAACAGAGTGGTCAGGACCCAGGGGAGGTGCAACAATTAACAAGAGAGGGGTCAGGATCCAGGGGAGGTGCAACATTTAACAACAGATGGGTCAGGGCCCAGGGGAGGTGCAACATTTAACAACAGAGGGGTCAGGGCCCAGGGGAGGTGCAACATTTAACAACAGAGAGGTCAGGGCCCAGGGGAGGTGCAACATTTAACAACAGAGAGGTCAGGACCCAGGGGAGGTGCAACATTTGACAACAGACTGGTCAGGGCCCAGGGGAGGTGCAACATTTAACAACAGAGGGGTCAGGACCCAGGGGAGATGCAACATTTAACAACAGAGGGGTCAGGACCCAGGGGCGGTGCAACATTTAACAACAGAGAGGTCAGGGCCCAGGGGAGGTGTAACATTTAACAACAGAGGGGTCAGGGCCCAGGGGAGGTGCAACATTTAACAACAGAGCGGTCAGGACCCAGGGGAGGTGCAACATTTAACAACAGAGGGGTCAGGACCCAGGGGCGGTGCAACATTTAACAACAGAGGGGTCAGGACCCAGGGGAGGTGCAACATTTAACAACAGAGAGGTCAGGACCCAGGGGAGGTGCAACATTTAACAACAGAGGGGTCAGGGCCCAGGGGAGGTGCAACATTTAACAACAGAGGGGTCAGGACCCAGGGGTGGTGCAACATTTAACAACAGAGGGGTCAGGGTTCAGGGGAGGTGCAACATTTAACAACAGAGGGGTCAGGGCCCAGGGGAGGTATAACATTTAACAACAGAGGGGTCAGGGCCCAGGGGAGGTGCAACATTTAACAACAGAGGGGTCAGGGCTCAGGGGAGGTGCAACATTTAACAACAGAGTGGTCAGGACCCAGGGGAGGTGCAACATTTAACAACAGAGGGGTCAGGACCCAGGGGAGGTGCAACATTTAACAACAGAGGGGTCAGGACCCAGGGGAGGTGCAACATTTAACAACAGAAGGGTCAGGGCCCAGGGGAGGTGTAACATTTAACAACAAAAGGGTCAGGGCCCAGCGGAGGTGCAACATTTAACAACAGAGGGGTCAGGACCCAGGGGAGGTGCAACATTTAACAACAGAGGGGTCAGGGTCCAGGGGAGGCGCAACATTTAACAACAGAGTGGTCAGGACCCAGGGGAGGTGCAACAATTAACAAGAGAGGGGTCAGGATCCAGGGGAGGTGCAACATTTAACAACAGATGGGTCAGGGCCCAGGGGAGGTGCAACATTTAACAACAGAGGGGTCAGGGCCCAGGGGTGGTGCAAATTTAACAACAGAGTGGTCAGGGCCCAGGGGAGGTGCAACATTTAACAACAGAGAGGTCAGGGCCCAGGGGAGGTGCAACATTTAACAACAGAGAGGTCAGGACCCAGGGGAGGTGCAACATTTGACAACAGAGTGGTCAGGGCCCAGGGGAGGTGCAACATTTAACAACAGAGGGGTCAGGACCCAGGCGAGATGCAACATTTAACAACAGAGGGGTCAGGACCCAGGGGCGGTGCAACATTTAACAACAGAGGGGTCAGGACGCAGGGGAGGTGCAACATTTAACAACAGAGAGGTCAGGGCCCAGGGGAGGTGCAACATTTAACAACAGAGTGGTCAGGACCCAGGGGAGGTGCAACAATTAACAAGAGAGGGGTCAGGATCCAGGGGAGGTGCAACATTTAACAACAGATGGGTCAGGGCCCAGGGGAGGTGCAACATTTAACAACAGAGGGGTCAGGGCCCAGGGGAGGTGCAACATTTAACAACAGAGAGGTCAGGGCCCAGGGGAGGTGCAACATTTAACAACAGAGAGGTCAGGACCCAGGGGAGGTGCAACATTTGACAACAGACTGGTCAGGGCCCAGGGGAGGTGCAACATTTAACAACAGAGGGGTCAGGACCCAGGGGAGATGCAACATTTAACAACAGAGGGGTCAGGACCCAGGGGCGGTGCAACATTTAACAACAGAGGGGTCAGGACCCAGGGGAGGTGCAACATTTAACAACAGAGAGGTCAGGACCCAGGGGAGGTGCAACATTTAACAACAGAGGGGTCAGGGCCCAGGGGAGGTGCAACATTTAACAACAGAGGGGTCAGGACCCAGGGGTGGTGCAACATTTAACAACAGAGGGGTCAGGGCTCAGGGGAGGTGCAACATTTAACAACAGAGGGGTCAGGGCCCAGGGGAGGTGCAACATTTAACAACAGAGAGGTCAGGGCCCAGGGGAGGTGCAACATTTAACAACAGAGAGGTCAGGACCCAGGGGAGGTGCAACATTTAACAACAGAGTGGTCAGGGCCCAGGGGAGGTGCAACATTTAACAACAGAGAGGTCAGGGCCCAGGGGAGGTGCCACATTTAACAACAGAGTAGTCAGGGCCCAGGGGAGGTGCAACATTTAACAACAGAGGGGTCAGGGCCCAGGGGAGGTGCAACATTTAACAACAGATGGGTCAGGACCCAGGGGAGGTGCAACATTTAACAACAGAAGGGTCAGGGCCCAGGGGAGGTGCAACATTTAACAACAAAAGCGTCAGTGCCCAGGGGAGGTGCAACATTTAACAACAGATGGGTCAGGACCCAGGGGAGGTGCAACATTTAACAACAGAGAGGTCAGGACCCAGGGGAGGTGCAACATTTAACAACAGAGTGGTCAGGGCCCAGGGGAGGTGCAACATTAAACAACAGATGGGTCAGGACCCAGGGGAGGTGCAACATTTAACAACAGAGTGGTCAGGGCCCAGGGGAGGTGCAACATTTAACAACAGAGTGGTCAGGACCCAGAAGAGGTGCAACATTTAACAACAGAGGGGTCAGGGCCCAGGGGAGGTGCACCATTTAACAACAGAGTGGTCAGGGCCCAGGGGAGATGCAACATTTAACAACAGAAGGGTCAGGACCCAGGGGAGGTGCAACATTTAACAACAGATGGGTCAGGGCCCAGGGGAGGTGCAACATTTAACAACAGATGGGTCAGGACCCAGGGGAGGTGCAACATTTAACAACAGATGGGTCAGGACCCAGGGGAGGTGCAACATTTAACAACAGAGTGGTCAGGACCCAGGGGAGGTGCAACATTTAACAACAGAGAGGTCAGGACCCAGGGGAGGTGCAACATTTAACAACAGATGGGTCAGCACCCAGGGGAGGTGCAACATTTAACAACAGATGGGTCAGGAGCCAGGGGAGGTGCAACATTTAACAACAGAGAGGTCAGGACCCAGGGGAGGTGCAACATTTAACAACAGATGGGTCAGCACCCAGGGGAGGTGCAACATTTAACAACAGATGGGTCAGGACCCAGGGGAGGTGCAACATTTAACAACAGAGGGGTCAGGACCCAGGGGAGGTGCAACATTTAACAACAGATGGGTCAGGAACCAGGGGAGGTGCAACATTTAACAACAGAGGGGTCAGGACCCAGGGGAGGTGCAACATTTAACAACAGATGGGTCAGGACCCAGGGGAGGTGCAACATTTAACAACAGAGGGGTCAGGACCCAGGGGAGGTGCAACATTTAACAACAGAGGGGTCAGGACCCAGGGGAGGTGCAACATTTAACAACAGATGGGTCAGGACCCAGGGGAGGTGCAACATTTAACAACAGAGTGGTCAGGACCCAGGGGAGGTGCAACATTTAACAACAGATGGGTCAGGACCCAGGGGAGGTGCAACATTTAACAACAGAGAGGTCAGGACCCAGGGGAGGTGTAACATTTAACAACAGAGAGGTCAGGGCCCAGGGGAGGTGCAACATTTAACAACAGAGAGGTCAGGAACCAGGGGAGGTGCAACATTTAACAACAGAGTGGTCAGGAGCCAGGGGAGGTGCAACATTTAACAACAGAGTGGTCAGGGCCCAGGAGAGGTGCAACATTTAACAACAGAGGGGTCAGGGCCCAGGGGAGGTGCAACATTTAACAACAGAGGCGTCAGGGCCCAGGGGAGGTGCAACATTTAACAACAGAGGGGTCAGGACCCAGGGGAGGTGCAACATTTAACAACAGAGGGGTCAGGGCCCAGGGGAGGTGCAACATTTAACAACAGAAGGGTCAGGACCCAGGGGAGGTGCAACATTTAACAACAGAGGGGTCAGAACCCAGGGGAGGTGCAACATTTAACAACAGAGAGGTCAGGGCCCAGGGGAGGTGCAACATTTAACAACAGAGGGGTCAGGACCCAGGGGAGGTGCAACATTTAACAACAGAGAGGTCAGGGCCCAGGGGAGGTGCAACATTTAACAACAGAGAGGTCAGGGCCCAGGGGAGGTGCAACATTTAACAACAGAGAGGTCAGGGACCAGGGGAGGTGCAACATTTAACAACAGAGTGGTCAGGGCCCAGGGGAGGTGCAACATTTAACAACAGATGGGTCAGGGCCCAGGGGAGGTGCAACATTTAACAACAGATGGGTCAGGACCCAGGGGAGGTGCAACATTTAACAACAGAGAGGTCAGGGCCCAGGGGAGGTGCAACATTTAACAACAGAGAGGTCAGGACCCAGGGGAGGTGCAACATTTAACCACAGAGTGGTCAGGGCCCAGGGGAGGTGCAACATTTAACAACAGATGGGTCAGGGCCCAGGGGAGGTGCAACATTTAACAACAGAGGCGTCAGGGCCCAGGGGAGGTGCAACATTTAACAACAGAGGGGTCAGGACCCAGCGGAGGTGCAACATTTAACAACAGAGGGGTCAGGGCCCAGGGGAGCTGCAACATTTAACAACAGAAGGGTCAGGACCCAGGGGAGGTGCAACATTTAACAACAGAGGGGTCAGGACCCAGGGGAGGTGCAACATTTAACAACAGAGAGGTCAGGGCCCAGGGGAGGTGCAACATTTAACAACAGATGGGACAGGACCCAGGGGAGGTGCAACATTTAACAACAAAAGGGTCAGTGCCCAGGGGAGGTGCAACATTTAACAACAGAGGGGTCAGGACCCAGGGGCGGTGCAACATTTAACAACAGAGGGGTCAGGACCCAGGGGAGGTGCAACATTTAACAACAGAGAGGTCAGGGCCCAGGGGAGGTGCAACATTTAACAACAGAGAGGTCAGGACCCAGGGAAGGTGCAACATTTAACAACAGAAGGGTCAGGGCCCAGGGGAGGTGCAACATTTAACAACAGAGGGGTCAGGACCCAGGGGCGGTGCAACATTTAACAACAGAGGGGTCAGGACCCAGGGGAGGTGCAACATTTAACAACAGAGGGGTCAGGGCCCAGGGGAGGTGCAACATTTAACAACAGAGGCGTCAGGGCCCAGGGGAGGTGCAACATTTAACAACAGAGGGGTCAGGACCCAGGGGAGGTGCAACATTTAACAACAGAGGGGTCAGGGCCCAGGGGAGGTGCAACATTTAACAACAGAAGGGTCAGGACCCAGGGGAGGTGCAACATTTAACAACAGAGGGGTCAGGACCCAGGGGAGGTGCAACATTTAACAACAGAGAGGTCAGGGCCCAGGGGAGGTGCAACATTTAACAACAGATGGGTCAGGACCCAGGGGAGGTGCAACATTTAACAACAAAAGGGTCAGTGCCCAGGGGAGGTGCAACATTTAACAACAGAGGGGTCAGGACCCAGGGGCGGTGCAACATTTAACAACAGAGGGGTCAGGACCCAGGGGAGGAGCAACATTTAACAACAGAGAGGTCAGGGCCCAGGGGAGGTGCAACATTTAACAACAGAGAGGTCAGGACCCAGGGAGGTGCAACATTTAACAACAGAAGGGTCAGGGCCCAGGGGAGGTGCAACATTTAACAACAGAGGGGTCAGGCCCCAGGGGCGGTGCAACATTTAACAACAGAGGGGTCAGGACCCAGGGGAGGTGCAACATTTAACAACAGAGAGGTCAGGGCCCAGGGGAGGTGCAACATTTAACAACAGAGAGGTCAGGGCCCAGGGGAGGTGCAACATTTAACAACAGAGTGGTCAGGGCCCAGGGGAGGTGCAACATTTAACAACAGATGGGTCAGGGTCCAGGGGAGGTGCAACATTTAACAACAGAGAGGTCAGGACCCAGGTGAGCTGCAACATTTAACAACAGAGAGGTCAGGGCCCAGGGGAGGTGCAACATTTAACAACAGAGAGGTCAGGACCCAGGGGAGGTGCAACATTTAACAACAGAGAGGTCAGGGCCCAGGGGAGGTGCAACATTTAACAACAGAGAGGTCAGGGCCCAGGGGAGGTGCAACATTTAACAACAGAGTGGTCAGGGCCCAGGGGAGGTGCAACATTTAACAACAGATGGGTCAGGGCCCAGGGGAGGTGCAACATTTAACAACAGATGGGTCAGGACCCAGGGGAGGTGCAACATTTAACAACAGAGAGGTCAGGGCCCAGGGGAGGTGCAACATTTAACAACAGAGAGGTCAGGACCCAGGGGAGGTGCAACATTTAACAACAGAGTGGTCAGGGCCCAGGGGAGGTGCAACATTTAACAACAGATGGGTCAGGGCCCAGGGGAGGTGCAACATTTAACAACAGAGGCGTCAGGGCCCAGGGGAGGTGCAACATTTAACAACAGAGGGGTCAGGACCCAGCGGAGGTGCAACATTTAACAACAGAGGGGTCAGTGCCCAGGGGAGGTGCAACATTTAACAACAGAAGGGTCAGGACCCAGGGGAGGTGCAACATTTAACAACAGAAGGGTCAGGACCCAGGGGCGGTGCAACATTTAACAACAGAGGGGTCAGGACCCAGGGGAGGTGCAACATTTAACAACAGAGAGGTCAGGGCCCAGGGGAGGTGCAACATTTAACAACAGAGAGGTCAGGACCCAGGGAAGGTGCAACATTTAACAACAGAAGGGTCAGGGCCCAGGGGAGGTGCAACATTTAACAACAGAGGGGTCAGGACCCAGGGGCGGTGCAACATTTAACAACAGAGGGGTCAGGACCCAGGGGAGGTGCAACATTTAACAACAGAGAGGTCAGGGCCCAGGGGAGGTGCAACATTTAACAACAGAGTGGTCAGGGCCCAGGGGAGGTGCAACATTTAACAACAGATGGGTCAGGGTCCAGGGGAGGTGCAACATTTAACAACAGAGAGGTCAGGACCCAGGGGAGGTGCAACATTTAACAACAGAGAGGTCAGGGCCCAGGGGAGGTGCAACATTTGACAACAGAGAGGTCAGGACACAGGGGAGGGGCAACATTTAACAACAGAGAGGTCAGGGCCCAGGGGAGGTGCAACATTTAACAACAGAGAGGTCAGGGCCCAGGGGAGGTGCAACATTTAACAACAGAGTGGTCAGGGCCCAGGGGAGGTGCAACATTTAACAACAGATGGGTCAGGGCCCAGGGGAGGTGCAACATTTAACAACAGATGGGTCAGGACCCAGGGGAGGTGCAACATTTAACAACAGAGAGGTCAGGACCCAGGGGAGGTGCAACATTTAACAACAGAGAGGTCAGGGCCCAGGGGAGGTGCAACATTTAACAACAGAGAGGTCAGGACCCAGGGGAGGTGCAACATTTAACAACAGAGAGGTCAGGGCCCAGGGGAGGTGCAACATTTAACAACAGAGAGGTCAGGGCCCAGGGGAGGTGCAACATTTAACAACAGAGAGGTCAGGACCCAGGGGAGGTGCAACATTTAACAACAGAGAGGTCAGGGCCCAGGGGAGGTGCAACATTTAACAACAGAGAGGTCAGGACCCAGGGGAGGTGCAACATTTAACAACAGAGAGGTCAGGGCCCAGGGGAGGTGCAACATTTAACAACAGATGGGTCAGGACCCAGGGGAGGTGCAACATTTAACAACAGAGGGGTCAGGACCCAGGGGAGGTGCAACATTTAACAACAGAAGGATCAGGGCCCAGGGGAGGTGTAACATTTAACAACAAAAGGGTCAGGGCCCAGCGGAGGTGCAACATTTAACAACAGAGGGGTCAGGACCCAGGGGAGGTGCATCATTTAACAACAGAGGGGTCAGGGCCCAGGGGAGGTGCAACATTTAACAACAGAGTGGTCAGGACCCAGGGGAGGTGCAACAATTAACATGAGAGGGGTCAGGATCCAGGGGAGGTGCAACATTTAACAACAGATGGGTCAGGGCCCAGGGGAGGTGCAACATTTAACAACAGAGGGGTCAGGGCCCAGGGGAGGTGCAACATTTAACAACAGAGTGGTCAGGGCCCAGGGGAGGTGCAACATTTAACAACAGAGAGGTCAGGGCCCAGGGGAGGTGCAACATTTAACAACAGAGAGGTCAGGACCCAGGGGAGGTGCAACATTTGACAACAGAGTGGTCAGGGCCCAGGGGAGGTGCAACATTTAACAACAGAGGGGTCAGGACCCAGGGGAGATGCAACATTTAACAACAGAGGGGTCAGGACCCAGGGGCGGTGCAACATTTAACAACAGAGGGGTCAGGACCCAGGGGAGGTGCAACATTTAACAACAGAGAGGTCAGGGCCCAGGGGAGGTGCAACATTTAACAACAGAGGGGTCAGGGCCCAGGGGAGGTGCAACATTTAACAACAGAGGGGTCAGGACCCAGGGGAGGTGCAACATTTAACAACAGAGGGGTCAGGGCCCAGGGGAGGTGCAACATTTAACAACAGAGGGGTCAGGACCCAGGGGAGGTGCAACATTTAACAACAGAGGGGTCAGGACCCAGGGGAGGTGCAACATTTAACAACAGAGAGGTCAGGGCCCAGGGGAGGTGCAACATTTAACAACAGAGGGGTCAGGACCCAGGGGAGGTGCAACATTTAACAACAGAGGGGTCAGGACCCAGGGGAGGTGCAACATTTAACAACAGAGAGGTCAGGACCCAGGGGAGTTGCAACATTTAACAACAGAGGGGTCAGGGCCCAGGGGAGGTGCAACATTTAACAACAGAGGGGTCAGGACCCAGGGGAGGTGCAACATTTAACAACAGAGGGGTCAGGGCTCAGGGGAGGTGCAACATTTAACAACAGAGGGGTCAGGGCCCAGGGGAGGTGCAACATTTAACAACAGAGAGGTCAGGGCCCAGGGGAGGTGCAACATTTAACAACAGAGAGGTCAGGGCCCAGGGGAGGTGCAACATTTAACAACAGAGTAGTCAGGGCCCAGGGGAGGTGCAACATTTAACAACAGAGGGGTCAGGGCCCAGGGGAGGTGCAACATTTAACAACAGATGGGTCAGGACCCAGGGGAGGTGCAACATTTAACAACAGAAGGGTCAGGGCCCAGGGGAGGTGCAACATTTAACATAAAAAAGGGTCAGTGCCCAGGGGAGGTGCAACATTTAACAACAGAGTGGTAAGGGCCCAGGGGAGGTGCAACATTTAACAACAGATGGGTCAGGACCCAGGGGAGGTGCAACATTTAACAACAGAGTGGTCAGGGCCCAGGGGAGGTGCAACATTTAACAACAGAGTGGTCAGGGCCCAGGGGAGGTGCAACATTTAACAACAGAGAGGTCAGGACCCAGGGGAGGTGCAACATTTAACAACAGAGTGGTCAGGACCCAGGGGAGGTGCAACATTTAACAACAGAGGGGTCAGGGCCCAGGGGAGGTGCAACATTTAACAACAGATGGGTCAGCACCCAGGGGAGGTGCAACATTTAACAACAGATGGGTCAGGACCCAGGGGAGGTGCAACATTTAACAACAGATGTGTCAGGACCCAGGGGAGGTGCAACATTTAACAACAGAGTGGTCAGGACCCAGGGGAGGTGCAACATTTAACAACAGAGAGGTCAGGACCCAGGGGAGGTGCAACATTTAACAACAGATGGGTCAGCACCCAGGGGAGGTGCAACATTTAACAACAGATGGGTCAGGACCCAGGGGAGGTGCAACATTTAACAACAGAGGGGTCAGGACCCAGGGGAGGTGCAACATTTAACAACAGATGGGTCAGCACCCAGGGGAGGTGCAACATTTAACAACAGATGGGTCAGGACCCAGGGGAGGTGCAACATTTAACAACAGATGGGTCAGGATCCAGGGGAGGTGCAACATTTAACAACAGAGTGGTCAGGACCCAGGGGAGGTGCAACATTTAACAACAGAGAGGTCAGGACCCAGGGGAGGTGCAACATTTAACAACAGAGGGGTCAGGACCCAGGGGAGGTGCAACATTTAACAACAGATGGGTCAGGACCCAGGGGAGGTGCAACATTTAACAACAGAGGGGTCAGGACCCAGGGGAGGTGCAACATTTAACAACAGATGGGTCAGGACCCAGTGGAGGTGCAACATTTAACAACAGAGGGGTCAGGACCCAGGGGAGGTGCAACATTTAACAACAGAGGGGTCAGGACCCAGGGGAGGTGCAACATTTAACAACAGATGGGTCAGGACCCAGGGGAGGTGCAACATTTAACAACAGAGTGGTCAGGACCCAGGGGAGGTGCAACATTTAACAACAGAGGGGTCAGGACCCAGGGGCGGTGCAACATTTAACAACAGAGAGGTCAGGGCCCAGGGGAGGTGCAACATTTAACAACAGAGGGGTCAGGGCCCAGGGGCGGTGCAACATTTAACAACAGAGCGGTCAGGACCCAGGGGAGGTGCAACATTTAACAACAGAGGGGTCAGGACCCAGGGGCGGTGCAACATTTAACAACAGAGGGGTCAGGACCCAGGGGAGGTGCAACATTTAACAACAGAGAGGTCAGGACCCAGGGGAGGTGCAACATTTAACAACAGAGGGGTCAGGGCCCAGGGGAGGTGCAACATTTAACAACAGAGGGGTCAGGACCCAGGGGAGGTGCAACATTTAACAACAGAGGGGTCAGGGCTCAGGGGAGGTGCAACATTTAACAACAGAGGGGTCAGGGCCCAGGGGAGGTGCAACATTTAACAACAGAGAGGTCAGGACCCAGGGGAGGTGCAACATTTAACAACAGAGTGGTCAGGGCCCAGGGGAGGTGCAACATTTAACAACAGAGAGGTCAGGGCCCAGGGGAGGTGCCACATTTAACAACAGAGTAGTCAGGGCCCAGGGGAGGTGCAACATTTAACAACAGAGGGGTCAGGGCCCAGGGGAGGTGCAACATTTAACAACAGATGGGTCAGGACCCAGGGGAGGTGCAACATTTAACAACAGAAGGGTCAGGGCCCAGGGGAGGTGCAACATTTAACAACAAAAGGGTCAGTGCCCAGGGGAGGTGCAACATTTAACAACAGATGGGTCAGGACCCAGGGGAGGTGCAACATTTAACAACAGAGAGGTCAGGACCCAGGGGAGGTGCAACATTTAACAACAGAGTGGTCAGGGCCCAGGGGAGGTGCAACATTAAACAACAGATGGGTCAGGACCCAGGGGAGGTGCAACATTTAACAACAGAGTGGTCAGGGCCCAGGGGAGGTGCAACATTTAACAACAGAGTGGTCAGGACCCAGAAGAGGTGCAACATTTAACAACAGAGGGGTCAGGGCCCAGGGGAGGTGCACCATTTAACAACAGAGTGGTCAGGGCCCAGGGGAGATGCAACATTTAACAACAGAAGGGTCAGGACCCAGGGGAGGTGCAACATTTAACAACAGATGGGTCAGGGCCCAGGGGAGGTGCAACATTTAACAACAGATGGGTCAGGACCCAGGGGAGGTGCAACATTTAACAACAGATGGGTCAGGACCCAGGGGAGGTGCAACATTTAACAACAGAGTGGTCAGGACCCAGGGGAGGTGCAACATTTAACAACAGAGAGGTCAGGACCCAGGGGAGGTGCAACATTTAACAACAGATGGGTCAGCACCCAGGGGAGGTGCAACATTTAACAACAGATGGGTCAGGAGCCAGGGGAGGTGCAACATTTAACAACAGAGAGGTCAGGACCCAGGGGAGGTGCAACATTTAACAACAGATGGGTCAGCACCCAGGGGAGGTGCAACATTTAACAACAGATGGGTCAGGACCCAGGGGAGGTGCAACATTTAACAACAGAGGGGTCAGGACCCAGGGGAGGTGCAACATTTAACAACAGATGGGTCAGGACAGAGGGGAGGTGCAACATTTAACAACAGAGGGGTCAGGACCCAGGGGAGGTGCAACATTTAACAACAGAGGGGTCAGGACCCAGGGGAGGTGCAACATTTAACAACAGATGGGTCAGGACCCAGGGGAGGTGCAACATTTAACAACAGAGTGGTCAGGACCCAGGGGAGGTGCAACATTTAACAACAGATGGGTCAGGACCCAGGGGAGGTGCAACATTTAACAACAGAGAGGTCAGGACCCAGGGGAGGTGTAACATTTAACAACAGAGAGGTCAGGGCCCAGGGGAGGTGCAACATTTAACAACAGAGAGGTCAGGAACCAGGGGAGGTGCAACATTTAACAACAGAGTGGTCAGGAGCCAGGGGAGGTGCAACATTTAACAACAGAGTGGTCAGGGCCCAGGAGAGGTGCAACATTTAACAACAGAGGGGTCAGGGCCCAGGGGAGGTGCAACATTTAACAACAGAGGCGTCAGGGCCCAGGGGAGGTGCAACATTTAACAACAGAGGGGTCAGGACCCAGGGGAGGTGCAACATTTAACAACAGAGGGGTCAGGGCCCAGGGGAGGTGCAACATTTAACAACAGAAGGGTCAGGACCCAGGGGAGGTGCAACATTTAACAACAGAGGGGTCAGAACCCAGGGGAGGTGCAACATTTAACAACAGAGAGGTCAGGGCCCAGGGGAGGTGCAACATTTAACAACAGAGGGGTCAGGACCCAGGGGAGGTGCAACATTTAACAACAGAGAGGTCAGGGCCCAGGGGAGGTGCAACATTTAACAACAGAGAGGTCAGGGCCCAGGGGAGGTGCAACATTTAACAACAGAGAGGTCAGGGACCAGGGGAGGTGCAACATTTAACAACAGAGTGGTCAGGGCCCAGGGGAGGTGCAACATTTAACAACAGATGGGTCAGGGCCCAGGGGAGGTGCAACATTTAACAACAGATGGGTCAGGACCCAGGGGAGGTGCAACATTTAACAACAGAGAGGTCAGGGCCCAGGGGAGGTGCAACATTTAACAACAGAGAGGTCAGGACCCAGGGGAGGTGCAACATTTAACCACAGAGTGGTCAGGGCCCAGGGGAGGTGCAACATTTAACAACAGATGGGTCAGGGCCCAGGGGAGGTGCAACATTTAACAACAGAGGCGTCAGGGCCCAGGGGAGGTGCAACATTTAACAACAGAGGGCTCAGGACCCAGCGGAGGTGCAACATTTAACAACAGAGGGGTCAGGGCCCAGGGGAGCTGCAACATTTAACAACAGAAGGGTCAGGACCCAGGGGAGGTGCAACATTTAACAACAGAGGGGTCAGGACCCAGGGGAGGTGCAACATTTAACAACAGAGAGGTCAGGGCCCAGGGGAGGTGCAACATTTAACAACAGATGGGACAGGACCCAGGGGAGGTGCAACATTTAACAACAAAAGGGTCAGTGCCCAGGGGAGGTGCAACATTTAACAACAGAGGGGTCAGGACCCAGGGGCGGTGCAACATTTAACAACAGAGGGGTCAGGACCCAGGGGAGGTGCAACATTTAACAACAGAGAGGTCAGGGCCCAGGGGAGGTGCAACATTTAACAACAGAGAGGTCAGGACCCAGGGAAGGTGCAACATTTAACAACAGAAGGGTCAGGGCCCAGGGGAGGTGCAACATTTAACAACAGAGGGGTCAGGACCCAGGGGCGGTGCAACATTTAACAACAGAGGGGTCAGGACCCAGGGGAGGTGCAACATTTAACAACAGAGGGGTCAGGGCCCAGGGGAGGTGCAACATTTAACAACAGAGGCGTCAGGGCCCAGGGGAGGTGCAACATTTAACAACAGAGGGGTCAGGACCCAGGGGAGGTGCAACATTTAACAACAGAGGGGTCAGGGCCCAGGGGAGGTGCAACATTTAACAACAGAAGGGTCAGGACCCAGGGGAGGTGCAACATTTAACAACAGAGGGGTCAGGACCCAGGGGAGGTGCAACATTTAACAACAGAGAGGTCAGGGCCCAGGGGAGGTGCAACATTTAACAACAGATGGGTCAGGACCCAGGGGAGGTGCAACATTTAACAACAAAAGGGTCAGTGCCCAGGGGAGGTGCAACATTTAACAACAGAGGGGTCAGGACCCAGGGGCGGTGCAACATTTAACAACAGAGGGGTCAGGACCCAGGGGAGGAGCAACATTTAACAACAGAGAGGTCAGGGCCCAGGGGAGGTGCAACATTTAACAACAGAGAGGTCAGGACCCAGGGAGGTGCAACATTTAACAACAGAAGGGTCAGGGCCCAGGGGAGGTGCAACATTTAACAACAGAGGGGTCAGGCCCCAGGGGCGGTGCAACATTTAACAACAGAGGGGTCAGGACCCAGGGGAGGTGCAACATTTAACAACAGAGAGGTCAGGGCCCAGGGGAGGTGCAACATTTAACAACAGAGAGGTCAGGGCCCAGGGGAGGTGCAACATTTAACAACAGAGTGGTCAGGGCCCAGGGGAGGTGCAACATTTAACAACAGATGGGTCAGGGTCCAGGGGAGGTGCAACATTTAACAACAGAGAGGTCAGGACCCAGGTGAGCTGCAACATTTAACAACAGAGAGGTCAGGGCCCAGGGGAGGTGCAACATTTAACAACAGAGAGGTCAGGACCCAGGGGAGGTGCAACATTTAACAACAGAGAGGTCAGGGCCCAGGGGAGGTGCAACATTTAACAACAGAGAGGTCAGGGCCCAGGGGAGGTGCAACATTTAACAACAGAGTGGTCAGGGCCCAGGGGAGGTGCAACATTTAACAACAGATGGGTCAGGGCCCAGGGGAGGTGCAACATTTAACAACAGATGGGTCAGGACCCAGGGGAGGTGCAACATTTAACAACAGAGAGGTCAGGGCCCAGGGGAGGTGCAACATTTAACAACAGAGAGGTCAGGACCCAGGGGAGGTGCAACATTTAACAACAGAGGGGTCAGGACCCAGGGGAGGTGCAACATTTAACAACAGAGTGGTCAGGGCCCAGGGGAGGTGCAACATTTAACAACAGAGAGGTCAGGGCCCAGGGGAGGTGCAACATTTAACAACAGAGGGGTCAGGGCCCAGGGGAGGTGCAACATTTAACAACAGATGGGTCAGGGCCCAGGGGAGGTGCAACATTTAACAACAGAGGCGTCAGGGCCCAGGGGAGGTGCAACATTTAACAACAGAGGGGTCAGGACCCAGCGGAGGTGCAACATTTAACAACAGAGGGGTCAGGGCCCAGGGGAGGTGCAACATTTAACAACAGAAGGGTCAGGACCCAGGGGAGGTGCAACATTTAACAACAGAAGGGTCAGGACCCAGGGGCGGTGCAACATTTAACAACAGAGGGGTCAGGACCCAGGGGAGGTGCAACATTTAACAACAGAGAGGTCAGGGCCCAGGGGAGGTGCAACATTTAACAACAGAGAGGTCAGGACCCAGGGAAGGTGCAACATTTAACAACAGAAGGGTCAGGGCCCAGGGGAGGTGCAACATTTAACAACAGAGGGGTCAGGACCCAGGGGCGGTGCAACATTTAACAACAGAGGGGTCAGGACCCAGGGGAGGTGCAACATTTAACAACAGAGAGGTCAGGGCCCAGGGGAGGTGCAACATTTAACAACAGAGTGGTCAGGGCCCAGGGGAGGTGCAACATTTAACAACAGATGGGTCAGGGTCCAGGGGAGGTGCAACATTTAACAACAGAGAGGTCAGGACCCAGGGGAGGTGCAACATTTAACAACAGAGAGGTCAGGGCCCAGGGGAGGTGCAACATTTGACAACAGAGAGGTCAGGACCCAGGGGAGGGGCAACATTTAACAACAGAGAGGTCAGGGCCCAGGGGAGGTGCAACATTTAACAACAGAGAGGTCAGGGCCCAGGGGAGGTGCAACATTTAACAACAGAGTGGTCAGGGCCCAGGGGAGGTGCAACATTTAACAACAGATGGGTCAGGGCCCAGGGGAGGTGCAACATTTAACAACAGATGGGTCAGGACCCAGGGGAGGTGCAACATTTAACAACAGAGAGGTCAGGACCCAGGGGAGGTGCAACATTTAACAACAGAGAGGTCAGGGCCCAGGGGAGGTGCAACATTTAACAACAGAGAGGTCAGGACCCAGGGGAGGTGCAACATTTAACAACAGAGAGGTCAGGGCCCAGGGGAGGTGCAACATTTAACAACAGAGAGGTCAGGGCCCAGGGGAGGTGCAACATTTAACAACAGAGAGGTCAGGACCCAGGGGAGGTGCAACATTTAACAACAGAGAGGTCAGGGCCCAGGGGAGGTGCAACATTTAACAACAGAGAGGTCAGGACCCAGGGGAGGTGCAACATTTAACAACAGAGAGGTCAGGGCCCAGGGGAGGTGCAACATTTAACAACAGATGGGTCAGGACCCAGGGGAGGTGCAACATTTAACAACAGAGGGGTCAGGACCCAGGGGAGGTGCAACATTTAACAACAGAAGGATCAGGGCCCAGGGGAGGTGTAACATTTAACAACAAAAGGGTCAGGGCCCAGCGGAGGTGCAACATTTAACAACAGAGGGGTCAGGGCCCAGGGGAGGTGCAACATTTAACAACAGAGGGGTCAGGACCCAGGGGAGATGCAACATTTAACAACAGAGGGGTCAGGACCCAGGGGCGGTGCAACATTTAACAACAGAGGGGTCAGGACCCAGGGGAGGTGCAACATTTAACAACAGAGAGGTCAGGGCCCAGGGGAGGTGCAACATTTAACAACAGAGGGGTCAGGGCCCAGGGGAGGTGCAACATTTAACAACAGAGGGGTCAGGACCCAGGGGAGGTGCAACATTTAACAACAGAGGGGTCAGGGCCCAGGGGAGGTGCAACATTTAACAACAGAGGGGTCAGGACCCAGGGGAGGTGCAACATTTAACAACAGAGAGGTCAGGACCCAGGGGAGTTGCAACATTTAACAACAGAGGGGTCAGGGCCCAGGGGAGGTGCAACATTTAACAACAGAGGGGTCAGGACCCAGGGGAGGTGCAACATTTAACAACAGAGGGGTCAGGGCTCAGGGGAGGTGCAACATTTAACAACAGAGGGGTCAGGGCCCAGGGGAGGTGCAACATTTAACAACAGAGAGGTCAGGGCCCAGGGGAGGTGCAACATTTAACAACAGAGAGGTCAGGGCCCAGGGGAGGTGCAACATTTAACAACAGAGTAGTCAGGGCCCAGGGGAGGTGCAACATTTAACAACAGAGGGGTCAGGGCCCAGGGGAGGTGCAACATTTAACAACAGATGGGTCAGGACCCAGGGGAGGTGCAACATTTAACAACAGAAGGGTCAGGGCCCAGGGGAGGTGCAACATTTAACATAAAAAAGGGTCAGTGCCCAGGGGAGGTGCAACATTTAACAACAGAGTGGTAAGGGCCCAGGGGAGGTGCAACATTTAACAACAGATGGGTCAGGACCCAGGGGAGGTGCAACATTTAACAACAGAGTGGTCAGGGCCCAGGGGAGGTGCAACATTTAACAACAGAGTGGTCAGGGCCCAGGGGAGGTGCAACATTTAACAACAGAGAGGTCAGGACCCAGGGGAGGTGCAACATTTAACAACAGAGTGGTCAGGACCCAGGGGAGGTGCAACATTTAACAACAGAGGGGTCAGGGCCCAGGGGAGGTGCAACATTTAACAACAGATGGGTCAGCACCCAGGGGAGGTGCAACATTTAACAACAGATGGGTCAGGACCCAGGGGAGGTGCAACATTTAACAACAGATGGGTCAGGACCCAGGGGAGGTGCAACATTTAACAACAGAGTGGTCAGGACCCAGGGGAGGTGCAACATTTAACAACAGAGAGGTCAGGACCCAGGGGAGGTGCAACATTTAACAACAGATGGGTCAGCACCCAGGGGAGGTGCAACATTTAACAACAGATGGGTCAGGACCCAGGGGAGGTGCAACATTTAACAACAGAGGGGTCAGGACCCAGGGGAGGTGCAACATTTAACAACAGATGGGTCAGCACCCAGGGGAGGTGCAACATTTAACAACAGATGGGTCAGGACCCAGGGGAGGTGCAACATTTAACAACAGATGGGTCAGGATCCAGGGGAGGTGCAACATTTAACAACAGAGTGGTCAGGACCCAGGGGAGGTGCAACATTTAACAACAGAGAGGTCAGGACCCAGGGGAGGTGCAACATTTAACAACAGAGGGGTCAGGACCCAGGGGAGGTGCAACATTTAACAACAGATGGGTCAGGACCCAGGGGAGGTGCAACATTTAACAACAGAGGGGTCAGGACCCAGGGGAGGTGCAACATTTAACAACGGATGGGTCAGGACCCAGTGGAGGTGCAACATTTAACAACAGAGGGGTCAGGACCCAGGGGAGGTGCAACATTTAACAACAGAGGGGTCAGGACCCAGGGGAGGTGCAACATTTAACAACAGATGGGTCAGGACCCAGGGGAGGTGCAACATTTAACAACAGAGTGGTCAGGACCCAGGGGAGGTGCAACATTTAACAACAGATGGGTCAGCACCCAGGGGAGGTGCAACATTTAACAACAGATGGGTCAGGACCCAGGGGAGGTGCAACATTTAACAACAGAGGGGTCAGGACCCAGGGGAGGTGCAACATTTAACAACAGAGGCGTCAGGGCCCAGGGGAGGTGCAACATTTAACAACAGAGGGGTCAGGACCCAGGGGAGGTGCAACATTTAACAACAGAGGGGTCAGGGCCCAGGGGAGGTGCAACATTTAACAACAGAGGGGTCAGGACCCAGGGGAGGTGCAACATTTAACAACAGAGAGGTCAGGACCCAGGGGCGGTGCAACATTTAACAACAGAGGGGTCAGGACCCAGGGGAGGAGCAACATTTAACAACAGAGAGGTCAGGGGCCAGGGGAGGTGCAACATTTAACAACAGAGAGGTCAGGACCCAGGGAGGTGCAACATTTAACAACAGAAGGGTCAGGGCCCAGGGGAGGTGCAACATTTAACAACAGAGGGGTCAGGACCCAGGGGCGGTGCAACATTTAACAACAGAGGGGTCAGGACCCAGGGGAGGTGCAACATTTAACAACAGAGAGGTCAGGGCCCAGGGGAGGTGCAACATTTAACAACAGAGAGGTCAGGGCCCAGGGGAGGTGCAACATTTAACAACAGAGTGGTCAGGGCCCAGGGGAGGTGCAACATTTAACAACAGATGGGTCAGGGTCCAGGGGAGGTGCAACATTTAACAACAGAGAGGTCAGGACCCAGGTGAGGTGCAACATTTAACAACAGAGAGGTCAGGGCCCAGGGGAGGTGCAACATTTAACAACAGAGAGGTCAGGACCCAGGGGAGGTGCAACATTTAACAACAGAGAGGTCAGGGCCCAGGGGAGGTGCAACATTTAACAACAGAGAGGTCAGGGCCCAGGGGAGGTGCAACATTTAACAACAGAGTGGTCAGGGCCCAGGGGAGGTGCAACATTTAACAACAGATGGGTCAGGGCCCAGGGGAGGTGCAACATTTAACAACAGATGGGTCAGGACCCAGGGGAGGTGCAACATTTAACAACAGAGAGGTCAGGGCCCAGGGGAGGTGCAACATTTAACAACAGAGAGGTCAGGACCCAGGGGAGGTGCAACATTTAACAACAGAGTGGTCAGGGCCCAGGGGAGGTGCAACATTTAACAACAGATGGGTCAGGGCCCAGGGGAGGTGCAACATTTAACAACAGAGGCGTCAGGGCCCAGGAGAGGTGCAACATTTAACAACAGAGGGGTCAGGACCCAGCGGAGGTGCAACATTTAACAACAGAGGGGTCAGGGCCCAGGGGAGGTGCAACATTTAACAACAGAAGGGTCAGGACCCAGGGGAGGTGCAACATTTAACAACAGAGGGGTCAGGACCCAGGGGAGGTGCAACATTTAACAACAGAGAGGTCAGGGCCCAGGGGAGGTGCAACATTTAACAACAGATGGGACAGGACCCAGGGGAGGTGCAACATTTAACAACAAAAGGGTCAGTGCCCAGGGGAGGTGCAACATTTAACAACAGAGGGGTCAGGACCCAGGGGCGGTGCAACATTTAACAACAGAGGGGTCAGGACCCAGGGGAGGTGCAACATTTAACAACAGAGAGGTCAGGGCCCAGGGGAGGTGCAACATTTAACAACAGAGAGGTCAGGACCCAGGGAAGGTGCAACATTTAACAACAGAAGGGTCAGGGCCCAGGGGAAGTGCAACATTTAACAACAGAGGGGTCAGGACCCAGGGGCGGTGCAACATTTAACAACAGAGGGGTCAGGACCCAGGGGAGGTGCAACATTTAACAACAGAGAGGTCAGGGCCCAGGGGAGGTGCAACATTTAACAACAGAGAGGTCAGGGCCCAGGGGAGGTGCAACATTTAACAACAGAGTGGTCAGGGCCCAGGGGAGGTGCAACATTTAACAACAGATGGGTCAGGGTCCAGGGGAGGTGCAACATTTAACAACAGAGAGGTCAGGACCCAGGGGAGGTGCAACATTTAACAACAGAGAGGTCAGGGCCCAGGGGAGGTGCAACATTTGACAACAGAGAGGTCAGGACCCAGGGGAGGGGCAACATTTAACAACAGAGAGGTCAGGGCCCAGGGGAGGTGCAACATTTAACAACAGAGAGGTCAGGGCCCAGGGGAGGTGCAACATTTAACAACAGAGTGGTCAGGGCCCAGGGGAGGTGCAACATTTAACAACAGATGGGTCAGGGCCCAGGGGAGGTGCAACATTTAACAACAGATGGGTCAGGACCCAGGGGAGGTGCAACATTTAACAACAGAGAGGTCAGGACCCAGGGGAGGTGCAACATTTAACAACAGAGAGGTCAGGGCCCAGGGGAGGTGCAACATTTAACAACAGAGAGGTCAGGACCCAGGGGAGGTGCAACATTTAACAACAGAGAGGTCAGGACCCAGGGGAGGTGCAACATTTAACAACAGAGAGGTCAGGGCCCAGGGGAGGTGCAACATTTAACAACAGAGAGGTCAGGACCCAGGGGAGGTGCAACATTTAACAACAGAGAGGTCAGGGCCCAGGGGAGGTGCAACATTTAACAACAGAGAGGTCAGGACCCAGGGGAGGTGCAACATTTAACAACAGAGAGGTCAGGGCCCAGGCGAGGTGCAACATTTAACAACAGATGGGTCAGGACCCAGGGGAGGTGCAACATTTAACAACAGAGGGGTCAGGACCCAGGGGAGGTGCAACATTTAACAACAGAAGGATCAGGGCCCAGGGGAGGTGTAACATTTGACAACAAAAGGGTCAGGGCCCAGCGGAGGTGCAACATTTAACAACAGAGGGGTCAGGACCCAGGGGAGGTGCATCATTTAACAACAGAGGGGTCAGGGCCCAGGGGAGGTGCAACATTTAACAACAGAGTGGTCAGGACCCAGGGGAGGTGCAACAATTAACATGAGAGGGGTCAGGATCCAGGGGAGGTGCAACATTTAACAACAGATGGGTCAGGGCCCAGGGGAGGTGCAACATTTAACAACAGAGGGGTCAGGGCCCAGGGGAGGTGCAACATTTAACAACAGAGTGGTCAGGGCCCAGGGGAGGTGCAACATTTAACAACAGAGAGGTCAGGGCCCAGGGGAGGTGCAACATTTAACAACAGAGAGGTCAGGACCCAGGGGAGGTGCAACATTTGACAACAGAGTGGTCAGGGCCCAGGGGAGGTGCAACATTTAACAACAGAGGGGTCAGGACCCAGGGGAGATGCAACATTTAACAACAGAGGGGTCAGGACCCAGGGGCGGTGCAACATATAACAACAGAGGGGTCAGGACCCAGGGGAGGTGCAACATTTAACAACAGAGAGGTCAGGGCCCAGGGGAGGTGCAACATTTAACAACAGAGGGGTCAGGGCCCAGGGGAGGTGCAACATTTAACAACAGAGGGGTCAGGACCCAGGGGAGGTGCAACATTTAACAACAGAGGGGTCAGGGCCCAGGGGAGGTGCAACATTTAACAACAGAGGGGTCAGGACCCAGGGGAGGTGCAACATTTAACAACAGAGAGGTCAGGACCCAGGGGAGTTGCAACATTTAACAACAGAGGGGTCAGGGCCCAGGGGAGGTGCAACATTTAACAACAGAGGGGTCAGGACCCAGGGGAGGTGCAACATTTAACAACAGAGGGGTCAGGGCTCAGGGGAGGTGCAACATTTAACAACAGAGGGGTCAGGGCCCAGGGGAGGTGCAACATTTAACAACAGAGAGGTCAGGGCCCAGGGGAGGTGCAACATTTAACAACAGAGAGGTCAGGGCCCAGGGGAGGTGCAACATTTAACAACAGAGTAGTCAGGGCCCAGGGGAGGTGCAACATTTAACAACAGAGGGGTCAGGGCCCAGGGGAGGTGCAACATTTAACAACAGATGGGTCAGGACCCAGGGGAGGTGCAACATTTAACAACAGAAGGGTCAGGGCCCAGGGGAGGTGCAACATTTAACAACAAAAGGGTCAGTGCCCAGGGGAGGTGCAACATTTAACAACAGAGTGGTCAGGGCCCAGGGGAGGTGCAACATTTAACAACAGATGGGTCAGGACCCAGGGGAGGTGCAACATTTAACAACAGAGTGGTCAGGGCCCAGGGGAGGTGCAACATTTAACAACAGAGTGGTCAGGGCCCAGGGGAGGTGCAACATTTAACAACAGAGAGGTCAGGACCCAGGGGAGGTGCAACATTTAACAACAGAGTGGTCAGGACCCAGGGGAGGTGCAACATTTAACAACAGAGGGGTCAGGGCCCAGGGGAGGTGCACCATTTAACAACAGAGTGGTCAGGGCCCAGGGGAGATGCAACATTTAACAACAGAAGGGTCAGGACCCAGGGGAGGTGCAACATTTAACAACAGATGGGTCAGCACCCAGGGGAGGTGCAACATTTAACAACAGATGGGTCAGGACCCAGGGGAGGTGCAACATTTAACAACAGATGGGTCAGGACCCAGGGGAGGTGCAACATTTAACAACAGAGTGGTCAGGACCCAGGGGAGGTGCAACATTTAACAACAGAGAGGTCAGGACCCAGGGGAGGTGCAACATTTAACAACAGATGGGTCAGCACCCAGGGGAGGTGCGACATTTAACAACAGATGGGTCAGGAGCCAGGGGAGGTGCAACATTTAACAACAGAGAGGTCAGGACCCAGGGGAGGTGCAACATTTAACAACAGATGGGTCAGCACCCAGGGGAGGTGCAACATTTAACAACAGATGGGTCAGGACCCAGGGGAGGTGCAACATTTAACAACAGAGGGGTCAGGACCCAGGGGAGGTGCAACATTTAACAACAGATGGGTCAGCACCCAGGGGAGGTGCAACATTTAACAACAGATGGGTCAGGACCCAGGGGAGGTGCAACATTTAACAACAGATGGGTCAGGATCCAGGGGAGGTGCAACATTTAACAACAGAGTGGTCAGGACCCAGGGGAGGTGCAACATTTAACAACAGAGAGGTCAGGACCCAGGGGAGGTGCAACATTTAACAACAGAGGGGTCAGGACCCAGGGGAGGTGCAACATTTAACAACAGATGGGTCAGGGCCCAGGGGAGGTGCAACATTTAACAACAGAGGGGTCAGGACCCAGGGGAGGTGCAACATTTAACAACAGATGGGTCAGGACCCAGTGGAGGTGCAACATTTAACAACAGAGGGGTCAGGACCCAGGGGAGGTGCAACATTTAACAACAGAGGGGTCAGCACCCAGGGGAGGTGCAACATTTAACAACAGATGGGTCAGGACCCAGGGGAGGTGCAACATTTAACAACAGAGTGGTCAGGACCCAGGGGAGGTGCAACATTTAACAACAGATGGGTCAGCACCCAGGGGAGGTGCAACATTTAACAACAGATGGGTCAGGACCCAGGGGAGGTGCAACATTTAACAACAGAGGGGTCAGGACCCAGGGGAGGTGCAACATTTAACAACAGAGGCGTCAGGGCCCAGGGGAGGTGCAACATTTAACAACAGAGGGGTCAGGACCCAGGGGAGGTGCAACATTTAACAACAGAGGGGTCAGGGCCCAGGGGAGGTGCAACATTTAACAACAGAGGGGTCAGGACCCAGGGGAGGTGCAACATTTAACAACAGAGAGGTCAGGACCCAGGGGCGGTGCAACATTTAACAACAGAGGGGTCAGGACCCAGGGGAGGAGCAACATTTAACAACAGAGAGGTCAGGGCCCAGGGGAGGTGCAACATTTAACAACAGAGAGGTCAGGACCCAGGGAGGTGCAACATTTAACAACAGAAGGGTCAGGGCCCAGGGGAGGTGCAACATTTAACAACAGAGGGGTCAGGACCCAGGGGCGGTGCAACATTTAACAACAGAGGGGTCAGGACCCAGGGGAGGTGCAACATTTAACAACAGAGAGGTCAGGGCCCAGGGGAGGTGCAACATTTAACAACAGAGAGGTCAGGGCCCAGGGGAGGTGCAACATTTAACAACAGAGTGGTCAGGGCCCAGGGGAGGTGCAACATTTAACAACAGATGGGTCAGGGTCCAGGGGAGGTGCAACATTTAACAACAGAGAGGTCAGGACCCAGGTGAGGTGCAACATTTAACAACAGAGAGGTCAGGGCCCAGGGGAGGTGCAACATTTAACAACAGAGAGGTCAGGACCCAGGGGAGGTGCAACATTTAACAACAGAGAGGTCAGGGCCCAGGGGAGGTGCAACATTTAACAACAGAGAGGTCAGGGCCCAGGGGAGGTGCAACATTTAACAACAGAGTGGTCAGGGCCCAGGGGAGGTGCAACATTTAACAACAGATGGGTCAGGGCCCAGGGGAGGTGCAACATTTAACAACAGATGGGTCAGGACCCAGGGGAGGTGCAACATTTAACAACAGAGAGGTCAGGGCCCAGGGGAGGTGCAACATTTAACAACAGAGAGGTCAGGACCCAGGGGAGGTGCAACATTTAACAACAGAGTGGTCAGGGCCCAGGGGAGGTGCAACATTTAACAACAGATGGGTCAGGGCCCAGGGGAGGTGCAACATTTAACAACAGAGGCGTCAGGGCCCAGGGGAGGTGCAACATTTAACAACAGAGGGGTCAGGACCCAGCGGAGGTGCAACATTTAACAACAGAGGGGTCAGGGCCCAGGGGAGGTGCAACATTTAACAACAGAAGGGTCAGGACCCAGGGGAGGTGCAACATTTAACAACAGAGGGGTCAGGACCCAGGGGAGGTGCAACATTTAACAACAGAGAGGTCAGGGCCCAGGGGAGGTGCAACATTTAACAACAGATGGGACAGGACCCAGGGGAGGTGCAACATTTAACAACAAAAGGGTCAGTGCCCAGGGGAGGTGCAACATTTAACAACAGAGGGGTCAGGACCCAGGGGCGGTGCAACATTTAACAACAGAGGGGTCAGGACCCAGGGGAGGTGCAACATTTAACAACAGAGAGGTCAGGGCCCAGGGGAGGTGCAACATTTAACAACAGAGAGGTCAGGACCCAGGGAAGGTGCAACATTTAACAACAGAAGGGTCAGGGCCCAGGGGAGGTGCAACATTTAACAACAGAGGGGTCAGGACCCAGGGGCGGTGCAACATTTAACAACAGAGGGGTCAGGACCCAGGGGAGGTGCAACATTTAACAACAGAGAGGTCAGGGCCCAGGGGAGGTGCAACATTTAACAACAGAGAGGTCAGGGCCCAGGGGAGGTGCAACATTTAACAACAGAGTGGTCAGGGCCCAGGGGAGGTGCAACATTTAACAACAGATGGGTCAGGGTCCAGGGGAGGTGCAACATTTAACAACAGAGAGGTCAGGACCCAGGGGAGGTGCAACATTTAACAACAGAGAGGTCAGGGCCCAGGGGAGGTGCAACATTTGACAACAGAGAGGTCAGGACCCAGGGGAGGGGCAACATTTAACAACAGAGAGGTCAGGGCCCAGGGGAGGTGCAACATTTAACAACAGAGAGGTCAGGGCCCAGGGGAGGTGCAACATTTAACAACAGAGTGGTCAGGGCCCAGGGGAGGTGCAACATTTAACAACAGATGGGTCAGGGCCCAGGGGAGGTGCAACATTTAACAACAGATGGGTCAGGACCCAGGGGAGGTGCAACATTTAACAACAGAGAGGTCAGGACCCAGGGGAGGTGCAACATTTAACAACAGAGAGGTCAGGGCCCAGGGGAGGTGCAACATTTAACAACAGAGAGGTCAGGACCCAGGGGAGGTGCAACATTTAACAACAGAGAGGTCAGGGCCCAGGGGAGGTGCAACATTTAACAACAGAGAGGTCAGGGCCCAGGGGAGGTGCAACATTTAACAACAGAGAGGTCAGGACCCAGGGGAGGTGCAACATTTAACAACAGAGAGGTCAGGGCCCAGGGGAGGTGCAACATTTAACAACAGAGAGGTCAGGACCCAGGGGAGGTGCAACATTTAACAACAGAGAGGTCAGGGCCCAGGGGAGGTGCAACATTTAACAACAGATGGGTCAGGACCCAGGGGAGGTGCAACATTTAACAACAGAGGGGTCAGGACCCAGGGGAGGTGCAACATTTAACAACAGAAGGATCAGGGCCCAGGGGAGGTGTAACATTTGACAACAAAAGGGTCAGGGCCCAGCGGAGGTGCAACATTTAACAACAGAGGGGTCAGGACCCAGGGGAGGTGCATCATTTAACAACAGAGGGGTCAGGGCCCAGGGGAGGTGCAACATTTAACAACAGAGTGGTCAGGACCCAGGGGAGGTGCAACATTTAACAACAGATGGGTCAGGGCCCAGGGGAGGTGCAACATTTAACAACAGAGGGGTCAGGGCCCAGGGGAGGTGCAACATTTAACAACAGAGAGGTCAGGGCCCAGGGGAGGTGCAACATTTAACAACAGAGAGGTCAGGACCCAGGGGAGGTGCAACATTTGAAAACAGAGTGGTCAGGGCCCAGGGGAGGTGCAACATTTAACAACAGAGGGGTCAGGACCCAGGGGAGATGCAACATTTAACAACAGAGGGGTCAGGACCCAGGGGCGGTGCAACATTTAACAACAGAGGGGTCAGGACCCAGGGGAGGTGCAACATTTAACAACAGAGAGGTCAGGGCCCAGGGGAGGTGCAACATTTAACAACAGAGGGGTCAGGGCCCAGGGGAGGTGCAACATTTAACAACAGAGGGGTCAGGACCCAGGGGAGGTGCAACATTTAACAACAGAGGGGTCAGGGCCCAGGGGAGGTGCAACATTTAACAAAAGAGGGGTCAGGACCCAGGGGAGGTGCAACATTTAACAACAGAGAGGTCAGGACCCAGGGGAGTTGCAACATTTAACAACAGAGGGGTCAGGGCCCAGGGGAGGTGCAACATTTAACAACAGAGGGGTCAGGACCCAGGGGAGGTGCAACATTTAACAACAGAGGGGTCAGGGCTCAGGGGAGGTGCAACATTTAACAACAGAGGGGTCAGGGCCCAGGGGAGGTGCAACATTTAACAACAGAGAGGTCAGGGCCCAGGGGAGGTGCAACATTTAACAACAGAGAGGTCAGGGCCCAGGGGAGGTGCAACATTTAACAACAGAGTAGTCAGGGCCCAGGGGAGGTGCAACATTTAACAACAGAGGGGTCAGGGCCCAGGGGAGGTGCAACATTTAACAACAGATGGGTCAGGACCCAGGGGAGGTGCAACATTTAACAACAGAAGGGTCAGGGCCCAGGGGAGGTGCAACATTTAACAACAAAAGGGTCAGTGCCCAGGGGAGGTGCAACATTTAACAACAGAGTGGTCAGGGCCCAGGGGAGGTGCAACATTTAACAACAGATGGGTCAGGACCCAGGGGAGGTGCAACATTTAACAACAGAGTGGTCAGGGCCCAGGGGAGGTGCAACATTTAACAACAGAGTGGTCAGGGCCCAGGGGAGGTGCAACATTTAACAACAGAGAGGTCAGGACCCAGGGGAGGTGCAACATTTAACAACAGAGTGGTCAGGACCCAGGGGAGGTGCAACATTTAACAACAGAGGGGTCAGGGCCCAGGGGAGGTGCAACATTTAACAACAGAGGGGTCAGGACCCAGGGGAGGTGCAACATTTAACAACAGATGGGTCAGCACCCAGGGGAGGTGCAACATTTAACAACAGATGGGTCAGGACCCAGGGGAGGTGCAACATTTAACAACAGATGGGTCAGGACCCAGGGGAGGTGCAACATTTAACAACAGAGTGGTCAGGACCCAGAAGAGGTGCAACATTTAACAACAGAGAGGTCAGGACCCAGGGGAGGTGCAACATTTAACAACAGAGGGGTCAGGACCCAGGGGAGGTGCAACATTTAACAACAGATGGGTCAGGACCCAGGGGAGGTGCAACATTTAACAACAGAGGGGTCAGGACCCAGGGGAGGTGCAACATTTAACAACAGATGGGTCAGGACCCAGTGGAGGTGCAACATTTAACAACAGAGGGGTCAGGACCCAGGGGAGGTGCAACATTTAACAACAGAGGGGTCAGGACCCAGGGGAGGTGCAACATTTAACAACAGATGGGTCAGGACCCAGGGGAGGTGCAACATTTAACAACAGAGTGGTCAGGACCCAGGGGAGGTGCAACATTTAACAACAGATGGGTCAGGACCCAGGGGAGGTGCAACATTTAACAACAGAGAGGTCAGGACCCAGGGGAGGTGCAACATTTAACAACAGAGTGGTCAGGGCCCAGGGGAGGTGCAACATTTAACAACAGAAGCGTCAGGACCCAGGGGAGGTGCAACATTTAACAACAGAGGGGTCAGGACCCAGGGGAGGTGCAACATTTAACAACAGAGAGGTCAGGGCCCAGGGGAGGTGCAACATTTAACAACAGATGGGACAGGACCCAGGGGAGGTGCAACATTTAACAACAAAAGGGTCAGTGCCCAGGGGAGGTGCAACATTTAACAACAGAGGGGTCAGGACACAGGGGCGGTGCAACATTTAACAACAGAGGGGTCAGGACCCAGGGGAGGTGCAACATTTAACAACAGAGAGGTCAGGGCCCAGGGGAGGTGCAACATTTAACAACAGAGAGGTCAGGACCCAGGGAAGGTGCAACATTTAACAACAGAAGGGTCAGGGCCCAGGGGAGGTGCAACATTTAACAACAGAGGGGTCAGGACCCAGGGGCGGTGCAACATTTAACAACAGAGGGGTCAGGACCCAGGGGAGGTGCAACATTTAACAACAGAGAGGTCAGGGCCCAGGGGAGGTGCAACATTTAACAACAGAGAGGTCAGGGCCCAGGGGAGGTGCAACATTTAACAACAGAGTGGTCAGGGCCCAGGGGAGGTGCAACATTTAACAACAGATGGGTCAGGGTCCAGGGGAGGTGCAACATTTAACAACAGAGAGGTCAGGACCCAGGGGAGGTGCAACATTTAACAACAGAGAGGTCAGGGCCCAGGGGAGGTGCAACATTTAACAACAGAGAGGTCAGGACCCAGGGGAGGTGCAACATTTAACAACAGAGAGGTCAGGGCCCAGGGGAGGTGCAACATTTAACAACAGAGAGGTCAGGGCCCAGGGGAGGTGCAACATTTAACAACAGAGTGGTCAGGGCCCAGGGGAGGTGCAACATTTAACAACAGATGGGTCAGGGCCCAGGGGAGGTGCAACATTTAACAACAGATGGGTCAGGACCCAGGGGAGGTGCAACATTTAACAACAGAGAGGTCAGGACCCAGGGGAGGTGCAACATTTAACAACAGAGAGGTCAGGGCCCAGGGGAGGTGCAACATTTAACAACAGAGAGGTCAGGACCCAGGGGAGGTGCAACATTTAACAACAGAGAGGTCAGGGCCCAGGGGAGGTGCAACATTTAACAACAGAGAGGTCAGGACCCAGGGGAGGTGCAACATTTAACAACAGAGAGGTCAGGGCCCAGGGGAGGTGCAACATTTAACAACAGAGAGGTCAGGGCCCAGGGGAGGTGCAACATTTAACAACAGAGTGGTCAGGGCCCAGGGGAGGTGCAACATTTAACAACAGATGGGTCAGGGCCCAGGGGAGGTGCAACATTTAACAACAGATGGGTCAGGACCCAGGGGAGGTGCAACATTAAACAACAGAGAGGTCAGGACCCAGGGGAGGTGCAACATTTAACAACAGAGAGGTCAGGGCCCAGGGGAGGTGCAACATTTAACAACAGAGAGGTCAGGACCCAGGGGAGGCGCAACATTTAACAACAGAGAGGTCAGGGCCCAGGGGAGGTGCAACATTTAACAACAGAGAGGTCAGGGCCCAGGGGAGGTGCAACATTTAACAACAGAGAGGTCAGGACCCAGGGGAGGTGCAACATTTAACAACAGAGAGGTCAGGGCCCAGGGGAGGTGCAACATTTAACAACAGAGAGGTCAGGACCCAGGGGAGGTGCAACATTTAACAACAGAGAGGTCAGGGCCCAGGGGAGGTGCAACATTTAACAACAGATGGGTCAGGACCCAGGGGAGGTGCAACATTTAACAACAGAGGGGTCAGGACCCAGGGGAGGTGCAACATTTAACAACAGAAGGATCAGGGCCCAGGGGAGGTGCAACATTTAACAACAGAGAGGTCAGGGCCCAGGGGAGGTGCAACATTTAACAACAGAGTGGTCAGGGCCCAGGGGAGGTGCAACATTTAACAACAGAGTGGTCAGGGCCCAGGGGAGGTGCAACATTTAACAACAGATGGGTCAGGGTCCAGGGGAGGTGCAACATTTAACAACAGAGAGGTCAGGACCCAGGGGAGGTGCAACATTTAACAACAGAGAGGTCAGGGCCCAGGGGAGGTGCAACATTTAACAACAGAGAGGTCAGGACCCAGGGGAGGTGCAACATTTAACAACAGAGAGGTCAGGGCCCAGGGGAGGTGCAACATTTAACAACAGAGAGGTCAGGGCCCAGGGGAGGTGCAACATTTAACAACAGAGTGGTCAGGGCCCAGGGGAGGTGCAACATTTAACAACAGATGGGTCAGGGCCCAGGGGAGGTGCAACATTTAACAACAGATGGGTCAGGACCCAGGGGAGGTGCAACATTTAACAACAGAGAGGTCAGGACCCAGGGGAGGTGCAACATTTAACAACAGAGAGGTCAGGGCCCAGGGGAGGTGCAACATTTAACAACAGAGAGGTCAGGACCCAGGGGAGGTGCAACATTTAACAACAGAGAGGTCAGGGCCCAGGGGAGGTGCAACATTTAACAACAGATGGGTCAGGACCCAGGGGAGGTGCAACATTTAACAACAGAGGGGTCAGGACCCAGGGGAGGTGCAACATTTAACAACAGAAGGATCAGGGCCCAGGGGAGGTGTAACATTTAACAACAAAAGGGTCAGGGCCCAGCGGAGGTGCAACATTTAACAACAGAGGGGTCAGGACCCAGGGGAGGTGCATCATTTAACAACAGAGGGGTCAGGGCCCAGGGGAGGTGCAACATTTAACTAAAGAGTGGTCAGGACCCAGGGGAGGTGCAACAATTAACAAGAGAGGGGTCAGGACCCAGGGGAGGTGCAACATTTAACAACAGAGTGGTCAGGGCCCAGGGGAGGTGCAACATTTAACAACAGAAGGGTCAGGACCCAGGGGAGGTGCAACATTTAACAACAGAGGGGTCAGGACCCAGGGGAGGTGCAACATTTAACAACAGAGAGGTCAGGGCCCAGGGGAGGTGCAACATTTAACAACAGATGGGACAGGACCCAGGGGAGGTGCAACATTTAACAACAAAAGGGTCAGTGCCCAGGGGAGGTGCAACATTTAACAACAGAGGGGTCAGGACCCAGGGGCGGTGCAACATTTAACAACAGAGGGGTCAGGACCCAGGGGAGGTGCAACATTTAACAACAGAGAGGTCAGGACCCAGGGAAGGTGCAACATCTAACAACAGAAGGGTCAGGGCCCAGGGGAGGTGCAACATTTAACAACAGAGGGGTCAGGACCCAGGGGCGGTGCAACATTTAACAACAGAGGGGTCAGGACCCAGGGGAGGTGCAACATTTAACAACAGAGAGGTCAGGGCCCAGGGGAGGTGCAACATTTAACAACAGAGAGGTCAGGGCCCAGGGGAGGTGCAACATTTAACAACAGAGTGGTCAGGGCCCAGGGGAGGTGCAACATTTAACAACAGATGGGTCAGGGTCCAGGGGAGGTGCAACATTTAACAACAGAGAGGTCAGGACCCAGGGGAGGTGCAACATTTAACAACAGAGAGGTCAGGGCCCAGGGGAGGTGCAACATTTAACAACAGAGAGGTCAGGACCCAGGGGAGGTGCAACATTTAACAACAGAGAGGTCAGGGCCCAGGGGAGGTGCAACATTTAACAACAGAGAGGTCAGGGCCCAGGGGAGGTGCAACATTTAACAACAGAGTGGTCAGGGCCCAGGGGAGGTGCAACATTTAACAACAGATGGGTCAGGGCCCAGGGGAGGTGCAACATTTAACAACAGATGGGTCAGGACCCAGGGGAGGTGCAACATTTAACAACAGAGAGGTCAGGACCCAGGGGAGGTGCAACATTTAACAACAGAGAGGTCAGGGCCCAGGGGAGGTGCAACATTTAACAACAGAGAGGTCAGGACCCAGGGGAGGTGCAACATTTAACAACAGAGAGGTCAGGGCCCAGGGGAGGTGCAACATTTAACAACAGAGAGGTCAGGGCCCAGGGGAGGTGCAACATTTAACAACAGAGAGGTCAGGACCCAGGGGAGGTGCAACATTTAACAACAGAGAGGTCAGGGCCCAGGGGAGGTGCAACATTTAACAACAGAGAGGTCAGGACCCAGGGGAGGTGCAACATTTAACAACAGAGAGGTCAGGGCCCAGGGGAGGTGCAACATTTAACAACAGATGGGTCAGGACCCAGGGGAGGTGCAACATTTAACAACAGAGGGGTCAGGACCCAGGGGAGGTGCAACATTTAACAACAGAAGGATCAGGGCCCAGGGGAGGTGTAACATTTAACAACAAAAGGGTCAGGGCCCAGCGGAGGTACAACATTTAACAACAGAGGGGTCAGGACCCAGGGGAGGTGCATCATTTAACAACAGAGGGGTCAGGGCCCAGGGGAGGTGCAACATTTAACAACAGAGTGGTCAGGACCCAGGGGAGGTGCAACAATTAACAAGAGAGGGGTCAGGATCCAGGGGAGGTGCAACATTTAACAACAGATGGGTCAGGGCCCAGGGGAGGTGCAACATTTAACAACAGAGGGGTCAGGGCCCAGGGGAGGTGCAACATTTAACAACAGAGTGGTCAGGGCCCAGGGGAGGTGCAACATTTAACAACAGAGAGGTCAGGGCCCAGGGGAGGTGCAACATTTAACAACAGAGAGGTCAGGACCCAGGGGAGGTGCAACATTTGACAAAAGAGTGGTCAGGGCCCAGGGGAGGTGCAACATTTAACAACAGAGGGGTCAGGACCCAGGGGAGATGCAACATTTAACAACAGAGGGGTCAGGACCCAGGGGCGGTGCAACATTTAACAACAGAGGGGTCAGGACCCAGGGGAGGTGCAACATTTAACAACAGAGAGGTCAGGGCCCAGGGGAGGTGCAACATTTAACAACAGAGGGGTCAGGGCCCAGGGGAGGTGCAACATTTAACAACAGAGGGGTCAGGACCCAGGGGAGGTGCAACATTTAACAACAGAGGGGTCAGGGCTCAGGGGAGGTGCAACATTTAACAACAGAGGGGTCAGGGCCCAGGGGAGGTGCAACATTTAACAACAGAGAGGTCAGGGACCAGGGGAGGTGCAACATTTAACAACAGAGAGGTCAGGACCCAGGGGAGGTGCAACATTTAACAACAGAGTGGTCAGGGCCCAGGGGAGGTGCAACATTTAACAACAGAGAGGTCAGGGCCCAGGGGAGGTGCAACATTTAACAACAGAGTAGTCAGGGCCCAGGGGAGGTGCAACATTTAACAACAGAGGGGTCAGGGCCCAGGGGAGGTGCAACATTTAACAACAGATGGGTCAGGACCCAGGGGAGGTGCAACATTTAACAACAGAAGGGTCAGGGCCCAGGGGAGGTGCAACATTTAACAACAAAAGGGTCAGTGCCCAGGGGAGGTGCAACATTTAACAACAGAGGGGTCAGGGCCCAGGGGAGGTGCACCATTTAACAACAGAGTGGTCAGGACCCAGGGGAGATGCAACATTTAACAACAGAAGGGTCAGGACCCAGGGGAGGTGCAACATTTAACAACAGATGGGTCAGCACCCAGGGGAGGTGCAACATTTAACAACAGATGGGTCACGACCCAGGGGAGGTGCAACATTTAACAACAGATGGGTCAGGACCCAGGGGAGGTGCAACATTTAACAACAGAGTGGTCAGGACCCAGGGGAGGAGCAACATTTAACAACAGAGAGGTCAGGACCCAGGGGAGGTGCAACATTTAACAACAGATGGGTCAGCACCCAGGGGAGGTGCAACATTTAACAACAGATGGGTCAGGACCCAGGGGAGGTGCAACATTTAACAACAGATGGGTCAGGACCCAGGGGAGGTGCAACATTTAACAACAGAGGGGTCAGGACCCAGGGGAGGTGCAACATTTAACAACAGATGGGTCAGGACCCAGGGGAGGTGCAACATTTAACAACAGAGGGGTCAGGACCCAGGGGAGGTGCAACATTTAACAACAGAGGGGTCAGGACCCAGGGGAGGTGCAACATTTCACAACAGATGGGTCAGGACCCAGGGGAGGTGCAACATTTAACAACAGAGTGGTCAGGACCCAGGGGAGGTGCAACATTTAACAACAGATGGGTCAGGACCCAGGGGAGGTGCAACATTTAACAACAGAGAGGTCAGGACTCAGGGGAGGTGTAACATTTAACAACAGAGAGGTCAGGGCCCAGGGGAGGTGCAACATTTAACAACAGAGAGGTCAGGAACCAGGGGAGGTGCAACATTTAACAACAGAGTGGTCAGGGCCCAGGGGAGGTGCAACATTTAACAACAGAGTGGTCAGGGCCCAGGGGAGGTGCAACATTTAACAACAGAGGGGTCAGGGCCCAGGGGAGGTGCAACATTTAACAACAGATGGGTCAGGACCCAGGGGAGGTGCAACATTTAACAACAAAAGGGTCAGTGCCCAGGGGAGGTGCAACATTTAACAACAGAGGGGTCAGGACCCAGGGGCGGTGCAACATTTAACAACAGAGGGGTCAGGACCCAGGGGAGGAGCAACATTTAACAACAGAGAGGTCAGGGCCCAGGGGAGGTGCAACATTTAACAACAGAGAGGTCAGGACCCAGGGAGGTGCAACATTTAACAACAGAAGGGTCAGGGCCCAGGGGAGGTGCAACATTTAACAACAGAGGGGTCAGGACCCAGGGGCGGTGCAACATTTAACAACAGAGGGGTCAGGACCCAGGGGAGGTGCAACATTTAACAACAGAGAGGTCAGGGCCCAGGGGAGGTGCAACATTTAACAACAGAGAGGTCAGGGCCCAGGGGAGGTGCAACATTTAACAACAGAGTGGTCAGGGCCCAGGGGAGGTGCAACATTTAACAACAGATGGGTCAGGGTCCAGGGGAGGTGCAACATTTAACAACAGAGAGGTCAGGACCCAGGGGAGGTGCAACATTTAACAACAGAGAGGTCAGGGCCCAGGGGAGGTGCAACATTTAACAACAGAGAGGTCAGGACCCAGGGGAGGTGCAACATTTAACAACAGAGAGGTCAGGGCCCAGGGGAGGTGCAACATTTAACAACAGAGAGGTCAGGGCCCAGGGGAGGTGCAACATTTAACAACAGAGTGGTCAGGGCCCAGGGGAGGTGCAACATTTAACAACAGATGGGTCAGGGCCCAGGGGAGGGGCAACATTTAACAACAGATGGGTCAGGACCCAGGGGAGGTGCAACATTTAACAACAGATGGGTCAGGACCCAGGGGAGGTGCAACATTTAACAACAGAGAGGTCAGGACCCAGGGGAGGTGCAACATTTAACAACAGATGGGTCAGGGCCCAGGGGAGGTGCAACATTTAACAACAGAGGCGTCAGGGCCCAGGGGAGGTGCAACATTTAACAACAGAGGGGTCAGGACCCAGGGGAGGTGCAACATTTAACAACAGAGGGGTCAGGGCCCAGGGGAGGTGCAACATTTAACAACAGAAGGGTCAGGACCCAGGGGAGGTGCAACATTTAACAACAGAGGGGTCAGGACCCAGGGGAGGTGCAACATTTAACAACAGAGAGGTCAGGGCCCAGGGGAGGTGCAACATTTAACAACAGATGGGTCAGGACCCAGGGGAGGTGCAACATTTAACAACAAAAGGGTCAGTGCCCAGGGGAGGTGCAACATTTAACAACAGAGGGGTCAGGACCCAGGGACGGTGCAACAATTAACAACAGAGGGGTCAGGACCCAGGGGAGGTGCAACATTTAACAACAGAGAGGTCAGGGCCCAGGGGAGGTGCAACATTTAACAACAGAGAGGTCAGGACCCAGGGAAGGTGCAATATTTAACAACAGAAGGGTCAGGGCCCAGGGGAGGTGCAACATGTAACAACAGAGGGGTCAGGACCCAGGGGAGGTGCAACATTTAACAACAGAGAGGTCAGGACCCAGGGGAGGTGCAACATTTAACAACAGAGTGGTCAGGGCCCAGGGGAGGTGCAACATTTAACAACAGATGGGTCAGGACCCAGGGGAGGTGCAACATTTAACAACAGAGGGGTCAGGACCCAGGGGAGGTGCAACATTTAACAACAGATGGGTCAGGACCCAGGGGAGGTGCAACATTTAACAGCAGAGGGGTCAGGGCCCAGGGGAGGAGCAACATTTAACAACAGAGGGGTCAGGGCCCAGGTGAGGTGTAACATTTAACAACAGAGTGTTAAGGACCCATGGGAGGTGCAACATTTAACAACAAAAGGGTCAGGGCCCAGCGGAGGTACAACATTTAACAACAGAGGGGTCAGGACCCAGAGGAGGTGCATCATTTAACAACAGAGGGGTCAGGGCCCAGGGGAGGTGCAACATTTAACAACAGAGTGGTCAGGACCCAGGGGAGGTGCAACAATTAACAAGAGAGGGGTCAGGATCCAGGGGAGGTGCAACATTTAACAACAGATGGGTCAGGGCCCAGGGGAGGTGCAACATTTAACAACAGAGGGGTCAGGGCCCAGGGGAGGTGCAACATTTAACAACAGAGTGGTCAGGGCCCAGGGGAGGTGCAACATTTAACAACAGAGAGGTCAGGGCCCAGGGGAGGTGCAACATTTAACAACAGAGAGGTCAGGACCCAGGGGAGGTGCAACATTTGACAACAGAGTGGTCAGGGCCCAGGGGAGGTGCAACATTTAACAACAGAGGGGTCAGGACCCAGGGGAGATGCAACATTTAACAACAGAGGGGTCAGGACCCAGGGGCGGTGCAACATTTAACAACAGAGGGGTCAGGACCCAGGGGAGGTGCAACATTTAACAACAGAGAGGTCAGGGCCCAGGGGAGGTGCAACATTTAACAACAGAGGGGTCAGGACCCAGTGGAGATGCAACATTTAACAACAGAGGGGTCAGGACCCAGGGGCGGTGCAACATTTAACAACAGAGGGGTCAGGACCCAGGGGAGGTGCAACATTTAACAACAGAGTGGTCAGGACCCAGGGGAGGTGCAACAATTAACAAGAGAGGGGTCAGGATCCAGGGGCGGTGCAACATTTAACAACAGATGGGTCAGGGCCCAGGGGAGGTGCAACATTTAACAACAGAAGGATCAGGGCCCAGGGGAGGTGTAACATTTAACAACAAAAGGGTCAGGGCCCAGCGGAGGTACAACATTTAACAACAGAGGGGTCAGGACCCAGGGGAGGTGCATCATTTAACAACAGAGGGGTCAGGGCCCAGGGGAGGTGCAACATTTAACAACAGAGTGGTCAGGACCCAGGGGAGGTGCAACAATTAACAAGAGAGGGGTCAGGATCCAGGGGAGGTGCAACATTTAACAACAGATGGGTCAGGGCCCAGGGGAGGTGCAACATTTAACAACAGAGGGGTCAGGGCCCAGGGGAGGTGCAACATTTAACAACAGAGTGGTCAGGGCCCAGGGGAGGTGCAACATTTAACAACAGAGAGGTCAGGGCCCAGGGGAGGTGCAACATTTAACAACAGAGAGGTCAGGACCCAGGGGAGGTGCAACATTTGACAACAGAGTGGTCAGGGCCCAGGGGAGGTGCAACATTTAACAACAGAGGGGTCAGGACCCAGGGGAGATGCAACATTTAACAACAGAGGGGTCAGGACCCAGGGGCGGTGCAACATTTAACAACAGAGGGGTCAGGACCCAGGGGAGGTGCAACATTTAACAACAGAGAGGTCAGGGCCCAGGGGAGGTGCAACATTTAACAACAGAGGGGTCAGGGCCCAGGGGAGGTGCAACATTTAACAACAGAGGGGTCAGGACCCAGGGGAGGTGCAACATTTAACAACAGAGGGGTCAGGGCCCAGGGGAGGTGCAACATTTAACAACAGAGGGGTCAGGACCCAGGGGAGGTGCAACATTTAACAACAGAGAGGTCAGGACCCAGGGGAGTTGCAACATTTAACAACAGAGGGGTCAGGGCCCAGGGGAGGTGCAACATTTAACAACAGGGGGGTCAGGACCCAGGGGAGGTGCAACATTTAACAACAGAGGGGTCAGGGCTCAGGGGAGGTGCAACATTTAACAACAGAGGGGTCAGGGCCCAGGGGAGGTGCAACATTTAACAACAGAGAGGTCAGGGCCCAGGGGAGGTGCAACATTTAACAACAGAGAGGTCAGGACCCAGGGGAGGTGCAACATTTAACAACAGAGTGGTCAGGGCCCAGGGGCGGTGCAACATTTAACAACAGAGAGGTCAGGGCCCAGGGGAGGTGCAACATTTAACAACAGAGTAGTCAGGGCCCAGGGGAGGTGCAACATTTAACAACAGAGGGGTCAGGGCCCAGGGGAGGTGCAACATTTAACAACAGATGGGTCAGGACCCAGGGGAGGTGCAACATTTAACAACAGAAGGGTCAGGGCCCAGGGGAGGTGCAACATTTAACAACAAAAGGGTCAGTGCCCAGGGGAGGTGCAACATTTAACAACAGAGTGGTCAGGGCCCAGGGGAGGTGCAACATTTAACAACAGATGGGTCAGGACCCAGGGGAGGTGCAACATTTAACAACAGAGTGGTCAGGGCCCAGGGGAGGTGCAACATTTAACAACAGAGTGGTCAGGGCCCAGGGGAGGTGCAACATTTAACAACAGAGAGGTCAGGACCCAGGGGAGGTGCAACATTTAACAACAGAGTGGTCAGGACCCAGGGGAGGTGCAACATTTAACAACAGAGGGGTCAGGGCCCAGGGGAGGTGCACCATTTAACAACAGAGTGGTCAGGGCCCAGGGGAGATGCAACATTTAACAACAGAAGGGTCAGGACCCAGGGGAGGTGCAACATTTAACAACAGATGGGTCAGCACCCAGGGGAGGTGCAACATTTAACAACAGATGGGTCAGGACCCAGGGGAGGTGCAACATTTAACAACAGATGGGTCAGGACCCAGGGGAGGTGCAACATTTAACAACAGAGTGGTCAGGACCCAGGGGAGGTGCAACATTTAACAACAGAGAGGTCAGGACCCAGGGGAGGTGCAACATTTAACAACAGATGGGTCAGCACCCAGGGGAGGTGCAACATTTAACAACAGATGGGTCAGGAGCCAGGGGAGGTGCAACATTTAACAACAGAGAGGTCAGGACCCAGGGGAGGTGCAACATTTAACAACAGATGGGTCAGCACCCAGGGGAGGTGCAACATTTAACAACAGATGGGTCAGGACCCAGGGGAGGTGCAACATTTAACAACAGAGGGGTCAGGACCCAGGGGAGGTGCAACATTTAACAACAGATGGGTCAGCACCCAGGGGAGGTGCAACATTTAACAACAGATGGGTCAGGACCCAGGGGAGGTGCAACATTTAACAACAGATGGGTCAGGACCCAGGGGAGGTGCAACATTTAACAACAGAGTGGTCAGGACCCAGGGGAGGTGCAACATTTAACAACAGAGGGGTCAGGACCCAGGGGAGGTGCAACATTTAACAACAGAGGGGTCAGGACCCAGGGGAGGTGCAACATTTAACAACAGAGGGGTCAGGACCCAGGGGAGGTGCAACATTTAACAACAGATGGGTCAGGACCCAGGGGAGGTGCAACATTTAACAACAGAGTGGTCAGGACCCAGGGGAGGTGCAACATTTAACAACAGATGGGTCAGGACCCAGGGGAGGTGCAACATTTAACAACAGAGAGGTCAGGACTCAGGGGAGGTGTAACATTTAACAACAGAGACGTCAGGGCCCAGGGGAGGTGCAACATTTAACAACAGAGTGGTCAGGACCCAGGGGAGGTGCAACATTTAACAACAGAGGGGTCAGGACCCAGGGGAGGTGCAACATTTAACAACAGAGGGGTCAGGACCCAGGGGAGGTGCAACATTTAACAACAGAGGGGTCAGGACCCAGGGGAGGTGCAACATTTAACAACAGATGGGTCAGGACCCAGGGGAGGTGCAACATTTAACAACAGAGTGGTCAGGACCCAGGGGAGGTGCAACATTTAACAACAGATGGGTCAGGACCCAGGGGAGGTGCAACATTTAACAACAGAGAGGTCAGGACTCAGGGGAGGTGTAACATTTAACAACAGAGACGTCAGGGCCCAGGGGAGGTGCAACATTTAACAACAGAGAGGTCAGGAACCAGGGGAGGTGCAACATTTAACAACAGAGTGGTCAGGGCCCAGGGGAGGTGCAACATTTAACAACAGAGTGGTCAGGGCCCAGGGGAGGTGCAACATTTAACAACAGAGGGGTCAGGGCCCAGGGGAGGTGCAACATTTAACAACAGATGGGTCAGGACCCATGGGAGGTGCAATATTTAACAACAAAAGGGTCAGTGCCCAGGGGAGGTGCAACATTTAACAACAGAGGGGTCAGGACCCAGGGGCGGTGCAACATTTAACAACAGAGGGGTCAGGACCCAGGGGAGGAGCAACATTTAACAACAGAGAGGTCAGGGCCCAGGGGAGGTGCAACATTTAACAACAGATAGGTCAGGACCCAGGGGAGGTGCAACATTTAACAACAGAGGGGTCAGGACCCAGGGGAGGTGCAACATTTAACAACAGAGAGGTCAGGGCCCAGGGGAGGTGCAACATTTAACAACAGAGAGGTCAGGGCCCAGGGGAGGTGCAACATTTAACAACAGAGTGGTCAGGGCCCAGGGGAGGTGCAACATTTAACAACAGATGGGTCAGGGTCCAGGGGAGGTGCAACATTTAACAACAGAGAGGTCAGGACCCAGGGGAGGTGCAACATTTAACAACAGAGAGGTCAGGGCCCAGGGGAGGTGCAACATTGAACAACAGAGAGGTCAGGACCCAGGGGAGGTGCAACATTTAACAACAGAGAGGTCAGGGCCCAGGGGAGGTGCAACATTTAACAACAGAGAGGTCAGGGCCCAGGGGAGGTGCAACATTTAACAACAGAGTGGTCAGGGCCCAGGGGAGGTGCAACATTTAACAACAGATGGGTCAGGGCCCAGGGGAGGTGCAACATTTAACAACAGATGGGTCAGGACCCAGGGGAGGTGCAACATTTAACAACAGAGAGGTCAGGGCCCAGGGGAGGTGCAACATTTAACAACAGAGAGGTCAGGACCCAGGGGAGGTGCAACATTTAACAACAGAGTGGTCAGGGCCCAGGGGAGGTGCAACATTTAACAACAGATGGGTCAGGGCCCAGGGGAGGTGCAACATTTAACAACAGAGGCGTCAGGGCCCAGGGGAGGTGCAACATTTAACAACAGAGGGGTCAGGACCCAGGGGAGGTGCAACATTTAACAACAGAGGGGTCAGGGCCCAGGGGAGGTGCAACATTTAACAACAGAAGGGTCAGGACCCAGGGGAGGTGCAACATTTAACAACAGAGGGGTCAGGACCCAGGGGAGGTGCAACATTTAACAACAGAGAGGTCAGGGCCCAGGGGAGGTGCAACATTTAACAACAGATGGGTCAGGACCCAGGGGAGGTGCAACATTTAACAACAAAAGGGTCAGTGCCCAGGGGAGGTGCAACATTTAACAACAGAGGGGTCAGGACCCAGGGGCGGTGCAACATTTAACAACAGAGGGGTCAGGACCCAGGGGAGGTGCAACATTTAACAACAGAGAGGTCAGGGCCCAGGGGAGGTGCAACATTTAACAACAGAGAGGTCAGGACCCAGGGAAGGTGCAACATTTAACAACAGAAGGGTCAGGACCCAGGGGAGGTGCAACATTTAACAACAGAGGGGTCAGGGCCCAGGGGAGGTGCAACATGTAACAACAGAGGGGTCAGGACCCAGGGGAGGTGCAACATTTAACAACAGAGAGGTCAGGACCCAGGGGAGGTGCAACATTTAACAACAGAGTGGTCAGGGCCCAGGGGAGGTGCAACATTTAACAACAGATGGGTCAGGACCCAGGGGAGGTGCAACATTTAACAACAGAGGGGTCAGGACCCAGGGGAGGTGCAACATTTAACAACAGATGGGTCAGGACCCAGGGGAGGTGCAACATTTAACAGCAGAGGGGTCAGGGCCCAGGGGAGGAGCAACATTTAACAACAGAGGGGTCAGGGCCCAGGGGAGGTGTAACATTTAACAACAGAGTGTTAAGGACCCATGGGAGGTGCAACATTTAACAACAGAGGGGTCAGGATCCAGGGGAAGTGCTACATTTAACAACAGAGTGGTCAGGGCCCAGGGGAGGTGCAACATTTAACAACAGAGAGGTCAGGGCCCAGGGGAGGTGCAACATTTAACAACAGAGAGGTCAGGGCCCAGGGGATGTGCAACATTTAACAACAGATGGGTCAGGACCCAGGGGAGGTGCAACATTTAACAACAGAGAGGTCAGGGCCCAGGGGAGGTGCAACATTTAACAACAGAGAGGTCAGGGCCCAGGGGAGGTGCAACATTTAACAACAGAGAGGTCAGGGCCCAGGGGAGGTGCAACATTTAACAACAGAGAGGTCAGGGCCCAGGGGAGGTGCAACATTTAACAACAGAGGGGTCAGGGCCAAGGGGAGGTGCAACATTTAACAGCAGAGTAGTCAGGGCCCAGGGGAGGTGCAACATTTAACAACAGAGAGGTCAGGACCCAGGGGAGGTGCAACATTTAACAACAGAGAGGTCAGGACCCAGGGGAGGCGCAACATTTAACAACAGAGGGGTCAGGGCCAAGGGGAGGTGCAACATTTAACAGCAGAGTAGTCAGGGCCCAGGGGAGGTGCAACATTTAACAACAGAGAGGTCAGGGCCCAGGGGAGGTGCAACATTTAACAACAGAGAGGTCAGGACCCAGGGGAGGTGCAACATTTAACAACAGAGTAGTCAGGGCCCAGGGGAGGTGCAACATTTAACAACAGATGGGTCAGGACCCAGGGGAGGTGCAACATTTAACAACAGAGGGGTCAGGGCCCAGGGGAGGTGCAACATTTAACAACAGAGTAGTCAGGGCCCAGGGGAGGTGCAACATTTAACAACAGATGGGTTAGGACCCAGGGGAGGTGCAACATTTAACAACAGAGGGGTCAGGACCCAGGGGAGGTGCAACATTTAACAACAGAGTAGTCAGGGCCCAGGGGAGGTGCAACATTTAACAACAAAAGGGTCAGTGCCCAGGGGAGGTGCAACATTTAACAACAGAGTGGTCAGGGCCCAGGGGAGGTGCAACATTTAACAACAGATGGGTCAGGACCCAGGGGAGGTGCAACATTTAACAACAGAGTGGTCAGGGCCCAGGGGAGGTGCAACATTTAACAACAGAGTGGTCAGGGCCCAGGGGAGGTGCAACATTTAACAACAGAGAGGTCAGGACCCAGGGGAGGTGCAACATTTTACAACAGAGTGGTCAGGACCCAGGGGAGGTGCAACATTTAACAACAGAAGGGTCAGGACCCAGGGGAGGTGCAACATTTAACAACAGATGGGTCAGCACCCAGGGGAGGTGCAACATTTAACAACAGATGGGTCAGGACCCAGGGGAGGTGCAACATTTAACAACAGATGGGTCAGGACCCAGGGGAGGTGCAACATTTAACAACAGAGTGGTCAGGACCCAGGGGAGGTGCAACATTTAACAACAGAGAGGTCAGGACCCAGGGGAGGTGCAACATTTAACAACAGATGGGTCAGCACCCAGGGGAGGTGCAACATTTAACAACAGATGGGTCAGGAGCCAGGGGAGGTGCAACATTTAACAACAGAGAGGTCAGGACCCAGGGGAGGTGCAACATTTAACAACAGATGGGTCAGCACCCAGGGGAGGTGCAACATTTAACAACAGATGGGTCAGGACCCAGGGGAGGTGCAACATTTAACAACAGAGGGGTCAGGACTCAGGGGAGGTGCAACATTTAACAACAGATGGGTCAGGACCCAGGGGAGGTGCAACATTTAACAACAGAGGGGTCAGGACCCAGGGGAGGTGCAACATTTAACAACAGATGGGTCAGGACCCAGGGGAGGTGCAACATTTAACAACAGAGGGGTCAGGACCCAGGGGAGGTGCAACATTTAACAACAGAGGGGTCAGGACCCAGGGGAGGTGCAACATTTAACAACAGATGGGTCAGGACCCAGGGGAGGTGCAACATTTAACAACAGATGGGTCAGGACCCAGGGGAGGTGCAACATTTAACAACAGAGGGGTCAGGGCCCAGGGGAGGTGCAACATTTAACAACAGAAGGGTCAGGACCCAGGGGAGGTGCAACATTTAACAACAGAAGGGTCAGGACCCAGGGGAGGTGCAACATTTAACAACAGATGGGTCAGGACCCAGGGGAGGTGCAACATTTAACAACAGAGAGGTCAGGACCCAGGGGAGGTGTAACATTTAACAACAGAGAGGTCAGGGCCCAGGGGAGGTGCAACATTTAACAACAGAGAGGTCAGGAACCAGGGGAGGTGCAACATTTAACAACAGAGTGGTCAGGGCCCAGGGGAGGTGCAACATTTAACAACAGAGTGGTCAGGGCCCAGGGGAGGTGCAACATTTAACAACAGAGGGGTCAGGGCCCAGGGGAGGTGCAACATTTAACAACAGAGGCGTCAGGGCCCAGGGGAGGTGCAACATTTAACAACAGAGGGGTCAGGTCCCAGGGGAGGTGCAACATTTAACAACAGAGGGGTCAGGGCCCAGGGGAGGTGCAACATTTAACAACAGAAGGGTCAGGACCCAGGGGAGGTGCAACATTTAACAACAGAGGGGTCAGGACCCAGGGGAGGTGCAACATTTAACAACAGAGAGGTCAGGGCCCAGGGGAGGTGCAACATTTAACAACAGATGGGTCAGGACCCAGGGGAGGTGCAACATTTAACAACAAAAGGGTCAGTGCCCAGGGGAGGTGCAACATTTAACAACAGAGGGGTCAGGACCCAGGGGCGGTGCAACATTTAACAACAGAGGGGTCAGGACCCAGGGGAGGAGCAACATTTAACAACAGAGAGGTCAGGGCCCAGGGGAGGTGCAACATTTAACAACAGAGAGGTCAGGACCCAGGGAGGTGCAACATTTAACAACAGAAGGGTCAGGGCCCAGGGGAGGTGCAACATTTAACAACAGATGGGTCAGGGTCCAGGGGAGGTGCAACATTGAACAACAGAGGGGTCAGGACCCAGGGGCGGTGCAACATTTAACAACAGAGGGGTCAGGACCCAGGGGCGGTGCAACATTTAACAACAGAGGGGTCAGGACCCAGGGGAGGTGCAACATTTAACAACAGAGAGGTCAGGGGCCAGGGGAGGTGCAACATTTAACAACAGAGAGGTCAGGGCCCAGGGGAGGTGCAACATTTAACAACAGAGTGGTCAGGGCCCAGGGGAGGTGCAACATTTAACAACAGAGAGGTCAGGACCCAGGGGAGGTGCAACATTTAACAACAGAGAGGTCAGGGCCCAGGGGAGGTGCAACATTTAACAACAGAGAGGTCAGGGCCCAGGGGAGGTGCAACATTTAACAACAGAGTGGTCAGGGCCCAGGGGAGGTGCAACATTTAACAACAGATGGGTCAGGGCCCAGGGGAGGTGCAACATTTAACAACAGATGGGTCAGGACCCAGGGGAGGTGCAACATTTAACAACAGAGAGGTCAGGGCCCAGGGGAGGTGCAACATTTAACAACAGAGAGGTCAGGACCCAGGGGAGGTGCAACATTTAACAACAGAGTGGTCAGGGTCCAGGGGAGGTGCAACATTTAACAACAGATGGGTCAGGGCCCAGGGGAGGTGCAACATTTAACAACAGAGGCGTCAGGGCCCAGGGGAGGTGCAACATTTAACAACAGAGGGGTCAGGACCCAGCGGAGGTGCAACATTTAACAACAGAGGGGTCAGGGCCCAGGGGAGGTGCAACATTTAACAACAGAAGGGTCAGGACCCAGGGGAGGTGCAACATTTAACAACAGAGGGGTCAGGGCCCAGGGGAGGTGCAACATTTAACAACAGAGTGGTCAGGACCCAGGGGAGGTGCAACATTTAACAACAGAGGGGTCAGGACCCAGGGGAGGTGCAACATTTAACAACAGATGGGTCAGGGTCCAGGGGAGGTGCAACATTTAACAACAGAGGGGTCAGGACCCAGGGGAGGTGCAACATTTAACAACAGAGAGGTCAGGGCCCAGGGGAGGTGCAACATTTAACAACAGATGGGACAGGACCCAGGGGAGGTGCAACATTTAACAACAAAAGGGTCAGTGCCCAGGGGAGGTGCAACATTTAACAACAGAGGGGTCAGGACCCAGGGGCGGTGCAACATTTAACAACAGAGTGGTCAGGGCCCAGGGGAGGTGCAACATTTAACAACAGATGGGTCAGGGTCCAGGGGAGGTGCAACATTTAACAACAGAGAGGTCAGGACCCAGGGGAGGTGCAACATTTAACAACAGAGAGGTCAGGGCCCAGGGGAGGTGCAACATTTAACAACAGAGAGGTCAGGACCCAGGGGAGGTGCAACATTTAACAACAGAGAGGTCAGGGCCCAGGGGAGGTGCAACATTTAACAACAGAGAGGTCAGGGCCCAGGGGAGGTGCAACATTTAACAACAGAGTGGTCAGGGCCCAGGGGAGGTGCAACATTTAACAACAGAGTGGTCAGGGCCCAGGGGAGGTGCAACATTTAACAACAGATGGGTCAGGACCCAGGGGAGGTGCAACATTTAACAACAGAGAGGTCAGGACCCAGGGGAGGTGCAACATTTAACAACAGAGAGGTCAGGGCCCAGGGGAGGTGCAACATTTAACAACAGAGAGGTCAGGACACAGGGGAGGTGCAACATTTAACAACAGAGAGGTCAGGGCCCAGGGGAGGTGCAACATTTAACAACAGAGAGGTCAGGGCCCAGGGGAGGTGCAACATTTAACAACAGAGAGGTCAGGACCCAGGGGAGGTGCAACATTTAACAACAGAGAGGTCAGGGCCCAGGGGAGGTGCAACATTTAACAATAGAGAGGTCAGGACCCAGGGGAGGTGCAACATTTAACAACAGAGAGGTCAGGGCCCAGGGGAGGTGCAACATTTAACAACAGATGGGTCAGGACCCAGGGGAGGTGCAACATTTAACAACAGAGGGTTCAGAACCCAGGGGAGGTGCAACATTTAACAACAGAAGGGTCAGGGCCCAGGGGAGGTGTAACATTTAACAACAAAAGGGTCAGGGCCCAGCGGAGGTGCAACATTTAACAACAGAGGGGTCAGGACCCAGGGGAGGTGCAACATTTAACAACAGAGGGGTCAGGGCCCAGGGGAGGTGCAACATTTAACAACAGAGTGGTCAGGACCCAGGGGAGGTGCAACAATTAACAAGAGAGGGGTCAGGATCCAGGGGAGGTGCAACATTTAACAACAGATGGGTCAGGGCCCAGGGGAGGTGCAACATTTAACAACAGAGGGGTCAGGGCCCAGGGGAGGTGCAACATTTAACAACAGAGTGGTCAAAGCCCAGGGGAGGTGCAACATTTAACAACAGAGAGGTCAGGGCCCAGGGGAGGTGCAACATTTAACAACAGAGAGGTCAGGACCCAGGGGAGGTGCAACATTTGACAACAGAGTGGTCAGGGCCCAGGGGAGGTGCAACATTTAACAACAGAGGGGTCAGGACCCAGGGGAGATGCAACATTTAACAACAGAGGGGTCAGGACCCAGGGGCGGTGCAACATTTAACAACAGAGTTGTCAGGACCCAGGGGAGGTGCAACATTTAACAACAGAGAGGTCAGGGCCCAGGGAAGGTGCAACATTTAACAACAGAGGGGTCAGGGCCCAGGGGAGGTGCAACATTTAACAACAGAGGGTTCAGGACCCAGGGGAGGTGCAACATTTAACAACAGAATGGTCAGGGCCCAGGGGAGGTGCAACATTTAACAACAGAGGGGTCAGGACCCAGGGGAGGTGCAACATTTAACAACAGAGAGGTCAGGACCCAGGGGAGGTGCAACATTTAACAACAGAGGGGTCAGGGCCCAGGGGAGGTGCAACATTTAACAACAGAGGGGTCAGGACCCAGGGGAGGTGCAACATTTAACAACAGAGGGGTCAGGGCTCAGGGAAGGTGCAACATTTAACAACAGAGGGGTCAGGGCCCAGGGGAGGTGCAACATTTAACAACAGAGAGGTCAGGGCCCAGGGGAGGTGCAACATTTAACAACAGAGAGGTCAGGACCCAGGGGAGGTGCAACATTTAACAACAGAGTGGTCAGGGCCCAGGGGAGGTGCAACATTTAACAACAGAGAGGTCAGGGCCCAGGGGAGGTGCAACATTTAACAACAGAGTAGTCAGGGCCCAGGGGAGGTGCAACATTTAACAACAGAGGGGTCAGGGCCCAGGGGAGGTGCAACATTTAACAACAGATGGGTCAGGACCCAGGGGAGGTGCAACATTTAACAACAGAAGGGTCAGGGCCCAGGGGAGGTGCAACATTTAACAACAAAACGGTCAGTGCCCAGGGGAGGTGCAACATTTAACAACAGAGTGGTCAGGGCCCAGGGGAGGTGCAACATTTAACAACAGATGGGTCAGGACCCAGGGGAGGTGCAACATTTAACAACAGAGTGGTCAGGGCCCAGGGGAGGTGCAACATTTAACAACAGAGTGGTCAGGGCCCAGGGGAGGTGCAACATTTAACAACAGAGAGGTCAGGACCCAGGGGAGGTGCAACATTTAACAACAGAGTGGTCAGGACCCAGGGGAGGTGCAACATTTAACAACAGAGGGGTCAGGGCCCAGGGGAGGTGCACCATTTAACAACAGAGTGGTCAGGGCCCAGGGGAGATGCAACATTTAACAACAGAAGGGTCAGGACCCAGGGGAGGTGCAACATTTAACAACAGATGGGTCAGGACCCAGGGGAGGTACAACATTTAACAACAGATGGGTCAGGACCCAGGGGAGGTGCAACATTTAACAACAGAGTGGTCAGGACCCAGGGGAGGTGCAACATTTAACAACAGAGAGGTCAGGACCCAGGGGAGGTGCAACATTTAACAACAGATGGGTCAGCACCCAGGGGAGGTGCAACATTTAACAACAGAGGGGTCAGGACCCAGGGGAGGTGCAACATTTAACAACAGATGGGTCAGGACCCAGGGGAGGTGCAACATTTAACATCAGAGGGATCAGAACCCAGGGGAGGTGCAACATTTAACAACAGATGGGTCAGGACCCAGGGGAGGTGCAACATTTAACAACAGAGGGGTCAGGACCCAGGGGAGGTGCAACATTTAACAACAGAGGGGTCAGGACCCAGGGGAGGTGCAACATTTAACAACAGATGGGTCAGGACCCAGGGGAGGTGCAACATTTAACAACAGAGTGGTCAGGACCCAGGGGAGGTGCAACATTTAACAACAGATGGGTCAGGACCCAGGGGAGGTGCAACATTTAACAACAGAGAGGTCAAGACCCAGGAGAGGTGTAACATTTAACAACAGAGAGGTCAGGGCCCAGGGGAGGTGCAACATTTAACAACAGAGAGGTCAGGAACCAGGGGAGGTGCAACATTTAACAACAGAGTGGTCAGGGCCCAGGGGAGGTGCAACATTTAACAACAGAGTGGTCAGGGCCCAGGGGAGGTGCAACATTTAACAACAGAGGGGTCAGGGCCCAGGGGAGGTGCAACATTTAACAACAGATGGGTCAGGACCCAGGGGAGGTGCAACATTTAACAACAAAATGGTCAGTGCCCAGGGGAGGTGCAACATTTAACAACAGAGGGGTCAGGACCCAGGGGCGGTGCAACATTTAACAACAGAGGGGTCAGGACCCAGGGGAGGAGCAACATTTAACAACAGAGAGGTCAGGGCCCAGGGGAGGTGCAACATTTAACAACAGAGAGGTCAGGACCCAGGGAGGTGCAACATTTAACAACAGAAGGGTCAAGGGCCCAGGGGAGGTGCAACATTTAACAACAGAGGGGTCAGGACCCAGGGGCGGTGCAACATTTAACAACAGAGGGGTCAGGACCCAGGGGAGGTGCAACATTTAACAACAGAGAGGTCAGGGCCCAGGGGAGGTGTAACATTTAACAACAGAGAGGTCAGGGCCCAGGGGAGGTGCAACATTTAACAACAGAGTGGTCAGGGCCCAGGGGAGGTGCAACATTTAACAACAGATGGGTCAGGGTCCAGGGGAGGTGCAACATTTAACAACAGAGAGGTCAGGGCCTAGGGGAGGTGCAACATTTAACAACAGAGGGGTCAGGACCCAGGGGAGGTGCAACATTTAACAACAGAGAGGTCAGGGCCCAGCGGAGGTGCAACATTTAACAACAGAGAGGTCAGGACCCAGGGGAGGTGCAACATTTAACAACAGAGAGGTCAGGGCCCAGGGGAGGTGCAACATTTAACAACAGAGAGGTCAGGGCCCAGGGGAGGTGCAACATTTAACAACAGATGGGACAGGACCCAGGGGAGGTGCAACATTTAACAACAAAAGGGTCAGTGCCCAGGGGAGGTGCAACATTTAACAACAGAGGGGTCAGGACCCAGGGGCGGTGCAACATTTAACAACAGAGTGGTCAGGGCCCAGGGGAGGTGCAACATTTAACAACAGATGGGTCAGGGTCCAGGGGAGGTGCAACATTTAACAACAGAGAGGTCAGGACCCAGGGGAGGTGCAACATTTAACAACAGAGAGGTCAGGGCCCAGGGGAGGTGCAACATTTAACAACAGAGAGGTCAGGACCCAGGGGAGGTGCAACATTTAACAACAGAGAGGTCAGGGCCCAGGGGAGGTGCAACATTTAACAACAGAGAGGTCAGGGCCCAGGGGAGGTGCAACATTTAACAACAGAGTGGTCAGGGCCCAGGGGAGGTGCAACATTTAACAACAGAGTGGTCAGGGCCCAGGGGAGGTGCAACATTTAACAACAGATGGGTCAGGACCCAGGGGAGGTGCAACATTTAACAACAGAGAGGTCAGGACCCAGGGGAGGTGCAACATTTAACAACAGAGAGGTCAGGGCCCAGGGGAGGTGCAACATTTAACAACAGAGAGGTCAGGACACAGGGGAGGTGCAACATTTAACAACAGAGAGGTCAGGGCCCAGGGGAGGTGCAACATTTAACAACAGAGAGGTCAGGGCCCAGGGGAGGTGCAACATTTAACAACAGAGAGGTCAGGACCCAGGGGAGGTGCAACATTTAACAACAGAGAGGTCAGGGCCCAGGGGAGGTGCAACATTTAACAATAGAGAGGTCAGGACCCAGGGGAGGTGCAACATTTAACAACAGAGAGGTCAGGGCCCAGGGGAGGTGCAACATTTAACAACAGATGGGTCAGGACCCAGGGGAGGTGCAACATTTAACAACAGAGGGTTCAGAACCCAGGGGAGGTGCAACATTTAACAACAGAAGGGTCAGGGCCCAGGGGAGGTGTAACATTTAACAACAAAAGGGTCAGGGCCCAGCGGAGGTGCAACATTTAACAACAGAGGGGTCAGGACCCAGGGGAGGTGCAACATTTAACAACAGAGGGGTCAGGGCCCAGGGGAGGTGCAACATTTAACAACAGAGTGGTCAGGACCCAGGGGAGGTGCAACAATTAACAAGAGAGGGGTCAGGATCCAGGGGAGGTGCAACATTTAACAACAGATGGGTCAGGGCCCAGGGGAGGTGCAACATTTAACAACAGAGGGGTCAGGGCCCAGGGGAGGTGCAACATTTAACAACAGAGTGGTCAAGGCCCAGGGGAGGTGCAACATTTAACAACAGAGAGGTCAGGGCCCAGGGGAGGTGCAACATTTAACAACAGAGAGGTCAGGACCCAGGGGAGGTGCAACATTTGACAACAGAGTGGTCAGGGCCCAGGGGAGGTGCAACATTTAACAACAGAGGGGTCAGGACCCAGGGGAGATGCAACATTTAACAACAGAGGGGTCAGGACCCAGGGGCGGTGCAACATTTAACAACAGAGTTGTCAGGACCCAGGGGAGGTGCAACATTTAACAACAGAGAGGTCAGGGCCCAGGGAAGGTGCAACATTTAACAACAGAGGGGTCAGGGCCCAGGGGAGGTGCAACATTTAACAACAGAGGGTTCAGGACCCAGGGGAGGTGCAACATTTAACAACAGAATGGTCAGGGCCCAGGGGAGGTGCAACATTTAACAACAGAGGGGTCAGGACCCAGGGGAGGTGCAACATTTAACAACAGAGAGGTCAGGACCCAGGGGAGGTGCAACATTTAACAACAGAGGGGTCAGGGCCCAGGGGAGGTGCAACATTTAACAACAGAGGGGTCAGGACCCAGGGGAGGTGCAACATTTAACAACAGAGGGGTCAGGGCTCAGGGAAGGTGCAACATTTAACAACAGAGGGGTCAGGGCCCAGGGGAGGTGCAACATTTAACAACAGAGAGGTCAGGGCCCAGGGGAGGTGCAACATTTAACAACAGAGAGGTCAGGACCCAGGGGAGGTGCAACATTTAACAACAGAGTGGTCAGGGCCCAGGGGAGGTGCAACATTTAACAACAGAGAGGTCAGGGCCCAGGGGAGGTGCAACATTTAACAACAGAGTAGTCAGGGCCCAGGGGAGGTGCAACATTTAACAACAGAGGGGTCAGGGCCCAGGGGAGGTGCAACATTTAACAACAGATGGGTCAGGACCCAGGGGAGGTGCAACATTTAACAACAGAAGGGTCAGGGCCCAGGGGAGGTGCAACATTTAACAACAAAACGGTCAGTGCCCAGGGGAGGTGCAACATTTAACAACAGAGTGGTCAGGGCCCAGGGGAGGTGCAACATTTAACAACAGATGGGTCAGGACCCAGGGGAGGTGCAACATTTAACAACAGAGTGGTCAGGGCCCAGGGGAGGTGCAACATTTAACAACAGAGTGGTCAGGGCCCAGGGGAGGTGCAACATTTAACAACAGAGAGGTCAGGACCCAGGGGCGGTGCAACATTTAACAACAGAGTGGTCAGGACCCAGGGGAGGTGCAACATTTAACAACAGAGGGGTCAGGGCCCAGGGGAGGTGCACCATTTAACAACAGAGTGGTCAGGGCCCAGGGGAGATGCAACATTTAACAACAGAAGGGTCAGGACCCAGGGGAGGTGCAACATTTAACAACAGATGGGTCAGGACCCAGGGGAGGTACAACATTTAACAACAGATGGGTCAGGACCCAGGGGAGGTGCAACATTTAACAACAGAGTGGTCAGGACCCAGGGGAGGTGCAACATTTAACAACAGAGAGGTCAGGACCCAGGGGAGGTGCAACATTTAACAACAGATGGGTCAGCACCCAGGGGAGGTGCAACATTTAACAACAGAGGGGTCAGGACCCAGGGGAGGTGCAACATTTAACAACAGATGGGTCAGGACCCAGGGGAGGTGCAACATTTAACATCAGAGGGATCAGAACCCAGGGGAGGTGCAACATTTAACAACAGATGGGTCAGGACCCAGGGGAGGTGCAACATTTAACAACAGAGGGGTCAGGACCCAGGGGAGGTGCAACATTTAACAACAGAGGGGTCAGGACCCAGGGGAGGTGCAACATTTAACAACAGATGGGTCAGGACCCAGGGGAGGTGCAACATTTAACAACAGAGTGGTCAGGACCCAGGGGAGGTGCAACATTTAACAACAGATGGGTCAGGACCCAGGGGAGGTGCAACATTTAACAACAGAGAGGTCAAGACCCAGGAGAGGTGTAACATTTAACAACAGAGAGGTCAGGGCCCAGGGGAGGTGCAACATTTAACAACAGAGAGGTCAGGAACCAGGGGAGGTGCAACATTTAACAACAGAGTGGTCAGGGCCCAGGGGAGGTGCAACATTTAACAACAGAGTGGTCAGGGCCCAGGGGAGGTGCAACATTTAACAACAGAGGGGTCAGGGCCCAGGGGAGGTGCAACATTTAACAACAGATGGGTCAGGACCCAGGGGAGGTGCAACATTTAACAACAAAATGGTCAGTGCCCAGGGGAGGTGCAACATTTAACAACAGAGGGGTCAGGACCCAGGGGCGGTGCAACATTTAACAACAGAGGGGTCAGGACCCAGGGGAGGAGCAACATTTAACAACAGAGAGGTCAGGGCCCAGGGGAGGTGCAACATTTAACAACAGAGAGGTCAGGACCCAGGGAGGTGCAACATTTAACAACAGAAGGGTCAAGGGCCCAGGGGAGGTGCAACATTTAACAACAGAGGGGTCAGGACCCAGGGGCGGTGCAACATTTAACAACAGAGGGGTCAGGACCCAGGGGAGGTGCAACATTTAACAACAGAGAGGTCAGGGCCCAGGGGAGGTGTAACATTTAACAACAGAGAGGTCAGGGCCCAGGGGAGGTGCAACATTTAACAACAGAGTGGTCAGGGCCCAGGGGAGGTGCAACATTTAACAACAGATGGGTCAGGGTCCAGGGGAGGTGCAACATTTAACAACAGAGAGGTCAGGGCCTAGGGGAGGTGCAACATTTAACAACAGAGGGGTCAGGACCCAGGGGAGGTGCAACATTTAACAACAGAGAGGTCAGGGCCCAGCGGAGGTGCAACATTTAACAACAGAGAGGTCAGGACCCAGGGGAGGTGCAACATTTAACAACAGAGAGGTCAGGGCCCAGGGGAGGTGCAACATTTAACAACAGAGAGGTCAGGGCCCAGGGGAGATGCAACATTTAACAACAGAGTGGTCAGGGCCCAGGGGAGGTGCAACATTTAACAACAGATGGGTCAGGGCCCAGGGGAGGTGCAACATTGAACAACAGATGGGTCAGGACCCAGGGGAGGTGCAACATTTAACAACAGAGAGGTCAGGGCCCAGGGGAGGTGCAACATTTAACAACAGAGAGGTCAGGACCCAGGGGAGGTGCAACATTTAACAACAGAGTGGTCAGGGCCCAGGGGAGGTGCAACATTTAACAACAGATGGGTCAGGGCCCAGTGGAGGTGCAACATTTAACAACAGAGGCGTCAGGGCCCAGGGGTGGTGCAACATTTAACAACTGAGGGGTCAGGACCCAGGGGAGGTGCAACATTTAACAACAGAGGGGTCAGGGCCCAGGGGAGGTGCAACATTTAACAACAGAAGGGTCAGGACCCAGGGGAGGTGCAACATTTAACAACAGAGGGGTCAGGACCCAGGGGAGGTGCAACATTTAACAACAGAGAGGTCGGGGCCCAGGGGAGGTGCAACATTTAACAACAGATGGGTCAGGACCCAGGGGAGGTGCAACATTTAACAACAAAAGGGTCAGTGCCCAGGGGAGGTGCAACATTTAACAACAGAGAGGTCAGGACCCAGGGGCGGTGCAACATTTAACAACAGAGGGGTCAGGACCCAGGGGAGGTGCAACATTTAACAACAGAGAGGTCAGGGCCCAGGGGAGGTGCAACATTTAACAACAGAGAGGTCAGGACCCAGGGAAGGTGCAACATTTAACAACAGAAGGGTCAGGGCCCAGGGGAGGTGCAACATTTAACAACAGAGGGGTCAGGACCCAGGGGCGGTGCAACATTTAACAACAGAGGGGTCAGGACCCAGGGGAGGTGCAACATTTAACAACAGAGAGGTCAGGGCCCAGGGGAGGTGCAACATTTAACAACAGAGGGGTCAGGGCCCAGGGGAGGTGCAACATTTAACAACAGAGGGGTCAGGACCCAGGGGAGGAGCAACATTTAACAACAGAGGGGTCAGGGCCCAGGGGAGGTGCAACATTTAACAACAGAGGGGTCAGGTCCCAGGGGAGGTGCAACATTTAACAACAGAGAGGTCAGGACCCAGGGGAGGTGCAACATTTAACAACAGAGGGGTCAGGGCCCAGGGGAGGTGCAACATTTAACAACAGAGGGGTCAGGACCCAGGGGAGGTGCAACATTTAACAACAGAGGGGTCAGGGCTCAGGGGAGGTGCAACATTTAACAACAGAGGGGTCAGGGCCCAGGGGAGGTGCAACATTTAACAACAGAGAGGTCAGGGCCCAGGGGAGGTGCAACATTTAACAACAGAGAGGTCAGGACCCAGGGGAGGTGCAACATTTAACAACAGAGTGGTCAGGGCCCAGGGGAGGTGCAACATTTAACAACAGAGAGGTCAGGGCCCAGGGGAGGTGCAACATTTAACAACAGAGTAGTCAGGGCCCAGGGGAGGTGCAACATTTAACAACAGAGTGGTCAGGGCCCAGGGGAGGTGCAACATTTAACAACAGATGGGTCAGGACCCAGGGGAGGTGCAACATTTAACAACAGAAGGGTCAGGGCCCAGGGGAGGTGCAACATTTAACAACAAAAGGGTCAGTGCCCCGGGGAGGTGCAACATTTAACAACAGAGTGGTCAGGGCCCAGGGGAGGTGCAACATTTAACAACAGAGAGGTCAGGACCCAGGGGAGGTGCAACATTTAACAACAGAGTGGTCAGGGCCCAGGGGAGGTGCAACATTTAACAACAGAGTGGTCAGGGCCCAGGGGAGGTGCAACATTTAACAACAGAGAGGTCAGGACCCAGGGGAGGTGCAACATTTAACAACAGAGTGGTCAGGACCCAGGGGAGGTGCAACATTTAACAACAGAGGGGTCAGGGCCCAGGGGAGGTGCACCATTTAACAACAGAGTGGTCAGGGCCCAGGGGAGATGCAACATTTAACAACAGAAGGGTCAGGACCCAGGGGAGGTGCAACATTTAACAACAGATGGGTCAGCACCCAGGGGAGGTGCAACATTTAACAACAGATGGGTCAGGACCCAGGGGAGGTAAAACATTTAACAACAGATGGGTCAGGACCCAGGGGAGGTGCAACATTTAACAACAGAGTGGTCAGGACCCAGGGGAGGTGCAACATTTAACAACAGAGAGGTCAGGACCCAGGGGAGGTGCAACATTTAACAACAGATGGGTCAGCACCCAGGGGAGGTGCAACATTTAACAACAGAGGGGTCAGGACCCAGGGGAGGTGGCAACATTTAACAACAGATGGGTCAGGACCCAGGGGAGGTGCAACATTTAACAACAGAGGGTCAGGACCCAGGGGAGGTGCAACATTTAACAACAGAGGGGTCAGGACCCAGGGGAGGTGCAACATTTAACAACAGATGGGTCAGGACCCAGGGAGGTGCAACATTTAACAACAGAGTGGTCAGGACCCAGGGAGGTGCAACATTTAACAACAGATGGGTCAGGACCCAGGGGAGGTGCAACATTTAACAACAGAGAGGTCAAGACCCAGGGGAGGTGTAACATTTAACAACAGAGAGGTCAGGGGCCCAGGGGAGATGCAACATTTAACAACAGAGAGGTCAGGAACCAGGGAGGTGCAACATTTAACAACAGAGTGGTCAGGGCCCAGGGGAGGTGCAACATTTAACAACAGAGTGGTCAGGGCCCAGGGGAGGTGCAACATTTAACAAAGAGGGGTCAGGGCCCAGGGGAGTGCAACATTTAACAACAGATGGGTCAGGACCCAGGGGAGGTGCAACATTTAACAACAGAGTGGTCAGTGCCCAGGGGAGGTGCAACATTTACAACAGAGGGGTCAGGACCCAGGGGCGGTGCAACATTTAACAACAGAGGGGTCAGGGACCCAGGGGTGGAGCAACATTTAACAACAGAGAGGTCAGGGCCCAGGGGAGGTGCAACATTTAACAACAGAGAGGTCAGGACCCAGGGAGGTGCAACATTTAACAACAGAAGGGTCAGGGCCCAGGGGAGGTGCAACATTTAACAACAGAGGGGTCAGGACCCAGGGGCGGTGCAACATTTAACAACAGAGGGGTCAGGACCCAGGGGAGGTGCAACATTTAACAACAGAGAGGTCAGGGCCCAGGGGAGGTGCAACATTTAACAACAGAGAGGTCAGGGCCCAGGGGAGGTGCAACATTTAACAACAGAGTGGTCAGGGCCCAGGGGAGGTGCAACATTTAACAACAGATGGGTCAGGGTCCAGGGGAGGTGCAACATTTAACAACAGAGAGGTCAGGACCCAGGGGAGGTGCAACATTTAACAACAGAGAGGTCAGGGCCCAGCGGAGGTGCAACATTTAACAACAGAGAGGTCAGGACCCAGGGGAGGTGCAACATTTAACAACAGAGAGGTCAGGGCCCAGGGGAGGTGCAACATTTAACAACAGAGAGGTCAGGGCCCAGGGGAGGTGCAACATTTAACAACAGAGTGGTCAGGGCCCAGGGGAGGTGCAACATTTAACAACAGATGGGTCAGGGCCCAGGGGAGGTGCAACATTGAACAACAGATGGGTCAGGACCCAGGGGAGGTGCAACATTTAACAACAGAGAGGTCAGGGCCCAGGGGAGGTGCAACATTTAACAACAGAGAGGTCAGGAACCAGGGGATGTGCAACATTTAACAACAGAGTGGTCAGGGCCCAGGGGAGGTGCAACATTTAACAACAGAGTGGTCAGGGCCCAGGGGAGGTGCAACATTTAACAACAGAGGGGTCAGGGCCCAGGGGAGGTGCAACATTTAACAACAGATGGGTCAGGACCCAGGGGAGGTGCAACATTTAACAACAAAATGGTCAGTGCCCAGGGGAGGTGCAACATTTAACAACAGAGGGGTCAGGACCCAGGGGCGGTGCAACATTTAACAACAGAGGGGTCAGGACCCAGGGGAGGAGCAACATTTAACAACAGAGAGGTCAGGGCCCAGGGGAGGTGCAACATTTAACAACAGAGAGGTCAGGACCCAGGGAGGTGCAACATTTAACAACAGAAGGGTCAAGGGCCCAGGGGAGGTGCAACATTTAACAACAGAGGGGTCAGGACCCAGGGGCGGTGCAACATTTAACAACAGAGGGGTCAGGACCCAGGGGAGGTGCAACATTTAACAACAGAGAGGTCAGGGCCCAGGGGAGGTGTAACATTTAACAACAGAGAGGTCAGGGCCCAGGGGAGGTGCAACATTTAACAACAGAGTGGTCAGGGCCCAGGGGAGGTGCAACATTTAACAACAGATGGGTCAGGGTCCAGGGGAGGTGCAACATTTAACAACAGAGAGGTCAGGGCCTAGGGGAGGTGCAACATTTAACAACAGAGGGGTCAGGACCCAGGGGAGGTGCAACATTTAACAACAGAGAGGTCAGGGCCCAGCGGAGGTGCAACATTTAACAACAGAGAGGTCAGGACCCAGGGGAGGTGCAACATTTAACAACAGAGAGGTCAGGGCCCAGGGGAGGTGCAACATTTAACAACAGAGAGGTCAGGGCCCAGGGGAGATGCAACATTTAACAACAGAGTGGTCAGGGCCCAGGGGAGGTGCAACATTTAACAACAGATGGGTCAGGGCCCAGGGGAGGTGCAACATTGAACAACAGATGGGTCAGGACCCAGGGGAGGTGCAACATTTAACAACAGAGAGGTCAGGGCCCAGGGGAGGTGCAACATTTAACAACAGAGAGGTCAGGACCCAGGGGAGGTGCAACATTTAACAACAGAGTGGTCAGGGCCCAGGGGAGGTGCAACATTTAACAACAGATGGGTCAGGGCCCAGTGGAGGTGCAACATTTAACAACAGAGGCGTCAGGGCCCAGGGGTGGTGCAACATTTAACAACTGAGGGGTCAGGACCCAGGGGAGGTGCAACATTTAACAACAGAGGGGTCAGGGCCCAGGGGAGGTGCAACATTTAACAACAGAAGGGTCAGGACCCAGGGGAGGTGCAACATTTAACAACAGAGGGGTCAGGACCCAGGGGAGGTGCAACATTTAACAACAGAGAGGTCGGGGCCCAGGGGAGGTGCAACATTTAACAACAGATGGGTCAGGACCCAGGGGAGGTGCAACATTTAACAACAAAAGGGTCAGTGCCCAGGGGAGGTGCAACATTTAACAACAGAGAGGTCAGGACCCAGGGGCGGTGCAACATTTAACAACAGAGGGGTCAGGACCCAGGGGAGGTGCAACATTTAACAACAGAGAGGTCAGGGCCCAGGGGAGGTGCAACATTTAACAACAGAGAGGTCAGGACCCAGGGAAGGTGCAACATTTAACAACAGAAGGGTCAGGGCCCAGGGGAGGTGCAACATTTAACAACAGAGGGGTCAGGACCCAGGGGCGGTGCAACATTTAACAACAGAGGGGTCAGGACCCAGGGGAGGTGCAACATTTAACAACAGAGAGGTCAGGGCCCAGGGGAGGTGCAACATTTAACAACAGAGGGGTCAGGGCCCAGGGGAGGTGCAACATTTAACAACAGAGGGGTCAGGACCCAGGGGAGGAGCAACATTTAACAACAGAGGGGTCAGGGCCCAGGGGAGGTGCAACATTTAACAACAGAGGGGTCAGGTCCCAGGGGAGGTGCAACATTTAACAACAGAGAGGTCAGGACCCAGGGGAGGTGCAACATTTAACAACAGAGGGGTCAGGGCCCAGGGGAGGTGCAACATTTAACAACAGAGGGGTCAGGACCCAGGGGAGGTGCAACATTTAACAACAGAGGGGTCAGGGCTCAGGGGAGGTGCAACATTTAACAACAGAGGGGTCAGGGCCCAGGGGAGGTGCAACATTTAACAACAGAGAGGTCAGGGCCCAGGGGAGGTGCAACATTTAACAACAGAGAGGTCAGGACCCAGGGGAGGTGCAACATTTAACAACAGAGTGGTCAGGGCCCAGGGGAGGTGCAACATTTAACAACAGAGAGGTCAGGGCCCAGGGGAGGTGCAACATTTAACAACAGAGTAGTCAGGGCCCAGGGGAGGTGCAACATTTAACAACAGAGTGGTCAGGGCCCAGGGGAGGTGCAACATTTAACAACAGATGGGTCAGGACCCAGGGGAGGTGCAACATTTAACAACAGAAGGGTCAGGGCCCAGGGGAGGTGCAACATTTAACAACAAAAGGGTCAGTGCCCCGGGGAGGTGCAACATTTAACAACAGAGTGGTCAGGGCCCAGGGGAGGTGCAACATTTAACAACAGAGAGGTCAGGACCCAGGGGAGGTGCAACATTTAACAACAGAGTGGTCAGGGCCCAGGGGAGGTGCAACATTTAACAACAGAGTGGTCAGGGCCCAGGGGAGGTGCAACATTTAACAACAGAGAGGTCAGGACCCAGGGGAGGTGCAACATTTAACAACAGAGTGGTCAGGACCCAGGGGAGGTGCAACATTTAACAACAGAGGGGTCAGGGCCCAGGGGAGGTGCACCATTTAACAACAGAGTGGTCAGGGCCCAGGGGAGATGCAACATTTAACAACAGAAGGGTCAGGACCCAGGGGAGGTGCAACATTTAACAACAGATGGGTCAGCACCCAGGGGAGGTGCAACATTTAACAACAGATGGGTCAGGACCCAGGGGAGGTACAACATTTAACAACAGATGGGTCAGGACCCAGGGGAGGTGCAACATTTAACAACAGAGTGGTCAGGACCCAGGGGAGGTGCAACATTTAACAACAGAGAGGTCAGGACCCAGGGGAGGTGCAACATTTAACAACAGATGGGTCAGCACCCAGGGGAGGTGCAACATTTAACAACAGAGGGGTCAGGACCCAGGGGAGGTGCAACATTTAACAACAGATGGGTCAGGACCCAGGGGAGGTGCAACATTTAACAACAGAGGGGTCAGGACCCAGGGGAGGTGCAACATTTAACAACAGAGGGGTCAGGACCCAGGGGAGGTGCAACATTTAACAACAGATGGGTCAGGACCCAGGGGAGGTGCAACATTTAACAACAGAGTGGTCAGGACCCAGGGGAGGTGCAACATTTAACAACAGATGGGTCAGGACCCAGGGGAGGTGCAACATTTAACAACAGAGAGGTCAAGACCCAGGGGAGGTGTAACATTTAACAACAGAGAGGTCAGTGCCCAGGGGAGGTGCAACATTTAACAACAGAGAGGTCAGGAACCAGGGGAGGTGCAACATTTAACAACAGAGTGGTCAGGGCCCAGGGGAGGTGCAACATTTAACAACAGAGTGGTCAGGGCCCAGGGGAGGTGCAACATTTAACAACAGAGGGGTCAGGGCCCAGGGGAGGTGCAACATTTAACAACAGATGGGTCAGGACCCAGGGGAGGTGCAACATTTAACAACAGAGTGGTCAGTGCCCAGGGGAGGTGCAACATTTAACAACAGAGGGGTCAGGACCCAGGGGCGGTGCAACATTTAACAACAGAGGGGTCAGGACCCAGGGGTGGAGCAACATTTAACAACAGAGAGGTCAGGGCCCAGGGGAGGTGCAACATTTAACAACAGAGAGGTCAGGACCCAGGGAGGTGCAACATTTAACAACAGAAGGGTCAGGGCCCAGGGGAGGTGCAACATTTAACAACAGAGGGGTCAGGACCCAGGGGCGGTGCAACATTTAACAACAGAGGGGTCAGGACCCAGGGGAGGTGCAACATGTAACAACAGAGAGGTCAGGGCCCAGGGGAGGTGCAACATTTAACAACAGAGAGGTCAGGGCCCAGGGGAGGTGCAACATTTAACAACAGAGTGGTCAGGGCCCAGGGGAGGTGCAACATTTAACAACAGATGGGTCAGGGTCCAGGGGAGGTGCAACATTTAACAACAGAGAGGTCAGGACCCAGGGGAGGTGCAACATTTAACAACAGAGAGGTCAGGGCCCAGCGGAGGTGCAACATTTAACAACAGAGAGGTCAGGACCCAGGGGAGGTGCAACATTTAACAACAGAGAGGTCAGGGCCCAGGGGAGGTGCAACATTTAACAACAGAGAGGTCAGGGCCCAGGGGAGGTGCAACATTTAACAACAGAGTGGTCAGGGCCCAGGGGAGGTGCAACATTTAACAACAGATGGGTCAGGGCCCAGGGGAGGTGCAACATTGAACAACAGATGGGTCAGGACCCAGGGGAGGTGCAACATTTAACAACAGAGAGGTCAGGGCCCAGGGGAGGTGCAACAGTTAACAACAGAGAGGTCTGGACCCAGGGGAGGTGCAACATTTAACAACAGAGTGGTCAGGGCCCAGGGGAGGTGCAACATTTAACAACAGATGGGTCAGGGCCCAGGGGAGGTGCAACATTTAACAACAGAGGCGTCAGGGCCCAGGGGAGGTGCAACATTTAACAACAGAGGGGTCAGGACCCAGGGGAGGTGCAACATTTAACAACAGAGGGGTCAGGGCCCAGGGGAGGTGCAACATTTAACAACAGAAGGGTCAGGACCCAGGGGAGGTGCAACATTTAACAACAGAGTGGTCAGGACCCAGGGGAGGTGCAACATTTAACAACAGAGAGGTCAGGGCCCATGGGAGGTGCAACATTTAACAACAGATGGGTCAGGACCCAGGGGAGGTGCAACATTTAACAACAAAAGGGTCAGTGCCCAGGGGAGGTGCAACATTTAACAACAGAGGGGTCAGGACCCAGGGGCGGTGCAACATTTAACAACAGAGGGGTCAGGACCCAGGGGAGGTGCAACATTTAACAACAGAGAGGTCAGGGCCCAGGGGAGGTGCAACATTTAACAACAGAGAGGTCAGGACCCAGGGAAGGTGCAACATTTAACAACAGAAGGGTCAGGGCCCAGGGGAGGTGCAACATTTAACAACAGAGGGGTCAGGACCCAGGGGCGGTGCAACATTTAACAACAGAGGGGTCAGGACCCAGGGGAGGTGCAACATTTAACAATAGAGAGGTCAGGGCCCAGGGGAGGTGCAACATTAAAGAACAGAGAGGTCAGGGCCCAGGGGAGGTGCAACATTTAACAACAGAGTGGTCAGGGCCCAGGGGAGGTGCAACATTTAACAACAGATGGGTCAGGGTCCAGGGGAGGTGCAACATTTAACAACAGAGAGGTCAGGACCCAGGGGAGGTGCAACATTTAACAACAGAGAGGTCAGGGCCCAGGGGAGGTGCAACATTTAACAACAGAGAGGTCAGGACCCAGGGGAGGTGCAACATTTAACAACAGAGAGGTCAGGGCCCAGGGGAGGTGCAACATTTAACAACAGAGAGGTCAGGGCCCAGGGGAGGTGCAACATTTAACAACAGAGTGGTCAGGGCCCAGGGGAGGTGCAACATTTAACAACAGATGGGTCAGGGCCCAGGGGAGGTGCAACATTTAACAACAGATGGGTCAGGACCCAGGGGAGGTGCAACATTTAACAACAGAGAGGTCAGGGCCCAGGGGAGGTGCAACATTTAACAACAGAGAGGTCAGGACCCAGGGGAGGTGCAACATTTAACAACAGAGTGGTCAGGCCCAGGGGAGGTGCAACATTTAACAACAGATGGGTCAGGACCCAGGGGAGGTGCAACATTTAACAACAGAGGGGTCAGGACCCAGGGGAGGTGCAACATTTAACAACAGATGGGTCAGGACCCAGGGGAGGTGCAACATTTAACAGCAGAGGGGTCAGGGCCCAGGGGAGGAGCAACATTTAACAACAGAGGGGTCAGGGCCCAGGGGAGGTGTAACATTTAACAACAGAGTGGTCAGGACCCATGGGAGGTGCAACATTTAACAACAGAGGGGTCAGGATCCAGGGGAGGTGCTACATTTAACAACAGAGTGGTCAGGGCCCAGGGGAGGTGCAACATTTGACAACAGAGAGGTCAGGGCCCAGGGGAGGTGCAACATTTAACAACAGAGAGGTCAGGGCCCAGGGGAGGTGCAACATTTAACAACAGATGGGTCAGGACCCAGGGGAGGTGCAACATTTAATAACAGAGAGGTCAGGGCCCAGGGGAGGTGCAACATTTAACAACAGAGTGGTCAGGACCCAGGGGAGGTGCAACATTTAACAGCAGATGGGTCAGGGCCCAGGGGAGGTGCAACATTTAACAACAGAGAGGTCAGGACCCAGGGGAGGTGCAACATTTAACAACAGATGGGTCAGGGCCCAGGGGAGGTGCAACATTTAACAACAGAGTGGTCAGGGCCCAGGAGAGGTGTAACATTTAACAACAGATGGGTCAGGGCCCAGGGGAGGTGTAACATTTAACAACAGATGGGTCAGGACCCAGGAGAGGTGTAACATTTAACAACAGAAGGGTCAGGACCCAGGGGAGGTGCAACATTTAACAACAGAGTGGTCAGGACCCAGGGGAGGTGCAACATTTAACAACAGAGGGGTCAGGGCCCAGGGGAGGTGCAACATTTAACAACAGAAGGGTCAGGATCCAGGGGAGGTGCAACATTTAACAACAGAGTGGTCAGGGCCCAGGGGCGGTGCAACATTTAACAACAGAGGGGTCAGGATCCAGGGGAGGTGCAATATTTAACAACAGAGTGGTCAGGGCCCAGGGGAGGTGCAACATTTAACAACAGAGTGGTCAGGGCCCAGGGGAGGTGCAACATTTAACAACAGAGAGGTCAGGACCCAGGGGAGGTGCAACATTTAACAACAGATGGGTCAGGACCCAGGGGAGGTGCAACATTTAACAACAGAGGGGTCAGGGCCCAGGGGAGGTGCAACATTTAACAACAGAGTGGTTAGGGCCCAGGGGAGGTGCAACATTTAACAACAGAGGGGTCAGGACCCAGGGGAGGTGCAACATTTAACAACAGAGGGGTCAGGACCCAGGGGAGGTGTAACATTTAACAACAGAGAGGTCAGAGCCCAGGGGAGGTGCAACATTTAACAACAGAGGGGTCAGGACCCAGGGGAGGTGCAACATTTAATAACAGAGAGGTCAGGGCCCAGGGGAGGTGCAACATTTAACAACAGAGAGGTCAGGGCCCAGGGGAGGTGCAACATTTAACAACAGAGAGGTCAGGGCCCAGGGGAGGTGCAACATTTAACAACAGAGAGGTCAGGGCCCAGGGGAGGTGCAACATTTAACAACAGAGGGGTCAGGGCCAAGGGGAGGTGCAACATTTAACAGCAGAGTAGTCAGGACCCAGGGGAGGTGCAACATTTAACAACAGAGAGGTCAGGACCCAGGGGAGGTGCAACATTTAACAACAGAGAGGTCAGGACCCAGGGGAGGCGCAACATTTAACAACAGAGGGGTCAGGGCCAAGGGGAGGTGCAACATTTAACAGCAGAGTAGTCAGGGCCCAGGGGAGGTGCAACATTTAACAACAGAGAGGTAAGGGCCCAGGGGAGGTGCAACATTTAACAACAGATAGGTCAGGACCCAGGGGAGGTGCAACATTTAACAACAGAGTAGTCAGGGCCCAGGGGAGGTGCAACATTTAACAACAGAAGGGTCGGGATCCAGGGGAGGTGCAACATTTAACAACAGAGGGGTCAGGGCCCAGGGGAGGTGCAACATTTAACAACAGAGTTGTCAGGATCCAGGGGAGGTGCAATATTTAACAACAGAGTGGTCAGGGCCCAGGGGAGGTGCAACATTTAACAACAGAGTGGTCAGGACCCAGGGGAAGTGCAACATTTAACAACAGATGGGTCAGGACCCAGGGGAGGTGCAACATTTAACAACAGAGAGGTCAGGACCCAGGGGAGGTGCAACATTTAACAACAGATGGGTCAGGACCCAGGGGAGGTGCAACATTTAACAACAGAGTGGTCAGGAACCAGGGGAGGTGCAACATTTAACAACAGAGAGGTCAGGACCCAGGGGAGGTGTAACATTTAACAACAGAGAGGTCAGGGCCCAGGGGAGGTGCAACATTTAACAACAGAGAGGTCATGACCCAGGGGAGGTGCAACATTTAACAACAGAGTGGTCAGGGCCCAGGGGAGGTGCAACATTTAACAACAGAGTGGTCAGGGCCCAGGGGAGGTGAAACATTTAACAACAGAGGGGTCAGGGCCCAGGGGAGGTGCAACATTTAACAACAGAGGGGTCAGGACCCAGGGGAGGTGCAACATTTAACAACAGATTGGTCAGGACCCAGGGGAGGTGCAGCATTTAACAACAGAGGGGTCAGGGCCCAGGGGAGGTGCAACATTTAACAACAGATTGGTCAGGATCCAGGGGAGGTGCAACATTTAACAACAGAGAGGTCAGGGCCCAGGGGAGGTGCAACATTTAACAACAGATTGGTCAGGACCCAGGGGAGGTGCAACATTTAACAACAGAGTGGTCAGGACCCAGGGGTGGTGCAACATTTAACACCAGAGGGGTCAGGACCCAGGGGAGGTGCAACATTTAACAACGGAGAGGTCAGGGCCTGGGGAGGTGCAACATTTAACAACAGATGGGTCAGGACCCAGGGGAGGTGCAACATTTAACAACAGATGGGTCAGGACCCAGGGGAGGTGCAACATTTAACAACAGAGTGGTCAGGACCCATGGGAGGTGCAACATTTAACAACAGAGTGGTCAGGACCCATGGGAGGTGCAACATTTAACAACAGAGGTGTCAGGGCCCAGGGGAGGTGCAACATTTAACAACAGAGAGGTCAGGGCCAAGGGGAGGTGCAACATTTAACAGCAGAGTAGTCAGGGCCAAGGGGAGGTGCAACATTTAACAACAGAGGGGTCAGGGCCCAGGGGAGGTGCAACATTTAACAACAGAGTAGTCAGGGCCCAGGGGAGGTGCAACATTTAACAACAGATGGGTCAGGACCCAGGGGAGGTGCAACATTTAACAACAGAGTGGTCAGGGCCCAGGGGAGGTGCAACATTTAACAACAGCGGGGTCAGGACCCAGGGGAGGTGCAACATTTAACAACAGAGGGGTCAGGACCCAGGGGAGGTGCAACATTTAACAACAGAGTAGTCAGGGCCCAGGGGAGGTGCAACATTTAACAACAGATGGGTCAGGACCCAGGGGAGGTGCAACATTTAACAACAGAGTGGTCAGGACCCAGGGGAGGTGCAACATTTAACAGCAGATGGGTCAGGGCCCAGGGGAGGTGCAACATTTAACAACAGAGTGGTCAGGACCCAGGGGAGGTGCAACATTTAACAACAGAGGGGTCAGGACCCAGGGGAGGTGCAACATTTAACAACAGAGTGGTCAGGACCCAGGGGAGGTGCAACATTTAACAGCAGATGGGTCAGGGCCCAGGGGAGGTGCAACATTTAACAACAGAGAGGTCAGGACCCAGGGGAGGTGCAACATTTAACAACAGATGGGTCAGGGCCCAGGGGAGGTGCAACATTTAACAACAGAATGGTCAGGGCCCAGGAGAGGTGTAACATTTAACAACAGATGGGTCAGGGCCCAGGGGAGGTGTAACATTTAACAACAGATGGGTCAGGACCCAGGAGAGGTGTAACATTTAACAACAGAAGGGTCAGGACCCAGGGGAGGTGCAACATTTAACAACAGAGTGGTCAGGACCCAGGGGAGGTGCAACATTTAACAACAGAGGGGTCAGGGCCCAGGGTAGGTGCAACATTTAACAACAGAAGGGTCAGGATCCAGGGGAGGTGCAACATTTAACAACAGAGTGGTCAGGGCCCAGGGGAGGTGCACCATTTAACAACAGAGTGGTCAGGGCCCAGGGGAGGTGCAACATTTAACAACAGAGAGGTCAGGACCCAGGGGAGGTGCAACATTTAACAACAGATGGGTCAGGACCCAGGGGAGGTGCAACATTTAACAACAGAGGGGTCAGGGCCCAGGGGAGGTGCAACATTTAACAACAGAGTGGTTAGGGCCCAGGGGAGGTGCAACATTTAACAACAGAGGGGTCAGGACCCAGGGGAGGTGCAACATTTAACAACAGAGGGGTCAGGACCCAGGGGAGGTGTAACATTTAACAACAGAGAGGTCAGAGCCCAGGGGAGGTGCAACATTTAACAACAGAGAGGTCATGACCCAGGGGAGGTGCAACATTTAACAACAGAGTGGTCAGGGCCCAGGGGAGGTGCAACATTTAACAACAGAGTGGTCAGGGCCCAGGGGAGGTGAAACATTTAACAACAGAGGGGTCAGGGCCCAGGGGAGGTGCAACATTTAACAACAGAGGGGTCAGGACCCAGGGGAGGTGCAACATTTAACAACAGAGTGGTCAGGACCCAGGGGTGGTGCAACATTTAACAACAGAGTGGTCAGGGCCCAGGGGAGGTGCAACATTTAACACCAGAGGGGTCAGCACCCAAGGGAGGTGCAACATTAAACAACGGAGAGGTCAGGGCCTGGGGAGGTGCAACATTTAACAACAGATGGGTCAGGACCCAGGGGAGGTGCAACATTTAACAACAGATGGGTCAGGACCCAGGGGAGGTGCAACATTTAACAACAGATGGGTCAGGACCCAGGGGAGGTGCAACATTTAACAACAGATGTGTCAGGACCCAGGGGAGGTGCAACATTTAACAACAGATGGGTCAGGACCCAGGGGAGGTGCAACATTTAACAACAGAGAGGTCAGGACACAGTGGAGGTGCAACATTTAACAACAGAGTGGTCAGGGCCCAGGGGAGGTGCAACATTTAACAACAGAGGCGTCAGGGCCCAGGGGAGGTGCAACATTTAACAACAGAGTGGTCAGGACCCAGGGGAGGTGCAACATTTAACAACAGAGTGGTCAGGGCCCAGGGGAGGTGCAACATTTAACAACAGAGTGGTCAGGGCCCAGGGGAGGTGCAACATTTAACAACAGAGGCGTCAGGGCCCAGGGGAGGTGCAACATTTAATAACAGAGTGGTCAGCGCCCAGGGGAGGTGCAACATTTAACAACAGAGTGGTCAGGGCCCAGGGGAGGTGCAACATTTAACAACAGAGAGGTCAGGACCCAGGGGAGGTGCAACATTTAACAACAGAGAGGTCAGGGCCCAGGGGAGGTGCAACATTTAACAACAGAGAGGTCAGGACCCAGGGGAGGTGCAACATTTAACAACAGAGGGGTCAGGACCCAGGCGAGATGCAACATTTAACAAAAGAGGGGTCAGGACCCAGGGGAGGTGCAACATTTAACAACAGAGAGGTCAGGGCCCAGGGGAGGTGCAACATTTAACAACAGAGAGGTCAGGACCCAGGGAAGGTGCAACATTTAACAACAGAAGGGTCAGGGCCCAGGGGAGGTGCAACATTTAACAACAGAGGAGTCAGGACCCAGGGGCGGTGCAACATTTAACAACAGAGGGGTCAGGACCCAGGGGAGGTGCAACATTTAACAACAGAGAGGTCAGGGCCCAGGGGAGGTGCAACATTTAACAACAGAGAGGTCAGGGCCCAGGGGAGGTGCAACATTTAACAACAGAGTGGTCAGGGCCCAGGGGAGGTGCAACATTTAACAACAGAGAGGTCAGGACCCAGGGGAGGTGCAACATTTAACAACAGATGGGTCAGGACCCAGGGGAGGTGCAACATTTAACAACAGAGGGGTCAGGACCCAGGGGAGGTGCAACATTTAACAACAGAGTAGTCAGGGCCCAGGGGAGGTGCAACATTTAACAACAGATGGGTCAGGACCCAGGGGAGGTGCAACATTTAACAACAGAGTGGTCAGGGCCCAGGGGAGGTGCAACATTTAACAACAGAGTAGTCAGGGCCCAGGGGAGGTGCAACATTTAACAACAGATGGGTCAGGACCCAGGGGAGGTGCAACATTTAACAACAGAGTAGTCAGGGCCCAGGGGAGGTGCAACATTTAACAACAGATGGGTCAGGACCCAGGGGAGGTGCAACATTTAACAACAGAGTGGTCAGGGCCCAGGGGAGGTGCAACATTTAACAACAGCGGGGTCAGGACCCAGGGGAGGTGCAACATTTAACAACAGAGGGGTCAGGACCCAGGGGAGGTGCAACATTTAACAACAGAGTAGTCAGGGCCCAGGGGAGGTGCAACATTTAACAACAGATGGGTCAGGACCCAGGGGAGGTGCAACATTTAACAACAGAGTGGTCAGGACCCAGGGGAGGTGCAACATTTAACAGCAGATGGGTCAGGGCCCAGGGGAGGTGCAACATTTAACAACAGAGTGGTCAGGACCCAGGGGAGGTGCAACATTTAACAACAGAGGGGTCAGGACCCAGGGGAGGTGCAACATTTAACAACAGAGTGGTCAGGACCCAGGGGAGGTGCAACATTTAACAGCAGATGGGTCAGGGCCCAGGGGAGGTGCAACATTTAACAACAGAGAGGTCAGGACCCAGGGGAGGTGCAACATTTAACAACAGATGGGTCAGGGCCCAGGGGAGGTGCAACATTTAACAACAGAATGGTCAGGGCCCAGGAGAGGTGTAACATTTAACAACAGATGGGTCAGGGCCCAGGGGAGGTGTAACATTTAACAACAGATGGGTCAGGACCCAGGAGAGGTGTAACATTTAACAACAGAAGGGTCAGGACCCAGGGGAGGTGCAACATTTAACAACAGAGTGGTCAGGACCCAGGGGAGGTGCAACATTTAACAACAGAGGGGTCAGGGCCCAGGGTAGGTGCAACATTTAACAACAGAAGGGTCAGGATCCAGGGGAGGTGCAACATTTAACAACAGAGTGGTCAGGGCCCAGGGGAGGTGCACCATTTAACAACAGAGTGGTCAGGGCCCAGGGGAGGTGCAACATTTAACAACAGAGAGGTCAGGACCCAGGGGAGGTGCAACATTTAACAACAGATGGGTCAGGACCCAGGGGAGGTGCAACATTTAACAACAGAGGGGTCAGGGCCCAGGGGAGGTGCAACATTTAACAACAGAGTGGTTAGGGCCCAGGGGAGGTGCAACATTTAACAACAGAGGGGTCAGGACCCAGGGGAGGTGCAACATTTAACAACAGAGGGGTCAGGACCCAGGGGAGGTGTAACATTTAACAACAGAGAGGTCAGAGCCCAGGGGAGGTGCAACATTTAACAACAGAGAGGTCATGACCCAGGGGAGGTGCAACATTTAACAACAGAGTGGTCAGGGCCCAGGGGAGGTGCAACATTTAACAACAGAGTGGTCAGGGCCCAGGGGAGGTGAAACATTTAACAACAGAGGGGTCAGGGCCCAGGGGAGGTGCAACATTTAACAACAGAGGGGTCAGGACCCAGGGGAGGTGCAACATTTAACAACAGAGTGGTCAGGACCCAGGGGTGGTGCAACATTTAACAACAGAGTGGTCAGGGCCCAGGGGAGGTGCAACATTTAACACCAGAGGGGTCAGCACCCAAGGGAGGTGCAACATTAAACAACGGAGAGGTCAGGGCCTGGGGAGGTGCAACATTTAACAACAGATGGGTCAGGACCCAGGGGAGGTGCAACATTTAACAACAGATGGGTCAGGACCCAGGGGAGGTGCAACATTTAACAACAGATGGGTCAGGACCCAGGGGAGGTGCAACATTCAACAACAGATGTGTCAGGACCCAGGGGAGGTGCAACATTTAACAACAGATGGGTCAGGACCCAGGGGAGGTGCAACATTTAACAACAGAGAGGTCAGGACACAGTGGAGGTGCAACATTTAACAACAGAGTGGTCAGGGCCCAGGGGAGGTGCAACATTTAACAACAGAGGCGTCAGGGCCCAGGGGAGGTGCAACATTTAACAACAGAGTGGTCAGGACCCAGGGGAGGTGCAACATTTAACAACAGAGTGGTCAGGGCCCAGGGGAGGTGCAACATTTAACAACAGAGTGGTCAGGGCCCAGGGGAGGTGCAACATTTAACAACAGAGGCGTCAGGGCCCAGGGGAGGTGCAACATTTAATAACAGAGTGGTCAGCGCCCAGGGGAGGTGCAACATTTAACAACAGAGTGGTCAGGGCCCAGGGGAGGTGCAACATTTAACAACAGAGAGGTCAGGACCCAGGGGAGGTGCAACATTTAACAACAGAGAGGTCAGGGCCCAGGGGAGGTGCAACATTTAACAACAGAGAGGTCAGGACCCAGGGGAGGTGCAACATTTAACAACAGAGGGGTCAGGACCCAGGCGAGATGCAACATTTAACAAAAGAGGGGTCAGGACCCAGGGGAGGTGCAACATTTAACAACAGAGAGGTCAGGGCCCAGGGGAGGTGCAACATTTAACAACAGAGAGGTCAGGACCCAGGGAAGGTGCAACATTTAACAACAGAAGGGTCAGGGCCCAGGGGAGGTGCAACATTTAACAACAGAGGAGTCAGGACCCAGGGGCGGTGCAACATTTAACAACAGAGGGGTCAGGACCCAGGGGAGGTGCAACATTTAACAACAGAGAGGTCAGGGCCCAGGGGAGGTGCAACATTTAACAACAGAGAGGTCAGGGCCCAGGGGAGGTGCAACATTTAACAACAGAGTGGTCAGGGCCCAGGGGAGGTGCAACATTTAACAACAGAGAGGTCAGGACCCAGGGGAGGTGCAACATTTAACAACAGATGGGTCAGGACCCAGGGGAGGTGCAACATTTAACAACAGAGGGGTCAGGACCCAGGGGAGGTGCAACATTTAACAACAGAGTAGTCAGGGCCCAGGGGAGGTGCAACATTTAACAACAGATGGGTCAGGACCCAGGGGAGGTGCAACATTTAACAACAGAGTGGTCAGGGCCCAGGGGAGGTGCAACATTTAACAACAGAGGGGTCAGGACCCAGGGGAGGTGCAACATTTAACAACAGAGGGGTCAGGACCCAGGGGAGGTGCAACATTTAACAACAGAGTAGTCAGGGCCCAGGGGAGGTGCAACATTTAACAACAGATGGGTCAGGACCCAGGGGAGGTGCAACATTTAACAACAGAGAGGTCAGGACACAGTGGAGGTGCAACATTTAACAACAGAGTGGTCAGGGCCCAGGGGAGGTGCAACATTTAACAACAGAGGCGTCAGGGCCCAGGGGAGGTGCAACATTTAACAACAGAGTGGTCAGGACCCAGGGGAGGTGCAACATTTAACAACAGAGTGGTCAGGGCCCAGGGGAGGTGCAACATTTAACAACAGAGTGGTCAGGGCCCAGGGGAGGTGCAACATTTAACAACAGAGGCGTCAGGGCCCAGGGGAGGTGCAACATTTAATAACAGAGTGGTCAGCGCCCAGGGGAGGTGCAACATTTAACAACAGAGTGGTCAGGGCCCAGGGGAGGTGCAACATTTAACAACAGAGAGGTCAGGACCCAGGGGAGGTGCAACATTTAACAACAGAGAGGTCAGGGCCCAGGGGAGGTGCAACATTTAACAACAGAGAGGTCAGGGCCCAGGGGAGGTGCAACATTTAACAACAGAGGGGTCAGGACCCAGGCGAGATGCAACATTTAACAAAAGAGGGGTCAGGGCCCAGGGGAGGTGCAACATTTAACAACAGAAGGGTCAGGACCCAGGGGAGGTGCAACATTTAACAACAGAGGGGTCAGGACCCAGGCGAGATGCAACATTTAACAAAAGAGGGGTCAGGGCCCAGGGGAGGTGCAACATTTAACAACAGAAGGGTCAGGACCCAGGGGAGGTGCAACATTTAACAACAGAGGGGTCAGGACCCAGGGGAGGTGCAACATTTAACAACAGAGAGGTCAGGGCCCAGGGGAGGTGCAACATTTAACAACAGATGGGTCAGGACCCAGGGGAGGTGCAACATTTAACAACAAAAGGGTCAGTGCCCAGGGGAGGTGCAACATTTAACAACAGAGGGGTCAGGACCCAGGGGCGGTGCAACATTTAACAACAGAGGGGTCAGGACCCAGGGGAGGTGCAACATTTAACAACAGAGAGGTCAGGGCCCAGGGGAGGTGCAACATTTAACAACAGAGAGGTCAGGACCCAGGGAAGGTGCAACATTTAACAACAGAAGGGTCAGGGCCCAGGGGAGGTGCAACATTTAACAACAGAGGAGTCAGGACCCAGGGGCGGTGCAACATTTAACAACAGAGGGGTCAGGACCCAGGGGAGGTGCAACATTTAACAACAGAGAGGTCAGGGCCCAGGGGAGGTGCAACATTTAACAACAGAGAGGTCAGGGCCCAGGGGAGGTGCAACATTTAACAACAGAGTGGTCAGGGCCCAGGGGAGGTGCAACATTTAACAACAGAGAGGTCAGGACCCAGGGGAGGTGCAACATTTAACAACAGATGGGTCAGGACCCAGGGGAGGTGCAACATTTAACAACAGAGGGGTCAGGACCCAGGGGAGGTGCAACATTTAACAACAGAGTAGTCAGGGCCCAGGGGAGGTGCAACATTTAACAACAGATGGGTCAGGACCCAGGGGAGGTGCAACATTTAACAACAGAGTGGTCAGGGCCCAGGGGAGGTGCAACATTTAACAACAGAGGGGTCAGGACCCAGGGGAGGTGCAACATTTAACAACAGAGGGGTCAGGACCCAGGGGAGGTGCAACATTTAACAACAGAGTAGTCAGGGCCCAGGGGAGGTGCAACATTTAACAACAGATGGGTCAGGACCCAGGGGAGTTGCAACATTTAACAACAGAGTGGTCAGGACCCAGGGGAGGTGCAACATTTAACAACAGATGGGTCAGGGCCCAGGGGAGGTGCAACATTTAACAACAGAGTGGTCAGGACCCAGGGGAGGTGCAACATTTAACAACAGAGGGGTCAGGGCCCAGGGGAGGTGCACCATTTAACAACAGAGTGGTCAGGGCCCAGGGGAGGTGCAACATTTAACAACAGAGAGGTCAGGACCCAGGGGAGGTGCAACATTTAACAACAGATGGGTCAGGACCCAGGGGAGGTGCAACATTTAACAACAGAGTGGTCAGGGCCCAGGGGAGGTGCAACATTTAACAACAGAGTGGTCAGGGCCCAGGGGAGGTGAAACATTTAACAACAGAGGGGTCAGGGCCCAGGGGAGGTGCAACATTTAACAACAGAGGGGTCAGGACCCAGGGGAGGTGCAACATTTAACAACAGAGTGGTCAGGACCCAGGGGTGGTGCAACATTTAACAACAGAGTGGTCAGGGCCCAGGGGAGGTGCAACATTTAACACCAGAGGGGTCAGCACCCAAGGGAGGTGCAACATTAAACAACGGAGAGGTCAGGGCCTGGGGAGGTGCAACATTTAACAACAGATGGGTCAGGACCCAGGGGAGGTGCAACATTTAACAACAGATGGGTCAGGACCCAGGGGAGGTGCAACATTTAACAACAGATGGGTCAGGACCCAGGGGAGGTGCAACATTTAACAACAGAGGTGTCAGGACCCAGGGGAGGTGCAACATTTAACAACAGATGGGTCAGGACCCAGGGGAGGTGCAACATTTAACAACAGAGAGGTCAGGACACAGGGGAGGTGCAACATTTAACAACAGAGAGGTCAGGGCCCAGGGAAGGTGCAACATTTAACAACAGAGGCGTCAGGGCCCAGGGGAGGTGCAACATTTAACAACAGAGTGGTCAGGGCCCAGGGGAGGTGTAACATTTAACAACAGAGTGGTCAGGGCCCAGGGGAGGTGCAACATTTAACAACAGAGAGGTCAGGGCCCAGGGGAGGTGCAACATTTAACAACAGAGAGGTCAGGGCCCAGGGGAGGTGTAACATTTAACAACAGAGAGGTCAGGGCCCAGGGGAGGTGCAACATTTAACAACAGAGTGGTCAGGGCCCAGGGGAGGTGTAACATTTAACAACAGAGAGGTCAGGGCCCAGGGGAGGTGCAACATTTAACAACAGAGAGGTCAGGGCCCAGGGGAGGTGCAACATTTAACAACAGAGGCGTCAGGGCCCAGGGGAGGTGCAACATTTAACAACAGAGTGGTCAGGGCCCAGGGGAGGTGTAACATTTAACAACAGAGTGGTCAGGGCCCAGGGGAGGTGCAACATTTAACAACAGAGAGGTCAGGGCCCAGGGGAGGTGCAACATTTAACAACAGAGGCGTCAGGGCCCAGGGGAGGTGCAACATTTAACAACAGAGTGGTCAGGGCCCAGGGGAGGTGCAACATTTAACAACAGAGTGGTCAGGGCCCAGGGGAGGTGCAACATTTAACAACAGAGGCGTCAGGGCCCAGGGGAGGTGCAACATTTAACAACAGAGTGGTCAGGGCCCAGGGGAGGTGCAACATTTCACAACAGAGGCGTGAGGGCCCAGGGGAGGTGCAACATTTAACAACAGAGTGGTCAGCGCCCAGGGGAGGTGCAACATTTAACAACAGAGTGGTCAGGGCCCAGGGGAGGTGCAACATTTAACAACAGAGAGGTCAGGACCCAGGGGAGGTGCAACATTTAACAACAGAGAGGTCAGGGCCCAGGGGAGGTGCAACATTTAACAACAGAGAGGTCAGGACCCAGGGGAGGTGCAACATTTAACAACAGAGGGGTCAGGACCCAGGCGAGATGCAACATTTAACAACAGAGGGGTCAGGGCCCAGGGGAGGTGCAACATTTAACAACAGAAGGGTCAGGACCCAGGGGAGGTGCAACATTTAACAACAGAGGGGTCAGGACCCAGGGGAGGTGCAACATTTAACAACAGAGAGGTCAGGGCCCAGGGGAGGTGCAACATTTAACAACAGATGGGTCAGGACCCAGGGGAGGTGCAACATTTAACAACAAAAGGGTCAGTGCCCAGGGGAGGTGCAACATTTAACAACAGAGGGGTCAGGACCCAGGGGCGGTGCAACATTTAACAACAGAGGGGTCAGGACCCAGGGGAGGTGCAACATTTAACAACAGAGAGGTCAGGGCCCAGGGGAGGTGCAACATTTAACAACAGAGAGGTCAGGACCCAGGGAAGGTGCAACATTTAACAACAGAAGGGTCAGGGCCCAGGGGAGGTGCAACATTTAACAACAGAGGAGTCAGGACCCAGGGGCGGTGCAACATTTAACAACAGAGGGGTCAGGACCCAGGGGAGGTGCAACATTTAACAACAGAGAGGTCAGGGCCCAGGGGAGGTGCAACATTTAACAACAGAGAGGTCAGGGCCCAGGACAGGTGCAACATTTAACAACAGAGTGGTCAGGGCCCAGGGGAGGTGCAACATTTAACAACAGAGAGGTCAGGACCCAGGGGAGGTGCAACATTTAACAACAGATGGGTCAGGACCCAGGGGAGGTGCAACATTTAACAACAGAGGGGTCAGGACCCAGGGGAGGTGCAACATTTAACAACAGAGTAGTCAGGGCCCAGGGGAGGTGCAACATTTAACAACAGATGGGTCAGGACCCAGGGAAGGTGCAACATTTAACAACAGAGTGGTCAGGGCCCAGGGGAGGTGCAACATTTAACAACAGAGGGGTCAGGACCCAGGGGAGGTGCAACATTTAACAACAGAGGGGTCAGGACCCAGGGGAGGTGCAACATTTAACAACAGAGTAGTCAGGGCCCAGGGGAGGTGCAACATTTAACAACAGATGGGTCAGGACCCAGGGGAGGTGCAACATTTAACAACAGAGTGGTCAGGACCCAGGGGAGGTGCAACATTTAACAACAGATGGGTCAGGGCCCAGGGGAGGTGCAACATTTAACAACAGAGTGGTCAGGACCCAGGGGAGGTGCAACATTTAACAACAGAGGGGTCAGGGCCCAGGGGAGGTGCACCATTTAACAACAGAGTGGTCAGGGCCCAGGGGAGGTGCAACATTTAACAACAGAGAGGTCAGGACCCAGGGGAGGTGCAACATTTAACAACAGATGGGTCAGGACCCAGGGGAGGTGCAACATTTAACAACAGAGTGGTCAGGACCCAGGGGAGGTGCAACATTTAACAACAGAGTGGTCAGGGCCCAGGGGAGGTGAAACATTTAACAACAGAGGGGTCAGGGCCCAGGGGAGGTGCAACATTTAACAACAGAGGGGTCAGGACCCAGGGGAGGTGCAACATTTAACAACAGAGTGGTCAGGACCCAGGGGTGGTGCAACATTTAACAACAGAGTGGTCAGGGCCCAGGGGAGGTGCAACATTTAACACCAGAGGGGTCAGCACCCAAGGGAGGTGCAACATTAAACAACGGAGAGGTCAGGGCCTGGGGAGGTGCAACATTTAACAACAGATGGGTCAGGACCCAGGGGAGGTGCAACATTTAACAACAGATGGGTCAGGACCCAGGGGAGGTGCAACATTTAACAACAGATGGGTCAGGACCCAGGGGAGGTGCAACATTTAACAACAGAGGTGTCAGGACCCAGGGGAGGTGCAACATTTAACAACAGATGGGTCAGGACCCAGGGGAGGTGCAACATTTAACAACAGAGAGGTCAGGACACAGGGGAGGTGCAACATTTAACAACAGAGTGGTCAGGGCCCAGGGGAGGTGTAACATTTAACAACAGAGGCGTCAGGGCCCAGGGGAGGTGCAACATTTAACAACAGAGTGGTCAGGGCCCAGGGGAGGTGTAACATTTAACAACAGAGTGGTCAGGGCCCAGGGGAGGTGCAACATTTAACAACAGAGAGGTCAGGGCCCAGGGGAGGTGCAACATTTAACAACAGAGGCGTCAGGGCCCAGGGGAGGTGCAACATTTAACAACAGAGTGGTCAGGGCCCAGGGGAGGTGCAACATTTAACAACAGAGTGGTCAGGGCCCAGGGGAGGTGCAACATTTAACAACAGAGGCGTCAGGGCCCAGGGGAGGTGCAACATTTAACAACAGAGTGGTCAGGGCCCAGGGGAGGTGCAACATTTCACAACAGAGGCGTGAGGGCCCAGGGGAGGTGCAACATTTAACAACAGAGTGGTCAGCGCCCAGGGGAGGTGCAACATTTAACAACAGAGTGGTCAGGGCCCAGGGGAGGTGCAACATTTAACAACAGAGAGGTCAGGACCCAGGGGAGGTGCAACATTTAACAACAGAGAGGTCAGGGCCCAGGGGAGGTGCAACATTTAACAACAGAGAGGTCAGGACCCAGGGGAGGTGCAACATTTAACAACAGAGGGGTCAGGACCCAGGGGAGGTGCAACATTTAACAACAGAGAGGTCAGGACCCAGGGGAGGTGCAACATTTAACAACAGAGAGGTCAGGACGCAGGCGAGATGCAACATTTAACAACAGAGGGGTCAGGGCCCAGGGGAGGTGCAACATTTAACAACAGAAGGGTCAGGACCCAGGGGAGGTGCAACATTTAACAACAGAGGGGTCAGGACCCAGGGGAGGTGCAACATTTAACAACAGAGAGGTCAGGGCCCAGGGGAGGTGCAACATTTAACAACAGATGGGTCAGGACCCAGGGGAGGTGCAACATTTAACAACAAAAGGGTCAGTGCCCAGGGGAGGTGCAACATTTAACAACAGAGGGGTCAGGACCCAGGGGCGGTGCAACATTTAACAACAGAGGGGTCAGGACCCAGGGGAGGTGCAACATTTAACAACAGAGAGGTCAGGGCCCAGGGGAGGTGCAACATTTAACAACAGAGAGGTCAGGACCCAGGGAAGGTGCAACATTTAACAACAGAAGGGTCAGGGCCCAGGGGAGGTGCAACATTTAACAACAGAGGAGTCAGGACCCAGGGGCGGTGCAACATTTAACAACAGAGGGGTCAGGACCCAGGGGAGGTGCAACATTTAACAACAGAGAGGTCAGGGCCCAGGGGAGGTGCAACATTTAACAACAGAGAGGTCAGGGCCCAGGGGAGGTGCAACATTTAACAACAGAGTGGTCAGGGCCCAGGGGAGGTGCAACATTTAACAACAGAGAGGTCAGGACCCAGGGGAGGTGCAACATTTAACAACAGATGGGTCAGGACCCAGGGGAGGTGCAACATTTAACAACAGAGGGGTCAGGACCCAGGGGAGGTGCAACATTTAACAACAGAGTAGTCAGGGCCCAGGGGAGGTGCAACATTTAACAACAGATGGGTCAGGACCCAGGGGAGGTGCAACATTTAACAACAGAGTGGTCAGGGCCCAGGGGAGGTGCAACATTTAACAACAGAGGGGTCAGGACCCAGGGGAGGTGCAACATTTAACAACAGAGGGTTCAGGACCCAGGGGAGGTGCAACATTTAACAACAGAGTAGTCAGGGCCCAGGGGAGGTGCAACATTTAACAACAGATGGGTCAGGACCCAGGGGAGGTGCAACATTTAACAACAGAGTGGTCAGGACCCAGGGGAGGTGCAACATTTAACAACAGATGGGTCAGGGCCCAGGGGAGGTGCAACATTTAACAACAGAGTGGTCAGGACCCAGGGGAGGTGCAACATTTAACAACAGAGGGGTCAGGGCCCAGGGGAGGTGCACCATTTAACAACAGAGTGGTCAGGGCCCAGGGGAGGTGCAACATTTAACAACAGAGAGGTCAGGACCCAGGGGAGGTGCAACATTTAACAACAGATGGGTCAGGACCCAGGGGAGGTGCAACATTTAACAACAGAGTGGTCAGGGCCCAGGAGAGGTGTAACATTTAACAACAGATGGGTCAGGGCCCAGGGGAGGTGTAACATTTAACAACAGATGGGTCAGGACCCAGGAGAGGTGGAACATTTAACAACAGAAGGGTCAGGACACAGGGGAGGTGCAACATTTAACAACAGAGTGGTCAGGACCCAGGGGAGGTGCAACATTTAACAACAGAGGGGTCAGGGCCCAGGGGAGGTGCAACATTTAACAACAGAAGGGTCAGGATCCAGGGGAGGTGCAACATTTAACAACAGAGTGGTCAGGGCCCAGGGGCGGTGCAACATTTAACAACAGAGGGGTCAGGATCCAGGGGAGGTGCAATATTTAACAACAGAGTGGTCAGGGCCCAGGGGAGGTGCAACATTTAATAACAGAGAGGTCAGGACCCAGGGGAGGTGCAACATTTAACAACAGATGGATCAGGACCCAGGGGAGGTGCAACATTTAACAACAGAGTGGTCAGGAACCAGGGGAGGTGCAACATGTAACAACAGAGAGGTCAGGACCCAGGGGAGGTGTAACATTTAACAACAGAGAGGTCAGGGCCCAGGGGAGGTGCAACGTTTAACAACAGAGAGGTCATGACCCAGGGGAGGTGCAACATTTAACAACAGAGTGGTCAGGGCCCAGGGGAGGTGCAACATTTAACAACAGAGTGGTCAGGGCCCAGGGGAGGTGAAACATTTAACAACAGAGGGGTCAGGGCCCAGGGGAGGTGCAACATTTAACAACAGAGGGGTCAGGACCCAGGGGAGGTGCAACATTTAACAACAGATTGGTCAGGACCCAGGGGAGGTGCAGCATTTAACAACAGAGGGGTCAGGGCCCAGGGGAGGTGCAACATTTAACAACAGATTGGTCAGGATCCAGGGGAGGTGCAACATTTAACAACAGAGTGGTCAGGACCCAGGGGTGGTGCAACATTTAACAACAGATTGGTCAGGACCCAGGGGAAGTGCAACATTTAACAACAGAGTGGTCAGGACCCAGGGGTGGTGCAACATTTAACACCAGAGGGGTCAGGACCCAGGGGAGGTGCAACATTTAACAACGGAGAGGTCAGGGCCTGGGGAGGTGCAACATTTAACAACAGATGGGTCAGGACCCAGGGGAGGTGCAACATTTAACAACAGATGGGTCAGGACCCAGGGGAGGTGCAACATTTAACAACAGATGGGTCAGGACCCAGGGGAGGTGCAACATTTAACAACAGATGGGTCAGGACCCAGGGGAGGTGCAACATTTAACAACAGATGGGTCAGGACCCAGGGGAGGTGCAACATTTAACAACAGATGGGTCAGGACCCAGGGGAGGTGCAACATTTAACAACAGATGGGTCAGGACCCAAGGGAGGTGCAACATTTAACAACAGAGTGGTCAGGGCCCAGGGGAGGTGCAACATTTAACAACAGATGGGTCAGGACCCAGGGGAGGTGCAACATTTAACAGCAGAGGGGTCAGGGCCCAGGGGAGGAGCAACTTTTAACAACAGAGGGGTCAGGGCCCAGGGGAGGTGTAACATTTAACAACAGAGTGGTCAGGACCCATGGGAGGTGCAACATTTAACAACAGAGTGGTCAGGACCCATGGGAGGTGCAACATTTAACAACAGAGGTGTCAGGGCCCAGGGGAGGTGCAACATTTAACAACAGAGAGGTCAGGGCCAAGGGGAGGTGCAACATTTAACAGCAGAGGAGTCAGGGCCAAGGGGAGGTGCAACATTTAACAACAGAGGGGTCAGGGCCCAGGGGAGGTGCAACATTTAACAACAGAGTAGTCAGGGCCCAGGGGAGGTGCAACATTTAACAACAGATGGGTCAGGACCCAGGGGAGGTGCAACATTTAACAACAGAGGGGTCAGGACCCAGGGGAGGTGCAACATTTAACAACAGAGTAGTCAGGGCCCAGGGGAGGTGCAACATTTAACAACAGATGGGTCAGGACCCAGGGGAGGTGCAACATTTAACAACAGAGGGGTCAGGGCCCAGGGGAGGTGCACCATTTAACAACAGAGTGGTCAGGGCCCAGGGGAGGTGCAACATTTAACAACAGAGAGGTCAGGACCCAGGGGAGGTGCAACATTTAACAACAGATGGGTCAGGGCCCAGGGGAGGTGCAACATTTAACAACAGAGTGGTCAGGGCCCAGGAGAGGTGTAACATTTAACAACAGATGGGGCAGGGCGCAGGGGAGGTGTAACATTTAACAACAGATGGGTCAGGACCCAGGAGAGGTGTAACATTTAACAACAGAAGGGTCAGGACCCAGGGGAGGTGCAACATTTAACAACAGAGTGGTCAGGACCCAGGGGAGGTGCAACATTTAACAACAGAGGGGTCAGGGCCCAGGGGAGGTGCAACATTTAACAACAGAAGGGTCAGGATCCAGGGGAGGTGCAACATTTAACAACAGAGTGGTCAGGGCCCAGGGGCGGTGCAACATTTAACAACAGAGGGGTCAGGATCCAGGGGAGGTGCAATATTTAACAACAGAGTGGTCAGGGCCCAGGGGAGATGCAACATTTAACAACAGAGTGGTCAGGGCCCAGGGGAGGTGCAACATTTAACAACAGAGAGGTCAGGACCCAGGGGAGGTGCAACATTTAACAACAGATGGGTCAGGACCCAGGGGAGGTGCAACATTTAACAACAGAGGGGTCAGGGCCCAGGGGAGGTGCAACATTTAACAACAGAGTGGTTAGGGCCCAGGGGAGGTGCAACATTTAACAACAGAGGGGTCAGGACCCAGGGGAGGTGCAACATTTAACAACAGAGGGGTCAGGACCCAGGGGAGGTGTAACATTTAACAACAGAGTGGTCAGGGCCCAGGGGAGGTGCAACATTTAACAACAGAGACGTCATGACCCAGGGGAGGTGCAACATTTAACAACAGAGTGGTCAGGGCCCAGGGGAGGTGCAACATTTAACAACAGAGTGGTCAGGGCCCAGGGGAGGTGAAACATTTAACAACAGAGGGGTCAGGGCCCAGGGGAGGTGCAACATTTAACAACAGAGGGGTCAGGACCCAGGGGAGGTGCAACATTTAACAACAGAGTGGTCAGGACCCAGGGGTGGTGCAACATTTAACAACAGAGTGGTCAGGGCCCAGGGGAGGTGCAACATTTAACACCAGAGGGGTCAGCACCCAAGGGAGGTGCAACATTTAACAACGGAGAGGTCAGGGCCTGGGGAGGTGCAACATTTAACAACAGATGGGTCAGGACCCAGGGGAGGTGCAACATTTAACAACAGATGGGTCAGGACCCAGGGGAGGTGCAACATTTAACAACAGATGGGTCAGGACCCAGGGGAGGTGCAACATTTAACAACAGAGAGGTCAGGACACAGGGGAGGTGCAACATTTAACAACAGAGTGGTCAGGGCCCAGGGGAGGTGCAACATTTAACAACAGAGGCGTCAGGGCCCAGGGGAGGTGCAACATTTAACAACAGAGAGGTCAGGGCCCAGGGGAGGTGTAACATTTAACAACAGAGTGGTCAGGGCCCAGGGGAGGTGCAACATTTAACAACAGAGAGGTCAGGGCCCAGGGGAGGTGCAACATTTAACAACAGAGTGGTCAGGGCCCAGGGGAGGTGCAACATTTAACAACAGAGTGGTCAGGACCCAGGGGAGGTGCAACATTTAACAACAGAGGCGTCAGGGCCCAGGGGAGGTGCAACATTTAACAACAGAGTGGTCAGGGCCCAGGGGAGGTGCAACATTTAACAACAGAGGCGTGAGGGCCTAGGGGAGGTGCAACATTTAACAACAGAGTGGTCAGCGCCCAGGGGAGGTGCAACATTTAACAACAGAGTGGTCAGGGCCCAGGGGAGGTGCAACATTTAACAACAGAGAGGTCAGGACCCAGGGGAGGTGCAACATTTAACAACAGAGAGGTCAGGGCCCAGGGGAGGTGCAACATTTAACAACAGAGAGGTCAGGACCCAGGGGAGGTGCAACATTTAACAACAGAGGGGTCAGGACCCAGGCGAGATGCAACATTTAACAACAGAGGGGTCAGGGCCCAGGGGAGGTGCAACATTTAACAACAGAAGGGTCAGGACCCAGGGGAGGTGCAACATTTAACAACAGAGGGGTCAGGACCCAGGGGAGGTGCAACATTTAACAACAGAGAGGTCAGGGCCCAGGGGAGGTGCAACATTTAACAACAGATGGGTCAGGACCCAGGGGAGGTGCAACATTTAACAACAAAAGGGTCAGTGCCCAGGGGAGGTGCAACATTTAACAACAGAGGGGTCAGGACCCAGGGGCGGTGCAACATTTAACAACAGAGGGGTCAGGACCCAGGGGAGGTGCAACATTTAACAACAGAGAGGTCAGGGCCCAGGGGAGGTGCAACATTTAACAACAGAGAGGTCAGGACCCAGGGAAGGTGCAACATTTAACAACAGAAGGGTCAGGGCCCAGGGGAGGTGCAACATTTAACAACAGAGGGGTCAGGACCCAGGGGCGGTGCAACATTTAACAACAGAGGGGTCAGGACCCAGGGGAGGTGCAACATTTAACAACAGAGAGGTCAGGGCCCAGGGGAGGTGCAACATTTAACAACAGAGAGGTCAGGGCCCAGGGGAGGTGCAACATTTAACAACAGAGTGGTCAGGGCCCAGGGGAGGTGCAACATTTAACAACAGATGGGTCAGGGTCCAGGGGAGGTGCAACATTTAACAACAGAGAGGTCAGGACCCAGGGGAGGTGCAACATTTAACAACAGCGAGGTCAGGGCCCAGGGGAGGTGCAACATTTAACAACAGAGAGGTCAGGACCCAGGGGAGGTGCAACATTTAACAACAGAGAGGTCAGGGCCCAGGGGAGGTGCAACATTTAACAACAGATAGGTCAGGGCCCAGGGGAGGTGCAACATTTAACAACAGAGTGGTCAGGGCCCAGGGGAGGTGCAACATTTAACAACAGATGGGTCAGGGCCCAGGGGAGGTGCAACATTTAACAACAGAGTGGTCAGGACCCAGGGGAGGTGCAACATTTAACAACAGAGAGGTCAGGGCCCAGGGGAGGTGCAACATTTAACAACAGAGAGGTCAGGACCCAGGGGAGGTGCAACATTTAACAACAGAGTGGTCAGGGCCCAGGGGAGGTGCAACATTTAACAACAGATTGGTCAGGACCCAGGGGAGGTGCAACATTTAACAACAGAGGGGTCAGGACCCAGGGGAGGTGCAACATTTAACAACAGATGGGTCAGGACCCAGGGGAGGTGCAACATTTAACAGCAGAGGGGTCAGGGCCCAGGGGAGGAGCAACATTTAACAACAGAGGGGTCAGGGCCCAGGGGAGGTGTAACATTTAACAACAGAGTGGTCAGGACCCATGGGAGGTGCAACATTTAACAACAGAGGGGTCAGGATCCAGGGGAGGTGCTACATTTAACAACAGAGTGGTCAGGGCCCAGGGGAGGTGCAACATTTGACAACAGAGAGGTCAGGGCCCAGGGGAGGTGCAACATTTAACAACAGAGAGGTCAGGGCCCAGGGGAGGTGCAACATTTAATAACAGATGGGTCAGGACCCAGGGGAGGTGCAACATTTAATAACAGAGAGGTCAGGGCCCAGGGGAGGTGCAACATTTAACAACAGAGAGGTCAGGGCCCAGGGGAGGTGCAACATTTAACAACAGAGAGGTCAGGGCCCAGGGGAGGTGCAACATTTAACAACAGAGAGGTCAGGGCCCAGGGGAGGTGCAACATTTAACAACAGAGGGGTCAGGGCCAAGGGGAGGTGCAACATTTAAAAGCAGAGTAGTCAGGGCCCAGGGGAGGTGCAACATTTAACAACAGAGAGGTCAGGACCCAGGGGAGGTGCAACATTTAACAACAGAGAGGTCAGGACCCAGGGGAGGCGCAACATTTAACAACAGAGGGGTCAGGGCCAAGGGGAGGTGCAACATTTAACAGCAGAGTAGTCAGGGCCCAGGGGAGGTGCAACATTTAACAACAGAGACGTCAGGGCCCAGGGGAGGTGCAACATTTAACAACAGAGAGGTCAGGACCCAGGGGAGGTGCAACATTTAACAACAGAGTAGTCAGGGCCCAGGGGAGGTGCAACATTTAACAACAGATGGGTCAGGACCCAGGGGAGGTGCAACATTTAACAACAGAGGGGTCAGGGCCCAGGGGAGGTGCAACATTTAACAACAGAGTTGTCAGGGCCCAGGGGAGGTGCAACATTTAACAACAGATGGGTCAGGACCCAGGGGAGGTGCAACATTTAACAACAGAGGGGTCAGGACCCAGGGGAGGTGCAACATTTAACAACAGAGTAGTCAGGGCCCAGGGGAGGTGCAACATTTAACAACAGATGGGTCAGGACCCAGGGGAGGTGCAACATTTAACAACAGAGTGGTCAGGGCCCAGGGGAGGTGCAACATTTAACAACAGAGGGGTCAGGACCCAGGGGAGGTGCAACATTTAACAACAGAGGGGTCAGGACCCAGGGGAGGTGCAACATTTAACAACAGAGTAGTCAGGGCCCAGGGGAGGTGCAACATTTAACAACAGATGGGTCAGGACCCAGGGGAGGTGCAACATTTAACAACAGAGTGGTCAGGACCCAGGGGAGGTGCAACATTTAACAACAGATGGGTCAGGGCCCAGGGGAGGTGCTACATTTAACAACAGAGTGGTCAGGACCCAGGGGAGGTGCAACATTTAACAACAGAGGGGTCAGGGCCCAGGGGAGGTGCACCATTTAACAACAGAGTGGTCAGGGCCCAGGGGAGGTGCAACATTTAACAACAGAGAGGTCAGGACCCAGGGGAGGTGCAACATTTAACAACAGAGAGGTCAGGACCCAGGGGAGGTGCAACATTTAACAACAAATGGGTCAGGACCCAGGGGAGGTGCAACATTTAACAACAGAGTGGTCAGGGCCCAGGAGAGGTGTAACATTTAACAACAGATGGGTCAGGGCCCAGGGGAGGTGTAACATTTAATAACAGATGGGTCAGGACCCAGGAGAGGTGGAACATTTAACAACAGAAGGGTCAGGACCCAGGGGAGGTGCAAGATTTAACAATAGAGTGGTCAGGACCCAGGGGAGGTGCAGCATTTAACAACAGAGGGGTCAGGGCCCAGGGGAGGTGCAACATTTAACAACAGAAGGGTCAGGATCCAGGGGAGGTGCAACATTTAACAACAGAGTGGTCAGGGCCCAGGGGCGGTGCAACATTTAACAACAGAGGGGTCAGGATCCAGGGGAGGTGCAATATTTAACAACAGAGTGGTCAGGGCCCAGGGGAGGTGCAACATTTAACAACAGAGTGGTCAGGACCCAGGGGAGGTGCAACATTTAACAACAGATGGGTCAGGACCCAGGGGAGGTGCAACATTTAACAACAGAGAGGTCAGGACCCAGGGGAGGTGCAACATTTAACAACAGATGGGTCAGGACCCAGGGGAGGTGCAACATTTAACAACAGAGTGGTCAGGAACCAGGGGAGGTGCAACATTTAACAACAGAGAGGTCAGGACCCAGGGGAGGTGTAACATTTAACAACAGAGAGGTCAGGGCCCAGGGGAGGTGCAACATTTAACAACAGAGAGGTCATGACCCAGGGGAGGTGCAACATTTAACAACAGAGTGGTCAGGGCCCAGGGGAGGTGCAACATTTAACAACAGAGTGGTCAGGGCCCAGGGGAGGTGAAACATTTAACAACAGAGGGGTCAGGGCCCAGGGGAGGTGCAACATTTAACAACAGAGGGGTCAGGACCCAGGGGAGGTGCAACATTTAACAACAGATTGGTCAGGACCCAGGGGAGGTGCAGCATTTAACAACAGAGGGGTCAGGGCCCAGGGGAGGTGCAACATTTAACAACAGATTGGTCAGGATCCAGGGGAGGTGCAACATTTAACAACAGAGTGGTCAGGACCCAGGGGTGGTGCAACATTTAACAACAGATTGGTCAGGACCCAGGGGAGGTGCAACATTTAACAACAGAGTGGTCAGGACCCAGGGGTGGTGCAACATTTAACACCAGAGGGGTCAGGACCCAGGGGAGGTGCAACATTTAACAACGGAGAGGTCAGGGCCTGGGGAGGTGCAACATTTAACAACAGATGGGTCAGGACCCAGGGGAGGTGCAACATTTAACAACAGATGGGTCAGGACCCAGGGGAGGTGCAACATTTAACAACAGATGGGTCAGGACCCAGGGGAGGTGCAACATTTAACAACAGATGGGTCAGGACTCAGGGGAGGTGCAACATTTAACAACAGATGGGTCAGGACCCAAGGGAGGTGCAACATTTAACAACAGAGTGGTCAGGGCCCAGGGGAGGTGCAACATTTAACAACAGAGGGGTCAGGACCCAGGGGAGGTGCAACATTTAACAACAGATGGGTCAGGACCCTGGGGAGGTGCAACATTTAACAGCAGAGGGGTCAGGGCCCAGGGGAGGAGCAACTTTTAACAACAGAGGGGTCAGGGCCCAGGGGAGGTGTAACATTTAACAACAGAGTGGTCAGGACCCATGGGAGGTGCAACATTTAACAACAGAGTGGTCAGGACCCATGGGAGGTGCAACATTTAACAACAGAGGTGTCAGGGCCCAGGGGAGGTGCAACATTTAACAACAGATGGGTCAGGACCCAAGGGAGGTGCAACATTTAACAACAGAGTGGTCAGGGCCCAGGGGAGGTGCAACATTTAACAACAGAGGGGTCAGGACCCAGGGGAGGTGCAACATTTAACAACAGATGGGTCAGGACCCAGGGGAGGTGCAACATTTAACAGCAGAGGGGTCAGGGCCCAGGGGAGGAGCAACTTTTAACAACAGAGGGGTCAGGGCCCAGGGGAGGTGTAACATTTAACAACAGAGTGGTCAGGACCCATGGGAGGTGCAACATTTAACAACAGAGTGGTCAGGACCCATGGGAGGTGCAACATTTAACAACAGAGGTGTCAGGGCCCAGGGGAGGTGCAACATTTAACAACAGAGAGGTCAGGGCCAAGGGGAGGTGCAACATTTAACAGCAGAGTAGTCAGGGCCAAGGGGAGGTGCAACATTTAACAACAGAGGGGTCAGGGCCCAGGGGAGGTGCAACATTTAACAACAGAGTAGTCAGGGCCCAGGGGAGGTGCAACATTTAACAACAGATGGGTCAGGACCCAGGGGAGGTGCAACATTTAACAACAGATGGGTCAGGACCCAGGGGAGGTGCAACATTTAACAACAGAGTAGTCAGGGCCCAGGGGAGGTGCAACATTTAACAACAGATGGGTCAGGACCCAGGGGAGGTGCAACATTTAACAACAGAGTGGTCAGGGCCCAGGGGAGGTGCAACATTTAACAACAGAGAGGTCAGGACCCAGGGGAGGTGCAACATTTAACAACAGAGGGGTCAGGACCCAGGGGAGGTGCAACATTTAACAACAGAGTAGTCAGGGCCCAGGGGAGGTGCAACATTTAACAACAGATGGGTCAGGACCCAGGGGAGGTGCAACATTTAACAACAGAGTGGTCAGGACCCAGGGGAGGTGCAACATTTAACAGCAGATGGGTCAGGGCCCAGGGGAGGTGCAACATTTAACAACAGAGTGGTCAGGACCCAGGGGAGGTGCAACATTTAACAACAGAGGGGTCAGGGCCCAGGGGAGGTGCAACATTTAACAACAGAGGGGTCAGGACCCAGGGGAGGTGCAACATTTAACAACAGATGGGTCAGGACCCTGGGGAGGTGCAACATTTAACAGCAGAGGGGTCAGGGCCCAGGGGAGGAGCAACTTTTAACAACAGAGGGGTCAGGGCCCAGGGGAGGTGTAACATTTAACAACAGAGTGGTCAGGACCCATGGGAGGTGCAACATTTAACAACAGAGTGGTCAGGACCCATGGGAGGTGCAACATTTAACAACAGAGGTGTCAGGGCCCAGGGGAGGTGCAACATTTAACAACAGATGGGTCAGGACCCAAGGGAGGTGCAACATTTAACAACAGAGTGGTCAGGGCCCAGGGGAGGTGCAACATTTAACAACAGAGGGGTCAGGACCCAGGGGAGGTGCAACATTTAACAACAGATGGGTCAGGACCCAGGGGAGGTGCAACATTTAACAGCAGAGGGGTCAGGGCCCAGGGGAGGAGCAACTTTTAACAACAGAGGGGTCAGGGCCCAGGGGAGGTGTAACATTTAACAACAGAGTGGTCAGGACCCATGGGAGGTGCAACATTTAACAACAGAGTGGTCAGGACCCATGGGAGGTGCAACATTTAACAACAGAGGTGTCAGGGCCCAGGGGAGGTGCAACATTTAACAACAGAGAGGTCAGGGCCAAGGGGAGGTGCAACATTTAACAGCAGAGTAGTCAGGGCCAAGGGGAGGTGCAACATTTAACAACAGAGGGGTCAGGGCCCAGGGGAGGTGCAACATTTAACAACAGAGTAGTCAGGGCCCAGGGGAGGTGCAACATTTAACAACAGATGGGTCAGGACCCAGGGGAGGTGCAACATTTAACAACAGATGGGTCAGGACCCAGGGGAGGTGCAACATTTAACAACAGAGTAGTCAGGGCCCAGGGGAGGTGCAACATTTAACAACAGATGGGTCAGGACCCAGGGGAGGTGCAACATTTAACAACAGAGTGGTCAGGGCCCAGGGGAGGTGCAACATTTAACAACAGAGAGGTCAGGACCCAGGGGAGGTGCAACATTTAACAACAGAGGGGTCAGGACCCAGGGGAGGTGCAACATTTAACAACAGAGTAGTCAGGGCCCAGGGGAGGTGCAACATTTAACAACTGATGGGTCAGGACCCAGGGGAGGTGCAACATTTAACAACAGAGTGGTCAGGACCCAGGGGAGGTGCAACATTTAACAGCAGATGGGTCAGGGCCCAGGGGAGGTGCAACATTTAACAACAGAGTGGTCAGGACCCAGGGGAGGTGCAACATTTAACAACAGAGGGGTCAGGGCCCAGGGGAGGTGCACCATTTAACAACAGAGTGGTCAGGGCCCAGGGGAGGTGCAACATTTAACAACAGAGAGGTCAGGACCCAGGGGAGGTGCAACATTTAACAACAGAGGCGTCAGGGCCCAGGGGAGGTGCAACATTTAACAACAGAGTGGTCAGGGCCCAGGAGAGGTGTAACATTTAACAACAGATGGGTCAGGGCCCAGGGGAGGTGTAACATTTAACAACAGAGGGGTCAGGACCCAGGAGAGGTGTAACATTTAACAACAGAAGGGTCAGGACCCAGGGGAGGTGCAACATTTAACAACAGAGTGGTCAGGACCCAGGGGAGGTGCAACATTTAACAACAGAGGGGTCAGGGCCCAGGGGAGGTGCAACATTTAACAACAGAAGGGTCAGGATCCAGGGGAGGTGCAACATTTAACAACAGAGTGGTCAGGGCCCAGGGGCGGTGCAACATTTAACAACAGAGGGGTCAGGATCCAGGGGAGGTGCAATATTTAACAACAGAGTGGTCAGGGCCCAGGGGAGGTGCAACATTTAACAACAGAGTGGTCAGGGCCCAGGGGAGGTGCAACATTTAACAACAGAGAGGTCAGGACCCAGGGGAGGTGCAACATTTAACAACAGATGGGTCAGGACCCAGGGGAGGTGCAACATTTAACAACAGAGGGGTCAGGGCCCAGGGGAGGTGCAACATTTAACAACAGAGTGGTTAGGGCCCAGGGGAGGTGCAACATTTAACAACAGAGGGGTCAGGACCCAGGGGAGGTGCAACATTTAACAGCAGAGTAGTCAGGGCCCAGGGGAGGTGCAACATTTAACAACAGAGACGTCAGGGCCCAGGGGAGGTGCAACATTTAACAACAGAGAGGTCAGGACCCAGGGGAGGTGCAACATTTAACAACAGAGTAGTCAGGGCCCAGGGGAGCTGCAACATTTAACAACAGATGGGTCAGGACCCAGGGGAGGTGCAACATTTAACAACAGAGGGGTCAGGGCCCAGGGGAGGTGCAACATTTAACAACAGAGTTGTCAGGGCCCAGGGGAGGTGCAACATTTAACAACAGATGGGTCAGGACCCAGGGGAGGTGCAACATTTAACAACAGAGGGGTCAGGACCCAGGGGAGGTGCAACATTTAACAACAGAGTAGTCAGGGCCCAGGGGAGGTGCAACATTTAACAACAGATGGGTCAGGACCCAGGGGAGGTGCAACATTTAACAACAGAGTGGTCAGGGCCCAGGGGAGGTGCAACATTTAACAACAGAGGGGTCAGGACCCAGGGGAGGTGCAACATTTAACAACAGAGGGGTCAGGACCCAGGGGAGGTGCAACATTTAACAACAGAGTAGTCAGGGCCCAGGGGAGGTGCAACATTTAACAACAGATGGGTCAGGACCCAGGGGAGGTGCAACATTTAACAACAGAGTGGTCAGGACCCAGGGGAGGTGCAACATTTAACAACAGATGGGTCAGGGCCCAGGGGAGGTGCTACATTTAACAACAGAGTGGTCAGGACCCAGGGGAGGTGCAACATTTAACAACAGAGGGGTCAGGGCCCAGGGGAGGTGCACCATTTAACAACAGAGTGGTCAGGGCCCAGGGGAGGTGCAACATTTAACAACAGAGAGGTCAGGACCCAGGGGAGGTGCAACATTTAACAACAGAGAGGTCAGGACCCAGGGGAGGTGCAACATTTAACAACAGATGGGTCAGGACCCAGGGGAGGTGCAACATTTAACAACAGAGTGGTCAGGGCCCAGGAGAGGTGTAACATTTAACAACAGATGGGTCAGGGCCCAGGGGAGGTGTAACATTTAATAACAGATGGGTCAGGACCCAGGAGAGGTGGAACATTTAACAACAGAAGGGTCAGGACCCAGGGGAGGTGCAAGATTTAACAACAGAGTGGTCAGGACCCAGGGGAGGTGCAACATTTAACAACAGAGGGGTCAGGGCCCAGGGGAGGTGCAACATTTAACAACAGAAGGGTCAGGATCCAGGGGAGGTGCAACATTTAACAACAGAGTGGTCAGGGCCCAGGGGCGGTGCAACATTTAACAACAGAGGGGTCAGGATCCAGGGGAGGTGCAATATTTAACAACAGAGTGGTCAGGGCCCAGGGGAGGTGCAACATTTAACAACAGAGTGGTCAGGACCCAGGGGAGGTGCAACATTTAACAACAGATGGGTCAGGACCCAGGGGAGGTGCAACATTTAACAACAGAGAGGTCAGGACCCAGGGGAGGTGCAACATTTAACAACAGATGGGTCAGGACCCAGGGGAGGTGCAACATTTAACAACAGAGTGGTCAGGAACCAGGGGAGGTGCAACATTTAACAACAGAGAGGTCAGGACCCAGGGGAGGTGTAACATTTAACAACAGAGAGGTCAGGGCCCAGGGGAGGTGCAACATTTAACAACAGAGAGGTCATGACCCAGGGGAGGTGCAACATTTAACAACAGAGTGGTCAGGGCCCAGGGGAGGTGCAACATTTAACAACAGAGTGGTCAGGGCCCAGGGGAGGTGAAACATTTAACAACAGAGGGGTCAGGGCCCAGGGGAGGTGCAACATTTAACAACAGAGGGGTCAGGACCCAGGGGAGGTGCAACATTTAACAACAGATTGGTCAGGACCCAGGGGAGGTGCAGCATTTAACAACAGAGGGGTCAGGGCCCAGGGGAGGTGCAACATTTAACAACAGATTGGTCAGGATCCAGGGGAGGTGCAACATTTAACAACAGAGTGGTCAGGACCCAGGGGTGGTGCAACATTTAACAACAGATTGGTCAGGACCCAGGGGAGGTGCAACATTTAACAACAGAGTGGTCAGGACCCAGGGGAGGTGCAACATTTAACAACAGAGGGGTCAGGGCCCAGGGGAGGTGCAACATTTAACAACAGAGTGGTTAGGGCCCAGGGGAGGTGCAACATTTAACAACAGAGGGGTCAGGACCCAGGGGAGGTGCAACATTTAACAGCAGAGTAGTCAGGGCCCAGGGGAGGTGCAACATTTAACAACAGAGACGTCAGGGCCCAGGGGAGGTGCAACATTTAACAACAGAGAGGTCAGGACCCAGGGGAGGTGCAACATTTAACAACAGAGTAGTCAGGGCCCAGGGGAGGTGCAACATTTAACAACAGATGGGTCAGGACCCAGGGGAGGTGCAACATTTAACAACAGAGGGGTCAGGGCCCAGGGGAGGTGCAACATTTAACAACAGAGTTGTCAGGGCCCAGGGGAGGTGCAACATTTAACAACAGATGGGTCAGGACCCAGGGGAGGTGCAACATTTAACAACAGAGGGGTCAGGACCCAGGGGAGGTGCAACATTTAACAACAGAGTAGTCAGGGCCCAGGGGAGGTGCAACATTTAACAACAGATGGGTCAGGACCCAGGGGAGGTGCAACATTTAACAACAGAGTGGTCAGGACCCAGGGGAGGTGCAACATTTAACAACAGATGGGTCAGGGCCCAGGGGAGGTGCTACATTTAACAACAGAGTGGTCAGGACCCAGGGGAGGTGCAACATTTAACAACAGAGGGGTCAGGGCCCAGGGGAGGTGCACCATTTAACAACAGAGTGGTCAGGGCCCAGGGGAGGTGCAACATTTAACAACAGAGAGGTCAGGACCCAGGGGAGGTGCAACATTTAACAACAGAGAGGTCAGGACCCAGGGGAGGTGCAACATTTAACAACAGATGGGTCAGGACCCAGGGGAGGTGCAACATTTAACAACAGAGTGGTCAGGGCCCAGGAGAGGTGTAACATTTAACAACAGATGGGTCAGGGCCCAGGGGAGGTGTAACATTTAATAACAGATGGGTCAGGACCCAGGAGAGGTGGAACATTTAACAACAGAAGGGTCAGGACCCAGGGGAGGTGCAAGATTTAACAACAGAGTGGTCAGGATCCAGGGGAGGTGCAACATTTAACAACAGAGTGGTCAGGGCCCAGGGGCGGTGCAACATTTAACAACAGAGGGGTCAGGATCCAGGGGAGGTGCAATATTTAACAACAGAGTGGTCAGGGCCCAGGGGAGGTGCAACATTTAACAACAGAGTGGTCAGGACCCAGGGGAGGTGCAACATTTAACAACAGATGGGTCAGGACCCAGGGGAGGTGCAACATTTAACAACAGAGAGGTCAGGACCCAGGGGAGGTGCAACATTTAACAACAGAGAGGTCAGGGCCCAGGGGAGGTGCAACATTTAACAACAGAGGGGTCAGGACCCAGGGGAGGTGCAACATTTAACAACAGAGTGGTCAGGAACCAGGGGAGGTGCAACATTTAACAACAGAGAGGTCAGGACCCAGGGGAGGTGTAACATTTAACAACAGAGAGGTCAGGGCCCAGGGGAGGTGCAACATTTAACAACAGAGAGGTCATGACCCAGGGGAGGTGCAACATTTAACAACAGAGTGGTCAGGGCCCAGGGGAGGTGCAACATTTAACAACAGAGTGGTCAGGGCCCAGGGGAGGTGAAACATTTAACAACAGAGGGGTCAGGGCCCAGGGGAGGTGCAACATTTAACAACAGAGGGGTCAGGACCCAGGGGAGGTGCAACATTTAACAACAGATTGGTCAGGACCCAGGGGCGGTGCAGCATTTAACAACAGAGGGGTCAGGGCCCAGGGGAGGTGCAACATTTAACAACAGATTGGTCAGGATCCAGGGGAGGTGCAACATTTAACAACAGAGTGGTCAGGACCCAGGGGTGGTGCAACATTTAACAACAGATTGGTCAGGACCCAGGGGAGGTGCAACATTTAACAACAGAGTGGTCAGGACCCAGGGGTGGTGCAACATTTAACACCAGAGGGGTCAGGACCCAGGGGAGGTGCAACATTTAACAACGGAGAGGTCAGGGCCTGGGGAGGTGCAACATTTAACAACAGATGGGTCAGGACCCAGGGGAGGTGCAACATTTAACAACAGATGGGTCAGGACCCAGGGGAGGTGCAACATTTAACAACAGATGGGTCAGGACCCAGGGGAGGTGCAACATTTAACAACAGATGGGTCAGGACTCAGGGGAGGTGCAACATTTAACAACAGATGGGTCAGGACCCAAGGGAGGTGCAACATTTAACAACAGAGTGGTCAGGGCCCAGGGGAGGTGCAACATTTAACAACAGAGGGGTCAGGACCCAGGGGAGGTGCAACATTTAACAACAGATGGGTCAGGACCCTGGGGAGGTGCAACATTTAACAGCAGAGGGGTCAGGGCCCAGGGGAGGAGCAACTTTTAACAACAGAGGGGTCAGGGCCCAGGGGAGGTGTAACATTTAACAACAGAGTGGTCAGGACCCATGGGAGGTGCAACATTTAACAACAGATGGGTCAGGACCCAGGGGAGGTGCAACATTTAACAACAGATGGGTCAGGACCCAGGGGAGGTGCAACATTTAACAACAGATGGGTCAGGACTCAGGGGAGGTGCAACATTTAACAACAGATGGGTCAGGACCCAAGGGAGGTGCAACATTTAACAACAGAGTGGTCAGGGCCCAGGGGAGGTGCAACATTTAACAACAGAGGGGTCAGGACCCAGGGGAGGTGCAACATTTAACAACAGATGGGTCAGGACCCTGGGGAGGTGCAACATTTAACAGCAGAGGGGTCAGGGCCCAGGGGAGGAGCAACTTTTAACAACAGAGGGGTCAGGGCCCAGGGGAGGTGTAACATTTAACAACAGAGTGGTCAGGACCCATGGGAGGTGCAACATTTAACAACAGAGTGGTCAGGACCCATGGGAGGTGCAACATTTAACAACAGAGGTGTCAGGGCCCAGGGGAGGTGCAACATTTAACAACAGATGGGTCAGGACCCAAGGGAGGTGCAACATTTAACAACAGAGTGGTCAGGGCCCAGGGGAGGTGCAACATTTAACAACAGAGGGGTCAGGACCCAGGGGAGGTGCAACATTTAACAACAGATGGGTCAGGACCCAGGGGAGGTGCAACATTTAACAGCAGAGGGGTCAGGGCCCAGGGGAGGAGCAACTTTTAACAACAGAGGGGTCAGGGCCCAGGGGAGGTGTAACATTTAACAACAGAGTGGTCAGGACCCATGGGAGGTGCAACATTTAACAACAGAGTGGTCAGGACCCATGGGAGGTGCAACATTTAACAACAGAGGTGTCAGGGCCCAGGGGAGGTGCAACATTTAACAACAGAGAGGTCAGGGCCAAGGGGAGGTGCAACATTTAACAGCAGAGTAGTCAGGGCCAAGGGGAGGTGCAACATTTAACAACAGAGGGGTCAGGGCCCAGGGGAGGTGCAACATTTAACAACAGAGTAGTCAGGGCCCAGGGGAGGTGCAACATTTAACAACAGATGGGTCAGGACCCAGGGGAGGTGCAACATTTAACAACAGAGGGGTCAGGGCCCAGGGGAGGTGCAACATTTAACAACAGAGTGGTTAGGGCCCAGGGGAGGTGCAACATTTAACAACAGAGGGGTCAGGACCCAGGGGAGGTGCAACATTTAACAGCAGAGTAGTCAGGGCCCAGGGGAGGTGCAACATTTAACAACAGAGACGTCAGGGCCCAGGGGAGGTGCAACATTTAACAACAGAGAGGTCAGGACCCAGGGGAGGTGCAACATTTAACAACAGAGTAGTCAGGGCCCAGGGGAGGTGCAACATTTAACAACAGATGGGTCAGGACCCAGGGGAGGTGCAACATTTAACAACAGAGGGGTCAGGGCCCAGGGGAGGTGCAACATTTAACAACAGAGTTGTCAGGGCCCAGGGGAGGTGCAACATTTAACAACAGATGGGTCAGGACCCAGGGGAGGTGCAACATTTAACAACAGAGGGGTCAGGACCCAGGGGAGGTGCAACATTTAACAACAGAGTAGTCAGGGCCCAGGGGAGGTGCAACATTTAACAACAGATGGGTCAGGACCCAGGGGAGGTGCAACATTTAACAACAGAGTGGTCAGGGCCCAGGGGAGGTGCAACATTTAACAACAGAGGGGTCAGGACCCAGGGGAGGTGCAACATTTAACAACAGAGGGGTCAGGACCCAGGGGAGGTGCAACATTTAACAACAGAGTAGTCAGGGCCCAGGGGAGGTGCAACATTTAACAACAGATGGGTCAGGACCCAGGGGAGGTGCAACATTTAACAACAGAGTGGTCAGGACCCAGGGGAGGTGCAACATTTAACAACAGATGGGTCAGGGCCCAGGGGAGGTGCTACATTTAACAACAGAGTGGTCAGGACCCAGGGGAGGTGCAACATTTAACAACAGAGGGGTCAGGGCCCAGGGGAGGTGCACCATTTAACAACAGAGTGGTCAGGGCCCAGGGGAGGTGCAACATTTAACAACAGAGAGGTCAGGACCCAGGGGAGGTGCAACATTTAACAACAGAGAGGTCAGGACCCAGGGGAGGTGCAACATTTAACAACAGATGGGTCAGGACCCAGGGGAGGTGCAACATTTAACAACAGAGTGGTCAGGGCCCAGGAGAGGTGTAACATTTAACAACAGATGGGTCAGGGCCCAGGGGAGGTGTAACATTTAATAACAGATGGGTCAGGACCCAGGAGAGGTGGAACATTTAACAACAGAAGGGTCAGGACCCAGGGGAGGTGCAAGATTTAACAACAGAGTGGTCAGGATCCAGGGGAGGTGCAACATTTAACAACAGAGTGGTCAGGGCCCAGGGGCGGTGCAACATTTAACAACAGAGGGGTCAGGATCCAGGGGAGGTGCAATATTTAACAACAGAGTGGTCAGGGCCCAGGGGAGGTGCAACATTTAACAACAGAGTGGTCAGGACCCAGGGGAGGTGCAACATTTAACAACAGATGGGTCAGGACCCAGGGGAGGTGCAACATTTAACAACAGAGAGGTCAGGACCCAGGGGAGGTGCAACATTTAACAACAGAGAGGTCAGGGCCCAGGGGAGGTGCAACATTTAACAACAGAGGGGTCAGGACCCAGGGGAGGTGCAACATTTAACAACAGAGTGGTCAGGAACCAGGGGAGGTGCAACATTTAACAACAGAGAGGTCAGGACCCAGGGGAGGTGTAACATTTAACAACAGAGAGGTCAGGGCCCAGGGGTGGTGCAACATTTAACAACAGATGGGTCAGGGCCCAGGGGAGGTGCAACATTTAACAACAGATTGGTCAGGACCCAGGGGCGGTGCAACATTTAACAACAGAGGGGTCAGGGCCCAGGGGAGGTGCAACATTTAACAACAGAGAGGTCATGACCCAGGGGAGGTGCAACATTTAACAACAGAGTGGTCAGGGCCCAGGGGAGGTGCAACATTTAACAACAGAGTGGTCAGGGCCCAGGGGAGGTGAAACATTTAACAACAGAGGGGTCAGGGCCCAGGGGAGGTGCAACATTTAACAACAGAGGGGTCAGGACCCAGGGGAGGTGCAACATTTAACAACAGATTGGTCAGGACCCAGGGGCGGTGCAGCATTTAACAACAGAGGGGTCAGGGCCCAGGGGAGGTGCAACATTTAACAACAGATTGGTCAGGATCCAGGGGAGGTGCAACATTTAACAACAGAGTGGTCAGGACCCAGGGGTGGTGCAACATTTAACAACAGATTGGTCAGGACCCAGGGGAGGTGCAACATTTAACAACAGAGTGGTCAGGACCCAGGGGTGGTGCAACATTTAACACCAGAGGGGTCAGGACCCAGGGGAGGTGCAACATTTAACAACGGAGAGGTCAGGGCCTGGGGAGGTGCAACATTTAACAACAGATGGGTCAGGACCCAGGGGAGGTGCAACATTTAACAACAGATGGGTCAGGACCCAGGGGAGGTGCAACATTTAACAACAGATGGGTCAGGACCCAGGGGAGGTGCAACATTTAACAACAGATGGGTCAGGACTCAGGGGAGGTGCAACATTTAACAACAGATGGGTCAGGACCCAAGGGAGGTGCAACATTTAACAACAGAGTGGTCAGGGCCCAGGGGAGGTGCAACATTTAACAACAGAGGGGTCAGGACCCAGGGGAGGTGCAACATTTAACAACAGATGGGTCAGGACCCTGGGGAGGTGCAACATTTAACAGCAGAGGGGTCAGGGCCCAGGGGAGGAGCAACTTTTAACAACAGAGGGGTCAGGGCCCAGGGGAGGTGTAACATTTAACAACAGAGTGGTCAGGACCCATGGGAGGTGCAACATTTAACAACAGATGGGTCAGGACCCAGGGGAGGTGCAACATTTAACAACAGATGGGTCAGGACCCAGGGGAGGTGCAACATTTAACAACAGATGGGTCAGGACTCAGGGGAGGTGCAACATTTAACAACAGATGGGTCAGGACCCAAGGGAGGTGCAACATTTAACAACAGAGTGGTCAGGGCCCAGGGGAGGTGCAACATTTAACAACAGAGGGGTCAGGACCCAGGGGAGGTGCAACATTTAACAACAGATGGGTCAGGACCCTGGGGAGGTGCAACATTTAACAGCAGAGGGGTCAGGGCCCAGGGGAGGAGCAACTTTTAACAACAGAGGGGTCAGGGCCCAGGGGAGGTGTAACATTTAACAACAGAGTGGTCAGGACCCATGGGAGGTGCAACATTTAACAACAGAGTGGTCAGGACCCATGGGAGGTGCAACATTTAACAACAGAGGTGTCAGGGCCCAGGGGAGGTGCAACATTTAACAACAGATGGGTCAGGACCCAAGGGAGGTGCAACATTTAACAACAGAGTGGTCAGGGCCCAGGGGAGGTGCAACATTTAACAACAGAGGGGTCAGGACCCAGGGGAGGTGCAACATTTAACAACAGATGGGTCAGGACCCAGGGGAGGTGCAACATTTAACAGCAGAGGGGTCAGGGCCCAGGGGAGGAGCAACTTTTAACAACAGAGGGGTCAGGGCCCAGGGGAGGTGTAACATTTAACAACAGAGTGGTCAGGACCCATGGGAGGTGCAACATTTAACAACAGAGTGGTCAGGACCCATGGGAGGTGCAACATTTAACAACAGAGGTGTCAGGGCCCAGGGGAGGTGCAACATTTAACAACAGAGAGGTCAGGGCCAAGGGGAGGTGCAACATTTAACAGCAGAGTAGTCAGGGCCAAGGGGAGGTGCAACATTTAACAACAGAGGGGTCAGGGCCCAGGGGAGGTGCAACATTTAACAACAGAGTAGTCAGGGCCCAGGGGAGGTGCAACATTTAACAACAGATGGGTCAGGACCCAGGGGAGGTGCAACATTTAACAACAGATGGGTCAGGACCCAGGGGAGGTGCAACATTTAACAACAGAGTAGTCAGGGCCCAGGGGAGGTGCAACATTTAACAACAGATGGGTCAGGACCCAGGGGAGGTGCAACATTTAACAACAGAGTGGTCAGGGCCCAGGGGAGGTGCAACATTTAACAACAGAGAGGTCAGGACCCAGGGGAGGTGCAACATTTAACAACAGAGGGGTCAGGACCCAGGGGAGGTGCAACATTTAACAACAGAGTAGTCAGGGCCCAGGGGAGGTGCAACATTTAACAACAGATGGGTCAGGACCCAGGGGAGGTGCAACATTTAACAACAGAGTGGTCAGGACCCAGGGGAGGTGCAACATTTAACAGCAGATGGGTCAGGGCCCAGGGGAGGTGCAACATTTAACAACAGAGTGGTCAGGACCCAGGGGAGGTGCAACATTTAACAACAGAGGGGTCAGGGCCCAGGGGAGGTGCACCATTTAACAACAGAGTGGTCAGGGCCCAGGGGAGGTGCAACATTTAACAACAGAGAGGTCAGGACCCAGGGGACGTGCAACATTTAACAACAGAGGCGTCAGGGCCCAGGGGAGGTGCAACATTTAACAACAGAGTGGTCAGGGCCCAGGAGAGGTGTAACATTTAACAACAGATGGGTCAGGGCCCAGGGGAGGTGTAACATTTAACAACAGAGGGGTCAGGACCCAGGAGAGGTGTAACATTTAACAACAGAAGGGTCAGGACCCAGGGGAGGTGCAACATTTAACAACAGAGTGGTCAGGACCCAGGGGAGGTGCAACATTTAACAACAGAGGGGTCAGGGCCCAGGGGAGGTGCAACATTTAACAACAGAAGGGTCAGGATCCAGGGGAGGTGCAACATTTAACAACAGAGTGGTCAGGGCCCAGGGGCGGTGCAACATTTAACAACAGAGGGGTCAGGATCCAGGGGAGGTGCAATATTTAACAACAGAGTGGTCAGGGCCCAGGGGAGGTGCAACATTTAACAACAGAGTGGTCAGGGCCCAGGGGAGGTGCAACATTTAACAACAGAGAGGTCAGGACCCAGGGGAGGTGCAACATTTAACAACAGATGGGTCAGGACCCAGGGGAGGTGCAACATTTAACAACAGAGGGGTCAGGGCCCAGGGGAGGTGCAACATTTAACAACAGAGTGGTTAGGGCCCAGGGGAGGTGCAACATTTAACAACAGAGGGGTCAGGACCCAGGGGAGGTGCAACATTTAACAACAGAGGGGTCAGGACCCAGGGGAGGTGTAACATTTAACAACAGAGAGGTCAGGGCCCAGGGGAGGTGCAACATTTAACAACAGATGGGTCAGGACCCAGGGGAGGTGCAACATTTAACAACAGAGTGGTCAGGGCCCAGGGGAGGTGCAACATTTAACAACAGAGTGGTCAGGGCCCAGGGGAGGTGAAACATTTAACAACAGAGGGGTCAGGGCCCAGGGGAGGTGCAACATTTAACAACAGAGGGGTCAGGACCCAGGGGAGGTGCAACATTTAACAACAGAGTGGTCAGGACCCAGGGGTGGTGCAACATTTAACAACAGATGGGTCAGGACCCAGGGGAGGTGCAACATTTAACAACAGATGGGTCAGGACCCAGGGGAGGTGCAACATTTAACAACAGATGGGTCAGGACCCAGGGGAGGTGCAACATTTAACAACAGAGGGGTCAGTACCCAGGGGAGGTGCAACATTTAACAACAGATGGGTCAGGGCCCAGGGGAGGTGCAACATTTAACAACAGAGAGGTCAGGACCCAGGGGAGGTGCAACATTTAACAACAGAGTGGTCAGGGCCCAGGGGAGGTGCAACATTTAACAACAGATGGGTCAGGACCCTGGGGAGGTGCAACATTTAACAGCAGAGGGGTCAGGGCCCAGGGGAGGAGCAACTTTTAACAACAGAGGGGTCAGGGCCCAGGGGAGGTGTAACATTTAACAACAGAGTGGTCAGGACCCATGGGAGGTGCAACATTTAACAACAGATGGGTCAGGACCCAGGGGAGGTGCAACATTTAACAACTGAGGGGTCAGGACCCAGGGGAGGTGCAACATTTAACAACAGATGGGTCAGGACTCAGGGGAGGTGCAACATTTAACAACAGATGGGTCAGGACCCAAGGGAGGTGCAACATTTAACAACAGAGTGGTCAGGGCCCAGGGGAGGTGCAACATTTAACAACAGAGGGGTCAGGACCCAGGGGAGGTGCAACATTTAACAACAGATGGGTCAGGACCCTGGGGAGGTGCAACATTTAACAGCAGAGGGGTCAGGGCCCAGGGGAGGAGCAACTTTTAACAACAGAGGGGTCAGGGCCCAGGGGAGGTGTAACATTTAACAACAGAGTGGTCAGGACCCATGGGAGGTGCAACATTTAACAACAGAGTGGTCAGGACCCATGGGAGGTGCAACATTTAACAACAGAGGTGTCAGGGCCCAGGGGAGGTGCAACATTTAACAACAGATGGGTCAGGACCCAAGGGAGGTGCAACATTTAACAACAGAGTGGTCAGGGCCCAGGGGAGGTGCAACATTTAACAACAGAGGGGTCAGGACCCAGGGGAGGTGCAACATTTAACAACAGATGGGTCAGGACCCAGGGGAGGTGCAACATTTAACAGCAGAGGGGTCAGGGCCCAGGGGAGGAGCAACTTTTAACAACAGAGGGGTCAGGGCCCAGGGGAGGTGTAACATTTAACAACAGAGTGGTCAGGACCCATGGGAGGTGCAACATTTAACAACAGAGTGGTCAGGACCCATGGGAGGTGCAACATTTAACAACAGAGGTGTCAGGGCCCAGGGGAGGTGCAACATTTAACAACAGAGAGGTCAGGGCCAAGGGGAGGTGCAACATTTAACAGCAGAGTAGTCAGGGCCAAGGGGAGGTGCAACATTTAACAACAGAGGGGTCAGGGCCCAGGGGAGGTGCAACATTTAACAACAGAGTAGTCAGGGCCCAGGGGAGGTGCAACATTTAACAACAGATGGGTCAGGACCCAGGGGAGGTGCAACATTTAACAACAGAGGGGTCAGGGCCCAGGGGAGGTGCAACATTTAACAACAGAGTGGTTAGGGCCCAGGGGAGGTGCAACATTTAACAACAGAGGGGTCAGGACCCAGGGGAGGTGCAACATTTAACAGCAGAGTAGTCAGGGCCCAGGGGAGGTGCAACATTTAACAACAGAGACGTCAGGGCCCAGGGGAGGTGCAACATTTAACAACAGAGAGGTCAGGACCCAGGGGAGGTGCAACATTTAACAACAGAGTAGTCAGGGCCCAGGGGAGGTGCAACATTTAACAACAGATGGGTCAGGACCCAGGGGAGGTGCAACATTTAACAACAGAGGGGTCAGGGCCCAGGGGAGGTGCAACATTTAACAACAGAGTTGTCAGGGCCCAGGGGAGGTGCAACATTTAACAACAGATGGGTCAGGACCCAGGGGAGGTGCAACATTTAACAACAGAGGGGTCAGGACCCAGGGGAGGTGCAACATTTAACAACAGAGTAGTCAGGGCCCAGGGGAGGTGCAACATTTAACAACAGATGGGTCAGGACCCAGGGGAGGTGCAACATTTAACAACAGAGTGGTCAGGGCCCAGGGGAGGTGCAACATTTAACAACAGAGGGGTCAGGACCCAGGGGAGGTGCAACATTTAACAACAGAGGGGTCAGGACCCAGGGGAGGTGCAACATTTAACAACAGAGTAGTCAGGGCCCAGGGGAGGTGCAACATTTAACAACAGATGGGTCAGGACCCAGGGGAGGTGCAACATTTAACAACAGAGTGGTCAGGACCCAGGGGAGGTGCAACATTTAACAACAGATGGGTCAGGGCCCAGGGGAGGTGCTACATTTAACAACAGAGTGGTCAGGACCCAGGGGAGGTGCAACATTTAACAACAGAGGGGTCAGGGCCCAGGGGAGGTGCACCATTTAACAACAGAGTGGTCAGGGCCCAGGGGAGGTGCAACATTTAACAACAGAGAGGTCAGGACCCAGGGGAGGTGCAACATTTAACAACAGAGAGGTCAGGACCCAGGGGAGGTGCAACATTTAACAACAGATGGGTCAGGACCCAGGGGAGGTGCAACATTTAACAACAGAGTGGTCAGGGCCCAGGAGAGGTGTAACATTTAACAACAGATGGGTCAGGGCCCAGGGGAGGTGTAACATTTAATAACAGATGGGTCAGGACCCAGGAGAGGTGGAACATTTAACAACAGAAGGGTCAGGACCCAGGGGAGGTGCAAGATTTAACAACAGAGTGGTCAGGATCCAGGGGAGGTGCAACATTTAACAACAGAGTGGTCAGGGCCCAGGGGCGGTGCAACATTTAACAACAGAGGGGTCAGGATCCAGGGGAGGTGCAATATTTAACAACAGAGTGGTCAGGGCCCAGGGGAGGTGCAACATTTAACAACAGAGTGGTCAGGACCCAGGGGAGGTGCAACATTTAACAACAGATGGGTCAGGACCCAGGGGAGGTGCAACATTTAACAACAGAGAGGTCAGGACCCAGGGGAGGTGCAACATTTAACAACAGAGAGGTCAGGGCCCAGGGGAGGTGCAACATTTAACAACAGAGGGGTCAGGACCCAGGGGAGGTGCAACATTTAACAACAGAGTGGTCAGGAACCAGGGGAGGTGCAACATTTAACAACAGAGAGGTCAGGACCCAGGGGAGGTGTAACATTTAACAACAGAGAGGTCAGGGCCCAGGGGAGGTGCAACATTTAACAACAGAGAGGTCATGACCCAGGGGAGGTGCAACATTTAACAACAGAGTGGTCAGGGCCCAGGGGAGGTGCAACATTTAACAACAGAGTGGTCAGGGCCCAGGGGAGGTGAAACATTTAACAACAGAGGGGTCAGGGCCCAGGGGAGGTGCAACATTTAACAACAGAGGGGTCAGGACCCAGGGGAGGTGCAACATTTAACAACAGATTGGTCAGGACCCAGGGGCGGTGCAGCATTTAACAACAGAGGGGTCAGGGCCCAGGGGAGGTGCAACATTTAACAACAGATTGGTCAGGATCCAGGGGAGGTGCAACATTTAACAACAGAGTGGTCAGGACCCAGGGGTGGTGCAACATTTAACAACAGATTGGTCAGGACCCAGGGGAGGTGCAACATTTAACAACAGAGTGGTCAGGACCCAGGGGTGGTGCAACATTTAACACCAGAGGGGTCAGGACCCAGGGGAGGTGCAACATTTAACAACGGAGAGGTCAGGGCCTGGGGAGGTGCAACATTTAACAACAGATGGGTCAGGACCCAGGGGAGGTGCAACATTTAACAACAGATGGGTCAGGACCCAGGGGAGGTGCAACATTTAACAACAGATGGGTCAGGACCCAGGGGAGGTGCAACATTTAACAACAGATGGGTCAGGACTCAGGGGAGGTGCAACATTTAACAACAGATGGGTCAGGACCCAAGGGAGGTGCAACATTTAACAACAGAGTGGTCAGGGCCCAGGGGAGGTGCAACATTTAACAACAGAGGGGTCAGGACCCAGGGGAGGTGCAACATTTAACAACAGATGGGTCAGGACCCTGGGGAGGTGCAACATTTAACAGCAGAGGGGTCAGGGCCCAGGGGAGGAGCAACTTTTAACAACAGAGGGGTCAGGGCCCAGGGGAGGTGTAACATTTAACAACAGAGTGGTCAGGACCCATGGGAGGTGCAACATTTAACAACAGATGGGTCAGGACCCAGGGGAGGTGCAACATTTAACAACAGATGGGTCAGGACCCAGGGGAGGTGCAACATTTAACAACAGATGGGTCAGGACTCAGGGGAGGTGCAACATTTAACAACAGATGGGTCAGGACCCAAGGGAGGTGCAACATTTAACAACAGAGTGGTCAGGGCCCAGGGGAGGTGCAACATTTAACAACAGAGGGGTCAGGACCCAGGGGAGGTGCAACATTTAACAACAGATGGGTCAGGACCCTGGGGAGGTGCAACATTTAACAGCAGAGGGGTCAGGGCCCAGGGGAGGAGCAACTTTTAACAACAGAGGGGTCAGGGCCCAGGGGAGGTGTAACATTTAACAACAGAGTGGTCAGGACCCATGGGAGGTGCAACATTTAACAACAGAGTGGTCAGGACCCATGGGAGGTGCAACATTTAACAACAGAGGTGTCAGGGCCCAGGGGAGGTGCAACATTTAACAACAGATGGGTCAGGACCCAAGGGAGGTGCAACATTTAACAACAGAGTGGTCAGGGCCCAGGGGAGGTGCAACATTTAACAACAGAGGGGTCAGGACCCAGGGGAGGTGCAACATTTAACAACAGATGGGTCAGGACCCAGGGGAGGTGCAACATTTAACAGCAGAGGGGTCAGGGCCCAGGGGAGGAGCAACTTTTAACAACAGAGGGGTCAGGGCCCAGGGGAGGTGTAACATTTAACAACAGAGTGGTCAGGACCCATGGGAGGTGCAACATTTAACAACAGAGTGGTCAGGACCCATGGGAGGTGCAACATTTAACAACAGAGGTGTCAGGGCCCAGGGGAGGTGCAACATTTAACAACAGAGAGGTCAGGGCCAAGGGGAGGTGCAACATTTAACAGCAGAGTAGTCAGGGCCAAGGGGAGGTGCAACATTTAACAACAGAGGGGTCAGGGCCCAGGGGAGGTGCAACATTTAACAACAGAGTAGTCAGGGCCCAGGGGAGGTGCAACATTTAACAACAGATGGGTCAGGACCCAGGGGAGGTGCAACATTTAACAACAGATGGGTCAGGACCCAGGGGAGGTGCAACATTTAACAACAGAGTAGTCAGGGCCCAGGGGAGGTGCAACATTTAACAACAGATGGGTCAGGACCCAGGGGAGGTGCAACATTTAACAACAGAGTGGTCAGGGCCCAGGGGAGGTGCAACATTTAACAACAGAGAGGTCAGGACCCAGGGGAGGTGCAACATTTAACAACAGAGGGGTCAGGACCCAGGGGAGGTGCAACATTTAACAACAGAGTAGTCAGGGCCCAGGGGAGGTGCAACATTTAACAACAGATGGGTCAGGACCCAGGGGAGGTGCAACATTTAACAACAGAGTGGTCAGGACCCAGGGGAGGTGCAACATTTAACAGCAGATGGGTCAGGGCCCAGGGGAGGTGCAACATTTAACAACAGAGTGGTCAGGACCCAGGGGAGGTGCAACATTTAACAACAGAGGGGTCAGGGCCCAGGGGAGGTGCACCATTTAACAACAGAGTGGTCAGGGCCCAGGGGAGGTGCAACATTTAACAACAGAGAGGTCAGGACCCAGGGGACGTGCAACATTTAACAACAGAGGCGTCAGGGCCCAGGGGAGGTGCAACATTTAACAACAGAGTGGTCAGGGCCCAGGAGAGGTGTAACATTTAACAACAGATGGGTCAGGGCCCAGGGGAGGTGTAACATTTAACAACAGAGGGGTCAGGACCCAGGAGAGGTGTAACATTTAACAACAGAAGGGTCAGGACCCAGGGGAGGTGCAACATTTAACAACAGAGTGGTCAGGACCCAGGGGAGGTGCAACATTTAACAACAGAGGGGTCAGGGCCCAGGGGAGGTGCAACATTTAACAACAGAAGGGTCAGGATCCAGGGGAGGTGCAACATTTAACAACAGAGTGGTCAGGGCCCAGGGGCGGTGCAACATTTAACAACAGAGGGGTCAGGATCCAGGGGAGGTGCAATATTTAACAACAGAGTGGTCAGGGCCCAGGGGAGGTGCAACATTTAACAACAGAGTGGTCAGGGCCCAGGGGAGGTGCAACATTTAACAACAGAGAGGTCAGGACCCAGGGGAGGTGCAACATTTAACAACAGATGGGTCAGGACCCAGGGGAGGTGCAACATTTAACAACAGAGGGGTCAGGGCCCAGGGGAGGTGCAACATTTAACAACAGAGTGGTTAGGGCCCAGGGGAGGTGCAACATTTAACAACAGAGGGGTCAGGACCCAGGGGAGGTGCAACATTTAACAACAGAGGGGTCAGGACCCAGGGGAGGTGTAACATTTAACAACAGAGAGGTCAGGGCCCAGGGGAGGTGCAACATTTAACAACAGATGGGTCAGGACCCAGGGGAGGTGCAACATTTAACAACAGAGTGGTCAGGGCCCAGGGGAGGTGCAACATTTAACAACAGAGTGGTCAGGGCCCAGGGGAGGTGAAACATTTAACAACAGAGGGGTCAGGGCCCAGGGGAGGTGCAACATTTAACAACAGAGGGGTCAGGACCCAGGGGAGGTGCAACATTTAACAACAGAGTGGTCAGGACCCAGGGGTGGTGCAACATTTAACAACAGATGGGTCAGGACCCAGGGGAGGTGCAACATTTAACAACAGATGGGTCAGGACCCAGGGGAGGTGCAACATTTAACAACAGATGGGTCAGGACCCAGGGGAGGTGCAACATTTAACAACAGAGGGGTCAGTACCCAGGGGAGGTGCAACATTTAACAACAGATGGGTCAGGGCCCAGGGGAGGTGCAACATTTAACAACAGAGAGGTCAGGACCCAGGGGAGGAGCAACATTTAACAACAGATGGGTCAGGACCCAGGGGAGGTGCAACATTTAACAACAGAGTGGTCAGGGCCCAGGGGAGGTGCAACATTTAACAACAGAGGCGTCAGGGCCCAGGGGAGGTGCAACATTTAACAACAGAGTGGTCAGGGCCCAGGGGAGGTGCAACATTTAACAACAGAGGCGTGAGGGCCCAGGGGAGGTGCAACATTTAACAACAGAGTGGTCAGCGCCCAGGGGAGGTGCAACATTTAACAACAGAGTGGTCAGGGCCCAGGGGAGGTGCAACATTTAACAACAGAGAGGTCAGGACCCAGGGGAGGTGCAACATTTAACAACAGAGAGGTCAGGGCCCAGGGGAGGTGCAACATTTAACAACAGAGGCGTCAGGACCCAGGGGAGGTGCAACATTTAACAACAGAGTGGTCAGGACCCAGGGGATGTGCAACATTTAACAACAGAGTGGTCAGGGCCCAGGGGAGGTGCAACATTTAACAACAGAGTGGTCAGGGCCCAGGGGAGGTGCAACATTTAACAACAGAGTGGTCAGGGCCCAGGGGAGGTGCAACATTTAACAACAGAGAGGTCAGGACCCAGGGGAGGTGCAACATTTAACAACAGAGTGGTCAGGGCCCAGGGGAGGTGCAACATTTAACAACAGAGTGGTCAGGGCCCAGGGGAGGTGCAACATTTAACAACAGAGGGGTCAGGACCCAGGGGAGGGTCAACATTTAACAACAGAGGGGTCAGGGCCCAGGAGAGGTGTAACATTTAACAACAGAGAGGTCAGGACCCAGGGGAGGTGTAACATTTAACAAGAGATGTGTCAGGACCCAGGGGAGGTGCAACATTTAACAACAGAGGGGTCAGGGCCCAGGGGAGGTGCAACATTTAACAACAGAGGGGTCAGGACCCAGGGGAGGTGCAACATTTAACAACAGAGGGGTCAGGGCCCAGGGGAGGTGCAACATTTAACAACAGAGGGGTCAGGACCCAGGGGAGGTGCAACATTTAACAACAGAGTGGTCAGGACCCAGGGGAGGTGCAACATTTAACAACAGAGGGGTCAGGGCCCAGGGGAGGTGCAACATTTAACAACAGAGAGGTCAGGACCCAGGGGAGGTGCAACATTTAACAACAGAGTGGTCAGGACCCAGGGGAGGTGTAACATTTAACAACAGATGGGTCAGGGCCCAGGGGAGGTGCAACATTTAACAACAGATGGGTCAGGGCCCAGGGGTGGTGCAACATTTCACAACAGAGTGGTCAGGGCCCAGGGGAGGTGCAACATTTAACAACAGAGTGGTCAGGACCCAGGGGAGGTGCAACATTTAACAACAGAGTGGTCAGGACCCAGGGGAGGTGCAACATTTAACAACGGAGAGGTCAGGGCCTGGGGAGGTGCAACATTTAACAACAGATGGGTCAGGGCCCAGGGGAGGTGCAACATTTAACAACAGAGGGGTCAGGACCCAGGGGAGGTGCAACATTTAACAACAGATGGGTCAGGACCCAGGGGAGGTGCAACATTTAACAACAGAGTGGTCAGGGCCCAGGGGAGGTGCAACATTTAACAACAGAGAGGTCAGGGCCCAGGGGAGGTGCAACATTTAACAACAGATGGGTCAGGACCCAGGGGAGGTGCAACATTTAACAACAGAGTGGTGAGGGCCCAGGGGAGGTGCAACATTTAACAACAGAGAGGTCAGGGCCCAGGAGAGGTGCAACATTTAACAACAGAGTGGTCAGGGCCCAGGGGAGGTGCAACATTTAACAACAGAGTGGTGAGGGCCCAGGGGAGGTGCAACATTTAACAACAGATGGGTCAGGACCCAGGGGAGGTGCAACATTTAACAACAGAGAGGTCAGGACCCAGGGGAGGTGCAACATTTAACAACAGATGGGTCAGGGCCCAGGGGAGGTGCAACATTTAACAACAGAGGGGTCAGGATCCAGGGGAGGTGCAACATTTAACAACAGAGGGGTCAGGGCCCAGTGGAGATGCAACATTTAACAACAGAGTGGTCAGGGCCCAGGGGAGGTGCAACATTTAACAACAGAGGGGTCAGGACCCAGGGGAGGGTCAACATTTAACAACAGAGGGGTCAGGGCCCAGGAGCGGTGTAACATTTAACAACAGAGAGGTCAGGACCCAGGGGAGGTGTAACATTTAACAAGAGATGTGTCAGGACCCAGGGGAGGTGCAACATTTAACAACAGAGGGGTCAGGGCCCAGGGGAGGTGCAACATTTAACAACAGAGGGGTCAGGACCCAGGGGAGGTGCAACATTTAACAACAGAGGGGTCAGGGCCCAGGGGAGGTGCAACATTTAACAACAGAGGGGTCAGGACCCAGGGGAGGTGCAACATTTAACAACAGTGTGGTCAGGACCCAGGGGAGGTGCAACATTTAACAACAGAGGGGTCAGGGCCCAGGGGAGGTGCAACATTTAACAACAGAGAGGTCAGGACCCAGGGGAGGTGCAACATTTAACAACAGAGTGGTCAGGACCCAGGGGTGGTGCAACATTTCACAACAGAGTGGTCAGGGCCCAGGGGAGGTGCAACATTTAACAACAGAGTGGTCAGGACCCAGGGGAGGTGCAACATTTAACAACAGAGTGGTCAGGACCCAGGGGAGGTGCAACATTTAACAACGGAGAGGTCAGGGCCTGGGGAGGTGCAACATTTAACAACACATGGGTCAGGGCCCAGGGGAGGTGCAACATTTAACAACAGAGGGGTCAGGACCCAGGGGAGGTGCAACATTTAACAACAGAGGGGTCAGGACCCAGGGGAGGTGCAACATTTAACAACAGAGGGGTCAGGGCCCAGGGGAGGTGCAACATTTAACAACAGAGTGGTGAGGGCCCAGGGGAGGTGCAACATTTAACAACAGAGAGGTCAGGACCTAGGTGAGGGTCAACATTTAACAAGAGAGGGGTCAGGGCCCAGGAGAGGTGTAACATTTAACAACAGAGAGGTCAGGACCCAGGGGAGGTGTAACATTTAACAACAGATGGGTCAGGACCCAGGGGAGGTGCAACATTTAACAACAGAGAGGTCAGGACCCAGGGGAGGTGCAACATTTAACAACAGATGGGTCAGGGCCCAGGGGAGGTGCAACATTTAACAACAGAGGGGTCAGGATCCAGGGGAGGTGCAACATTTAACAACAGAGGGGTCAGGGCCCAGTGGAGATGCAACATTTAACAACAGAGGGGTCAGGGCCCAGGGGAGGTGCAACATTTAACAACAGAGGGGTCAGGACCCAGGGGAGGTGCAACATTTAACAACAGAGTGGTCAGGACCCAGGGGAGGTGCAACATTTAACAACAGAAGGGTCAGGGCCCAGGGGAGGTGCAACATTTAACAACAGAGTGGTCAGCGCCCAGGGGAGGTGCAACATTTAACAACAGAGTGGTCAGGGCCCAGGGGAGGTGCAACATTTAACAACAGAGAGGTCAGGACCCAGGGGAGGTGCAACATTTAACAAAAGAGAGGTCAGGGCCCAGGGGAGGTGCAACATTTAACAACAGAGGCGTCAGGACCCAGGGGAGGTGCAACATTTAACAACAGAGTGGTCAGGACCCAGGGGAGGTGCAACATTTAACAACAGAGTGGTCAGGGCCCAGGGGAGGTGCAACATTTAACAACAGAGTGGTCAGGGCCCAGGGGAGGTGCAACATTTAACAACAGAGTGGTCAGGGCCCAGGGGAGGTGCAACATTTAACAACAGAGAGGTCAGGACCCAGGGGAGGTGCAACATTTAACAACAGAGTGGTCAGGGCCCAGGGGAGGTGCAACATTTAACAACAGAGTGGTCAGGGCCCAGGGGAGGTGCAACATTTAACAACAGAGGGGTCAGGACCCAGGGGAGGGTCAACATTTAACAACAGAGGGGTCAGGGCCCAGGAGAGGTGTAACATTTAACAACAGAGAGGTCAGGACCCAGGGGAGGTGTAACATTTAACAAGAGATGTGTCAGGACCCAGGGGAGGTGCAACATTTAACAACAGAGGGGTCAGGGCCCAGGGGAGGTGCAACATTTAACAACAGAGAGGTCAGGACCCAGGGGAGGTGCAACATTTAACAACAGAGGGGTCAGGGCCCAGGGGAGGTGCAACATTTAACAACAGAGTGGTCAGGACCCAGGGGAGGTGCAACATTTAACAACGGAGAGGTCAGGGCCTGGGGAGGTGCAACATTTAACAACAGATGGGTCAGGGCCCAGGGGAGGTGCAACATTTAACAACAGAGGGGTCAGGACCCAGGGGAGGTGCAACATTTAACAACAGATGGGTCAGGACCCAGGGGAGGTGCAACATTTAACAACAGAGTGGTCAGGGCCCAGGGGAGGTGCAACATTTAACAACAGAGAGGTCAGGACCCAGGGGAGGTGCAACATTTAACAACAGATGGGTCAGGACCCAGGGGAGGTGCAACATTTAACAACAGAGAGGTCAGGGCCCAGGAGAGGTGCAACATTTAACAACAGAGTGGTCAGGGCCCAGGGGAGGTGCAACATTTAACAACAGAGTGGTGAGGGCCCAGGGGAGGTGCAACATTTAACAACAGAGAGGTCAGGACCTAGGTGAGGGTCAACATTTAACAAGAGAGGGGTCAGGGCCAAGGAGAGGTGTAACATTTAACAACAGAGAGGTCAGGACCCAGGGGAGGTGTAACATTTAACAACAGATGGGTCAGGACCCAGGGGAGGTGCAACATTTAACAACAGAGAGGTCAGGACCCAGGGGAGGTGCAACATTTAACAACAGATGGGTCAGGGCCCAGGGGAGGTGCAACATTTAACAACAGAGGCGTCAGGGCCCAGGGGAGGTGCAACATTTAACAACAGAGTGGTCAGGGCCCAGGGGAGGTGTAACATTTAACAACAGAGTGGTCAGGGCCCAGGGGAGGTGCAACATTTAACAACAGAGAGGTCAGGGCCCAGGGGAGGTGCAACATTTAACAACAGAGGCGTCAGGACCCAGGGGAGGTGCAACATTTAACAACAGAGTGGTCAGGACCCAGGGGAGGTGCAACATTTAACAACAGAGTGGTCAGGGCCCAGGGGAGGTGCAACATTTAACAACAGAGTGGTCAGGGCCCAGGGGAGGTGCAACATTTAACAACAGAGTGGTCAGGGCCCAGGGGAGGTGCAACATTTAACAACAGAGAGGTCAGGACCCAGGGGAGGTGCAACATTTAACAACAGAGTGGTCAGGGCCCAGGGGAGGTGCAACATTTAACAACAGAGTGGTCAGGGCCCAGGGGAGGTGCAACATTTAACAACAGAGGGGTCAGGACCCAGGGGAGGGTCAACATTTAACAACAGAGGGGTCAGGGCCCAGGAGAGGTGTAACATTTAACAACAGAGAGGTCAGGACCCAGGGGAGGTGTAACATTTAACAAGAGATGTGTCAGGACCCAGGGGAGGTGCAACATTTAACAACAGAGGGGTCAGGGCCCAGGGGAGGTGCAACATTTAACAACAGAGGGGTCAGGACCCAGGGGAGGTGCAACATTTAACAACAGAGGGGTCAGGGCCCAGGGGAGGTGCAACATTTAACAACAGAGGGGTCAGGACCCAGGGGAGGTGCAACATTTAACAACAGAGTGGTCAGGACCCAGGGGAGGTGCAACATTTAACAACAGAGGGGTCAGGGCCCAGGGGAGGTGCAACATTTAACAACAGAGAGGTCAGGACCCAGGGGAGGTGCAACATTTAACAACAGAGTGGTCAGGACCCAGGGGTGGTGCAACATTTCACAACAGAGTGGTCAGGGCCCAGGGGAGGTGCAACATTTAACAACAGAGTGGTCAGGACCCAGGGGAGGTGCAACATTTAACAACAGAGTGGTCAGGACCCAGGGGAGGTGCAACATTTAACAACGGAGAGGTCAGGGCCTGGGGAGGTGCAACATTTAACAACAGATGGGTCAGGGCCCAGGGGAGGTGCAACATTTATCAACAGAGGGGTCAGGACCCAGGGGAGATGCAACATTTAACAACAGATGGGTCAGGACCCAGGGGAGGTGCAACATTTAACAACAGAGTGGTCAGGGCCCAGGGGAGGTGCAACATTTAACAACAGAGAGGTCAGGGCCCAGGGGAGGTGCAACATTTAACAACAGATGGGTCAGGACCCAGGGGAGGTGCAACATTTAACAACAGAGAGGTCAGGGCCCAGGAGAGGTGCAACATTTAACAACAGAGTGGTCAGGGCCCAGGGGAGGTGCAACATTTAACAACAGAGTGGTGAGGGCCCAGGGGAGGTGCAACATTTAACAACAGAGAGGTCAGGACCTAGGTGAGGGTCAACATTTAACAAGAGAGGGGTCAGGGCCCAGGAGAGGTGTAACATTTAACAACAGAGAGGTCAGGACCCAGGGGAGGTGTAACATTTAACAACAGATGGGTCAGGACCCAGGGGAGGTGCAACATTTAACAACAGAGAGGTCAGGACCCAGGGGAGGTGCAACATTTAACAACAGATGGGTCAGGGCCCAGGGGAGGTGCAACATTTAACAACAGAGGGGTCAGGATCCAGGGGAGGTGCAACATTTAACAACAGAGGGGTCAGGGCCCAGTGGAGATGCAACATTTAACAACAGAGTGGTCAGGGCCCAGGGGAGGTGCAACATTTAACAACAGAGGGGTCAGGACCCAGGGGAGGGTCAACATTTAACAACAGAGGGGTCAGGGCCCAGGAGAGGTGTAACATTTAACAACAGAGAGGTCAGGACCCAGGGGAGGTGTAACATTTAACAAGAGATGTGTCAGGACCCAGGGGAGGTGCAACATTTAACAACAGAGGGGTCAGGGCCCAGGGGAGGTGCAACATTTAACAACAGAGGGGTCAGGGCCCAGGGGAGGTGCAACATTTAACAACAGAGTGGTCAGGACCCAGGGGAGGTGCAACATTTAACAACAGAGGGGTCAGGGCCCAGGGGAGGTGCAACATTTAACAACAGAGAGGTCAGGACCCAGGGGAGGTGCAACATTTAACAACAGAGTGGTTAGGACCCAGGGGTGGTGCAACATTTCACAACAGAGTGGTCAGGGCCCAGGGGAGGTGCAACATTTAACAACAGAGTGGTCAGGACCCAGGGGAGGTGCAACATTTAACAACAGAGTGGTCAGGACCCAGGGGAGGTGCAACATTTAACAACGGAGAGGTCAGGGCCTGGGGAGGTGCAACATTTGACAACACATGGGTCAGGGCCCAGGGGAGGTGCAACATTTAACAACAGAGGGGTCAGGACCCAGGGGAGGTGCAACATTTAACAACAGATGGGTCAGGACCCAGGGGAGGTGCAACATTTAACAACAGAGTGGTCAGGGCCCAGGGGAGGTGCAACATTTAACAACAGAGAGGTCAGGACCCAGGGGAGGTGCAACATTTAACAACAGATGGGTCAGGACCCAGGGGAGGTGCAACATTTAACAACAGAGAGGTCAGGGCCCAGGAGAGGTGCAACATTTAACAACAGAGTGGTCAGGGCCCAGGGGAGGTGCAACATTTAACAACAGAGTGGTGAGGGCCCAGGGGAGGTGCAACATTTAACAACAGAGAGGTCAGGACCTAGGTGAGGGTCAACATTTAACAAGAGAGGGGTCAGGGCCCAGGAGAGGTGTAACATTTAACAACAGAGAGGTCAGGACCCAGTGGAGGTGTAACATTTAACAACAGATGGGTCAGGACCCAGGGGAGGTGCAACATTTAACAACAGAGAGGTCAGGACCCAGGGGAGGTGCAACATTTAACAACAGATGGGTCAGGGCCCAGGGGAGGTGCAACATTTAACAACAGAGGGGTCAGGATCCAGGGGAGGTGCAACATTTAACAACAGAGGGGTCAGGGCCTAGTGGAGATGCAACATTTAACAACAGAGGGGTCAGGGCCCAGGGGAGGTGCAACATTTAACAACAGAGGGGTCAGGACCCAGGGGAGGTGCAACATTTAACAACAGAGTGGTCAGGACCCAGGGGAGGTGCAACATTTAACAACAGAAGGGTCAGGGCCCAGGGGAGGTGCAACATTTAACAACAGAGAGGTCAGGACCCAGGGGAGGTGCAACATTTAACAACAGAGAGGTCAGGACCCAGGGGAGGTGCAACATTTAACAACAGAGAGGTCAGGGCCCAGGGGAGGTGCAACATTTAACAACAGAGGGGTCAGGACCCAGGGGAGGTGCAACATTTAACAACAGAGTCATCAGGACCCAGGGGTGGTGCAACATTTAACAACAGAGTGGTCAGGGCCCAGGGGAGGTGCAACATTTAACAACAGAGGGGTCAGGACCCAGGGGAGGTGCAACATTTAACAACGGAGAGGTCAGGGCCTGGGGAGGTGCAACATTTAACAACAGAGTGGTCAGGGCCCAGGGGAGGTGCAACATTTAACAACAGAGTGGTCAGGGCCCAGGGGAGGTGCAACATTTAACAACAGAGAGGTCAGGACCCAGGGGAGGTGCAACATTTAACAACAGAGTGGTCAGGGCCCAGGGGAGGTGCAACATTTAACAACAGAGTGGTCAGGGCCCAGGGGAGGTGCAACATTTAACAACAGAGGGGTCAGGACCCAGGGGAGGGTCAACATTTAACAACAGAGGGGTCAGGGCCCAGGAGAGGTGTAACATTTAACAACAGAGAGGTCAGGACCCAGGGGAGGTGTAACATTTAACAAGAGATGTGTCAGGACCCAGGGGAGGTGCAACATTTAACAACAGAGGGGTCAGGGCCCAGGGGAGGTGCAACATTTAACAACAGAGAGGTCAGGACCCAGGGGAGGTGCAACATTTAACAACAGAGGGGTCAGGGCCCAGGGGAGGTGCAACATTTAACAACAGAGTGGTCAGGACCCAGGGGAGGTGCAACATTTAACAACGGAGAGGTCAGGGCCTGGGGAGGTGCAACATTTAACAACAGATGGGTCAGGGCCCAGGGGAGGTGCAACATTTAACAACAGAGGGGTCAGGACCCAGGGGAGGTGCAACATTTAACAACAGATGGGTCAGGACCCAGGGGAGGTGCAACATTTAACAACAGAGTGGTCAGGGCCCAGGGGAGGTGCAACATTTAACAACAGAGAGGTCAGGACCCAGGGGAGGTGCAACATTTAACAACAGATGGGTCAGGACCCAGGGGAGGTGCAACATTTAACAACAGAGAGGTCAGGGCCCAGGAGAGGTGCAACATTTAACAACAGAGTGGTCAGGGCCCAGGGGAGGTGCAACATTTAACAACAGAGTGGTGAGGGCCCAGGGGAGGTGCAACATTTAACAACAGAGAGGTCAGGACCTAGGTGAGGGTCAACATTTAACAAGAGAGGGGTCAGGGCCAAGGAGAGGTGTAACATTTAACAACAGAGAGGTCAGGACCCAGGGGAGGTGTAACATTTAACAACAGATGGGTCAGGACCCAGGGGAGGTGCAACATTTAACAACAGAGAGGTCAGGACCCAGGGGAGGTGCAACATTTAACAACAGATGGGTCAGGGCCCAGGGGAGGTGCAACATTTAACAACAGAGGCGTCAGGGCCCAGGGGAGGTGCAACATTTAACAACAGAGTGGTCAGGGCCCAGGGGAGGTGTAACATTTAACAACAGAGTGGTCAGGGCCCAGGGGAGGTGCAACATTTAACAACAGAGTGGTCAGGGCCCAGGGGAGGTGCAACATTTAACAACAGAGTGGTCAGGGCCCAGGGGAGGTGCAACATTTAACAACAGAGAGGTCAGGACCCAGGGGAGGTGCAACATTTAACAACAGAGTGGTCAGGGCCCAGGGGAGGTGCAACATTTAACAACAGAGTGGTCAGGGCCCAGGGGAGGTGCAACATTTAACAACAGAGGGGTCAGGACCCAGGGGAGGGTCAACATTTAACAACAGAGGGGTCAGGGCCCAGGAGAGGTGTAACATTTAACAACAGAGAGGTCAGGACCCAGGGGAGGTGTAACATTTAACAAGAGATGTGTCAGGACCCAGGGGAGGTGCAACATTTAACAACAGAGGGGTCAGGGCCCAGGGGAGGTGCAACATTTAACAACAGAGGGGTCAGGACCCAGGGGAGGTGCAACATTTAACAACAGAGGGGTCAGGGCCCAGGGGAGGTGCAACATTTAACAACAGAGGGGTCAGGACCCAGGGGAGGTGCAACATTTAACAACAGAGTGGTCAGGACCCAGGGGAGGTGCAACATTTAACAACAGAGGGGTCAGGGCCCAGGGGAGGTGCAACATTTAACAACAGAGAGGTCAGGACCCAGGGGAGGTGCAACATTTAACAACAGAGTGGTCAGGACCCAGGGGAGGTGTAACATTTAACAACAGATGGGTCAGGGCCCAGGGGAGGTGCAACATTTAACAACAGATGGGTCAGGGCCCAGGGGTGGTGCAACATTTCACAACAGAGTGGTCAGGGCCCAGGGGAGGTGCAACATTTAACAACAGAGTGGTCAGGACCCAGGGGAGGTGCAACATTTAACAACAGAGTGGTCAGGACCCAGGGGAGGTGCAACATTTAACAACGGAGAGGTCAGGGCCTGGGGAGGTGCAACATTTAACAACAGATGGGTCAGGGCCCAGGGGAGGTGCAACATTTAACAACAGAGGGGTCAGGACCCAGGGGAGGTGCAACATTTAACAACAGATGGGTCAGGACCCAGGGGAGGTGCAACATTTAACAACAGAGTGGTCAGGGCCCAGGGGAGGTGCAACATTTAACAACAGAGAGGTCAGGGCCCAGGGGAGGTGCAACATTTAACAACAGATGGGTCAGGACCCAGGGGAGGTGCAACATTTAACAACAGAGTGGTGAGGGCCCAGGGGAGGTGCAACATTTAACAACAGAGAGGTCAGGGCCCAGGAGAGGTGCAACATTTAACAACAGAGTGGTCAGGGCCCAGGGGAGGTGCAACATTTAACAACAGAGTGGTGAGGGCCCAGGGGAGGTGCAACATTTAACAACAGATGGGTCAGGACCCAGGGGAGGTGCAACATTTAACAACAGAGAGGTCAGGACCCAGGGGAGGTGCAACATTTAACAACAGATGGGTCAGGGCCCAGGGGAGGTGCAACATTTAACAACAGAGGGGTCAGGATCCAGGGGAGGTGCAACATTTAACAACAGAGGGGTCAGGGCCCAGTGGAGATGCAACATTTAACAACAGAGTGGTCAGGGCCCAGGGGAGGTGCAACATTTAACAACAGAGGGGTCAGGACCCAGGGGAGGGTCAACATTTAACAACAGAGGGGTCAGGGCCCAGGAGCGGTGTAACATTTAACAACAGAGAGGTCAGGACCCAGGGGAGGTGTAACATTTAACAAGAGATGTGTCAGGACCCAGGGGAGGTGCAACATTTAACAACAGAGGGGTCAGGGCCCAGGGGAGGTGCAACATTTAACAACAGAGGGGTCAGGACCCAGGGGAGGTGCAACATTTAACAACAGAGGGGTCAGGGCCCAGGGGAGGTGCAACATTTAACAACAGAGGGGTCAGGACCCAGGGGAGGTGCAACATTTAACAACAGTGTGGTCAGGACCCAGGGGAGGTGCAACATTTAACAACAGAGGGGTCAGGGCCCAGGGGAGGTGCAACATTTAACAACAGAGAGGTCAGGACCCAGGGGAGGTGCAACATTTAACAACAGAGTGGTCAGGACCCAGGGGTGGTGCAACATTTCACAACAGAGTGGTCAGGGCCCAGGGGAGGTGCAACATTTAACAACAGAGTGGTCAGGACCCAGGGGAGGTGCAACATTTAACAACAGAGTGGTCAGGACCCAGGGGAGGTGCAACATTTAACAACGGAGAGGTCAGGGCCTGGGGAGGTGCAACATTTAACAACACATGGGTCAGGGCCCAGGGGAGGTGCAACATTTAACAACAGAGGGGTCAGGACCCAGGGGAGGTGCAACATTTAACAACAGAGGGGTCAGGACCCAGGGGAGGTGCAACATTTAACAACAGAGGGGTCAGGGCCCAGGGGAGGTGCAACATTTAACAACAGAGTGGTGAGGGCCCAGGGGAGGTGCAACATTTAACAACAGAGAGGTCAGGACCTAGGTGAGGGTCAACATTTAACAAGAGAGGGGTCAGGGCCCAGGAGAGGTGTAACATTTAACAACAGAGAGGTCAGGACCCAGGGGAGGTGTAACATTTAACAACAGATGGGTCAGGACCCAGGGGAGGTGCAACATTTAACAACAGAGAGGTCAGGACCCAGGGGAGGTGCAACATTTAACAACAGATGGGTCAGGGCCCAGGGGAGGTGCAACATTTAACAACAGAGGGGTCAGGATCCAGGGGAGGTGCAACATTTAACAACAGAGGGGTCAGGGCCCAGTGGAGATGCAACATTTAACAACAGAGGGGTCAGGGCCCAGGGGAGGTGCAACATTTAACAACAGAGGGGTCAGGACCCAGGGGAGGTGCAACATTTAACAACAGAGTGGTCAGGACCCAGGGGAGGTGCAACATTTAACAACAGAAGGGTCAGGGCCCAGGGGAGGTGCAACATTTAACAACAGAGTGGTCAGCGCCCAGGGGAGGTGCAACATTTAACAACAGAGTGGTCAGGGCCCAGGGGAGGTGCAACATTTAACAACAGAGAGGTCAGGACCCAGGGGAGGTGCAACATTTAACAACAGAGAGGTCAGGGCCCAGGGGAGGTGCAACATTTAACAACAGAGGCGTCAGGACCCAGGGGAGGTGCAACATTTAACAACAGAGTGGTCAGGACCCAGGGGAGGTGCAACATTTAACAACAGAGTGGTCAGGGCCCAGGGGAGGTGCAACATTTAACAACAGAGTGGTCAGGGCCCAGGGGAGGTGCAACATTTAACAACAGAGTGGTCAGGGCCCAGGGGAGGTGCAACATTTAACAACAGAGAGGTCAGGACCCAGGGGAGGTGCAACATTTAACAACAGAGTGGTCAGGGCCCAGGGGAGGTGCAACATTTAACAACAGAGTGGTCAGGGCCCAGGGGAGGTGCAACATTTAACAACAGAGGGGTCAGGACCCAGGGGAGGGTCAACATTTAACAACAGAGGGGTCAGGGCCCAGGAGAGGTGTAACATTTAACAACAGAGAGGTCAGGACCCAGGGGAGGTGTAACATTTAACAAGAGATGTGTCAGGACCCAGGGGAGGTGCAACATTTAACAACAGAGGGGTCAGGGCCCAGGGGAGGTGCAACATTTAACAACAGAGAGGTCAGGACCCAGGGGAGGTGCAACATTTAACAACAGAGGGGTCAGGGCCCAGGGGAGGTGCAACATTTAACAACAGAGTGGTCAGGACCCAGGGGAGGTGCAACATTTAACAACGGAGAGGTCAGGGCCTGGGGAGGTGCAACATTTAACAACAGATGGGTCAGGGCCCAGGGGAGGTGCAACATTTAACAACAGAGGGGTCAGGACCCAGGGGAGGTGCAACATTTAACAACAGATGGGTCAGGACCCAGGGGAGGTGCAACATTTAACAACAGAGTGGTCAGGGCCCAGGGGAGGTGCAACATTTAACAACAGAGAGGTCAGGACCCAGGGGAGGTGCAACATTTAACAACAGATGGGTCAGGACCCAGGGGAGGTGCAACATTTAACAACAGAGAGGTCAGGGCCCAGGAGAGGTGCAACATTTAACAACAGAGTGGTCAGGGCCCAGGGGAGGTGCAACATTTAACAACAGAGTGGTGAGGGCCCAGGGGAGGTGCAACATTTAACAACAGAGAGGTCAGGACCTAGGTGAGGGTCAACATTTAACAAGAGAGGGGTCAGGGCCAAGGAGAGGTGTAACATTTAACAACAGAGAGGTCAGGACCCAGGGGAGGTGTAACATTTAACAACAGATGGGTCAGGACCCAGGGGAGGTGCAACATTTAACAACAGAGAGGTCAGGACCCAGGGGAGGTGCAACATTTAACAACAGATGGGTCAGGGCCCAGGGGAGGTGCAACATTTAACAACAGAGGCGTCAGGGCCCAGGGGAGGTGCAACATTTAACAACAGAGTGGTCAGGGCCCAGGGGAGGTGTAACATTTAACAACAGAGTGGTCAGGGCCCAGGGGAGGTGCAACATTTAACAACAGAGAGGTCAGGGCCCAGGGGAGGTGCAACATTTAACAACAGAGGCGTCAGGACCCAGGGGAGGTGCAACATTTAACAACAGAGTGGTCAGGACCCAGGGGAGGTGCAACATTTAACAACAGAGTGGTCAGGGCCCAGGGGAGGTGCAACATTTAACAACAGAGTGGTCAGGGCCCAGGGGAGGTGCAACATTTAACAACAGAGTGGTCAGGGCCCAGGGGAGGTGCAACATTTAACAACAGAGAGGTCAGGACCCAGGGGAGGTGCAACATTTAACAACAGAGTGGTCAGGGCCCAGGGGAGGTGCAACATTTAACAACAGAGTGGTCAGGGCCCAGGGGAGGTGCAACATTTAACAACAGAGGGGTCAGGACCCAGGGGAGGGTCAACATTTAACAACAGAGGGGTCAGGGCCCAGGAGAGGTGTAACATTTAACAACAGAGAGGTCAGGACCCAGGGGAGGTGTAACATTTAACAAGAGATGTGTCAGGACCCAGGGGAGGTGCAACATTTAACAACAGAGGGGTCAGGGCCCAGGGGAGGTGCAACATTTAACAACAGAGGGGTCAGGACCCAGGGGAGGTGCAACATTTAACAACAGAGGGGTCAGGGCCCAGGGGAGGTGCAACATTTAACAACAGAGGGGTCAGGACCCAGGGGAGGTGCAACATTTAACAACAGAGTGGTCAGGACCCAGGGGAGGTGCAACATTTAACAACAGAGGGGTCAGGGCCCAGGGGAGGTGCAACATTTAACAACAGAGAGGTCAGGACCCAGGGGAGGTGCAACATTTAACAACAGAGTGGTCAGGACCCAGGGGTGGTGCAACATTTCACAACAGAGTGGTCAGGGCCCAGGGGAGGTGCAACATTTAACAACAGAGTGGTCAGGACCCAGGGGAGGTGCAACATTTAACAACAGAGTGGTCAGGACCCAGGGGAGGTGCAACATTTAACAACGGAGAGGTCAGGGCCTGGGGAGGTGCAACATTTAACAACAGATGGGTCAGGGCCCAGGGGAGGTGCAACATTTAACAACAGAGGGGTCAGGACCCAGGGGAGATGCAACATTTAACAACAGATGGGTCAGGACCCAGGGGAGGTGCAACATTTAACAACAGAGTGGTCAGGGCCCAGGGGAGGTGCAACATTTAACAACAGAGAGGTCAGGGCCCAGGGGAGGTGCAACATTTAACAACAGATGGGTCAGGACCCAGGGGAGGTGCAACATTTAACAACAGAGAGGTCAGGGCCCAGGAGAGGTGCAACATTTAACAACAGAGTGGTCAGGGCCCAGGGGAGGTGCAACATTTAACAACAGAGTGGTGAGGGCCCAGGGGAGGTGCAACATTTAACAACAGAGAGGTCAGGACCTAGGTGAGGGTCAACATTTAACAAGAGAGGGGTCAGGGCCCAGGAGAGGTGTAACATTTAACAACAGAGAGGTCAGGACCCAGGGGAGGTGTAACATTTAACAACAGATGGGTCAGGACCCAGGGGAGGTGCAACATTTAACAACAGAGAGGTCAGGACCCAGGGGAGGTGCAACATTTAACAACAGATGGGTCAGGGCCCAGGGGAGGTGCAACATTTAACAACAGAGGGGTCAGGATCCAGGGGAGGTGCAACATTTAACAACAGAGGGGTCAGGGCCCAGTGGAGATGCAACATTTAACAACAGAGTGGTCAGGGCCCAGGGGAGGTGCAACGTTTAACAACAGAGGGGTCAGGACCCAGGGGAGGGTCAACATTTAACAACAGAGGGGTCAGGGCCCAGGAGAGGTGTAACATTTAACAACAGAGTGGTCAGGACCCAGGGGAGGTGTAACATTTAACAAGAGATGTGTCAGGACCCAGGGGAGGTGCAACATTTAACAACAGAGGGGTCAGGGCCCAGGGGAGGTGCAACATTTAACAACAGAGGGGTCAGGGCCCAGGGGAGGTGCAACATTTAACAACAGAGTGGTCAGGACCCAGGGGAGGTGCAACATTTAACAACAGAGGGGTCAGGGCCCAGGGGAGGTGCAACATTTAACAACAGAGAGGTCAGGACCCAGGGGAGGTGCAACATTTAACAACAGAGTGGTTAGGACCCAGGGGTGGTGCAACATTTCACAACAGAGTGGTCAGGGCCCAGGGGAGGTGCAACATTTAACAACAGAGTGGTCAGGACCCAGGGGAGGTGCAACATTTAACAACAGAGTGGTCAGGACCCAGGGGAGGTGCAACATTTAACAACGGAGAGGTCAGGGCCTGGGGAGGTGCAACATTTGACAACACATGGGTCAGGGCCCAGGGGAGGTGCAACATTTAACAACAGAGGGGTCAGGACCCAGGGGAGGTGCAACATTTAACAACAGATGGGTCAGGACCCAGGGGAGGTGCAACATTTAACAACAGAGTGGTCAGGGCCCAGGGGAGGTGCAACATTTAACAACAGAGAGGTCAGGACCCAGGGGAGGTGCAACATTTAACAACAGATGGGTCAGGACCCAGGGGAGGTGCAACATTTAACAACAGAGAGGTCAGGGCCCAGGAGAGGTGCAACATTTAACAACAGAGTGGTCAGGGCCCAGGGGAGGTGCAACATTTAACAACAGAGTGGTGAGGGCCCAGGGGAGGTGCAACATTTAACAACAGAGAGGTCAGGACCTAGGTGAGGGTCAACATTTAACAAGAGAGGGGTCAGGGCCCAGGAGAGGTGTAACATTTAACAACAGAGAGGTCAGGACCCAGTGGAGGTGTAACATTTAACAACAGATGGGTCAGGACCCAGGGGAGGTGCAACATTTAACAACAGAGAGGTCAGGACCCAGGGGAGGTGCAACATTTAACAACAGATGGGTCAGGGCCCAGGGGAGGTGCAACATTTAACAACAGAGGGGTCAGGATCCAGGGGAGGTGCAACATTTAACAACAGAGGGGTCAGGGCCTAGTGGAGATGCAACATTTAACAACAGAGGGGTCAGGGCCCAGGGGAGGTGCAACATTTAACAACAGAGGGGTCAGGACCCAGGGGAGGTGCAACATT